>NC_090941.1:162742042-163412891 GCF_040938575.1 Ambystoma mexicanum | reverse complement strand
TTCAGGTACCTATCTGGTTGTCTATAGGAGCCTCTCAGTCTTATGGTAATTGGATGGCAATAAATAGCCCAAATATTTAAGCAGCTCCACATTTATCAATTCCAAAACGTTATGACATTACACAGTCTCTCATACCAAGCGCTGGCGGCAAGGCCCCATTTTGTCCTGTTTTGACTCAATATTACCATAAAAACAGGGCGTCCTATTTAGCATCAAGACATGGTTATAAGTTTCTCATTTGCTAAAAACGCATATCTGAGGAGCTCCAAGCAATAACTTCAAAAACCGCCGGGGAACAGAGACACAGCATCAGAACAAGACGCTGTCTTTCGTGTGTTTGCTCATTAACATAATTCATTTTGAAGGCAAGGGAATGAATACCAATGGCGGGAGTCCGTACTGTCTGTTTTTATAATATTTCCTAGCCGGATCTGTCATTCTTTTTTCCAACAGTTAAAAAAAAATGTGTATGCCCTTTACTGCTCTCAAATTACAGGATATGTTAAGTTATTTGACCCATCTCGATGGAATAGAGATGTGTCAAAATCCTTTACAAAACCTATTTTTTGTAAAGTTATTTCATCAATAAAGCTCACAAACTTTTTTAAAAAGTTTTTTTAAATATTTAAGCATTCAACTGAAGTAATGCTCAATGCTTAAGCCCTTGCTTACAAACTATTAGCTGTACTCAAAAAAGCCTCTCGCTGATGCCACAGAAGATGCCTTATTAACCTTTTGGTATGCTTTCATTAACATAAAAAGGAACTCGGGCCACAAATGCAAGAGAGCAAGGTGAAGAACAAATAATTTGATATATTCCACTATGTTGTGTCCACATTCAGCGAAATACATTGTTGGCTTAACAATAACAACACAACCTTAGTGCAAATATGTGTTGAGCAGCATATGTAGCAGTTACTCCATTCAATACAATTTCACGTCTGGCCCCCATAGGGGCAAGGTTTTTGTCCCTTTCGCCCCAATATGACATTGCCCTATATTATTGGAAACACAGGGACTCTCAACATGGTACTTGACTGACAAACTCCATTATCTATGTAAAAAGACGTTAGGACACAGGTTTTCCCCAATATTATGTGCCTCGAGAAACCCAATAGTCTTCCAAAACCCATGTTTTTCTTCACTGCGGAGTGTGGTGCCGCAAGATGCAAAGTGAAATATGCCATAACAATGGTGATCTCCACAATGATGTTAAACAAATGGGAGACAGTTGTAGGACACTGGGTTTTTACACATTCAGTGGCTCCAGTCAATTAATGCATGAACAGACTCCATTCAATCGTCGTATTCAAGCCCTTATTAACCAAATCTAGTCTGTGGATCCATCATTGTTCAGATTTTCTTAAGACTAGGTCACAATTGCCTCCTCGCGGAGGTTCTTTTAAGATCTGAATAATGAACCAGAACATGTCAGTGTATTTGTGTTGTTTTTCTTTGTAATGAGCAACCATTGGTTTATCATTTACTTTATTATTCAGGCAGGAGTAGTGCTCACATATCCGCTCTCTAATCTCCGTTTTGTTTTGTCAACGTAGATTAGACCACATGGGCTTGTTATCCAATATATTGCTCATTTGGTCACACAGTTGGTGAACGATTGGAAATGCCACTTTAAACCATATAAATCAATCTTGGTCACACAACCGTACTCATCCTTGTATGGAGTCAACCACCCACTTTGTATTGCATTCCCAAGTACCCAAAAGTTGACCTAATCCCACCGTACTGGTGGATGGTACCAGCCTAACACCATCCATTTGGTGTGCCCTGAACAGAGGGACTTGGCACCCCTGAGTGATGCTGGGGAGTCGATCTTCTGTACACCACATTTTCTGCACTTGCCGCTGGATGTGTTGTTACTGAGGGAATTCTGGTCAGTTACTTTATCCCCGATTATTGAGATGTCCACATTCAGCGTTTCCCCCACATCTGTTCTGAGGGCCTATCGGGTGAGCAGAAACTCGGATGGCTTGGCTTTAGCCGGACCCTGTTGAGGTGTTGCTCCTGCATGGCACCTTGTGCATTATCAGGTGTGTGCTGTCCTGATCTGCAACAAACACTGCCTGCCTGATGGACATGGTTGCAAGGCCTGCGCCCCACACCCGTCCCATGCTGGAAGCTGTGAAACACCACAGAAAGACAAATGTGGCACAGCCAGCTTCAATTGGGGCATTCAGCCAACCACCATCAGGTGCATGCTGTGGGCGTGCCTCACCTGACCCCACATGGTGTGAAACTTGGAGGCCAGGAGGTCCCGGAAACAGGCAACTGCACCGGGTCTATAGATCCAGTGATGGTTCTGATTGGGGTCTGAGCTTAAGGAGGCAGAGGTAACAGGGCCCGTTGACACACCAGGGAAGGCCCTGGGAAATTGACATTAAAGGGACCCTCAGACCATCATAGCCTTAGGAGTAACCTGGATATGCAAGGTGATTTTGAAGTGATGATGATCAATGTGTCCTACAAACCACACATTCAAACTGCAGCTATCTGCATTCTTCATTGATGAGTCAGCTGAGTAATCCACCAACCAAAGCCACAGACAACATTCATCCATCCAGATGTCGACCAGAACCTGCTTGTGCAAGAGAGGATGAGGGAAGCACATGGCAAGACGGACACATGCCCTTTCAAGACCATTGTGGAACACAACAAACGTGTTCACAGTGCACTGCCCTTTAAGTCTGCCTGTTGACCTCTGTGGCAGCATGCTGGCCCTTTACATGGTGACTGAGGCCAGGGCTCGGACAGGCATATGTGTGCCCTTTGCAAGATCACCAGCCGGATCACAAGATCCAACTAGGGGCTCTTACAAGTGCAGCTACTATAACATATGCATGTGGTCCTGGACTCACCATGACTGCTACCACCAGACTTGCCCTCCAATGATTCCCTGTTAAAGGATGTGAACTGAACACAGGGATTAGAAAGAATCCTGGGACATTGATTCATGTTACTACCTCCCCATTGGGAGTGGCCAATTAGCATGCCTGCTGCCTTCCTTGGATGTAGAGGCTGTTTGTCATGCTCACTCACTGGAATGAAGACAAGATTAACCCTTACCTGTGAGCACCATGGGAGGAAGATGATAGGCCAGACATCACTATATATGTTTTCCTTCACAGGGAGGTGTGAAATGACCAAGTGTAGCTACAGTCACCAAAGCGGATATGCTATGATATATTTGTTTAGGCCTGATTAATGCACACATTCCTGAGGTCTGCACTCGCTGGCATGTATTAGCTGTACATCCAGTACAGAAATCCATAAAACAGACCCAGCCATCAAATGGTTCTTCACGAACTCAATTAGCCATTTGCGATGTAACTGTACCAGCCATGTGTAAAAACACATATATGGCTCACTCATTGAGACAAGCATATGCCACTGGCTGGATCCTCACAGGATATGCACCTGCTTGAGCGTAGCAATGGGGGTTCCTTGCAACCACCTCGGGCTGATCTGCACGCCCTCTGGGATATCTGCAGGACAGAGGCAACAAAGCATGTAAACCCCCAACACTTGGGGATGGACAGGTCAACCACACAAGTACCAGCAGGCCAGCCTACACCAGAGGTGGTGGTGGAAGGGGAGAGACTGGCCTCAGGCACAAATGAAAGTGGGAGAGTGTCATGCTATGTGCCACCACCAGTGTCGTGACAGGGGGTGTTGGCACCACACAGAACGGTCATTATGAACTGCTGACCATGTGTGCACAGTGGCGAAGGCTGAACAGCATGGCAGAGAGGGCCTGCATTGGGGTCAGCAACACCCAACCCCCTCTCCTCTGAATTGGCCACCAGTGAGCTTCCAGGATGCTCAGTCTCTGTTCTGCCTGTGGGGGGGCATCCATGTAAGGGGACCCACCTGAGGGGACATACCCTTGAAACAGTCCCAATGCGGTTGGAATACATTTTCTAAAACTGTGCCCATGAATATGGGAGGCACACCCGAATGGGGAAGACTGTGTTGGTGGCCCCAGGCAGAGCCACAGTTAAGGACCAGGGATCAACCAACCCATCCCCCTGTTCCACACAATAGTTCATGAACAGGTCATCACTCCCCAGCTTTTATTTACCCCCCAATCAGAGCCCACCCCCAAGATGAGCTGTTCACAGGCAGGGGGCTGGATCATAGGGTGTAGTGCATACACTTGCATCGACCGATGATCAGATGCTGTTGGGAGGGGATATAGTTTCAAATGCATGCACCCACAATATACAGTCAGATACAGCGCAGTCACTTAGAGTGCAAGATTTGAACAACAATTTTGAAATGAAAAGTCATGCAATACATTGAAGATGAGAAAAGCAACAGTAAACAACAAGTGACGTGTATATGGAACACAGGCACAGGATGTCAGTGGTGTACATGTGCCAAACAGTTGAAATATAGATGGTCCAAATGCTCTAAATCATTCCTCTGGTGTGCTGGGAGACATATAGGAAGGCTACCCTGCCATCACTGTGCAAGTCAGCTGATGCATACCCTTTTGCCATGCACCATCCAGACCCAAAAAAAGCTGGACTCCTGAAAATCAACACAGGCATGGCATGCAGTACAACACTGCCATGAGCCGGCTATCTGTGCTGGGACATTGCATGGGGTGTGGCCTTTGTCCAGCTTGGGGAAGGAAAGATACAGCTTTTGGCTGCCTTCCAGAAGGTAAGGCGATCCTCCATTTGGCAGATGCTGAGTGGCAGGGAGTTACAGAGTGTGGGAGCCTGGACAGAGAAAGGGGTACTTCCAATTTGAGTGGAATTGAAGGAAGGTATCACAAGGAGAAGTGCAGTTTCTGATGTGAGGTTTATGTTGTGTTGGTAGCTTGTGAGTCAGTGTTGAAGAGAATCAAGGCACATCTTGTGTAGTGCACACTTGGTGATGCAAATAGCCCTGAAGGTCATGCGTTGGGCAATAGAAAGCCAGTAGAGCACCCAGAGTACAGGAGTCATGTGCTCCCTGGGGGTAAGGGTAAGGATGAAGCAGGCTGTTTTGTTCTGGATCTGTTGTAGCTTTCTGAGCTGATAGGCAGGGTCATCCACATAAATGGAATAAGATCAGCCTAGGTGGGAGAGGATGATAGCCAACATTGCTGATGTCTCAGAGAGAGTAGGATAGGCAAGGGAAGGTATTCTAAGGATGTCGAGGGATAAATGATAGGATCTACAAGCAACATTAATGTGGTGAGAGAGTGTTCTGCCAGAATCCATGGTGCATCCCAGGTTCTTTACTGAGCTGGATGCTATGGGAGTGGGGTCTAGAGAGCACCGCCACGAAGGGGGGTGGGGTTGGTGTAAGAGTGATTTATTACCGCAAATTAGTATTCTGCTTCCACCAGGATTTAGGAGGAGGTGGCTAGCTGTCAGGTAGTGGTTGAAAATATGTGCTACCTGAGGTGAGATCAGAACAGGGAGTAGCCGGGGTCTTGGGGATCTCAGAAGGATCTGGGAGTCATTGGCGTAGATGTAGCAGGACAGGCCATGCAAGCAAAGATGGGTGTTGAGGGGGGTTCAGTCACAGCTTGAAGAGTAGGGTGGATAGGAAGTCCCCCTGCAGGACCCTGTTGGAGACAGGGCAGGTGGGGAGGAGGAGGGTGGCAGGAAGAGGATTTATGAATGGTCAACAAGGTAGGAGATGAACCATCTTAATGCAGAGTCCATGATGCCTGGAGAGTGTAGTCTGTTGATGAGGATGCTGTCATTGATAGTGTCAGAGGCTGCCAAGGGGTCAAGGAGGATAATTGCAGCACATAATTCTGAGTCTGCTGTCCTTTGTGGAAGTGCAACCAGAAACCAAAAGCACATGCATGGATGGATGATCACTCAGACAGACATGTGGTCCAACTCACATCTTTAGTGACAGTCACCATCATCACGTGATCCATGCCAATCCTAAGTGTCCCACTTCATGCCACTATTGGGGTGCAAATGTCACCAGCCACAAACATGCCTGGCAGTGGGGCATGGAGAACCAGGGTCCAGCAAAAGGTAAGGGTATGGAGACTAGGTTGGAAAAAGTGTGCTGGGTGTACCTCTCAGGCAGTGCAGGCACTGGATAAGGCAAGCTACCTGTAGCGACATAGAACATTGAATTGGACCAGCTAAAAGAGTTCATGAAGACTGCACATGAGTAAATCAATGTAGATTCTAATCTGCACCTGTATGTGTGAGGCTGTTGCAGTCCACTTAACCATGGCAGTTGACTCCACTGCGCATGGCTGCATGTCAATTCCTCGACTCAGGAAGGCCACGAGAGGGCAATGGCACATCATTCAAGGTGATGAATAGATAAAAGAAAAAGTGTCTATCTTAGACATGGGTAAAAAAATATATGTCCACCCTTTGGGGTGGGGAGGAGGGGAGGGTGTCCCATAAGTGAAAAAAGTCATTTAAAAAAATTAAAATCATATCCCCTACATGGGCTCATGGACATCAAGGCACAGGTGGGAAAGGTGGTGTGGGTTGTGTGGGACTCCCACCCTCTGGTGGATACTCAGGTGGTGGTGGTAATGGTGCATCCTGCCCATGCAGTGGAAACGCCTGGTCTTCATTGGCTAGGGCCACTTGTGATACAGATGCATGCATGAGTAACCTAATTACGGAGAGGTCACAATGAACTAGGCATTTGCGCTCACTCATGATGCATCAGAGTCCTGGGAGAGCATCTGCCTCAAGATGTCCATTTCAAGGCAGTAGAGAGACCTTGTAGTCAACTGTTGGGAAAGATGTCTCTTTAATGCACCTTTCCTTCCATCTTTATGGAACCCCCAAACTGTTTGCTTTTATTTTTGTATCTGACCTGTTTTTTTCACAGTGCAGTGAAGCCTTAAGCTTCACTACACTGGACTTTGCTCATATGTCATGGGGAAAATGAGATGTCCATCAGGCTGCCCGTACTGGGAAACTTTGTGTCCTTAGTCGTGTTACTATGTTACTACTTTTGGTTACTTTTGTATCACTTGTGGTAACTTGTTATCATTGTACAATGCAGCTTACACTGCAATACAATGGGATGCATTTTTGTTTTGTCCTAGACTATCACTCAGAGGACTTTTCGTTACTCTAGGTGTGCTAAAAGGATAGGCCGGTGGCAGCAGTGACTTTTCCTCACTTTTTGGGGATTTTCTTTTTAGCTTTACCACGTGTACCGTGTTTGGCTACTAACTGTGGCTACTGATCAAACATGGCCGTGCCATGACATTTTTCACCTGTCCTTTTGCCATCTTGTTCTTTAGACGTCTTCCTGGCCTTAGAGGCCAGGAAAATCCTTAAAAGGACTTCTAGTGCCAGGGAAAGCAGAAGCTTGTGGTGGGTTGTGTGTGTTTGCTGGCAGGATGTGGGCTGGGTCTGTCCTACCCCAATCCACAAACTGGTTTTGATGTGTCTGAGTGGTATGCATGAATGTTCCTGCCAGTGGTCCTGTTTGGACCAATGCTGGAGTGTTTGTGTGGCTAGTCCTGCTATTGGCTAGTGAGGGCAGCTGCTCTTACCAGGCTTTTAGGATAAGAAGAGGACCCCTGCACCCATTCATCAGAGATCCTGGAGAAACCTGAAGGAGCCAAGTATTCTGTCCAGCTGGGAGACACACAAAGAAACCTGAGACCTGACTGAAGGAGGCCTGGCAACCAACTTCTGCTGCTGTCCTGGAGTAGCCCTGTCTTACTTGTGATCTTTAGTAGTCATGCGAAGGAGCTGCAAACATTGGAGTGGAAGGACCATCCATTCCCGACGTCTGCTCGGTGCCCTGCCTAAATAAGCCTTTGGAAGTGCCCTGGACCATCTTGTGGCTGACCAGCTTCATTTTTGGGCTGCCTTGCTGCCGGTGTCACTCCTGCAAAATGTCAGCGTCTTAGCATTGAGGGGAACCGAGATAGGAGGGAAAGTCTGAACGCGGCTGCTGAGTCCTTTTGTGTTGCAGTGCTGCAGTGACCAACATCTGAAATAGCTTACCTGAACCGAATCCAGACCTGAGAGGGGTGCTGCATCAAGTTTTGCTGCAGTCGTCAATCGAGAGTCTTTGCAACAGTGAAAGACACCAACCAGCAATCAGCTCATCCTGCAACCCCTGTGCATTGAGGACTGCGATTTTTGGTGGGAAAAGCAACGTGGGAAAAGAAATGTGGACACCCTTCCTTTGTTCTGCCAAGTCTGGGGAAGAATCAGAGTACAGAGGATAAGTTACAGAGCTTCTAACCTACCCCTATACTCCCATTATAAGTCAATGGGTTTGTAATACACCTTGTTTATAACAATATTGGCTTTGCCAGCGCTTGCTTGTGCAAGACATCTGACTGTTGGGGCTACTTTTGGGCATTAGTCTAACTTGAACCCTAACCCTAAGAACCCTTGACTGGACCCCAGAGACCCTACCTGCATTTTTTCCTTCCTCCTAACTTCTGTGGAACTTTAACCTGAATATTGGGCTGGACAATTTTTGTTAGGGATCATCTCTATGGACCTTTTTGCACATAATACAATTCTAACCTTTCCTTTGCAGGAGTTTCTGATGTGTATTATGCCCTATAACCAAGTGAATGTTTACAAGTATTTAGTTTGATAGTGTTGTGTGATAAGTCTACCTGCTGGTAATCATTGTTCTATAGTGTGTTTGGCCATAAATAAATAACTGTATATTTTATATACATCCTGTCTAAGTGTAATCTGTGATTCTCATTTTGTGATGTCATTGTGGACCCCTTAAAAGCCCACCACCTCTGAAGAACTTAGCCTAGACCTCCTGTCACTGCTAGCTAAACTGGTTTGGCTACAGCTTCCCAGATTTGTTCCTGTCACAATATAGGTTAGCCTTCTATACATCTCCTCACCAGGCCAGAATATAGAATATCAGTCCTAACACCAACAGCTCATCATTCAGTGAAACTCTCAAGCTCTCTGGGTTACGACGATGGGAGGTTTGAGATGCCAAAATCTCAAGATGCAGACTTTTTTGTGTGCCTTTTTGTCTCTATAAGGTGAATCCTGCAGAGATGCCAGAGCAGCCTGCTGGCGTTTGAAGTTGGGCTCCACGCCCAGTCTGTGGGAGAGCCTTGAGGACTGCATCTCAGCATGCACTGTCCTTGTCAATGTATCCATCACCCTCTTCTGATGGTCCTGAGAGGCCAGATGCTGTGCATCCCCTGCAGCTGATGAGGAGATGTTGTTCTCAGCCAGGCGATGGACGTCCCTTTTCATCTCATGAAGGATCTCGCCATGTTGGAGAGTTGCCCACAGTATCTGCTGCTCCCACTCTGACTGTCCATCATACACATGTGCACCACATGTGCAGGGTCGACGGCAGTGGGATGCAAGGTTCCACGCCCATTGCACTGAGAATTCTGTCAATGGTTGCAGGCCTGTAAACCTTTGTTGGACAACATCCCGTGCTGCCATTCCAACACAGGTGAAGGTGACCTTGTAGCCATAACCCCCATAGATGCAGGGCTTCCCAATGACCAGACCGTGACTCCTGGCTCACTTCCTCTGACTCAACTGGACCCATTCAAAATGCCAATTGGGGAACCCTCCATGTCCATCAGTGAGTCCTCCACATCTGATTCAGCAGCTTCATGTGAAGAGTTCGAAGAGTCATGAGAAGAGTCTGCAACCCTACCAAGGTGTGACTGCAACACATGGGGATCCTCACTGGGCATGATACCCCACCTCCACTGGTGGTCTGCCGTGTCCCTAACATCTTCCTCCTCCTCCACTGCATCGGCTGCATCATCACCTGCACAAAGACAGACAAAACATTCCATGGTATGAGTACCTGGCAGAACGTGCATATTTGCATTACAATGCATACAGATACGAAATGGCCAGCCACACATATTTCACATATTGGGCCTCATTACGACCCTGGCGCTAAGTGAAAAATGATGGCGGTAAATGGTTACCGCCATCGTTTTCCGCCAGGTCTGATCATGACCCGTGACCGTTAACTACGATGCCATTAGCGGCATCGTAGTTAACGCTGCCGCTAACTGCGCTAAGGGTGCGCGCACGTGACCGGCCACACCGTACTTAGCGCCATGGCGGAAAGGTACGCAAATGCCGACCCAAGCGGACATGCACCTAACGCCATCACCCAGCCTGTTAAGTACCTTACCGCCATGGTGCTAATTACGCCATCGCAAACCAACCGTAAAGGGCCATGTAAAATGAATGCAGCTGCCACAGGTGCACAGACACAGCACAGGTGAAGGCAATACAGACTCAGGAAGTACAAAAAGAGCACACCCCACCCCTTCCCACACCCAGTCACACTCCACAATGATACCAATAGGACTAGCAATGTTGGGGCTGGAGGACCTGATAGCAATGCATGTGCTACAACAGCAACAACAACAACAGGCAGCACAGAGAAGACGTAGGAGGAGGAGGAGGGCAAGGCAGGCCCAGCAAGCCCCACCAGCACAGCCAGTGCCACCACGCAGGCAGCCCCCAATCCCACGCATCAGAGCCAATCGATTCAACCTCACTGCTGAGCAGATCCACACCCTGTACCGTTTGGACCGGGACACCATCACCGCCATCGTAGACATGATACACAACGACATCGTCAGCATGATAGAAACTCCAACCGCCACCCCCCCCTACTGAAGGTAGTGTCTGTACTCCACTTCCTGGCCACAGGCACCTACCAGCACACAGTGGGGCACTTGCATGGCATTTCACAACCATTATTCTCACAAACACTCATCCAAGTGCTCGATGCCCTCCTCAAGCACACAGACGACCACATCTCATTACCACGGACTGCCCAGGACATTGCAAACACCAAAGTGGGTTTCCATGCACTAGCCGGCATACCCGGTTGCATTGGTGCCATCGACTGCACCCATGTGGAATTGGTGGTTCCACGTGCCATGGAGGTACCGTACTGCAACCGGAAACAGTTCCACTCAATCAACGTGCAAATGGTCTGTGACTCCAACAAGATCATCACACATTGTTGTGCCCGATTCCCCGGATCAACCCATGATTCTATGGTCCTGAGGAACTCCACAATACCACGCTACATGGAGCGACATGCAGGCCCAAGATTCTGGCTACTTGGTGAGTCCAATGTCATGGAAGTGGGCAGGTGAATGACGTACCGATGCCTACTCCACCTGGCTGAAAGGGGGGGGATGATGCATACTCCACCTGGCTGAATGGCTGAAAGGGGGGGGGGGATGATGCATACTCCACCTGGCTGAAAAGGGGGGGGATGATGCATACTCCACCTGGCTGATAGGGGGGGGGGGAATGATGCATACTCCACCTGGCTGAAAGGGGGGGGGAATGATGCATACTCCACCTGGCTGATAGGGGGGGGAATGATGCATACTCCACCTGGCTGTGAGTAACACAGAGAACGGAGACAGAGGATGGGCACTCACAATGCACTAAACCCCTCTGCATACATTGGGTGATGGCATGCAAAACAGGCCATGGGAGCCATGAGCATATACTGGTTGCATTGTGTGAATCAATTAGTGCATGTAGAAATGAGCCGAAGTAACAGTGGATGCAAGCCATGGTGGCACATCATGTTCTTGATCAGACGACATGACTGACACATACATTCTCGCCTACATACAGGTGATGCAGGCTATCCCCTGAAGAGGTGGATCCTTACACCAGTCCGGAACCCGCAGAACCAGCACGAGGAGGACTTCAACCGTGCACATACACGTACTCGTGTGGTCATAGAGCAGACATTCGGTCTATTGAAGGCACGGTTCCGAAGCCTCAGCAGGTCTGGTGGGGCACTCCTCTACCACCATGAGAAGGGTGCAAAGATCGTCATGGCATGTGTCATGCTACACAATATGTGCGTCAGACGGAATGTGCCCCTGCCCCCTGACGCAGAACTGCAACCACCTGACGATGAGGATGAGGAGGGTGCAGATGGGGCGGCACCCCATGGAGGAGGCGACGCACAGGAGGGGCGTGCAATGCGCCAAAGTATCATCGACCACTGCTTCTAGCACACACGGCTGGTGTGAATCACATGGAGACTGCACTTGGGGCACTGTGTGTCTCTGAGACATGCACACTGTGGACTGTACACCAATAAAGCACACATACGCAATGAAAATGTCCACACATTTCATTTTGGGAAAGAAAAAAGTGTATTTTAACTATGAAACGTTGTGACATACCCCCTCCACCCTACCCCCTGCACACCCCAACACACCTCCTCCCCCTCCCCCCTGCACACCCCAACACACCCCCTCCCCCCTCCCCCCTGCACACCCCAACACCCCCCCTCCCCCCTGCACACCCCAACACACCCCATGTAGGTGTCAACAGATGCCTGTGACAGTGGCCACAGGCTGTTACAAGCCCCCTCTCCCGGCCCCGGGGCACCCCTGGCTGTGGAGCGCAGGTTACGTCCGGAACGTCGGACGGGGCTGCTCTGTGCAGAACTGGCAGTGGAGGATGTCCTTGCCTGCCCCCGTGCATGCACGTCCTGTAGGGTGTGGGTGAGCTCAGTGAGCGCACGACGCAAGCCGGCATGTTCAGCACAGATGTCCCTGGACATGGCCTGCATGGCATCCCTCAGGGTGGCAGTGCTCTGTGCTACTTCGGCCCTTAGGGTCTCCGTGGCCTGTTCAATGGTTGCCCTAGCCCCCACACATTCCGCGGCATGCTCAGCCAGCATCGTGGACAGTTGTTGCTGCCGTTCTGTGATGCCCTCGAGGGACTGCTGCCCCTGCTGGCCCATGGCCAGTGCTGGTGGTGTGATGGAGGGGCTGCTCCCCTCCTGTGGACTGAGGACTGGGCATGGGGTAGAAGGCCACTCCTCTACCTCTGTGTGCCCCTGTGTGTGATCCTCATGGGGGCTGGCGTCTGACAAACAGGGGGAAAGTAGTAGGTCAGTGGGGCTTCTGACTTCGTGCTCCTCAATGTCTGAGTCTGAACATGCAGCTATTGCAGCTGTCTCACCCATGTTGCTGCTGGCCGCTGACCCGGTGCCTTCTGTGGCAGGCAATGTTGGTAGAGGTGGAGCAGCTGCTGCTGGCCTGCTAACTACAGGGGTGCTTGCCGTTGGGACGTCCTGTATGCTTGCAGTGGGTCCTGCTTGTTGTGGGGTTTGCCTCACTGCAGCTGAGGTTGAGGGTGCGGGGACGGTATTATTGGCCTTCTTGGCTCTCTTCCTCACAGGGGTGTCCTGGTCCTCGGGGAGTGAATCTGTGACTGTGGTGGAGCAAAGGAGGGAGGGTGTTATTGATGGGTCTGCGGACTTTGGAATGACAATGATAGACATTATTCTGGTCAGTAGATGAGGCAGATTTCAGGCAGGGCCATGCAGGTTGTCTCCTTTTAGTGTGGAATGTGGATGCAGGTATGCGGGTGCCAGCAGTGTATACAGGGTGGTGCTCGCATGTGGCTATGGGCAGTGTTGAAATGTGTTGCATTTACACTCTAGGGCAACCTTGTGCTACACATGAATGGACTGCAGTGACTATGGCATGTCTTGTTTGAGGCACCTACCTTCATCGCCTGATGTCGGAGCTCCCCTTTCCATCCCTCCGACGCCTTCAATGGCTTCCATGCCAATCGTGGTTGCACAAATCTCCTCCCATGGTTGGAGTTTTAGTGGGCATTCCGACCCTCCACCGGTACCCAGGGCAAGGTTGCGGTTCGCAGAGATGACGGCTCTGACCCGTATGCGAAGGTCGTCCCAGCGCTTCCTGCACTGCTGTGGGGTGCGGGGTACGGTCCCCACCGTGCTGACGCGCTCGGCCACCAGGGCCCAGATGGCCTTCTTTTTCCCTATCGCTGTCCTGGTAATTTCCGGGGAGAAAACGACAGCTGCGTTGTCTTGCAGGGTCTCCGCAAGCATGCAGAGTTCCTCCCGGCTGAATCTTTCCTGGCGCTGGCGGTCACATGCCTTCTTAACAGCTTTAGGCATTTTTGGGTAGTTGGATGGGTGGGTGATTGGTTGGGACAGGTGTCAGGGTTGGATCTGGTGTTGTTCGGTAGGATGGCAATGGATTGTGTTTTTAAAGATGGCCGACGTGCTGTTTCCCATTCCGGCGCGATGACGCTATTTCCGGTTTTGCTTTTTACGGCCACCGCAAATTACGGTGGCCGCTAATTACAGTGGCCGCTACTTACGGTGGCGGAAGTGCACCTTGCTCGCTTTACGATGCCGGTAGGGGCCTTTTCCGCCATGGCGTTAATTGCATTACCGCCATGGCATAATGCTCGTGCGCGATGGGTCGTAATGTGGCGCTCTTTACGCCATCGGCCCACGGCGTAAACGCTCATTACGCCATGGCGGTAATGACGGAAGATTACCGCCTGGGTTGTAATGAGGCCCATTGTAACTTAGCACGCTGTGACCTGTACGGCACAGTTGATTGGAATTTGGTGACCTGTGCAATATTGGCATGGGATAGCAGGCTGTGCAACATGGCATGTTTTGTGGGATCAAGAGTACATACATACACACAGACATGATTTCGAGTTATTCCCATCAGTCCAAGGATGGAGGTCTGTACATCATCATTGAGCTCCTACTCTACTCCAGCCCTGTCTTATTGCAACATGTGGAACCTGTACATCTGCTGACCCAAAATTGCATGCATGCAAATGTATTGCCATGATCTCCCAAACCACCATCACAACATTGTCACCCGCCAGAATCGTGGTTGGTCCCCATCACATGCATCTCAACCATGTTTGAGGAGAGTGCGACATGGAAATGACCAAGGCACACTTGCAGGACCACTGCTCCATTGGCTCTCCAAATGTGGAATGTTCTACACTGAAACGTACATTGGCCATGCACATCTCGTCCCGTCTTGGAGACAGCCTCAACCATCTATGCAGAAACATTGTGGCTCATCCATGTTGACTGGCAGCCAGGGTCAGGGAATGGATGACTGTGACATCATGCACACATAGCTGTGATACTCTGTGAATCATGATTAGCATTCACAATAGAATATACGCATGTATGACACAGTGAATGTGTCCGATGAGATGAGAGTCGCATGCCATTGCCACACATACAAACACTAGCACAGCAGTGAAACCCAGCAGACAGTGATGTTTACTGTGATGAATCTGGCAATATCATCACTGCTTCCATGGGGAGAACCGCGCCTCATGTGGCCAAGCTGAGGCATATGCTTTCTGATCCTAACCCTGGGGTGGCTATTTGAGGGAGGATCATGAAGGGGGAGGTGTACCTCATTCAAGCAAGGATGATTTGCAAGCTGAAACATGGTATTCCCCTTACCATGTTGAAAAGAACAACCTAGATCCAGCATCCCTCCCCTCTAGATTCTGTGATAATATCAGGACAGGACTTCTTTATGAAATGTATAACTCCCCAGTAATTCCACAATACCATGAATGAAATACCAAAAACTACTGATTATTCCCATCTGTATGGAAACACTGGGATGATGAGGCTGAATGAAGCAATGGAGATAAGGGAATCCAAGAAGCCCAGGAGGCGCTGTTGTGGTTGTGAGCACATAATAGATGCCGGGACATTTAAAAATCCAAACCAGCATGAAGCAGAGAGACACCTTAGGAAGGAGCCTCATCTTCTCTGTGCCAACCGAGGGACAGCTGAGCCGCCGAGGAGACCATGGGGCCTGAAGCCTCGGAAGTCGGCATAGGAAGAAGGACTGCAGGAGCAGGTTCATGGTGCTGGGACCATAGCGGGAAGCCAAGAGAAGTGTTCTTGGTGGCCATGGGAACCGGATTGCAGTGCCAATGTCATCCGAGCACAGAGAGGGGCTCCACAGCAAAACAAGAGCCACAAAGGAAATGGATGCCGCTAGGTGAAACCGGTGAGCCTGTGAAGTGGAGAGAGGATGCCAGAGAGCTGCTTTACGTTTACCAGAAATGGACCGAAGAGAGCCACGAAAAGCTGGTGAGTCCTAGGAAGGGAAGCTGGGGCACAGGGGAACTTCAGCAATGCTTTGAAGGAAAGAAAAGAGCAAGCAAAGTGAATGAAAGGGATTTGAGATCCAATATTTGAAAAAAAGGATACCAGAATTGAATGCAAGAAATAAGAACTGTCAAGTATGCAAATGTGTAAAACTGAATCACATGAGAAAGCCCTGGCAGGAGAGTATAGCAGGAAAAGTCAAGTTTGCAACTGTATAATGTGAACTGTTCTAGAAAGCCCTGGCAGGGGAGTATACCAGGCAAAATCAAGTTTGCCAGTGTGTATAAGTGAATCACATTAGAACGTCCTGGCAAGAGAGTATAACAGGCAAAGTTAAGATTGCAAATGGATAAAGTGAACTGTGCGAGAAAGCCCTCGCAGGAGAGTATACCAGGCAAAGACAAGTTTGCAAGTATGTAAGTGAATCACATGACAAAGCCCTGGCATGAGAGTGTACCAGGCAACGTCAAGTTTGCAAATGTAAAATGTGAACCTCATGGAAAAGGCATGGCAGGAAAAGATATGTTTGTGAGCCAAATTGAATTAAGCATGGAAAGACTGTGGCAGAGTAGTATACCATGTGTCCTGCAGAATTGGCGCCTGCATCCAAGCTGTTTTGCATTCAAGTTTGTTTGTTGAATAAAGAATCCCAAGAAGACTCATACCATTAGGATTGTGAATGTTTGAAAAGACCTTGGGAAGGGAGACATTTTTTCTAGAAGTGGATTGCAACACCAAGAGGACAGAGATATCCACTTAGGCTGTAAGGAACTTTGATTGTCTTGTTGATTAATCGTATTGGTGAAGAGAAACCTGGGGAAGGGAACCATTGCTTGGAACTGTGAATACTATCCATTGGGAACATTTTTGTTGAAGTTACGTCTTTCTTTTGAACTAGAACATTTGTGTACTTCCAAAGCCAAAGACATTGGTCCCATTGCGAGTTGGCCGGTACATGGTAAAAGTGCCGGTAATAATGTTTACCAGAATGTAAGGCTCCTATCTGCCCTTCACTTGGAACTCATTGAAACACCCAATCTCTGCACATCCCCAGGACGGACAAGTGCCATGCACCACGTAATGTGCCACAGGGCATTTTCTCCTGGGGGTGCTCTTCTGAATGGGTGAGTACTTTTGCAGTCCAAAAGGGCACCTGGCTGTCAAATAACCATTGATGACTTACACCGCAACAGCAGGGTAGCCTGTCCAACTGGCTCTCTGCCTTCCACAGGTTAATCTTGCGCACTTGTTTCATCTCGGGTTGGACTGCTTGTCTGGCCATCGCTGTGCAGACAGGCGTTTACAAGCCACCTGCATAGTGTGAAGAATCCTGTGGATCCCTCACTGAAACCCTGCCTAAAGTCTTCTCCCAAGTGGGCAGGGAAGGCAGACACTTCTTGATCCCAAACCTAGGGTGGTGTACAGTGGGAGGATCACCTGGCTGGAGACAATGCCCAGGGTAGCGGGTAAATTCCGTGGGATGAGACATGGTATTTTTCCTCTAACAGGGTGACTCTTACCACTGTACCAGAAGAGGTAATGGCTTACTGTCATTTTAATGTCTATAAACCTCTTATTAAATGTAAGGTGGTAAACCTTAAAGTTGTAACACTGTAGAGTAACCCCTAAACGCGCCCATCAGAAAAAATACACCCCGCTAGGGAAAAAGGCCTCGCACACCTCTTGCAAGGAGAAAAAAGTTTATTCAAACAAATACAAATATGCGCCAGCAAAGAACAAAAACATCATGAGCAACAGCTTTTAAAGGTACACAGTGTCACAACTGACATAAATCACATAGGTTACAAATCCAGGTAGCTAGGGGTTGGTGTGACCCTATATACATATAGCCTGCTCCTTGTGGGATGCCAGGCAATTGGTCACAGCATCTTCTGTCCATCTTCGTCCACATGAGGATGTTCTTCTATTGTCATCAAGTACAGAGACAGTAATTTGCAATTTAGTTACACAATTTTTTGTTTCACAGCTCTACAATGCACCTGGAACCAAGGACATGAGCAAGGCGCCTCCACATTTTTCCCACCCGAGGCATACATTTGTTACCTTCACCTTCTCTCCTGCCACCTCGCAGCACAAATTACATGAACTAATGGTGTGGGCCACCTCTGCTCTCTAATCTTCCTGATCAATTGGTCATTTTACAGTTTTATGGCAAGGGGTCTTGGATTGATTAATGTACTCAAAAATGTGTGTCCGAGGCTTTGGGGGTCTCAGGCTGCTATAAATTATAGATCTGGACAGTGAAAGCGAAACACCTTCACCCCCTTTGCTCTGGGATAACTCTTCAAAGACCCATTCCGGCCCTCTCTTGTATTTTCAGGGCACATTTTTCTGGGTTGCATGCACTACTGATAAGTGGCAGTAAAGAACTGTGTGTGTGTATTCAAGAAATTAACCTTCTGCAACCCGGGCTGCGAGCAACAAACTCATGCACACCCTTCTAATCCTTGGGACTGAATATAAGTGTACTAGTGTAGCCGTGGCACTAGGCCTCAATTTCAAGATGGTGTTTAATTTCTAAAATGGAGTTTCATTACACACTTGATTCTAATGTTTCAATTCACTACGTTTCCACTACAATCCAGCTTCTATGAGTTGGCCCGCTCCATTCTCCCAGGTCCCCTGCAGCATCTGCTTCTACAACCAGCTCGTCCTAAATCGCTTGGGGGCCCCGGGACGTTCACCCCTGCTTCCCAAAATGACCCCCTTTCATTAATTCTATATTACAAACACCTTCACCATTCTCTCAGCCTTCTCCTACCTTCTCATACCTCCATGTTACTTTCTTGGGCATCCACACTCTACATACTGACCACAACCTTTCACTTGCTTGGGCGTAGTGGTCTGGAGTGTGCGTGAGATATACACAGCCCCTATCTCCTTCTAAGTCAACTCAGTGTTCCACATAGTTTTCAGGATCTGGTGGGGCCATCGTAATTGTTCCAGGGGGATCAATACTCTATTCTCACCATGCAGGGCAAGGTGCACTGCTTACCCCAATTGAAACAATCCTCATTGCACTATTAGAGAACACTTTAGCACAGCATTGAAGTCCCAGCTGGCAAGTGCGGAAGACGACCAGCAAGAACACCACCATTTGCACTAGTATCTTCACGACTGCTCCCATCCACGATGGTGCCTAAGAGAAGAGATCATCGAACCAGTCACTTTTATGAATCCCTGTTTCTGTCTGCAAATGTTCTTCAAGAGTGTGCACAGCCTCTATTATTTGTGTGAGAGACCTGTTTATAGCATCATTTGGAGGGTACGTAAGTGCAGGAGGATTCTCCTATTTTTTTTACAAATGCCTCCTTCCATGGCAGTAAGCACATCAAGCAGATACCGGTTCTGCCCCATCATTAACCGGATGGCTCTCAGTTCAACCTTGATGGCATTGAAGCCTTGTTCAGTATCATTCGCTTGTTGTATCAGCACCCACCTAACTATTTGCAGACATTTGTCATTGGCTGCTGCTTTTATCCCTGGCACTAACAGACACATTTCTCTTTTTTATTGTACAGTCTATATTGGTTAGGTATTTTGTGAAGCAATTGAGCTATTGTCAGTTAAAGATGCTAGGGGATTAACAATACCCCTGTGGTAATCTTGTCTGCTTGAACTGCTTTCTGCCATGCGCAAACGCAGTGAGATATTGTGAGTCTGGGTGAAGGGGTGTGGAAAATAATGTGTTCTTCAAATCTACAACATTAAAATGTGTTGCTTGTTTTGGGATGCTGCACAAAATGGTCACAGGATTATGAACTACTGGAAATCCTGCCTGCACAATGTCATTTAAGGTGTGACAGAGATTTTAGATCATTCTCCAACTTGACCCCATTGCTTTCTTTATCTGGTATATTTTGCTGTATTACATGCGGAGTTAGAGGGCCAATAATCCCTTGATTTAGGAGTGCAGCGATGGTATCTCTTATCCTTTCCTCCGCTTCTTGGTACAGTGGATATTGTTTCACCCGAGGGAAACACTACACCTTGCTTGAGTGTTATTAGAACAGATTCCCCCCCCTGTAAAAGGCCAACATTGTGGGCACTGGTTGTCCAGAACCTCTCAGGAGCCTGTTCTAGATTGTTATCAGTAAAAGAGGGCGCTGTTACAGGGCCATCCCAGAACATTATACTGTATGATATTGCACCATTATCTTGCAGCGTATGCAAATAGCCAACACTATCCCTCCATCATCAACCCAGTCCTCAAACTCTTCAGCATCTGTTACTTCTTTTAGGGGTACCTTCGGTTCAATACACAATACAGTGCACCACTCACATCTGTCTGAATCAGTACCAACTACAACAATACTTTTCTCTGATACCACCAACCTCTGCAGGTCTAGTGAAAGTATCATTCCTGCCACAAGCTCTGGGGTCACAACGGGTCTGAAGATAAAATCTATTCGCCAAAATGCTTTACCTATGTGGGGCACTGCATCAAGTAAAACTGTAATCCCATACACAAACATATCAGGATCAACAGGAATGCTGCAAACCACCACCTCACCTTCTCCAGCATGTGTTATCACTATTGCCCTCATAGTACACATTCCTGCGGTAGCACATATTATTCTTTGATCTGTAAAGGAGATGGTCATGTTTTACTTGCTCATAAGGGCATGCCCTAACAAATTTACTGGTGCCGTTTCCAAATAGAATAGAGGTGCATGCACCACTTGGCCTCCAACTTGATGACTGCATCTTCAGTAAATGGAACCATTGCCACAGCCCCAGAAAAGCCTTGAGTGTTGAGAGTTTAACCTGATCTCGCCATGTTGGAGAGTTGCCCACAGTATCTGCTGCTCCCACTCTGACTGTCCATCATACACATGTGCACCACATGTGCAGGGTCGACGGCAGTGGGATGCAAGGTTCCACGCCCATTGCACTGAGAATTCTGTCAATGGTTGCAGGCCTGTAAACCTTTGTTGGACAACATCCCGTGCTGCCATTCCAACACAGGTGAAGGTGACCTTGTAGCCATAACCCCCATAGATGCAGGGCTTCCCAATGACCAGACCGTGACTCCTGGCTCACTTCCTCTGACTCAACTGGACCCATTCAGAATGCCAATTGGGGAACCCTCCATGTCCATCAGTGAGTCCTCCACATCTGATTCAGCAGCTTCATGTGAAGAGTTCGAAGAGTCATGAGAAGAGTCTGCAACCCTACCAAGGTGTGACTGCAACACATGGGATCCTCACTGGGCATGATACCCCACCTCCACTGGTGGTCTGCCGTGTCCCTAACATCTTCCTCCTCCTCCACTGCATCGGCTGCATCATCACCTGCACAAAGACAGACAAAACATTCCACGGTATGAGTACCTGGCAGAACGTGCATATTTGCATTACAATGCATACAGATACGAAATGGCCAGCCACACATATTTCACATATTGGGCCTCATTACGACCCTGGCGCTAAGTGAAAAACGATGGCGGTAAATGGTTACCGCCATCGTTTTCCGCCAGGTCTGATCATGACCCGTGACCGTTAACTACGATGCCATTAGCGGCATCGTAGTTAACGCTGCCGCTAACTGCGCTAAGGGTGCGCGCACGTGACCGGCCACACCGTACTTAGCGCCATGGCGGAAAGGTACGCAAATGCCGACCCAAGCGGACATGCACCTAACGCCATCACCCAGCCTGTTAAGTACCTTACCGCCATGGTGCTAATTACGCCATCGCAAACCAACCGTAAAGGGCCATGTAAAATGAATGCAGCTGCCACAGGTGCACAGACACAGCACAGGTGAAGGCAATACAGACTCAGGAAGTACAAAAAGAGCACACCCCACCCCTTCCCACACCCAGTCACACTCCACAATGATACCAATAGGACTAGCAATGTTGGGGCTGGAGGACCTGATAGCAATGCATGTGCTACAACAGCAACAACAACAACAGGCAGCACAGAGAAGACGTAGGAGGAGAAGGAGGGCAAGGCAGGCCCAGCAAGCCCCACCAGCACAGCCAGTGCCACCACGCAGGCAGCCCCCAATCCCACGCATCAGAGCCAATCGATTCAACCTCACTGCTGAGCAGATCCACACCCTGTACCGTTTGGACCGGGACACCATCACCGCCATCGTAGACATGATACACAACGACATCGTCAGCATGATAGAAACTCCAACCGCCACCCCCCCCCTACTGAAGGTAGTGTCTGTACTCCACTTCCTGGCCACAGGCACCTACCAGCACACAGTGGGGCACTTGCATGGCATTTCACAACCATTATTCTCACAAACACTCATCCAAGTGCTCGATGCCCTCCTCAAGCACACAGACGACCACATCTCATTACCACGGACTGCCCAGGACATTGCAAACACCAAAGTGGGTTTCCATGCACTAGCCGGCATACCCGGTTGCATTGGTGCCATCGACTGCACCCATGTGGAATTGGTGGTTCCACGTGCCATGGAGGTACCGTACTGCAACCGGAAACAGTTCCACTCAATCAACGTGCAAATGGTCTGTGACTCCAACAAGATCATCACACATTGTTGTGCCCGATTCCCCGGATCAACCCATGATTCTATGGTCCTGAGGAACTCCACAATACCACGCTACATGGAGCGACATGCAGGCCCAAGATCCTGGCTACTTGGTGAGTCCAATGTCATGGAAGTGGGCAGGTGAATGACGTACCGATGCATACTCCACCTGGCTGAAAGGGGGGGGGTGATGCATACTCCACCTGGCTGAATGGCTGAAAGGGGGGGGGGATGATGCATACTCCACCTGGCTGAAAAGGGGGGGGATGATGCATACTCCACCTGGCTGATAGGGGGGGGGAATGATGCATACTCCACCTGGCTGAAAGGGGGGGGGGAATGATGCATACTCCACCTGGCTGATAGGGGGGGGAATGATGCATACTCCACCTGGCTGTGAGTAACACAGAGAACGGAGACAGAGGATGGGCACTCAAAATGCACTAAACCCCTCTGCATACATTGGGTGATGGCATGCAAAACAGGCCATAAGAGCCATGAGCATATACTGGTTGCATTGTGTGAATCAATTAGTGCATGTAGAAATGAGCCGAAGTAACAGTGGATGCAAGCCATGGTGGCACATCATGTTCTTGATCAGACGACATGACTGACACATACATTCTCGCCTACATACAGGTGATGCAGGCTATCCCCTGAAGAGGTGGATCCTTACACCAGTCCGGAACCCGCAGAACCAGCACGAGGAGGACTTCAACCGTGCACATACACGTACTCGTGTGGTCATAGAGCAGACATTCGGTCTATTGAAGGCACGGTTCCGAAGCCTCAGCAGGTCTGGTGGGGCACTCCTCTACCACCATGAGAAGGGTGCAAAGATCGTCATGGCATGTGTCATGCTACACAATATGTGCGTCAGACGGAATGTGCCCCTGCCCCCTGACGCAGAACTGCAACCACCTGACGATGAGGATGAGGAGGGTGCAGATGGGGCGGCACCCCATGGAGGAGGCGACGCACAGGAGGGGCGTGCAATGCGCCAAAGTATCATCGACCACTGCTTCTAGCACACACGGCTGGTGTGAATCACATGGAGACTGCACTTGGGGCACTGTGTGTCTCTGAGACATGCACACTGTGGACTGTACACCAATAAAGCACACATACGCAATGAAAATGTCCACACATTTCATTTTGGGAAAGAAAAAAGTGTATTTTAACTATGAAACGTTGTGACATACCCCCTCCACCCTACCCCCTGCACACCCCAACACACCTCCTCCCCCTCCCCCCTGCACACCCCAACACACCCCCTCCCCCCTCCCCCCTGCACACCCCAACACACCCCCTCCCCCCTGCACACCCCAACACACCCCATGTAGGTGTCAACAGATGCCTGTGACAGTGGCCACAGGCTGTTACAAGCCCCCTCTCCCGGCCCCGGGGCACCCCTGGCTGTGGAGCGCAGGTTACGTCCGGAACGTCGGACGGGGCTGCTCTGTGCAGAACTGGCAGTGGAGGATGTCCTTGCCTGCCCCCGTGCATGCACGTCCTGTAGGGTGTGGGTGAGCTCAGTGAGCGCACGACGCAAGCCGGCATGTTCAGCACAGATGTCCCTGGACATGGCCTGCATGGCATCCCTCAGGGTGGCAGTGCTCTGTGCTACTTCGGCCCTTAGGGTCTCCGTGGCCTGTTCAATGGTTGCCCTAGCCCCCACACATTCCGCGGCATGCTCAGCCAGCATCGTGGACAGTTGTTGCTGCCGTTCTGTGATGCCCTCGAGGGACTGCTGCCCCTGCTGGCCCATGGCCAGTGCTGGTGGTGTGATGGAGGGGCTGCTCCCCTCCTGTGGACTGAGGACTGGGCATGGGGTAGAAGGCCACTCCTCTACCTCTGTGTGCCCCTGTGTGTGATCCTCATGGGGGCTGGCGTCTGACAAACAGGGGGAAAGTAGTAGGTCAGTGGGGCTTCTGACTTCGTGCTCCTCAATGTCTGAGTCTGAACATGCAGCTATTGCAGCTGTCTCACCCATGTTGCTGCTGGCCGCTGACCCGGTGCCTTCTGTGGCAGGCAATGTTGGTAGAGGTGGAGCAGCTGCTGCTGGCCTGCTAACTACAGGGGTGCTTGCCGTTGGGACGTCCTGTATGCTTGCAGTGGGTCCTGCTTGTTGTGGGGTTTGCCTCACTGCAGCTGAGGTTGAGGGTGCGGGGACGGTATTATTGGCCTTCTTGGCTCTCTTCCTCACAGGGGTGTCCTGGTCCTCGGGGAGTGAATCTGTGACTGTGGTGGAGCAAAGGAGGGAGGGTGTTATTGATGGGTCTGCGGACTTTGGAATGACAATGATAGACATTATTCTGGTCAGTAGATGAGGCAGATTTCAGGCAGGGCCATGCAGGTTGTCTCCTTTTAGTGTGGAATGTGGATGCAGGTATGCGGGTGCCAGCAGTGTATACAGGGTGGTGCTCGCATGTGGCTATGGGCAGTGTTGAAATGTGTTGCATTTACACTCTAGGGCAACCTTGTGCTACACATGAATGGACTGCAGTGACTATGGCATGTCTTGTTTGAGGCACCTACCTTCATCGCCTGATGTCGGAGCTCCCCTTTCCATCCCTCCGACGCCTTCAATGGCTTCCATGCCAATCGTGGTTGCACAAATCTCCTCCCATGGTTGGAGTTTTAGTGGGCATTCCGACCCTCCACCGGTACCCAGGGCAAGGTTGCGGTTCGCAGAGATGACGGCTCTGACCCGTATGCGAAGGTCGTCCCAGCGCTTCCTGCACTGCTGTGGGGTGCGGGGTACGGTCCCCACCGCGCTGACGCGCTCGGCCACCAGGGCCCAGATGGCCTTCTTTTTCCCTATCGCTGTCCTGGTAATTTCCGGGGAGAAAACGACAGCTGCGTTGTCTTGCAGGGTCTCCGCAAGCATGCAGAGTTCCTCCCGGCTGAATCTTTCCTGGCGCTGGCGGTCACATGCCTTCTTAACAGCTTTAGGCATTTTTGGGTAGTTGGATGGGTGGGTGATTGGTTGGGACAGGTGTCAGGGTTGGATCTGGTGTTGTTCGGTAGGATGGCAATGGATTGTGTTTTTAAAGATGGCCGACGTGCTGTTTCCCATTCCGGCGCGATGACGCTATTTCCGGTTTTGCTTTTTACGGCCACCGCAAATTACGGTGGCCGCTAATTACAGTGGCCGCTACTTACGGTGGCGGAAGTGCACCTTGCTCGCTTTACGATGCCGGTAGGGGCCTTTTCCGCCATGGCGTTAATTGCATTACCGCCATGGCATAATGCTCGTGCGCGATGGGTCGTAATGTGGCGCTCTTTACGCCATCGGCCCACGGCGTAAACGCTCATTACGCCATGGCGGTAATGACGGAAGATTACCGCCTGGGTTGTAATGAGGCCCATTGTAACTTAGAACGCTGTGACCTGTACGGCACAGTTGATTGGAATTTGGTGACCTGTGCAATATTGGCATGGGATAGCAGGCTGTGCAACATGGCATGTTTTGTGGGATCAAGAGTACATACATACACACAGACATGATTTCGAGTTATTCCCATCAGTCCAAGGATGGAGGTCTGTACATCATCATTGAGCTCCTACTCTACTCCAGCCCTGTCTTATTGCAACATGTGGAACCTGTACATCTGCTGACCCAAAATTGCATGCATGCAAATGTATTGCCATGATCTCCCAAACCACCATCACAACATTGTCACCCGCCAGAATCGTGGTTGGTCCCCATCACATGCATCTCAACCATGTTTGAGGAGAGTGCGACATGGAAATGACCAAGGCACACTTGCAGGACCACTGCTCCATTGGCTCTCCAAATGTGGAATGTTCTACACTGAAA
Source organism: Ambystoma mexicanum (assembly GCF_040938575.1). Lineage (NCBI taxonomy): Eukaryota > Metazoa > Chordata > Amphibia > Caudata > Ambystomatidae > Ambystoma > Ambystoma mexicanum. The sequence continues at coordinate 163,386,616 of NC_090941.1, read as the reverse complement.
CGTACATTGGCCATGCACATCTCGTCCCGTCTTGGAGACAGCCTCAACCATCTATGCAGAAACATTGTGGCTCATCCATGTTGACTGGCAGCCAGGGTCAGGGAATGGATGACTGTGACATCATGCACACATAGCTGTGATACTCTGTGAATCATGATTAGCATTCACAATAGAATATACGCATGTATGACACAGTGAATGTGTCCGATGAGATGAGAGTCGCATGCCATTGCCACACATACAAACACTAGCACAGCAGTGAAACCCAGCAGACAGTGATGTTTACTGTGATGAATCTGGCAATATCATCACTGCTTCCATGGGGAGAACCGCGCCTCATGTGGCCAAGCTGAGGCATATGCTTTCTGATCCTAACCCTGGGGTGGCTATTTGAGGGAGGATCATGAAGGGGGAGGTGTACCTCATTCAAGCAAGGATGATTTGCAAGCTGAAACATGGTATTCCCCTTACCATGTTGAAAAGAACAACCTAGATCCAGCATCCCTCCCCTCTAGATTCTGTGATAATATCAGGACAGGACTTCTTTATGAAATGTATAACTCCCCAGTAATTCCACAATACCATGAATGAAATACCAAAAACTACTGATTATTCCCATCTGTATGGAAACACTGGGATGATGAGGCTGAATGAAGCAATGGAGATAAGGGAATCCAAGAAGCCCAGGAGGCGCTGTTGTGGTTGTGAGCACATAATAGATGCCGGGACATTTAAAAATCCAAACCAGCATGAAGCAGAGAGACACCTTAGGAAGGAGCCTCATCTTCTCTGTGCCAACCGAGGGACAGCTGAGCCGCCGAGGAGACCATGGGGCCTGAAGCCTCGGAAGTCGGCATAGGAAGAAGGACTGCAGGAGCAGGTTCATGGTGCTGGGACCATAGCGGGAAGCCAAGAGAAGTGTTCTTGGTGGCCATGGGAACCGGATTGCAGTGCCAATGTCATCCGAGCACAGAGAGGGGCTCCACAGCAAAACAAGAGCCACAAAGGAAATGGATGCCGCTAGGTGAAACCGGTGAGCCTGTGAAGTGGAGAGAGGATGCCAGAGAGCTGCTTTACGTTTACCAGAAATGGACCGAAGAGAGCCACGAAAAGCTGGTGAGTCCTAGGAAGGGAAGCTGGGGCACAGGGGAACTTCAGCAATGCTTTGAAGGAAAGAAAAGAGCAAGCAAAGTGAATGAAAGGGATTTGAGATCCAATATTTGAAAAAAAGGATACCAGAATTGAATGCAAGAAATAAGAACTGTCAAGTATGCAAATGTGTAAAACTGAATCACATGAGAAAGCCCTGGCAGGAGAGTATAGCAGGAAAAGTCAAGTTTGCAACTGTATAATGTGAACTGTTCTAGAAAGCCCTGGCAGGGGAGTATACCAGGCAAAATCAAGTTTGCCAGTGTGTATAAGTGAATCACATTAGAACGTCCTGGCAAGAGAGTATAACAGGCAAAGTTAAGATTGCAAATGGATAAAGTGAACTGTGCGAGAAAGCCCTCGCAGGAGAGTATACCAGGCAAAGACAAGTTTGCAAGTATGTAAGTGAATCACATGACAAAGCCCTGGCATGAGAGTGTACCAGGCAACGTCAAGTTTGCAAATGTAAAATGTGAACCTCATGGAAAAGGCATGGCAGGAAAAGATATGTTTGTGAGCCAAATTGAATTAAGCATGGAAAGACTGTGGCAGAGTAGTATACCATGTGTCCTGCAGAATTGGCGCCTGCATCCAAGCTGTTTTGCATTCAAGTTTGTTTGTTGAATAAAGAATCCCAAGAAGACTCATACCATTAGGATTGTGAATGTTTGAAAAGACCTTGGGAAGGGAGACATTTTTTCTAGAAGTGGATTGCAACACCAAGAGGACAGAGATATCCACTTAGGCTGTAAGGAACTTTGATTGTCTTGTTGATTAATCGTATTGGTGAAGAGAAACCTGGGGAAGGGAACCATTGCTTGGAACTGTGAATACTATCCATTGGGAACATTTTTGTTGAAGTTACGTCTTTCTTTTGAACTAGAACATTTGTGTACTTCCAAAGCCAAAGACATTGGTCCCATTGCGAGTTGGCCGGTACATGGTAAAAGTGCCGGTAATAATGTTTACCAGAATGTAAGGCTCCTATCTGCCCTTCACTTGGAACTCATTGAAACACCCAATCTCTGCACATCCCCAGGACGGACAAGTGCCATGCACCACGTAATGTGCCACAGGGCATTTTCTCCTGGGGGTGCTCTTCTGAATGGGTGAGTACTTTTGCAGTCCAAAAGGGCACCTGGCTGTCAAATAACCATTGATGACTTACACCGCAACAGCAGGGTAGCCTGTCCAACTGGCTCTCTGCCTTCCACAGGTTAATCTTGCGCACTTGTTTCATCTCGGGTTGGACTGCTTGTCTGGCCATCGCTGTGCAGACAGGCGTTTACAAGCCACCTGCATAGTGTGAAGAATCCTGTGGATCCCTCACTGAAACCCTGCCTAAAGTCTTCTCCCAAGTGGGCAGGGAAGGCAGACACTTCTTGATCCCAAACCTAGGGTGGTGTACAGTGGGAGGATCACCTGGCTGGAGACAATGCCCAGGGTAGCGGGTAAATTCCGTGGGATGAGACATGGTATTTTTCCTCTAACAGGGTGACTCTTACCACTGTACCAGAAGAGGTAATGGCTTACTGTCATTTTAATGTCTATAAACCTCTTATTAAATGTAAGGTGGTAAACCTTAAAGTTGTAACACTGTAGAGTAACCCCTAAACGCGCCCATCAGAAAAAATACACCCCGCTAGGGAAAAAGGCCTCGCACACCTCTTGCAAGGAGAAAAAAGTTTATTCAAACAAATACAAATATGCGCCAGCAAAGAACAAAAACATCATGAGCAACAGCTTTTAAAGGTACACAGTGTCACAACTGACATAAATCACATAGGTTACAAATCCAGGTAGCTAGGGGTTGGTGTGACCCTATATACATATAGCCTGCTCCTTGTGGGATGCCAGGCAATTGGTCACAGCATCTTCTGTCCATCTTCGTCCACATGAGGATGTTCTTCTATTGTCATCAAGTACAGAGACAGTAATTTGCAATTTAGTTACACAATTTTTTGTTTCACAGCTCTACAATGCACCTGGAACCAAGGACATGAGCAAGGCGCCTCCACATTTTTCCCACCCGAGGCATACATTTGTTACCTTCACCTTCTCTCCTGCCACCTCGCAGCACAAATTACATGAACTAATGGTGTGGGCCACCTCTGCTCTCTAATCTTCCTGATCAATTGGTCATTTTACAGTTTTATGGCAAGGGGTCTTGGATTGATTAATGTACTCAAAAATGTGTGTCCGAGGCTTTGGGGGTCTCAGGCTGCTATAAATTATAGATCTGGACAGTGAAAGCGAAACACCTTCACCCCCTTTGCTCTGGGATAACTCTTCAAAGACCCATTCCGGCCCTCTCTTGTATTTTCAGGGCACATTTTTCTGGGTTGCATGCACTACTGATAAGTGGCAGTAAAGAACTGTGTGTGTGTATTCAAGAAATTAACCTTCTGCAACCCGGGCTGCGAGCAACAAACTCATGCACACCCTTCTAATCCTTGGGACTGAATATAAGTGTACTAGTGTAGCCGTGGCACTAGGCCTCAATTTCAAGATGGTGTTTAATTTCTAAAATGGAGTTTCATTACACACTTGATTCTAATGTTTCAATTCACTACGTTTCCACTACAATCCAGCTTCTATGAGTTGGCCCGCTCCATTCTCCCAGGTCCCCTGCAGCATCTGCTTCTACAACCAGCTCGTCCTAAATCGCTTGGGGGCCCCGGGACGTTCACCCCTGCTTCCCAAAATGACCCCCTTTCATTAATTCTATATTACAAACACCTTCACCATTCTCTCAGCCTTCTCCTACCTTCTCATACCTCCATGTTACTTTCTTGGGCATCCACACTCTACATACTGACCACAACCTTTCACTTGCTTGGGCGTAGTGGTCTGGAGTGTGCGTGAGATATACACAGCCCCTATCTCCTTCTAAGTCAACTCAGTGTTCCACATAGTTTTCAGGATCTGGTGGGGCCATCGTAATTGTTCCAGGGGGATCAATACTCTATTCTCACCATGCAGGGCAAGGTGCACTGCTTACCCCAATTGAAACAATCCTCATTGCACTATTAGAGAACACTTTAGCACAGCATTGAAGTCCCAGCTGGCAAGTGCGGAAGACGACCAGCAAGAACACCACCATTTGCACTAGTATCTTCACGACTGCTCCCATCCACGATGGTGCCTAAGAGAAGAGATCATCGAACCAGTCACTTTTATGAATCCCTGTTTCTGTCTGCAAATGTTCTTCAAGAGTGTGCACAGCCTCTATTATTTGTGTGAGAGACCTGTTTATAGCATCATTTGGAGGGTACGTAAGTGCAGGAGGATTCTCCTATTTTTTTTACAAATGCCTCCTTCCATGGCAGTAAGCACATCAAGCAGATACCGGTTCTGCCCCATCATTAACCGGATGGCTCTCAGTTCAACCTTGATGGCATTGAAGCCTTGTTCAGTATCATTCGCTTGTTGTATCAGCACCCACCTAACTATTTGCAGACATTTGTCATTGGCTGCTGCTTTTATCCCTGGCACTAACAGACACATTTCTCTTTTTTATTGTACAGTCTATATTGGTTAGGTATTTTGTGAAGCAATTGAGCTATTGTCAGTTAAAGATGCTAGGGGATTAACAATACCCCTGTGGTAATCTTGTCTGCTTGAACTGCTTTCTGCCATGCGCAAACGCAGTGAGATATTGTGAGTCTGGGTGAAGGGGTGTGGAAAATAATGTGTTCTTCAAATCTACAACATTAAAATGTGTTGCTTGTTTTGGGATGCTGCACAAAATGGTCACAGGATTATGAACTACTGGAAATCCTGCCTGCACAATGTCATTTAAGGTGTGACAGAGATTTTAGATCATTCTCCAACTTGACCCCATTGCTTTCTTTATCTGGTATATTTTGCCGTATTACATGCGGAGTTAGAGGGCCAATAATCCCTTGATTTAGGAGTGCAGCGATGGTATCTCTTATCCTTTCCTCCGCTTCTTGGTACAGTGGATATTGTTTCACCCGAGGGAAACACTACACCTTGCTTGAGTGTTATTAGAACAGATTCCCCCCCCTGTAAAAGGCCAACATTGTGGGCACTGGTTGTCCAGAACCTCTCAGGAGCCTGTTCTAGATTGTTATCAGTAAAAGAGGGCGCTGTTACAGGGCCATCCCAGAACATTATACTGTATGATATTGCACCATTATCTTGCAGCGTATGCAAATAGCCAACACTATCCCTCCATCATCAACCCAGTCCTCAAACTCTTCAGCATCTGTTACTTCTTTTAGGGGTACCTTCGGTTCAATACACAATACAGTGCACCACTCACATCTGTCTGAATCAGTACCAACTACAACAATACTTTTCTCTGATACCACCAACCTCTGCAGGTCTAGTGAAAGTATCATTCCTGCCACAAGCTCTGGGGTCACAACGGGTCTGAAGATAAAATCTATTCGCCAAAATGCTTTACCTATGTGGGGCACTGCATCAAGTAAAACTGTAATCCCATACACAAACATATCAGGATCAACAGGAATGCTGCAAACCACCACCTCACCTTCTCCAGCATGTGTTATCACTATTGCCCTCATAGTACACATTCCTGCGGTAGCACATATTATTCTTTGATCTGTAAAGGAGATGGTCATGTTTTACTTGCTCATAAGGGCATGCCCTAACAAATTTACTGGTGCCGTTTCCAAATAGAATAGAGGTGCATGCACCACTTGGCCTCCAACTTGATGACTGCATCTTCAGTAAATGGAACCATTGCCACAGCCCCAGAAAAGCCTTGAGTGTTGAGAGTTTAACCTGATCTCGCCATGTTGGAGAGTTGCCCACAGTATCTGCTGCTCCCACTCTGACTGTCCATCATACACATGTGCACCACATGTGCAGGGTCGACGGCAGTGGGATGCAAGGTTCCACGCCCATTGCACTGAGAATTCTGTCAATGGTTGCAGGCCTGTAAACCTTTGTTGGACAACATCCCGTGCTGCCATTCCAACACAGGTGAAGGTGACCTTGTAGCCATAACCCCCATAGATGCAGGGCTTCCCAATGACCAGACCGTGACTCCTGGCTCACTTCCTCTGACTCAACTGGACCCATTCAGAATGCCAATTGGGGAACCCTCCATGTCCATCAGTGAGTCCTCCACATCTGATTCAGCAGCTTCATGTGAAGAGTTCGAAGAGTCATGAGAAGAGTCTGCAACCCTACCAAGGTGTGACTGCAACACATGGGATCCTCACTGGGCATGATACCCCACCTCCACTGGTGGTCTGCCGTGTCCCTAACATCTTCCTCCTCCTCCACTGCATCGGCTGCATCATCACCTGCACAAAGACAGACAAAACATTCCACGGTATGAGTACCTGGCAGAACGTGCATATTTGCATTACAATGCATACAGATACGAAATGGCCAGCCACACATATTTCACATATTGGGCCTCATTACGACCCTGGCGCTAAGTGAAAAACGATGGCGGTAAATGGTTACCGCCATCGTTTTCCGCCAGGTCTGATCATGACCCGTGACCGTTAACTACGATGCCATTAGCGGCATCGTAGTTAACGCTGCCGCTAACTGCGCTAAGGGTGCGCGCACGTGACCGGCCACACCGTACTTAGCGCCATGGCGGAAAGGTACGCAAATGCCGACCCAAGCGGACATGCACCTAACGCCATCACCCAGCCTGTTAAGTACCTTACCGCCATGGTGCTAATTACGCCATCGCAAACCAACCGTAAAGGGCCATGTAAAATGAATGCAGCTGCCACAGGTGCACAGACACAGCACAGGTGAAGGCAATACAGACTCAGGAAGTACAAAAAGAGCACACCCCACCCCTTCCCACACCCAGTCACACTCCACAATGATACCAATAGGACTAGCAATGTTGGGGCTGGAGGACCTGATAGCAATGCATGTGCTACAACAGCAACAACAACAACAGGCAGCACAGAGAAGACGTAGGAGGAGAAGGAGGGCAAGGCAGGCCCAGCAAGCCCCACCAGCACAGCCAGTGCCACCACGCAGGCAGCCCCCAATCCCACGCATCAGAGCCAATCGATTCAACCTCACTGCTGAGCAGATCCACACCCTGTACCGTTTGGACCGGGACACCATCACCGCCATCGTAGACATGATACACAACGACATCGTCAGCATGATAGAAACTCCAACCGCCACCCCCCCCTACTGAAGGTAGTGTCTGTACTCCACTTCCTGGCCACAGGCACCTACCAGCACACAGTGGGGCACTTGCATGGCATTTCACAACCATTATTCTCACAAACACTCATCCAAGTGCTCGATGCCCTCCTCAAGCACACAGACGACCACATCTCATTACCACGGACTGCCCAGGACATTGCAAACACCAAAGTGGGTTTCCATGCACTAGCCGGCATACCCGGTTGCATTGGTGCCATCGACTGCACCCATGTGGAATTGGTGGTTCCACGTGCCATGGAGGTACCGTACTGCAACCGGAAACAGTTCCACTCAATCAACGTGCAAATGGTCTGTGACTCCAACAAGATCATCACACATTGTTGTGCCCGATTCCCCGGATCAACCCATGATTCTATGGTCCTGAGGAACTCCACAATACCACGCTACATGGAGCGACATGCAGGCCCAAGATCCTGGCTACTTGGTGAGTCCAATGTCATGGAAGTGGGCAGGTGAATGACGTACCGATGCATACTCCACCTGGCTGAAAGGGGGGGGGTGATGCATACTCCACCTGGCTGAATGGCTGAAAGGGGGGGGGGATGATGCATACTCCACCTGGCTGAAAAGGGGGGGGATGATGCATACTCCACCTGGCTGATAGGGGGGGGGAATGATGCATACTCCACCTGGCTGAAAGGGGGGGGGGAATGATGCATACTCCACCTGGCTGATAGGGGGGGGAATGATGCATACTCCACCTGGCTGTGAGTAACACAGAGAACGGAGACAGAGGATGGGCACTCAAAATGCACTAAACCCCTCTGCATACATTGGGTGATGGCATGCAAAACAGGCCATAAGAGCCATGAGCATATACTGGTTGCATTGTGTGAATCAATTAGTGCATGTAGAAATGAGCCGAAGTAACAGTGGATGCAAGCCATGGTGGCACATCATGTTCTTGATCAGACGACATGACTGACACATACATTCTCGCCTACATACAGGTGATGCAGGCTATCCCCTGAAGAGGTGGATCCTTACACCAGTCCGGAACCCGCAGAACCAGCACGAGGAGGACTTCAACCGTGCACATACACGTACTCGTGTGGTCATAGAGCAGACATTCGGTCTATTGAAGGCACGGTTCCGAAGCCTCAGCAGGTCTGGTGGGGCACTCCTCTACCACCATGAGAAGGGTGCAAAGATCGTCATGGCATGTGTCATGCTACACAATATGTGCGTCAGACGGAATGTGCCCCTGCCCCCTGACGCAGAACTGCAACCACCTGACGATGAGGATGAGGAGGGTGCAGATGGGGCGGCACCCCATGGAGGAGGCGACGCACAGGAGGGGCGTGCAATGCGCCAAAGTATCATCGACCACTGCTTCTAGCACACACGGCTGGTGTGAATCACATGGAGACTGCACTTGGGGCACTGTGTGTCTCTGAGACATGCACACTGTGGACTGTACACCAATAAAGCACACATACGCAATGAAAATGTCCACACATTTCATTTTGGGAAAGAAAAAAGTGTATTTTAACTATGAAACGTTGTGACATACCCCCTCCACCCTACCCCCTGCACACCCCAACACACCTCCTCCCCCTCCCCCCTGCACACCCCAACACACCCCCTCCCCCCTCCCCCCTGCACACCCCAACACACCCCCTCCCCCCTGCACACCCCAACACACCCCATGTAGGTGTCAACAGATGCCTGTGACAGTGGCCACAGGCTGTTACAAGCCCCCTCTCCCGGCCCCGGGGCACCCCTGGCTGTGGAGCGCAGGTTACGTCCGGAACGTCGGACGGGGCTGCTCTGTGCAGAACTGGCAGTGGAGGATGTCCTTGCCTGCCCCCGTGCATGCACGTCCTGTAGGGTGTGGGTGAGCTCAGTGAGCGCACGACGCAAGCCGGCATGTTCAGCACAGATGTCCCTGGACATGGCCTGCATGGCATCCCTCAGGGTGGCAGTGCTCTGTGCTACTTCGGCCCTTAGGGTCTCCGTGGCCTGTTCAATGGTTGCCCTAGCCCCCACACATTCCGCGGCATGCTCAGCCAGCATCGTGGACAGTTGTTGCTGCCGTTCTGTGATGCCCTCGAGGGACTGCTGCCCCTGCTGGCCCATGGCCAGTGCTGGTGGTGTGATGGAGGGGCTGCTCCCCTCCTGTGGACTGAGGACTGGGCATGGGGTAGAAGGCCACTCCTCTACCTCTGTGTGCCCCTGTGTGTGATCCTCATGGGGGCTGGCGTCTGACAAACAGGGGGAAAGTAGTAGGTCAGTGGGGCTTCTGACTTCGTGCTCCTCAATGTCTGAGTCTGAACATGCAGCTATTGCAGCTGTCTCACCCATGTTGCTGCTGGCCGCTGACCCGGTGCCTTCTGTGGCAGGCAATGTTGGTAGAGGTGGAGCAGCTGCTGCTGGCCTGCTAACTACAGGGGTGCTTGCCGTTGGGACGTCCTGTATGCTTGCAGTGGGTCCTGCTTGTTGTGGGGTTTGCCTCACTGCAGCTGAGGTTGAGGGTGCGGGGACGGTATTATTGGCCTTCTTGGCTCTCTTCCTCACAGGGGTGTCCTGGTCCTCGGGGAGTGAATCTGTGACTGTGGTGGAGCAAAGGAGGGAGGGTGTTATTGATGGGTCTGCGGACTTTGGAATGACAATGATAGACATTATTCTGGTCAGTAGATGAGGCAGATTTCAGGCAGGGCCATGCAGGTTGTCTCCTTTTAGTGTGGAATGTGGATGCAGGTATGCGGGTGCCAGCAGTGTATACAGGGTGGTGCTCGCATGTGGCTATGGGCAGTGTTGAAATGTGTTGCATTTACACTCTAGGGCAACCTTGTGCTACACATGAATGGACTGCAGTGACTATGGCATGTCTTGTTTGAGGCACCTACCTTCATCGCCTGATGTCGGAGCTCCCCTTTCCATCCCTCCGACGCCTTCAATGGCTTCCATGCCAATCGTGGTTGCACAAATCTCCTCCCATGGTTGGAGTTTTAGTGGGCATTCCGACCCTCCACCGGTACCCAGGGCAAGGTTGCGGTTCGCAGAGATGACGGCTCTGACCCGTATGCGAAGGTCGTCCCAGCGCTTCCTGCACTGCTGTGGGGTGCGGGGTACGGTCCCCACCGCGCTGACGCGCTCGGCCACCAGGGCCCAGATGGCCTTCTTTTTCCCTATCGCTGTCCTGGTAATTTCCGGGGAGAAAACGACAGCTGCGTTGTCTTGCAGGGTCTCCGCAAGCATGCAGAGTTCCTCCCGGCTGAATCTTTCCTGGCGCTGGCGGTCACATGCCTTCTTAACAGCTTTAGGCATTTTTGGGTAGTTGGATGGGTGGGTGATTGGTTGGGACAGGTGTCAGGGTTGGATCTGGTGTTGTTCGGTAGGATGGCAATGGATTGTGTTTTTAAAGATGGCCGACGTGCTGTTTCCCATTCCGGCGCGATGACGCTATTTCCGGTTTTGCTTTTTACGGCCACCGCAAATTACGGTGGCCGCTAATTACAGTGGCCGCTACTTACGGTGGCGGAAGTGCACCTTGCTCGCTTTACGATGCTGGTAGGGGCCTTTTCCGCCATGGCGTTAATTGCATTACCGCCATGGCATAATGCTCGTGCGCGATGGGTCGTAATGTGGCGCTCTTTACGCCATCGGCCCACGGCGTAAACGCTCATTACGCCATGGCGGTAATGACGGAAGATTACCGCCTGGGTTGTAATGAGGCCCATTGTAACTTAGCACGCTGTGACCTGTACGGCACAGTTGATTGGAATTTGGTGACCTGTGCAATATTGGCATGGGATAGCAGGCTGTGCAACATGGCATGTTTTGTGGGATCAAGAGTACATACATACACACAGACATGATTTCGAGTTATTCCCATCAGTCCAAGGATGGAGGTCTGTACATCATCATTGAGCTCCTACTCTACTCCAGCCCTGTCTTATTGCAACATGTGGAACCTGTGCATCTGCTGACCCAAAATTGCATGCATGCAAATGTATTGCCATGATCTCCCAAACCACCATCACAACATTGTCACCCGCCAGAATCGTGGTTGGTCCCCATCACATGCATCTCAACCATGTTTGAGGAGAGTGCGACATGGAAATGACCAAGGCACACTTGCAGGACCACTGCTCCATTGGCTCTCCAAATGTGGAATGTTCTACACTGAAACGTACATTGGCCATGCACATCTCGTCCCGTCTTGGAGACAGCCTCAACCATCTATGCAGAAACATTGTGGCTCATCCATGTTGACTGGCAGCCAGGGTCAGGGAATGGATGACTGTGACATCATGCACACATAGCTGTGATACTCTGTGAATCATGATTAGCATTCACAATAGAATATACGCATGTATGACACAGTGAATGTGTCCGATGAGATGAGAGTCGCATGCCATTGCCACACATACAAACACTAGCACAGCAGTGAAACCCAGCAGACAGTGATGTTTACTGTGATGAATCTGGCAATATCATCACTGCTTCCATGGGGAGAACCGCGCCTCATGTGGCCAAGCTGAGGCATATGCTTTCTGATCCTAACCCTGGGGTGGCTATTTGAGGGAGGATCATGAAGGGGGAGGTGTACCTCATTCAAGCAAGGATGATTTGCAAGCTGAAACATGGTATTCCCCTTACCATGTTGAAAAGAACAACCTAGATCCAGCATCCCTCCCCTCTAGATTCTGTGATAATATCAGGACAGGACTTCTTTATGAAATGTATAACTCCCCAGTAATTCCACAATACCATGAATGAAATACCAAAAACTACTGATTATTCCCATCTGTATGGAAACACTGGGATGATGAGGCTGAATGAAGCAATGGAGATAAGGGAATCCAAGAAGCCCAGGAGGCGCTGTTGTGGTTGTGAGCACATAATAGATGCCGGGACATTTAAAAATCCAAACCAGCATGAAGCAGAGAGACACCTTAGGAAGGAGCCTCATCTTCTCTGTGCCAACCGAGGGACAGCTGAGCCGCCGAGGAGACCATGGGGCCTGAAGCCTCGGAAGTCGGCATAGGAAGAAGGACTGCAGGAGCAGGTTCATGGTGCTGGGACCATAGCGGGAAGCCAAGAGAAGTGTTCTTGATGGCCATGGGAACCGGATTGCAGTGCCAATGTCATCCGAGCACAGAGAGGGGCTCCACAGCAAAACAAGAGCCACAAAGGAAATGGATGCCGCTAGGTGAAACCGGTGAGCCTGTGAAGTGGAGAGAGGATGCCAGAGAGCTGCTTTACGTTTACCAGAAATGGACTGAAGAGAGCCACGAAAAGCTGGTGAGTCCTAGGAAGGGAAGCTGGGGCACAGGGGAACTTCAGCAATGCTTTGAAGGAAAGAAAAGAGCAAGCAAAGTGAATGAAAGGGATTTGAGATCCAATATTTGAAAAAAAGGATACCAGAATTGAATGCAAGAAATAAGAACTGTCAAGTATGCAAATGTGTAAAACTGAATCACATGAGAAAGCCCTGGCAGGAGAGTATAGCAGGAAAAGTCAAGTTTGCAACTGTATAATGTGAACTGTTCTAGAAAGCCCTGGCAGGGGAGTATACCAGGCAAAATCAAGTTTGCCAGTGTGTATAAGTGAATCACATTAGAACGTCCTGGCAAGAGAGTATAACAGGCAAAGTTAAGATTGCAAATGGATAAAGTGAACTGTGCGAGAAAGCCCTCGCAGGAGAGTATACCATGCAAAGACAAGTTTGCAAGTATGTAAGTGAATCACATGACAAAGCCCTGGCATGAGAGTGTACCAGGCAACGTCAAGTTTGCAAATGTAAAATGTGAACCTCATGGAAAAGGCATGGCAGGAAAAGATATGTTTGTGAGCCAAATTGAATTAAGCATGGAAAGACTGTGGCAGAGTAGTATACCATGTGTCCTGCAGAATTGGCGCCTGCATCCAAGCTGTTTTGCATTCAAGTTTGTTTGTTGAATAAAGAATCCCAAGAAGACTCATACCATTAGGATTGTGAATGTTTGAAAAGACCTTGGGAAGGGAGACATTTTTTCTAGAAGTGGATTGCAACACCAAGAGGACAGAGATATCCACGTAGGCTGTAAGGAACTTTGATTGTCTTGTTGATTAATCGTATTGGTGAAGAGAAACCTGGGGAAGGGAACCATTGCTTGGAACTGTGAATACTATCCATTGGGAACATTTTTGTTGAAGTTACGTCTTTCTTTTGAACTAGAACATTTGTGTACTTCCAAAGCCAAAGACATTGGTCCCATTGCGAGTTGGCCGGTACATGGTAAAAGTGCCGGTAATAATGTTTACCAGCATGTAAGGCTCCTATCTGCCCTTCACTTGGAACTCATTGAAACACCCAATCTCTGCACATCCCCAGGACGGACAAGTGCCATGCACCACGTAATGTGCCACAGGGCATTTTCTCCTGGGGGTGCTCTTCTGAATGGGTGAGTACTTTTGCAGTCCAAAAGGGCACCTGGCTTTCAAATAACCATTGATGACTTACACCGCAACAGCAGGGTAGCCTGTCCAACTGGCTCTCTGCCTTCCACAGGTTAATCTTGCGCACTTGTTTCATCTCGGGTTGGACTGCTTGTCTGGCCATCGCTGTGCAGACAGGCGTTTACAAGCCACCTGCATAGTGTGAAGAATCCTGTGGATCCCTCACTGAAACCCTGCCTAAAGTCTTCTCCCAAGTGGGCAGGGAAGGCAGACACTTCTTGATCCCAAACCTAGGGTGGTGTACAGTGGGAGGATCACCTGGCTGGAGACAATGCCCAGGGTAGCGGGTAAATTCCGTGGGATGAGACATGGTATTTTTCCTCTAACAGGGTGACTCTTACCACTGTACCAGAAGAGGTAATGGCTTACTGTCATTTTAATGTCTATAAACCTCTTATTAAATGTAAGGTGGTAAACCTTAAAGTTGTAACACTGTAGAGTAACCCCTAAACGCGCCCATCAGAAAAAATACACCCCGCTAGGGAAAAAGGCCTCGCACACCTCTTGCAAGGAGAAAAAAGTTTATTCAAACAAATACAAATATGCGCCAGCAAAGAACAAAAACATCATGAGCAACAGCTTTTAAAGGTACACAGTGTCACAACTGACATAAATCACATAGGTTACAAATCCAGGTAGCTAGGGGTTGGTGTGACCCTATATACATATAGCCTGCTCCTTGTGGGATGCCAGGCAATTGGTCACAGCATCTTCTGTCCATCTTCGTCCACATGAGGATGTTCTTCTATTGTCATCAAGTACAGAGACAGTAATTTGCAATTTAGTTACACAATTTTTTGTTTCACAGCTCTACAATGCACCTGGAACCAAGGACATGAGCAAGGCGCCTCCACATTTTTCCCACCCGAGGCATACATTTGTTACCTTCACCTTCTCTCCTGCCACCTCGCAGCACAAATTACATGAACTAATGGTGTGGGCCACCTCTGCTCTCTAATCTTCCTGATCAATTGGTCATTTTACAGTTTTATGGCAAGGGGTCTTGGATTGATTAATGTACTCAAAAATGTGTGTCCGAGGCTTTGGGGGTCTCAGGCTGCTATAAATTATAGATCTGGACAGTGAAAGCGAAACACCTTCACCCCCTTTGCTCTGGGATAACTCTTCAAAGACCCATTCCGGCCCTCTCTTGTATTTTCAGGGCACATTTTTCTGGGTTGCATGCACTACTGATAAGTGGCAGTAAAGAACTGTGTGTGTGTATTCAAGAAATTAACCTTCTGCAACCCGGGCTGCGAGCAACAAACTCATGCACACCCTTCTAATCCTTGGGACTGAATATAAGTGTACTAGTGTAGCCGTGGCACTAGGCCTCAATTTCAAGATGGTGTTTAATTTCTAAAATGGAGTTTCATTACACACTTGATTCTAATGTTTCAATTCACTACGTTTCCACTACAATCCAGCTTCTATGAGTTGGCCCGCTCCATTCTCCCAGGTCCCCTGCAGCATCTGCTTCTACAACCAGCTCGTCCTAAATCGCTTGGGGGCCCCGGGACGTTCACCCCTGCTTCCCAAAATGACCCCCTTTCATTAATTCTATATTACAAACACCTTCACCATTCTCTCAGCCTTCTCCTACCTTCTCATACCTCCATGTTACTTTCTTGGGCATCCACACTCTACATACTGACCACAACCTTTCACTTGCTTGGGCGTAGTGGTCTGGAGTGTGCGTGAGATATACACAGCCCCTATCTCCTTCTAAGTCAACTCAGTGTTCCACATAGTTTTCAGGATCTGGTGGGGCCATCGTAATTGTTCCAGGGGGATCAATACTCTATTCTCACCATGCAGGGCAAGGTGCACTGCTTACCCCAATTGAAACAATCCTCATTGCACTATTAGAGAACACTTTAGCACAGCATCGAAGTCCCAGCTGGCAAGTGCGGAAGACGACCAGCAAGAACACCACCATTTGCACTAGTATCTTCACGACTGCT
Source organism: Ambystoma mexicanum (assembly GCF_040938575.1). Classification (NCBI taxonomy): domain Eukaryota; kingdom Metazoa; phylum Chordata; class Amphibia; order Caudata; family Ambystomatidae; genus Ambystoma; species Ambystoma mexicanum. The sequence continues at coordinate 163,370,852 of NC_090941.1, read as the reverse complement.
CCCATCCACGATGGTGCCTAAGAGAAGAGATCATCGAACCAGTCACTTTTATGAATCCCTGTTTCTGTCTGCAAATGTTCTTCAAGAGTGTGCACAGCCTCTATTATTTGTGTGAGAGACCTGTTTATAGCATCATTTGGAGGGTACGTAAGTGCAGGAGGATTCTCCTATTTTTTTTACAAATGCCTCCTTCCATGGCAGTAAGCACATCAAGCAGATACCGGTTCTGCCCCATCATTAACCGGATGGCTCTCAGTTCAACCTTGATGGCATTGAAGCCTTGTTCAGTATCATTCGCTTGTTGTATCAGCACCCACCTAACTATTTGCAGACATTTGTCATTGGCTGCTGCTTTTATCCCTGGCACTAACAGACACATTTCTCTTTTTTATTGTACAGTCTATATTGGTTAGGTATTTTGTGAAGCAATTGAGCTGTTGTCAGTTAAAGATGCTAGGGGATTAACAATACCCCTGTGGTAATCTTGTCTGCTTGAACTGCTTTCTGCCATGCGCAAACGCAGTGAGATATTGTGAGTCTGGGTGAAGGGGTGTGGAAAATAATGTGTTCTTCAAATCTACAACATTAAAATGTGTTGCTTGTTTTGGGATGCTGCACAAAATGGTCACAGGATTATGAACTACTGGAAATCCTGCCTGCACAATGTCATTTAAGGTGTGACAGAGATTTTAGATCATTCTCCAACTTGACCCCATTGCTTTCTTTATCTGGTATATTTTGCCGTATTACATGCGGAGTTAGAGGGCCAATAATCCCTTGATTTAGGAGTGCAGCGATGGTATCTCTTATCCTTTCCTCCGCTTCTTGGTACAGTGGATATTGTTTCACCCGAGGGAAACACTACACCTTGCTTGAGTGTTATTAGAACAGATTCCCCCCCTGTAAAAGGCCAACATTGTGGGCACTGGTTGTCCAGAACCTCTCAGGAGCCTGTTCTAGATTGTTATCAGTAAAAGAGGGCGCTGTTACAGGGCCATCCCAGAACATTATACTGTATGATATTGCACCATTATCTTGCAGCGTATGCAAATAGCCAACACTATCCCTCCATCATCAACCCAGTCCTCAAACTCTTCAGCATCTGTTACTTCTTTTAGGGGTACCTTCGGTTCAATACACAATACAGTGCACCACTCACATCTGTCTGAATCAGTACCAACTACAACAATACTTTTCTCTGATACCACCAACCTCTGCAGGTCTAGTGAAAGTATCATTCCTGCCACAAGCTCTGGGGTCACAACGGGTCTGAAGATAAAATCTATTCGCCAACATGCTTTACCTATGTGGGGCACTGCATCAAGTAAAACTGTAATCCCATACACAAACATATCAGGATCAACAGGAATGCTGCAAACCACCACCTCACCTTCTCCAGCATGTGTTATCACTATTGCCCTCATAGTACACATTCCTGCGGTAGCACATATTATTCTTTGATCTGTAAAGGAGATGGTCATGTTTTACTTGCTCATAGGGGCATGCCCTAACAAATTTACTGGTGCCGTTTCCAAATAGAATAGAGGTGCATGCACCACTTGGCCTCCAACTTGATGACTGCATCTTCAGTAAATGGAACCATTGCCACAGCCCCAGAAAAGCCTTGAGTGTTGAAAGTTTAACCTGATAACAGGAAGTTTCCTTCACTAATGCCAGTTTTAGTTGCACCAGTTTCAACCATAAAGATTAATTGTTTATTTCCTATCTCAGTGCCCACCAAGGGTTCCTCGTCTGGGTGTTTAGTCACAGACAGGACTGGGCACGCAAAAGCTTTCTGTGGGCTATCCTAGTCAGGATATGTATTAATACCTGGGAATGTGAAAAGGTTGCCCCCCCAGGATACTCACTCCCCAATTATGTGCCACTGCCCCTTTTGGGACAACATTGCTTCTGGGCATTGGAGCACTGTATGATTGGCTTGTACCAGTTTTGTTTCCTCAGTCAGCACCTTTTGTTCCGTTTCCTTGTCTCTTTATTTTATCTGCCCACAGTGATGTCTAATAGTAGTCTGTATTTCGTCCCATCCTTTCACTTCTATACCAACAATCTTTTCGAGAGCTTTCTGTACCTCCTTGGGCAATCCCCTTTTGATAACATAATAGAAAAGCAGAACTGAACAGTCCCACTGAACCCCCGTCTCCGACCGTCCACGTCTCCTGCACATTCAAAATGTATTGAGTGGGGTCTTCATCATCCCCCATTGTATACTGCATTATGGAATGCAAATCCGGTGTATTGGGATATGCCTGCCGAGGTTCAGCCCACACCTGCGCTCTGATGTCATTAAAGTGCGCCCCATCATGTACATCATCATCTATTTTAACTCTGGGATATCCAGTCTTAAACCAAGCATCCCCTGCTTGATCTCCCACAATTGCTACAAGCAAACATTTTATATCTCCCAACGCTAAAGGGATTCCAGCTGTTTGTTTTATCAAAACCATATAGCCATTTCCCAACACCTGCAGTGAGGGGCAGAAGAGCTTTAATTATTTTTTTTATCCATCTGGGCCAAAGGTACATACTGCGCACTTTTGGGGACTTTATGCAATAATGTCAATTCTGTTCCCACACCCCTCCTTGCCATCCTGCCATCACTTGCCTTTTTCCTTGCCACTGCTGCTCGCCCAAATCTGTTCCTCAACTGTGGCCCCCACAAGCTCTGTACCCATGGGGTAATTGCCGGTACCTCCTCTTCATCTTCTAATTCATCCACTGTGTCCCAAACATCCTCCCGCAACTCCCTATTGGTGTCTCCATCCAACCTCACTGTCCCATAGTTTACACTCCCGCTCCTCGTTCATCACTCTTCCCCTTCTCAATATGCACATCCTTGATCACAGTACTGTCTAATCTAAATAAAATTTCTCAGGCCCTCCATTCATCTAGTCCGCACCCTGATTTGCTCCCTTCTTCTCACAGGGCCCTCAACCACACCTGATCCGTTTGTGCAACCATTAAAACCTCTTCTAACTCCTTCTGTGGTTTCCTATCCATCGGTACAGCAGAGTTAGTACGCGTTTGATATAGGGTGGTAACACAGATGGGGTGGTGCTGTGACTGCCGGGGACACATACTTGCATTAGTATATCCTGTGGCGGGACAGGTTGGGTAACATCCTACTGATAGTGGAGGTGACTGTGTTTCCTCGGGCGCAGCATTTTAACTTCACTCAGGGCTGGGCCGCTGTCACCCTGGGGTTTACACTAATCATTGTCTTCTATGTCCTCCACCATTTTCCATAACTCTCCACTGAAGCTTCTTACCTTTATATTTAGCAGCCTAAAATGTGTACATGTGTTCCAGTATCCCTTTATTATTTGTACCCTGCTCTAGCCATGGGCGGAACATTCTTCCCTGCTTGTAATATTTCTCAATTTTATCCTTATACACTGGCCATGCACTACAGATATACTCTAATGGTGTAGCTATCCCCATGTTGAAATCCTTATAAACAAAACGGTAACACCATATACAAGATACAGTTTGTTTTATGTGTTCCTAGCAGTTGTGCGCTCCTGCTCCCGTCACCCCCTTCTCTCACAGACACTCCACGCACTCACATGCACGCTCTTCCTATTTATTTATTTGTATCATATTTTGCATTTGTAAGGCGCTTATACATCAACTAAATTGTGTTTCAAAGCGCTCTATGCACAACTCCCACACTACTACTCTCACAAGCACTCCCTAGGCCCCCACTCCCTGCACAATGCAACTTAAAACACAAAACAACAAGCTAAAACAATAAACTAAAATAACAACCACTACTTCACCTTATTCCCCCACCCAAAATATATTGGGCACAAGAATTGAGCCCTCTAATTATACAGACCCCCTACTTCTGTATTCTCTTATCCTATTTCAAAATATGGCGCCATCTTCTTCCCAGCCTCAGAAAAGATTCCACTTATCTGTTTTTCTTCTTGTACACTTATAATAATAATTTAATAATAAATATTACTTCCACATGGTCTTTACACACTACTCAATTCAGTCACACACCATTCTACCATACTCCCTCGTCTCGTCCTCTTCAGCACCCACAACCCCACACACACTTTTTCTCTGTTTCCCAAAATTCTCTCAGTGTCTGTCCCTGTTTTTTTTCACATCAACATGTTCACCCGAGCTCCTCCATCACAGGGTACAATTAACGACCTGCACTGTCCTAGGAAATGCGCCCACTCCAAAGAGCAGACAGGAATTCTGGCAAAACGTCTTCTGTACACCACTATGGGTTGGACGCTTGGCACTGGTCACTGCAGGTCGGCGTGGCCCCTCCAGATGTGCGCCCTGGAATCCTTTGTCTCTACGGAAATCCTGGGATCACATTGGGGTCACAAAAATTGTAGAGTAACCCATAAATGCTCAGACCAGAAAAAACATACCCCATTAGGGAAAAAGGCCCAGCACACCCCTTGCAGGGAGAACAAGGTTTAAACTTACAAAAAATACAAATACCCGCCAGCAAATAACTCTATTCACAGGGAGCGCTCTGAAAAAAACAGGATGAGCAATAGCTTTAAAGGTGTCACAACTGACATACATCACATAGGTTGGATATCCAGGTAACTGGTTGGTTTGACCCTATACACGTATATTCTGCTCCATACAGGATGCCAGCCGATTAGTCCCAGCATATTCTGTCCATCTTCTTCCATGTGGGGATCTTCTTCTGTCTTCTTCTGTCGTAATCAAGTACAGAGACAGTAATTGACTATTTAGTTAGGCAATTATTTCACAGCTCTACAGTGCTCCTGGTACTAGATACATGAGCGAGGAGACTACTTTTGAGGTTGTGATAACTACGCAGAACTACGTGAACCCCCACTCCTTTCCCAGACACATTGGCGCCTCCACATCTTTCCCACCCGTGGCATACATTTGTTACCTTCTCCCCTGGCACCTCGCAGCACAAATCGCATGAACTAATGGTTGGGGCAGATCACCCCTGCTCTCTAATATTCTTGATCAATTGGTAATTTTACAGTTGTTTTTCCAGGAGTCTTGGACTGATCAATGTACACGCTATAACTAGATCTGGACAGTACAGGCATAAAACCCTCAACACCCTTTCTCATGGGATAACTCTTCAAAGACCCATTCCGGCCCTCTTTTGTCCTTGCAGAGCACATTCTTTCTGGGTTGCATACATGCATTCATGAAATTAACCTTCTGCGAAGTTATCAGGGCTGAGATCAACAAACGTATGCACACCCTTCTAACCCTCGGGACTGAATGTAAGTGTACTAGCATAACCGTGGCACTAGGTCTCAATTTCAAGATGGAGTCTAACTTCTAAAATGGAGTTTCATTACACACATGATTCTAATGTTACAATTAACTTTGTTTCCACTACAATACAGCTTCTATGAGTGGACTCCCTACCCCTTCCATTCTCCCAGCTCACCTACAGCATCACCTTCTACACCGCCTCATCCTAAGTCGCCTGGGGGCATGGGATGTTTTCCCCTGCTTCCCAACAGCAGCAAAGCATATAATGACAAAAGTACGAATATTTTTGGTTCCTAAATGTCCTTTTCAATACCAAAGGTACACTAAAAGGAATGGCGTAAATGGTGGCTTCTCTAAATCATTTTCCTCTAGAAAAGCTAAAAGCTACAGCCCCTCTGTTATAGTAACTAAGGGAAATAAATCTATCCTTAAAAATACTCAAGAAGTCGAAAAACTAATCTTTGATGAATTAAACTACATGTCCCAGAATCCTATAGGAACTGAGACGAAGAAGAGGGTTAACGAAGCATGTAGATGTAGTAGTCAGGCAATTAGGCCTAACAGCCTTTGCAAGGGTCAGGCAATCAAAAATAATGGCTCACACCTGAAGTCGATTGCCAAACGTGTGAGGCATAAAAGGCTGCAGCAGGAGAGGGGAGTCGGAAGGAGTTGGAGCAGAAATCGGAAGACTGGCAGTAGTATCAGTAGTAGAGGAGTATGAGGCTGGCAATTCACGAGGGTGTGTGATCACAGAAAGGACGCTGGAGCATGGAGAAAGCAGATTTGACCTGCAAGTTCTGAGAGGGTCCTGTGATCTCAAATCTTGCATTGCCATGGCCGCACTGACGAAGATGTACTGAGAGGGAAGCTTTCCTCAGGTGCGCCGGGTGACTGTGATTGCAGAGCCATAACCATACTGAAGCATGTGGCCATAGCAGAAGGCTATAAGGGACTGATGAGTAAAGGAGACTCCCAATTGGCGTTGCTGGACCTAAGTCCCCAGTGCAGTAGAAGGGAATGGGTCCAAAGAGTGCCTGAAGCAGTAGTAGCAGTTGAAGAAGTCAGAAAAGTGAAGCAGCCATAACTCCAGTGTTTCTTGAGCCGGTGAGTGAAGCCCACCGTTCAGGTTCACTCAGGAAGCCTTAGCAGTAACTGTTACCAGCTCAGAAGTAACACGCGTAAGTTCAAAACCGGGTATAAACTATTTGTCATTGTGGAAATTCCTTTTAATAATGGAAATGTAACACACACACTATTAGTGAGAGCAATAGTGTTTGCGTAAGAAGAAAAGTATATTATTTCCATTGCTGAACAATTAACTGTTGCTGTAGTGTTCACGTGTCTCTCATACAAAAGGCAACAACTGTTAAAAACCATTCTGAAAAAACGAACGTTAGCTTTTACAAGTTTAACAAGTCAATCCAGCATCAATGGAAGGTTGCGTGTGGTCAATTGTATTTTCCTAAAGGAGCCTGAAACCGTATCTGCGATATTGAGTAAGAAATACAATCACTGGTATCTCTTTAAGGTAAAAGATTTATCTTAAAAAGTGGTTGTGTGTGCTTAAATGTGTTTTTCCTTCGAAGATTGAACCTTTTAGTATTCAGAGCACTTATTCTTTAAATAGAGAAGTTGCTGTACTGACTAGAAGAACAAGCATTACACAAGCCAAGAGGCAAACCCTTTCTGAAGTAAAACCAGTCCTATTAAGAACTATACACCTGATCTACGAGGTTGTTAAAGGTCCAGTATCCCTGATACAAGCGTGCCATTGTTACCTGAAGCTAGAAGAGTCGCAATACAGCTTCAGTGTTTTTAATGGAACCAAGAAGGTGTGAACAAAGCTGGGGAAGGGAGCTGGGTACTTGTAAAAGAGTCATGGAGACACAGATAATGCTGAAGACTGCAGAAGTTGAGCAAAAGTCTGTCTTGGACCAGAGGCAGGTTATACATGTGGCAGTAAGGCAGACGGACAAGGCAAATAGGCTTAGGATTCAATGATAGAGTAGGAATAGCGGGGATGTATTTGCCACATTTCTTCTTTATTAAAAGATCTAATCTTGAGAAAAACACAAGCAGTTGTTTGCCTTGCATTACTGACTCCTCACAGTAGGGACAGTGTAGATTCAAGGGCATGCCTTCTCTGGGAATGCCCCCTCAATTGGGTGTCCATCCCCTCCCAGCAGTGCAGAAGCACAGTAGGCCAGCAGTTTCCCAGTGCTCATGTGAGAGTACAAGAATGGTGGACTGACCACACGGCCTGGCCAACACACAGTGGATGCGGGCCCACACGAGTCATGCCCATGCACTTCTCTACCGAGCTTGGTTTCCAACTGCAGTCCAGGGTGATGACAGTTTCACGGGTGCCAGCACACCCTTCCCCACACCATCGGTATGTGCATGGGCAGCAGCCGCACCCTTCTTGCAAGATTGTTGCCTGGGCCCAGTCTATTCAGCCATCCATCCAGCTTGGCTGTTGGTACATGCATGACCAACAGGGCCCACGCCCTGCAGTTTTGGCCATCCACTTACACAGAGGTCACCTTGAGAGGCCCGCAGGTGTGATGTTCATCCCAGGCCAGCTAGCAAGGCTCCTGTCACCTGGCTACGTACTCATATCAGAGGTGGCGGAGTGCTACATTAGGGCATGATTCTTGAGTAGTTACATGTCCAGAAGTCCCTGAGTCACATCGAGTGATGTGGAAATTCCATAGTGTACAGTGCCATTTTATCATCAGACAGCAGACACAGGGCATGTGACATTATGTTGCTATCTTACCAGCACTGCTCAGGGGTCACAAGTAATTTTGATGGGTATCAACCCACAGATGGTGTAAAGCATCTAGGAGACCCTAGCACAGTGTTGGCGGGTGAAGGCGACACCCTGGATGTGACCTTATGGCTAGCACTGCCTCATGGCCACACGTTCATTGGTTCCCTTCAGCCAGTACCTTCAGCCAAGCCCAATTACCCATGTAGCTGGGCCAAGCCCTCCAATAGCCTGAGTTGCAGCTGGCCCAGCTATGTCCCACATTTGTCTGCCGCCATGCTCCATGGAACCCACTGTGTGCATGGATTGTAGTCTGTGCTTGGTGTCTCCATGTGTGACGGACATGTGGCATGGGAGCTTGAGGGGCTCCTCCGTACTGGTACCAGAGCACCAGAGCAGGTCTGTGACTACAGGCCTGGATGCTGTGGGTGTGGCTGATCAAGGCCAGCAGTTGAAGGTACAGGCTGGATATGGGCCCCAGTATGTGTCCCAGGGAAGTGTTAGTGGGGCTCCATGAGGCAGTCGGGTTCCCCGGGCCTCTCAGGAGGGCACTGTTCTAGTGTGTCAATGGTATGGACCCAATTGTGCACATTGTGGCCACACACTTGTGTGCCACTGTGTAGGCCATAGCTGTCAAGTTTCCCTGTCTCATGCATGACTCCTGTGAGGGGTCAGAAATGTGAGGCAGACAACTTTTATATGATTTTTCAACAAATGCCATTTCATTAAATGATAAGTTTCAATAAACGCCTCTCTGTACCTACCCTGACAAGGATTTCCCTGCCTAAAATAAACTAAAGGAAAAACTACTCTAACAAACAATATCTGGCCCTCACACCTATACATAGAATACACAAAAATATATGGCAATTCATAACAAAATTGATTGTAATTGTATTGTAACCACGGTCTGATCTTATAACTGGATTGAATTCCCATTACGAAGGTTTTCTGAGTGCAATTCAGTTTCAATGTTCAACAAAAGGAAACAAGGAAATCCTGGTTTGTAACAAAGTTCCAACACAGTTGTTTGCAACTTCAACTTATCAACAGAAATTTCCAATACTCCAGTGTTCAATACTGAAAAGATTTTTCGTATTCCTTGAACCGATATTCTCATTTCCTCGATAGCATCAGTGATGGTTTTGGTCAGGATGATTTGCCACAACCTTCATAGAATTACAGCCTCATATTATAAACTTTTCTCAGCTCTTCTGTCAACATCATGAACAGCAAATGTATCTTTGTCAGGACAACTTCACAGCATTTCAACTTTCACCTGGTTTAATTCCATGCCAATCCTATTTCTACAAAGATTTGCTATACGGGTTTACTCGCCTGCTCGGACAACTTTCCACAATTAATAGTGCTTCTAAAGTTGTGATCCAGTGACAACCAAAAGTTCACAACAGCTTCAGTAGTCTGCAGCTTTACCACTTTCAACAGTTTTTTTTCAGAAATGACGAGATCCTCATTAATGCTCTTTAACACTTTCATGCAAGCAATGCTCATCTCCTTCTAAACATTCCCCTCCAGAAGGGCAGCCTCTGTCACTCTTGTCTCTCTGCTGCACCAAAAACAAAATATAGATAAGGATGGGATATACATTTTCCCTCTTTTAACTTTGGCAATGTGAGTTTTTACCAGCTTTTGTTTAATAGAACAATCATGAGTTTACAAGCTTCCCCCTTCAACTTTTCATTAACCCTTTATTTATGGTGGCAATCTCTATTAAATTGTATGGGCCTTGATGTTAATCTCTTTTGGCTTAGACAATGCTTGGATATCTCTTGGCTTCGTGCAATACTTGTATATCTTACTTTGCAACAATATCGCCGCATTAAGTTAGCTGAGTATTCTTCAAACTCACTAAATTACAGTCAATTTGTTTGCTTATGAGAACGTTGTCGGCTGTGTTATAAATGGTTTGGCTTTTAAATTTTCCTTTGAACCATTTACATTCATACACGAATGTTACTGTTGCTGGTATCATTAGTTCTACATTCAAAAGTAGATTGTAACGCAATTTCACTCATAAGCGAGTGATACCTTTTAGGTACGTGATTCTTTCTCGCTACTGTTGCCTGCCTCCAGCTTGGGAACGAGATTAGAGCATTGCAGATCACTCACCGGCTTTAAACTCTGCCTTTGATCCCTTTGCGTTCCACAAGACTTCAATGATTCTGGCTCTTCGCGAACAGGCAACCTCCTCGATGAGTTTGTCCTGGTTCACACCACTTCCAAATGGGCTGACTCTTGCTCCAGAAATCTGCTGGTGGACGCCGGCCACCAGTGCTGGATTGAACCCTGTGCAGGCCCATAGGCAGCCAAAATTCCAGGGACCCCTTGAAAAAGATCTCCTAATATGTGTTTAAATTTTACCACCCAACAATTTTAATAAATCAATTGTATTACACAAAACGAAAAATTAAACATTCACAATTATTGTTATTAATGTTATTAAACAAAAAATCATGTTCAGCATTTTTAATAAACCAAGAAAACGTTCCTCAATTTGTTTGTGGAAAAGTCTGGGCACAAATACAAAATTCAAATTAAGCACTGGGGGCTCATGATCCCTTAAAAGGAGTGGGGCCGATAGGTCAGTGCCTACTTGGGCTAATGAATAATCTGGCACTGCTAGCCACCAACAATGGTCTCAAGGCTCACAGGTGCACGCCAGCCACCCGACACAGCCTCCTGCATGCTTCCTGCTGCGTAGCCTCTGCATATCGGTTCACAGCAGGAAAAGATGTTCTTCTTCACGAATCCCGCTGCGCAACTTCTGCACTTCAGAGTTTTGGGGCAAAGGACCCTCTCAGGACCGGCAGCTGGAATCTGCCGTGTAGTGGTCCCGGTGCCCTCTCTTTCATCCAACTGCCTGGGCTGCCCAAGTAAACAACATGCCTGCTTGTGCCACAACCTTTTCTCCTGCTGCTGCTTTCTCCTTCCCATGACATGCAGCCGAGGGGGCCTTTTAAGCTTCTCTCAGGTGTGGGTCATTTGCCTTAACAAGCTGACTACTCTTGCAACCTGGGGTGTCCAGTCAACTGGTCGACGACAAACTGGTCGACTGCAATTTGGTCGACACCATTTGGTCGAATGCCAAATGGTCGAATTTTTTTTTTTTTTATATATATATGTGTTTTGTGGGTTTTCGTGTGGGGAAAAAAAATAAAAAAGAAAAAAAAGAGGGTTGGGGGGGGGGACCCCCCCAAAAAAAACCAAAAAATGGTTAAAAAAAAAAAAAAAAAAATTCGACCATTTGGCTTTCGACCAAATGGTGTCGACCAAATTGTCTGTCGACCAAATGTTTTCGACCATTTGACTGGTAACCGCAACCTGGCTCTTGAGCCTTCTTGTTCATTCCAATATTGAGGGAACTATGGGATTTAAAGTCCCCAACAGCAAAGTTATGTTTTGAAGTTTGATTTCTAATTTTAAACTGAAGTTCATTCTTTCTAGGTGTAATTATCACAAAAATGTACTTGAAAAGGGAAAACAGTTTGTTTCAGTCATCATTCACAGATTTCCTTTCACCATACGTCTGGAAGTTGGGTTGATTTCTAACTTTATAACTCTCAGAAGGGGTTTAATTTCTCATGATGTTTGAGGATTTTAAATGGGGTTTATCCACATTAAGATGCTCAATTGGTGGAACAGACACATCATAGCTACACTAAGCCATCAAACACTCTGGTACTTGTGAAGTGTACTTTCCTTTTTGGGACAAATACTGCGTCTCATCCCACAGAATCCCCTCACCACCCCAATCCTTTTCTCCTCTCAGGTGATCCTCCCACAGAACACCACCCCCAAGGTCAGAATCAGGAAGTGTATGCCTTTTCCTGGCCTTCTGGGAGGTGACTTTAGGCAGGGTTTAGCAAGGAATCTGCAAGATTCATCACACTCCTTGTGGCTGTCCTGTTTGTAGCCTTTCCCACGCTGCATGTCTATGCGATCAGACTGGTGATTATGCGAGACATGCAATGGTGTTGGTGTGTTGGTGTAACACATGCCTAGGTGCACTTCCCATGGCCCTGGCTGCAGGTTACACTTAGGTCACTTTGGCATTGGTATTGTGTCATGTCATAATTTCTTGCAATGTGTTTGTGGCCACTTGTCAATGTGCTGGGTTTACATGTGCATGTGTCATGACTGTAACTCATCGTTGTCCCTACACTCGTGTGTCAGTATTCATGCATGGCAATGTGTGTGTGTGTGGCAGATGCTGGTTGTCCCATGCTGACTTAATGGTACCGTTTATGTTGTGTATGCCACGCATGCATTGTCACTGTTGATTGATGTCAATGTTTTTGGCCACTTTTCCACAGTTCCTGCAGCAGGTGAAGAGGGAGGAAGCAGTGCTGTGGAGCAGAGAAGCAGGGATAGGGCCTCCAGACCCAGACGCAGACCGAAGCCATTCACTGTTGACAACTCCTCTTCTGAGAGCAAAGTAGCTGGGGGAGCACCAGTACCATCAGGCGAGGCTGCTGAGGATAAGTCCCATGAGGGTATGATGGTGGGGGCACCTCAGCAGCTGTGGGACAGGCTGCTGCCACACAGGGACCACTCCGGATGGAGGACTCTCTGGAGTCATCTGTGTTGATGGAGGTGGAGTTGAAGAAGCAGGCCATTACAGCCCAGTCCACGTGGTCAGGTGAGAGCATCGAGGAGGGTGTTCAGGCTGCCCCTCTGATCCAGAGACATGAGGATGTGCAGTCCACCATGGAGGGTTCTGCACAACCTCCTGTCACTGAACCATCTGCTGCAGCAGTGATTGCCTTCCCAGATGCCTCCACCAAGAACTAGGCCCTCATTGAGACTGATGTGTTCATCTGGGATGTGGTGCAGCCCCTGCTGGATAGTATTGTGAGGTGGACTTCATCTACAAGGGATGCTGTTAAAGCTTCTCGTGAGGAGCTTGTTCAGCATTACAAGCAGATGAGCCACTTCCTGGCCTAGCTGGCAACTGCACTACTCTCGGTAAGTCTCTGTGCCATTGCCCAAGCAATTTCCCCATCCTCCACTTCCTCCAGTCAACCTCCAATGAGCCTTCTGTGCCACATACCACCACTGCAACAGTCCCACCACCACCGCCTTAGTCTGGTTATGCCCACAGTCCTGCCCCGAGGTTGAAGTCCCAAGAATGCCACATGAGGTGGTCATTGTGCCTGCCCAGGCAGCTACACAGGAAAAGGCAGCTGAAGAACAGCTAGCACTTAAGGACGGTGCAGGTGCTGTAACCACCTGACATGTTTCACCCAGTCGGAGGTGGTACCTACACAGCTTGCACCCTGCCAGGCAGCAGAAAATGAGAACAATAAGGAGGTAGCTGATGAAGGGCTATTCCACCCTGAGGAGGCAATGAGGCACACAATTGGGCAACATATTTCAGGAGGAATGGAGGCGCCTACAGGAGATCGTGTGCATCCATGCACAATATCAGAGGCAGCTGATGGTGGAGAGGCAGCAGGCTGGGGAGTCAGCCATTGCGAGGACCAGGGCCGAGGTGGCAGAGAGGCATACAAAGAGGCAGGTACCATCCTGGAGGACGCTTGCAGGTATGCCAAGGAGGTGGATAGGCATATGTTTGAAGGCCTGCACGCCCACCAGAAATGAATAGAGGCCCGCCTACAGGCACAGGATACAGAGAGTGACTCGGACCTGGTGTAAGCATTGACAGACATTGGACAGGAGTAGCCTGCCAGTGTATATAGTTGTATAGTTTTATGTTTCATGTCAGAGTCTTTTTTTAAAAATCCCTGGACATTTTTGCTCTTCCCCTTATTTTAGTATTTTAGAGTAAATATTTTAATACAAGTTTGGATTAGTCAATAGCACACTTCTTGCAGTCTCTTTGTCCATGTGCAAATTCACTTTTTCCATGTTCTCCAAGTGCATTTGTTCTATGGATGTCATGTGGTTTGGGGCTCCACTGTGCAACTGTGATGTTTGCTGTGGGACATGTTCACATACTCCCTGTGTGTGACGGATGTTGCATCCATACTCAGTTACCATGGGTGGTCTCCTGTAGATGTGGGGAGGCGAGGGTCTTAATGATAGACGTTTTTGACAGCTTTGACATGCACATGTGTTGCTTGCCTACTTGAGTGCTTTGCATTACAGGCATGTTGTTGAATTGTGTACATGGTTTGGATGTGTGTATGACAATTGTCTGCTGTGGTTGAGTATGCACTCTATTGCTGCATGTGCTCATGTGTGTTTGGGGATGTTTGTCATATGTGCTTGACATGCTGGCATTCTTTGGATTGATTTGGACATTTGCACAATTGTTTCACATGTAGGAGTGGGGCCATCAGACAGCTGGAGGTGACAATGGCTGTTTATTTGACTCCATTCCTTGTGCAGGGGTACTGTGTGTTTGGTGTTGGTGTGTTTGTGTTGATGGAGTGACATTGTTGGTTGTGTGTGTAATGGTGTGCATATGAGGATGGGTGTAGTGATGCGTGAGATGTATCATGATGGTGTTTGGGGCCTCTGATTGGGGATGGATACTGATTTGTTCATTTGTATTGCTGCTGATAAACATGGTTTAATTGTGTTTTGTATCATGTGCAGCTCATGAGCCTCTGTACATTTGCTACTGGAAGTTGAGTTCACTGTACGTTGCCTTCCTTTCTGGTCCACTGATGTTTAGGTGTTCTTTAGAACTTGCTTGTCAAAGTGGATGTGGCCACACTTCAATCACTGGTATGGGTATTTAGCATTGTAGGTGTTGAGGAAGGATGTGGCCTCACTGTGAATGTGAGGGCTACACTCATCACTTGTGCACTCGATATTCGGTAGCTGTATCCCTCCCAAAACAAGGCCACCCACAAGCACAGAACTGCAATCTTCCACTGCCTGCTCTCATATCGTGCTTCACATCTGCCACTGGAATGCTGCGGATTCACATGATTGATTAATCTATATGGATGGACACATTATCTGTCTCCTTTACTCGCACACTCTCTGACAGCCTTCACATCACCCAACCACAAACCTATTCTACTTGTGTCACTCGCAGGGACTTTGCCACCTCTGCCTACCTACTTACTGTCCTTCCTTCCTTTGTACAGGCTACAATCGACACACACATTACAAATGACTCAGACCAGTCTCTGATGCCACAGAGTTGTATCCTCCAAGGGCATTCACCAACATCACTTTGAGGCCTTGGCAATGGCACAAAGGCACAATGATACGCAACATTGCATTCCATTGCATTACTATGCCACAAGTACATGGAGTGGTCCAAGTGTAGCTGGTTCAAAATTATGCTGTCCTGTTGATGTTCAAATTAGTGTGATGTACCAGGGAATCATAGAAGGAGCTACAAACCTGGATTCAACAGCAGTGCTCCCAGTTGCTCGTGTTGGAGGAAGATATGTGGCAGGTATACTTCATGTTGGAGGCAGGCCAGAGGAGTTGAGGTAGGTTGTTGGTCAACTTTGGACTGATAGGGGTGCAAACTAGCAGGGGCCTTGAGGTGGTTGGCGCTGAGGGCAGTGGGTGGGAGGATGGCAAACAGTCAGGGTGCTTGAGGAGGTAGTGGGTGTGGTCAGTGGCAATGGTGGTAGGAGGGCAAAAAGCAGAGGCTGCCTGGGTTAGTGGGCTGAGGTCAGTGGTGGTGGTGGGAGGTGGGAGAACTTGAAGGGGCTGACTGGGGTAGTGGGCTGATTTGAGTGGGGGTAGCACAAGGTGCAAGGACTTGAGGGGGCTGCCTGGGTTAGTAGGCTGAGGTCAGTGGGGTGGTGGGAGGTGCACAGACTTGAGGGGGCTTCCTGATGCAGTGGGCGGAGGTGAATGGGGGTGGTGGGAGGACTTGAGGGGCCTGCCTGGGGTAGTTGGTGGAGGTGACTGGGGGTTGTTGGAGGTGCAATGTCTTGAGGGGGCTTCCTTGGGTAGTGAGTGGAGGTAAGTGGGGGGTAAGAGGTTGCGAGGGCTTGAGGGGTAGTGGACGGAGGTGATGGGGGTTGGTGAAAGATATGAGGGCTTGAGGTGCTGCCTAGGGTAGAGGGTGGAGGTGGGTGGGGGTAGGGATGTTTGGGAGGTGTGAAGACTTGAGGGGACTGCTTGGGGTAGTGGGAGGAGGTCAGTGAGGGTGGTGGGGGTGTGAGAACTTGAGAGGGGCTGCCTGCGGCAGTGGCTGGTGGTGAGTGGGGGTGATGGGAAGTGCAAAGACTTGAGGGGGCTGCCTAGGGTAGTGGGCAGAGGTAATTGGGGATGGTGGGAGGTGCAAGAACTAGAAGGAGCTTCCTGGGATAGTGGGTGGAGGTGAGTGGGGGTGGTGGGAGGTACGATGACTTGAGGGGGGTTGCCTGCAGTAGTGTGCAGAGGTGAGTGGGGGTGGTATGGGGTTTGAGGACTTGAGGGGACTGCCTGGGATCGTGGGCCAAGGTGAGTGGGGGTGGTGTGAGGTGAGAGGATTTGAGGTGCTGCCTGGGGTAGTGGGTGGACGTGAGTGGTGGTGGGTGAAAGGTACGAGGACTTGAGGACGGTGCCGCGGGTAATGGGTGGAGATGAATGGGATTGGGCAGGAGGTGCAATGACTTTAGGGGCTGCCTGGGGTAGTGGGCAGAGGTCAGTGGGGGTGGTGGGAGGTGGAGGATTTGAGGGGGGTGCCTGGGAAGTGGGTGGATGTAAGTGGGGATGGCCAAAAGTGCGAAGACTTGAGGGGGCTGCCTGGGGTAGTGGGCACAGGGCAGTGGGGGTGGTGGGAGGATCGAGCACTTGAGGGGCCTGCCTGGGGTAGTGGGCAGAGGTGAGTGGGGGTCGAAGGTGGTGCAAGGACTTGAGAGGGCTTCCTGGGGTAGAGGGCAGAGGTGAGTGGGTGTGGTGGGAGCACGAAGACTTTAGGGGGCTAGCTGGAGTAATGGGTAGAGGTCAGTGGGGGTGGTGAGAGGTGTTAAGACTTGAGGGGGCTGCCTGTAGTAGTGGGCGTGGGTTATTCGGGAGATGGGAGGTGTGAGGGCTTGAGGGGGCTGCCTAGAGTAGTGGGTGGAGGTGAGTAGAGGTGGTAGGAGGTGCGACTCAGCGAGGACTTGAGTATGCTGTCTGGGGTAGTGGGCAGAGTTGAGTGGGTGTGGTGGGAGGTGCAAGGACCTGAGTGGGCGGCCTAGGGTACTTGGTAGAGGCCAGTGGGGGTGTCGGAAGGCGTGAGGACTGGAGGGGGCTGCCTGGCATAGTGGGCAGAGGTGAGTGGGTGTGGTGGGATGTGCGAGGACTTGAGGGGGCTGCCTGGGGTACTGGGCGGAAATCATTGGGGGAGTCAGGAGGTGCGAGGACTTGAGAGGGCTCCTGCGGTACTGGGCAGTGGGCAGTGGAGGTGTTGGGAGGTGTGAGATCTTGAGAGCGCTGCCTGGTGTAGTTGGCAGAGGTGAGTGGGGTGGTGGGAGGTGCAAGGACTTGAGGGGCTTGCCTGGGTTGTGGGCCTAGGTGAGTGTGGGTGGTGGGAAGTGCACAGACTTGGGGGTGTTGCTTGGGGTAGTGGTCGAAGGTGAGTGGGGGTCGTGGGAGGTGTGAGGACTTGAGGGAGCTACCTGGGGTAGTGGGCCAAGGTGAGTGTGGGTGGTGTGAGGACTTGAAGGGGCCGCCTGGGATAGTGGGAGTAGGTGAGTGGGGGTGGTTGGGATATGCAAGGTCTTGAGGGTGCTGCCTTGGGTAGCGGGCGGAGGTGAGTGGGCAGTGGGTGTGCGGTGCAAGGGCTTGATGGGGCTGCTATGACTTGAGGATGAAGGCACGCAGTTTGGGCGTTGCTTGAATTTTTGGGGTGATGGTCTGCCGTTTCAGCAGGGTGCGGACTTGAGTTAATGGGGATGCTTTGCATTTTCGCTGGGATTCTGCCTTGCATTGAGGATGATGGTCCACATTTTCAATGGGGTGCTGCCTTGAGTTGCGAGGGATGCTTCACAGTTTTTCCGGGGTGTTGCTTTGAGTTACAGGGGATGTTTTGAAGTTTCGCTGGGGTGCTGCCTTGCATCCCAGGAGACACTTCACAGTGTGCTGCCTTGTGTTGCGGGGGACGGTCTGCAGTTTCGCTGGGGTGCTGCCTTGAGTTACTGGGGACGTTTGCAGTTTCGCTGGGGTGCTGCCTTTTGTTGCCGGGAATGTCCGGCAGTTTCACCGGGGTGCTGCCTTGAGTTACGTGGGACGGTCTGCAGTTTTTCCAGGGTGCCAGATGGTGGTGGAAAGGTTGTGGGTTGGCGCTAGTTTTTGTTTGCGTATGGGCGTGTTGTGGGCGTTTCAGGTGCAACTCGGTGTTGTTTGCATTGCGTGTTACTTTGCGCTTTAGAATCCATGCATCAGCGAACAGCGCTACATTTTTCACACCCGCATGTATGCACAATGTTCTTTATGGCGCAAAGTAATTTGTGCAGACTTAGCATTTATTCTATGAATTTGGCCCAAAGAGAGAACGTGGGAGCAGAACGAGAGTGAGCGATGGTGTGATGGAGCGTTCTAGATTGGCATATGACACGCAGGCTACATCTGATATTATTTGTAGATTCCAGGGTCTGAACTCTATGGTCTAGCAGAGTCACTTCGCCATAGCATACATGTTATCATTTGTACCTGTGAACTACCTCAAGTTCTGACGTTTGCGTCTTCCGTTGAGGTTGCCGGGGTAATTATATTAAGTACGTCATCTGTTTTCCATAAATTGATGCTGAGAGTGGTAGATGGTTGACACAATCAATCCATCCCTAACCTTGTGCTTCAGTCGTTTTTCCTTTCAAAGAATTTTCAATCGATGTAATGGCAGAATAATAAAGTGTAAGCTGCCAGCTAAGTGCTTTAGGATTTGGGATACTATACACGACACCATATAAATATCTCAGTAGATTTGTATTAAGATGTGACGTGACTTGGTTGAAAGAAGAGTGTGTGGGTCACATCGTAATTCTCAGCAGGGCTAGAGCCTGCAGCAGGCAGAACCGACTTAAACATATATGAAAAGCAACAGGACGTCGAGTATGATGGACTTTTGATGCATTGTGTCTTTCTTTTTTGTATTCCCTACAGCCGACATCGCCCCTTGGACACTCTTAAGAGATGTTCCGATGGTACTTAATATGCTGGCAGGAAAAATAAAGACAACAGAAAGCAGCGTGTGATATCCCGATGAGTTCATGAGCACCCATAGCTGTTTATTCAGCCGGAACAGCAGGTTCTGGGGTGTTGACAGACCAACAGCTTCTGCGCATCCACAGTGAGACAGCAGTTGAATTATAAAAGGTAGAATAGCTTAGATTGGAACACCTGCAGCATCGTGTGCATCTGTATTGAAGAGTGTTTTAATATTGTTCTAAATGAAGTAAATAGACTTTTTTTCAACATAAAAGTCTCACATAGCATTTCATGATTAATTGCCTACTAATATCATTATTCGTGTTATTCATATTAAATAATAATAATAATAATAATAATAATAATAATAATAATAATAATAATAATAACAAAAATAAAAAACAGGTATTTATATTCAAAATCAACATCTTATTAAAGACAAAAAATGTATTATTAAACATTTACGTGCATTAGTATAAAGTGCTAAAGTGCATTAATTGTTATGAATCGCCAAACATACTAAAGAGAACAATTGAATATGACCTGAGCGGAGGCACAATCAGCAGATGGCGCTCATCTGCCCAGTCATAAGGACTAGATAGGCCGATAAGTGTGCTGTCAGTCACAAATATAATGCAGGATCAACTAACGTGCTCAAGAAATGTAGGACTTAACCATTGATGTTTCATGAGTTCTTCACACAAAGAATTTTCAATACCAACCACATAATATTCACAGTGATGGTCCATGTTCTGAAAACATGATATCCCCGTAAGCAATCCCCGCAACCAAGGGGCTTGAGTAGGAAAACGTGAACATGGCTCCAGTGGTACCCACACTAGTTTTTATGACAAAATATTGTATATCACCTTCCCGAGGGCCTCACTGGACTCGTATATTAGACAAAATACAAATAACTATACTAGAAAGCCTGTGCCCCCATGACACAGCACATTCACATATTAGTATAACTAAAAAATTCCTATCAATAATTAGGGATGTTGTCAGTAACTAAATTACTTCCATCATACTTGTTAGATGACTCCCAACCTAAACCTAGGTGAACTGCCAGTCAAAATCGTTCCAACCTAGACCGTAACCTGTCACTTTCTCTGGCACTTCCTCTAGTTCAGACATGGATTTAGAAGGACCATTGACTTCTACTCCCAACTTAGAGTATACATCAGGAGAGATCCCGGAAGAAACTGAAGGAACCAAAAATAGAATCCAACTACAAGACTTGCGAGGAGACCGTGGACCCGTGGGAAGAAGGCCTAGCAATCAACTTCTTCTGTTGTCCTGGATAAGCCCTATGTTTTAGGTGACCTTCAGCAGTCCTGCGACAGAGCTGCGATCCTTGGAGTGGATGGAACATCCAATCTCAAAGTCAGCTGGAGTCCTGCAAAGAAAAGCCTTTGTTAGTGCCCCTGAACCGCCCAGTGGCTGACCAGCTCAGAGTTTGGGCTACTGTGCTGCAGACATCGCCGTTCGGAATTGAGGCCTGGAACTTGGGGGCACGTCGGATTGTGCTCTAAGATTCACCAATGCAAAATGTTGTGGTTCCACCATCAATGGGACACGAAATAGGAGGCAGAGTCTGACCGCGGCAAGTGAATCCTCTTGCATCACCGTGCATTGGTGGCCATCGTCTGAAACTGCTTTCCTGCTTCAAGTCCAGTGCTGAGAGGGACTGAACATTGAGTTTTGCTGCATTCTCCGAGAAGAGCTTGCATCGCATTTGTCACTGACCAGAGAAGTGCTCGAACCTGCAGCTGAAGCTGACAGTAGGAAAAGCGACCTCAGACCCTCTTCAGAAGACCTACCAAGTCCTAAGAAGAATCAGAGTATGAGAGGTGAGTTGTAATGATACTTATCTGAACCCCTACCTCCCTTTTTAAAGGTTTGGCAACTTTAGAAAGTTTTATAATAGTTTGGGTTTGCCATTGCTAGTTTGCGCAAGCACTCCGAATGTTGGGGACACCTTTGTTAGTCAAACTGTCCTTTACCACTTGGAACCATTCATTGGATCCCAGAGGACCTATACACATTTTTTCCAGCCTCACAAAACTGTATGGAACTCTGGTGAACTTTTGGGTACAAGGCCCCGTACATTTTAGGGATGGACTTCTAATGTTAGTGTTGTACCTCTGTGGACCTGTAGTGCTTATACTAATTCTCACCCACTTTCCAGGGGTTTTATATGTACGTTTGCCTACTCCAGTGATTGCATATATGTAGCTTTTATTTAGGGTTATGTGATAATATTACCAGCTAATAAACATGTTGCACTGTGTTGTATGGCCATAAATAAATACGTATTTTTAGAACTGATTGTCTAAGTATGTTTTCTGACTTTTCACTGTGTGTGCTCATTGTTGACCCCGTTCAAGCTCACCACCTCTTGAAACGTAGCCTAGACCACTCGTCCACCTACCTTGAACTGGTTTGGCTACAGCTCCTAGAGTTGTCTTTGTCACTATATAGGTTGGTGTTCTATACATCTGTCCACCAGGCCAGAGTATAGAAAATCAGTCCTAACACCATCTCTGTCACCATCTTGCAGGATGGAATTTATTTTGCAATCTTTCTAATCACTAACGTGATTGAATAATGTATCCCTACTGGTAAAATGTGTTGCTACAGTCCAGACAATGCCATTCTGGAAAAGTAGCACAGAACGAGAATCTGCACATTGGAAGAGCACAAGAAATTAGCTCCTGAAAATCCTTACATCTGACACATGAGCAAGGCATGCTTATGCTGCAAAGTGTTTGATCGGTGTGACACCTAGCAATTCCACAATCAAAGCGTGCACTCAGTGTTTGATTTTCAAAATCAAAGATATATCTTGTTTTTTGTTATTCTTTATTTGTTTAGTTTCGTAAGAAACTTTTCAAAATATTTGGAAAACATGATAAATTAGATTACATTTTTAAACACCTACAAGTCAGGCGGTTGACCATGGTGTTATTAGCATGACTTGTAATGAGGGCACAAGTCTAAAACATCTACTACCATAATACATATCAATACAATAAGTCTAATACGTTTACCATGAATTCATTACTATTTTACAGAGTGTGCAATTTCAACAAAGTAATTTCTTTCTTAATTCCTTTATGATAACTGTATTCAGTATACCTATGCTTCTGTCCACATATTGCTTAAAAACACAATATAAATTTCCTAAAAATATAAAATGTGATATCTAAAAAGTTTAAAAGTCAAAGGGCCTCATTACAACCTAGGCGTTAAGGGGTTAACGGCGCCGTAAAAGGTGTCGGCACCGTTAAACCCTTAACGCCTGATTAGGAGGTCCCTTTGTTGGTTGCACTTTAATGCCTGCTTTTAGCAGGCGTTAAAAAACCAACCCGCAAAGGGACCTAGGAGCTAATTACGGCACCGTAATTTACGGTGCCGTAATTAGCGCCTTCCCTATTCCCATTGAGCCCTATGGGCCAAAAATGGGAATGGGGAAGGGGCCATGGTGAATGGGGAATTACCGCCCCGCCAACCTTGGAATGGGGCGGTAATTCCGCCATTCACCATGGCGGACCCCGGCATGGACCATGGTGCTAATAGCACCATGGTTTAGCGCCGGGGTCGTAATGAGGCCCAAAAACTCTTAGATAAAAAAAATTACCAATAAAATACCTCATCAGTGTAATTCTGACTTATATTTAGTTCTACTAGATTGAGATATGTGTGTCATTGCATCTGGTAACAGTCTCAGGTCGTCTCTTTTTGGCAATTTCCCACGCCTGGTAAAGTGTGACGTGTACCTTTTGGTTCTCTGTATTCAAACAGTATACCCAGAAATCAACACTCTGGATATAATCATAATTGCACACAAAAGGTCCTAATACAGTCATGTCCTGTGGTTAAGTATCGGGTCCACAAAGAAGCATAATGTACATATCCTAATATCTTTGCACTTTGGGGGTGGATCACTGTGCTACCCTTTGGGCGTGGCCTGCCTTTCAAATATTGACACTGTTTAGGGATTCAAAACACAGTATAAACATATCAGTATATTTTACTTAGAACTTAAGCGAGTCATTGGCGGTGCCTTCGTTGAAAGATGTCTGTTTCAGGCCCTCATTACCATCAGAGTGAGAGCATACTGCTAACAGGACTGACTTAAACGCATATGAAAAGCAACAGGAGACGAGCACAGTGGATTTCAGAAGCTTTCCGTCTGTTTTAAATTCCATTCAACAGATTTTGCCCCTTGGCCTCTCTTAAGAGGTGGTCCAATGGGACCTAAAATGCTGGCTGGAATAATAAAGACAACAGACAGCAGCGTGTTGCTGTGCAAGAAATCCCGATGCTTTCCCGAGCACCCATGGCTGTGTATTCAGCCTGAACAGCAGGTTCTTCTCTGTTGACAGGCCAACTGCTTCTGATTACCCACGGTGAGACATCTGTTGAATTATAACATGCCGAAGAGCATACATTGGAATATCTCTAGCATCTTGTGGCTGGCTCTGCATGGCAGAATGGTTTAAGTTGCCACACATTACCCCCATAGGCTCAAACCTTGCGGTTCTACTTATGTAACTTTGTGTTCCTAAACATAAATTGTTACTTAGATTATGCATTCTATTACCATTTTCATACTGTGCAAGCTTAAAGTGCCCGACTATTATGCAAGTCTATGCAAAAAGGACGAGCATACTCCTCCTTGGCACTTAAGGGGTTAATGTGATCTTTTTGTGTGAATTCTGTAACCTTCTAGGCTGAAGAATAATAATAATAAGAAGAAGAAGAAGAAAAAGAAGAAGAAGAAGAAGAAGAAGAAGAAGAAGAAGAAGAAGAAGAAGAAGAAGAAGAATTTAATGTGAATAATATAATGAGTTGTTTTGTTTTAAATAGAGCTCCACGCTTCTAAGCACTTTGATTAAAGGTGCATATTATTACTACTCTGCTTAATGCTTCTTTGTTTACAGACCTTGGAAGGATGGAATGCTGAGTCAGCCAATCAGAATTCAAACTTGTGACTGCTAACAGATCTCGGAAGAGTGCCCTCCATTTGCTCTCCTACTGACATAGATGTGTCATCAGGTGGCCGTTTCGAGGACAATTAAACATAGAAGCATAGATTTATGTCAAATGAAATAAAGATGTAGTGGAAATACATGAGTATAAACATATAACATGTGCATTACTATATTATGTAGACATTGCCTACGATCTCAATGTCATTGCTATGACCTATACGCTCTTAGGCTTGTCTGGGAATTTGGTACATCAAAGTCTGATAATTGCACGATAGACTTCACTGGCGTAACGAGGGCCCCCGCAGGTGGCAGTAATATTTTTTTTCAGGTCTGGCGGCAACCCACCGGTATCAGTGGCAGGGTTACCGCAAGACCCATAATGAAGCCCATTTTTATCTTTCTCCTAGTAAAGTGTGTGGCATAACCCTTCAGCCGAACTTTCGTGCGTATTGTGCAAGCCTGATAATCTAAGCCCACCCAGGGTGCGGCACGACCCGTGATTTGTTGCCGAGTTGGGGGGAGCCCCCTGAATATGGCTCGCAGGGGGGGCCCCACATTTTGTGTTACGCCCTGCATACTACATTGCAGTAAAATACACATTATTTTGGCAGTGTTGACTCATATTGCAGCATGTTCTTTAACTATTGCTATGTGCTAAGCAGGGGTCATTGTGTGTCTGACAGTGTCAGTGAATTAGTGATTGCTGGCATGAGAACTACATTTGAGCCATGGTACTCTGTCCCCTGTCATTGAGATGCTGTGCTGGAAGGTGGAGTGAGCAGAAAGAGTTGAGAGGTGACATTCTTCCAAAGCAAATAAGGGTACAATAAGATGCAGCTGTCATTGATATGACTTCACAGCACTCACTATACAGTTATCTCGGAGTACAGTTACTTCACTGGTCAGAGTTCCTGCACAGGGAACTCTGCCACATGCCTGCCAACACACGTGGTTATGATATACGTGTTTCTTGTATAGTACTATACTCCAAAGTCAGGCCACCGTATCACGGCACTGAGAGTATGTCATGGGAAGTCGTTGGGGATGCTTCCAAAAATAAAAGAACCAATCCAGTTATTCACTGAAGGGCAACCCAGTCGTCTCAGGAGGATAGCTCAGGGGCAGCGTGCTCGCCTTGGAAGCAAGATGGCAGGAGCAACACAGGTTCGATCCCTGGGTCCGAGCTTATTTAGCGTGTTATAAACAACATATCATATCATGAATATTCAGTTCTATAGCAGAGATAACTAAGTGACCCTCAAGACACTCCCATGCAAAGGTGGCCTTCAGGATACAGGTTTCCTGCTGATGCTGCAGCCCTGATGCTGCTTCCCGAGCAGTCACAGAGCCCTGCCAGCAAATCTATCCGTTTCCTATGTCATTGTAGACGCGGGGCCCCTCTTAGGTGGTGGGTGGATATTCCTCAGGGCATAATCTGCATGTATACCACCACTATCCAACCACATCCCTCTGCTGCACTGGACTAGACAGGATACAAGGGGCCTGCAGGGGTTCATAGACAGCCCCGGGAAACAGTTTTGTGTGCTGGATTTCTCAATATGTATTTATTTATTTATTTTTCATTTGTAAGCACACTTAAGCCTGCACGCATCTTGCCACTGGTTACATGAGTAAACAGTATTGACAAAGCAGTACATGACGGTAGGACGTACAGCAAGACAGTATGTTAGAGGTAGATGAGGAGACTTAGTTAAATAGCAAGGTCTTAAGGTGAAAAAAGTAGAGAAGCAGGACAATCTTTAGTCACAAATTAGAGAAAAGGGCTTAGCACAAACATTTATTTGCTCCAAAACAGACTCGCAGACTCAAATGTATGCCAACAGCTGGAGAGATGTGGATTTGGGCAGTAGATAGAGTTGTTATTCCCTCATAAATCATTTCAAACACAGGAGGGGATCCATTAAAACACTTGAAAACACACATAGATTAGCACTAAAACAGACTCACAGAATGTGAACATTGCCAGCAGCGGGATACATTGGGTGAACAAAATAAAAGCGAGCAAGCTGCTGGGAACGGAAACAGAGGGTGGGATTCAGTGAGGGATCGGGAATGGGAAAGTGGGTATTCATACATTCAAACATACACCAGTTCATTGAGAAGATGCTCATTCAATCATGGTTTTTACTTTGCATTCTGGGACTTCTTGTTCAAGATTTATAAATGGTGAAGCTAACCCGTAACTCAAAATACAAGAAATGTTGTGGGATCGCTAACAGATTGCGTGCGCTCTTTTCCACTCTCAAATTTCAAAAAAATATATATATAATGAAAATGCGGGGGGGTCGGCAGCAAGTGATATCACTCCCTCAAACTTCCCACAAAGTTTGTACAAAGTAGACAAAGAAATCAAGGCTCGGGAGGATATCTCGCGCTCACACCAATGGCTAATTGAAAGACCTATTATCACTAGTGCTATAATTCTTCTGAATAAGTGCAAAAGTTCCTCAAGTTACATAACACTTGTCAGTTCAGTATAATTTATTAATTTGACTTCCAAAGTAAAGAACAGCCGACACGTGTTTCGACCTTGGTCGTTATCAAGGCCACTCTATGTCAATGGATTAAATCTTCTGTCCCTATATTGTAGACCCTGAAAGTCTATGTTCCTAACATACCATATGTTACAGTGGTCTTAAGATTCCAAATTTTTTTCCAGATTGGCTTTCTCCTATACATGGGCTGTATCCCAGAACCTCAATGTGCTAAAAAAGAGGTTCTGGGATACAGCCCATGTATAGGAGAAAGCCAATCTGGAAAAAAATTTGGAATCTTAAGACCACTGTAACATATGGTATGTTAGGAACATAGACTTTCAGGGTCTACAATATAGGGACAGAAGATTTAATCCATTGACATAGAGTGGCCTTGATAACGACCAAGGTCGAAACACGTGTCGGCTGTTCTTTACTTTGGAAGTCAAATTAATAAATTATACTGAACTGACAAGTGTTATGTAACTTGAGGAACTTTTGCACTTATTCAGAAGAATTATAGCACTAGTGATAATAGGTCTTTCAATTAGCCATTGGTGTGAGCGCGAGATATCCTCCCGAGCCTTGATTTCTTAACCCGTAACTCACACAAACTTTGTACAAAAAGAAAAGGACTGGGGTGGGGTGGGGAGTGCATATCTCAAATGATACAAGTCATGTTTGCCTTTATGTGTGTTCATGAGGATTGTCAAGCAAAGAAACGGGGAAAATCACAAAGGATTATGTACTTGGAAAGATGGAGGCCTCACATAATTCAAGAAAGGACCAAAAAGTGACATAGAAAAGGGACAGCACTGCACAGTTATGTGGTACAAACGAAATATTAAATTTTGCTGACATTTTTTTTATTATGGAAGCAGAAGGCCAGGGTAAGTTACAAAAAGTATTGTTTGTATCAGTAGAGAAAAGGAAGACGAGTTTGCCGGCAACCTTGTATTATCGTTACTGCCACCTGACATCCTCGTTCTTCAGTGCCCCTACCTGCAGACTCGAAGTGAGTCGACCTGGAAAAGGTGCGGGTAACTTGTTACCGGCACCTTTATTTTCGGACACGCTCACTTATATAATGAGGCCCATGGTCTCTGCCCTCCCTTAGAGGTAGGGCGTTAATTTGAAGGAACTTGTTATTCTGAGATTTGTATTCCTATCAATTACATTTAAAGACTAAAAGTGCCTGTTATTGCAATAGCTTTTAAGGCTATCTTAACTGGATAGTTCAAAATGTATGTGTGGGTCTGTACAGTTGTGCTGATGAATGAAACCTAACGATTGTGTGAGTGAGGAAGTGAGTTTTAAGTGAGGAGGGGAAACATCGAGGCGCGATGAAAAGGGTGTGCCAAAAAGGGCACTGCAGCGGAATGCCCGTGCCAAATGCCAAAATGATGGTGCCGAAAAGGGGTGTACCGCTTGGAGAACGCTGCTTAACCAAAGTGTGAGCTCCATGGCAAATAATTTCATTTCACTGCGCATTGCCTAAAAACATTGTGAGCTCTCAAAGTTTTAAATATTTCATAAAACCCGGCATCCGCATTATTTTTTTTAAACAGTGCTACTGTCACTCCTTGCAAGTTTTGCACCCAGAGACAATTTATTTGCCTTTTGCTGAATTGGATTCTGGTATTTGTAGTCTCACAGTCAAGATGGGGGGAATAATACCACAACTGTACACTTTTGCCTAACATAGTTCTATATGGATTTATATATTTGAGTGACACTATGGTATGTGTACTTTTCAAGTTAGCATTAAAAAGCAGAGTTTTGTTGAAAGACAGACATTGGGTGAGGAGAGGAAATGATAAGAGGGCAAGTAAGTCATGAGTATTTGCCCAAGATGTGGCAAGAGAGTTTGCAATCCTGCACAGAAGAGCAGTTATTTTCCCCTGATTGTGGTTGCTTTTCAGAGCACAAGTAAAGGACACATGGGTGAAGAGCGTGACTTTTTTTCAGAGGGCGGACGCAACCCCTTGTTTTTTAGGTTGGCAGTCTTTCTTAAGTATTTGGCTACCATGATCTCACTCAGGTTGTCATGTTCCCAGCGCAGATGCTTACTCACAAGACCACAAGCACTTGTTTCGTATTGGGATTTAGTTTTCCAGGGAATATTTCACGACAGATTGCTGGGTTTTAAAGGTGAGCACCTTTTAAACTTTGCCAGCATATTTGTTTGAATATTTCCTCTCTCACGTTATTTTTCTGGTGTTC
This sequence comes from Ambystoma mexicanum, assembly GCF_040938575.1. Classification (NCBI taxonomy): domain Eukaryota; kingdom Metazoa; phylum Chordata; class Amphibia; order Caudata; family Ambystomatidae; genus Ambystoma; species Ambystoma mexicanum. Next base: position 163,342,032 of record NC_090941.1, on the reverse strand, counting down.
ATTACTTTTTTAAAAGGTCCAATGCTATTTTGTCTTGCACACTCTTGTATAATGAGTAGGTCTGTATTATTAATGTTAATTATGTATGGAATAACAAAACCCTTGAAATTCAAGGACAACATTTTAGTTGCAGGGATCTTAAGGTGAGAAATACATTGTAACACAACCCTTGAAATTCAAGGAAAAAACTCAGGTTGCAGGGACGTTAAGGTGAGAACGTTATGCAACAAATCCCCTGAAATTCAGCTAAAGCCACCTTAACTTCACGCCCCCTGTTGCATAGCCTATGATCACAATGATGACATCACAGATCACATAATTGATGACATCACTATTTACATGTTGTATGAGAACACTGATGACATTACAAATCACATCACTGATGCCATAAAGTTTTTTCTTGAACATATATATAAATATATAGCATATACTCAGATTCACAATATAAATATCATTTCTTCTCATAACTTGGATGAATTCCCCTTCCCTAAATATGAGCCAAGTTGTGTCCCACAGTTCAAAAGAAAATAAAGAAATCCTGGTTTGCCACAAAAGTTCCAACACAGTCTTTGATGGTTTTAAGCTTGATAACAAAAGGTTCTGTTGACTTAACAATGTAACCAAATAAATGATATGTTGCAACTCCCCCTGGAGTAAAATCAAGCTTCACATTGGTTTTCTCCAAGTAAACAACAGCCATTGTCTTTGTCAGGATGATTTGCCACAAGTTGAAGTTGTGTAACCATAGGTTTACACAATCCTTCTTTCAGTGTCACATTAACATGAGTCATCTTTGAACCAGAGTTCAGCATTTCATCTACTACTACCCAGTTGATTCCTGTACTAGGTCTTCTACTTCCACAACTTGACATATGGGTGTACTTACCTTCCCATTGAATGCTTCACTAAATGACAAAGTGTGCTTCATTGGTAACTTCAATCTGAGAACAACCCTTCCCAAGTTTTCTTTGGCATTCAAGTTCCATTTTTGGGGAAACATGTTATCACATTAGTGCTCTTTAGGACACCTTGGCAACTATGCTCCTCTCCCTCTGGATAATTTTCCCTAAAAGGGAAGCTTGTTTGACATCTTCCTTTCCTATCTGCACCAACAACCAAATAGTTACAAGGATACCGTATCACTCTGTTTCTATCTTGGCTTTGGCAATGTATGTTTATATCAACTGATGATCTGCATTTCACAACACATAAATAGCAAGTCTTCCAACTTTCCGAATATTCCCCTCTTGCCTGAAACAATGTTTATGGTATTGGTATTGCTGAGTTCTTAAATACTTTTGGTTTGGGTATTGTTTGTAGGCTTTGGTGTTTAACAAACCTTCCCCATGGGGCTTTTGAGTTTCCCACAAACTCACATGCTGACTTGCATAGTTATTTTGATGCAACAAATGTAACTTCTGTTGGCTTTGGATAGTTTGGCATTCAGAAGCATAACTACTGCTTTTTCCACACACACCCGAGTTAATCTGCCTGCTGTGAACACGTGGACAGCATTTGGGTGCTCATGCGTCACTCACAAGCCGTGAACTCTCCGGGTAAGTTGTGCTCTCCTGCTCTGCCTGGATCTTGTAGGTCTTCTGTGATTGTGGATTCCTGCGATCATGCAGACAGCCTCCTCTGGCCTCCCTCTGCTTATGCCAGTCAGAATTGGAGCTCCTTCTGCTCCGATGAGGTTCAGGTGCAACTCAGCCACTTGAAACCCCTAAAGAGGGCACATTTCCCTCCCTGCTTTTTCTTCCCACTGTGCAACCTCTCCACAAAGAGCCTTCAATGGGCAAGTGTCCTTTTCTTACACTTCCCGCTGTGCAACCTCTCCAACTGGGACAACTGGAGGCAAAGATCCTCTCATGACCCGTCACTGCATTTGGCTTCTAAGGGGTCCCAGTGTCTTCTCTCGCCTCCAGCTTCACCTTTTGCTGCACCCATGCCCCACACTGATTTCTCCTCTGCTGCTGCTCTAATGACTGCACTTGAGGGGGCTGTTTAAGCCTATCAGTCTCCCTCAGATGTAAATCATTTGCACCAATTAGCTGACCACTCCTACTGTAGTATTCCTCGGCATACCTCTTCCTCATTTCAGTAATGGGGGAATTATGGGACGTGGAGTCCCTTTCAACTAAGTTAGTATTCCTAACCTTTTCCACTTTCAAATAAGCAATTAAAAGATTAGTGTTTTGGGGAAAATTTAACAGGGGGGGTTTCCCCTTCTTCCTGACTGGTTTCCTCGCCCATGTGGTCCTCCCGAAGTACACCATGCCCTAGGTCGGGATCAGGAAGCGTCTGCCTTCCCCATGCCACATGAAGAAGGTCCCAAGCCAAGGTTTTGGGGGAATCATTACTCACCACATACCCTTCCCCTTACATTGCTGGGTTTTTCAGCCTCTATTGGGTATTGAGAAATTAAATCAACATCATCTTGTTCTTTTCCTTTCTCATGCTAGAGAGAGAAACAATAGGGCTGTAGATCTGAAAATCAGCGCATGACTCTAGCGTTGGTACCCTTCCTCTAATGTATCCACTTAAGGGGAGCATGATCAGTAATTAACTTGAACTTTCTACCCGTTGGATAATACTTCAGGTATATTATAGCCCACTTGATGGCAAGGGCTTCTACTTCCAGTGTTGCATAGTTTCTTTGGCAAAAAATGTTCTACTGATATAGAGAATAGGATGTTCTTGACCATAGTGACTTTGCGATAATACTGCCCAAATACCAGTATGTCACGAGTCAGTTTGTAAAATACATGGTTTATTAAAGTGTGCCAAATTTAGAACCGGACCTTGACATAATATGCATTTCAACTGGTCAAAACAATTTTGATCTTCCGGGCCCATTTCAATTTCTGTGGTTGTGAAGGTTTAAGTTTGTCTGTAAGGGGAGCAGAAATGGAAGAAAAGTTTGGTATAAACCTGTGATAGTAACCCACAAGGCCTAAAAAAGCTTGTAATCATAGTTTTTTAGTAGGCAGTCTCCATTACCACTTTAATTTTGTCAGACTGCGGTTGAACTAGTCCTTCCCCACAAAGAACCCCAAATGATTTACAGCAGATTTAGACTTGGATTTAGATTTGGAAACACTGCTTTCTCCAGAATGCCTTGGGTAATCCTTTCACCTGCTTCAATTTGATACACTTTCTTTCCATTATTTTGTATTAATACTTTAACATCTCCTCTAAAGTCTGGATCAATAACTCCTGCCAGCACGTCTAAGCCATGGTGCCAGGCCAGACGTGATATAGAGGCAGGCTAGACATAAGTACCCTGGGGAGGCATAGGAATTAAGTCTGTAGAGATCAAGAGGCCGATTCATGGAATAATTAGCGCGGCGCAAGTGGGCAAAAACGTGCGATTCGCAGTGGAATAGCGAAAATCGCAGTGCAATTGCGAAAATCGCAGGAAAAGCAGCGCACGTCGATTCATGGAAGGCCGTGCGCGAGAAAACCAGCGGATGTGCGATAAAAAAGTGCGCGGCGCACGTTGGCGCACAGGCCATCTAACAGCGTGCGCCAGGTCACAGCGAAAATCGCACAGGCCACAGTGAAATTCGCACATAGAGCGGCGCACGCAACAAAAGTAGGCGGAACACGGGCGTAACACTCGGAATGGGGAACAACTTGCCAAAACGTGGGCGTCACGGGGGAAGTACAGGGCACAAGTGCGCGGAACGCCCACACGCTCGCCTACAACACGTATTCATGGAATAGAATAGGGGAAAAAAGCGCACGCTCAAACCAGCGCACAGGCACAAACACGACCGCCACAAGAAAGCAGGCGGTAGCGTCTCTGCGGCTGTAAGAAATGTGCGCTAAAAGGTGCGCCAACAAATAGCACCTATATACTGCCATGATGAATGTCCCATACTGTGGCCCTCCAGGAAAAATGACGTGCAAAGGGGTACCCACAAACACGGACACCCGCTGACAAAAAATACGTGTGCGTGTATACCGGGGTGCGCGGGAAGTCTAACACGCGATTTCAGCAGGGTACGTGCATCACAGGGGTTCGCGTGAAGTTTCACACGCGATCGGGCCTGGGGGAGCGGGCTACGTGTATATCAGGGGTTCGCGTGAAGTTTCACACGCGATCGGGCCTGGGGGAGCGGGCTACGTGTATTCCAGGGGTGCGCGGGAAGTTCCACACGCGAATAGCCTGGGCGCGTGTATTTCAGGGGTGCGCGGGAAGTTCCACACGCGAATAGCCTGGGGGCGTGTGTATTACAGGGGTGCGCGGGAAGTTCCACACGCGATCGGGGCTGGGGGAGCGGGCTACGTGTATTACAGGGGTTCGCGTGAAGTTCCTCACGCGATCGGGCCTGGGGGAGCGGGCTACGTGTATTCCAGGGGTGCGCGGGAAGATCCAGGGGTGCGCGGGAAGTTCCACACGCGAATAGCCTGGGGGCGCGTGTATTCCAGGGGTGCGCGTGAAGTTGCACACGCGAATAGCCTGGGCGCGTGTATTTCAGGGGTGCGCGGGAAGTTCCACACACAAATAGCCTGGGCGCGTGTATTTCAGGGGTGCGCGGGAAGTTCCACACGCGAATAGCCTGGGCGCGTGTATTTCAGGGGTGCGCGGGAAGTTCCACACGCGAATAGCCTGGGCGCGTGTATTTCAGGGGTACGCGGGAAGTTCCACACGCGAATAGCCTGGGCGCGTGTATTTCAGGGGTGCGCGGGAAGTTCCACACGCGAACAGCCTGGGCGCGTGTATTTCAGGGGTGCGCGGGAAGTTCCACACGCGAACAGCCTGGGGGCGCGTGTATTTCAGGGGTGCGCGGGAAGTTCCACACGCGAATAGCCTGGGGGCGCGTGTATTACAGGGGTGCGCGGGAAGTTCCACACGCGAATAGCCTGGGCGCGTGTATTTCAGGGGTGCGCGGGAAGTTCCACACGCGAATAGCCTGGGCGCGTGTATTTCAGGGGTGCGCGGGAAGTTCCACACGCGAATAGCCTTGGCGCGTGTATTTCAGGGGTGCGCGGGAAGTTCCACACGCGAATAGCCTGGGCGCGTGTATTTCAGGGGTGCGCGGGAAGTTCCACACGCGAATAGCCTGGGGGCGCGTGTATTACAGGGGTGCGCGGGAAGTTCCACATGTGATTTGACAGTGTGGGTCCTCCCAGGTGTACCCTGTACACCCTCCACGGCCCCTGCAGGCAGCCCACACCACAGGGGACTACCCTGCATCCCTGGTCATGTCCCGCAGGCAGCCCACCCACCATGGGCATGCCCCCCAGCAAAGGCACATGTCTCCTTGAAGTAATGAACACCAACTCATGTCCCCTTGCACCCCCACCCCCCAGCACTGTGGGGCACCTGCCAGCAGGCCCCCACCCATGTCCAACTCATGTCCCCCACCACCCCCACCCCCCAGCACTGTGGGGCACCTGCCAGCAGGCCCCCACCCATGTCCAACTCATGTCTCCCACCACCCCCACCCCCCAGCCACCAGGGTCATCCTCCACCAGGCCCCCACTCATGTCTCCCACCACCCCCACCCCCCAGCCACCAGGGGCACCCTCCACCAGGCCCCCACTCATGTCTCCCATCACCCCCACACCCCAGCAGTGCAGGGTCACCCTCCACCAGGCCCCCACTCATGTCTCCCACCACCCCCAAGCCACCAGGGGCACCCTCCACCAGGCCCCGACTCATGTCACCCACCACCCCCACCCCCCAGCCACCAGGGTCAGCCTCCACCAGGCCCCCACTCATGTCTCCCACCACCCCCACCCCCCAGCCACCAGGGGCACCCTCCACCAGGCCCCCACTCATGTCTACCACCACCCCCACCCCCCAGCCACCAGGGTCAGCCTCCACCAGGCCCCCACTCATGTCTCCCACCACCCCCACACCCCAGCAGTGCAGGGTCACCCTCCACCAGGCCCCCACTCATGTCACCCACCACCCCCACACCCCAGCAGTGCAGGGTCACCCTCCACAGGCCCCGACTCATGTCACCCACCACCCCCACCCCCCAGCCACCAGGGGCACCCTCCACCAGGCCCCCACTCATGTCTCCCACCACCCCCAAACCCCAGCAGTGCAGGGTCACCCTCCACCAGGCCCCCACTCATGTCTCCCACCACCCCCACCCCCCAGCCACCAGGGGCACCCTCCACCAGGCCCCCACTCATGTCTCCCATCACCCCCACACCCCAGCAGTGCAGGGTCACCCTCCACCAGGCCCCCACTCATGTCTCCCACCACCCCCAAGCCACCAGGGGCACCCTCCACCAGGCCCCCACTCATGTCACCCACCACCCCCACCCCCCAGCCACCAGGGGCACCCTCCACCAGGCCCCCACTCATGTCTCCCACCACCCCCAAACCCCAGCAGTGCAGGGCCACCCTCCACCAGGCCCCCACTCATGTCACCCACCACCCCCACGCCCCAGCCACCAGGGGCACCCTCCACCAGGCCCCCACTCATGTCTCCCACCACCCCCACCCCCCAGCCACCAGGGGCACCCTCCACCAGGCCCCCACTCATGTCTCCCACCACCCCCAAACCCCAGCCACCAGGGGCACCCTCCACCAGGCCCCCACTCATGTCTCCCACCACCCCCAAGCCACCAGGGGCACCCTCCACCAGGCCCCGACTCATGTCACCCACCACCCCCACCCCCCAGCCACCAGGGTCAGCCTCCACCAGGCCCCCACTCATGTCTCCCACCACCCCCACCCCCCAGCCACCAGGGGCACCCTCCACCAGGCCCCCACTCATGTCTACCACCACCCCCACCCCCCAGCCACCAGGGTCAGCCTCCACCAGGCCCCCACTCATGTCTCCCACCACCCCCACACCCCAGCAGTGCAGGGTCACCCTCCACCAGGCCCCCACTCATGTCACCCACCACCCCCACACCCCAGCAGTGCAGGGTCACCCTCCACCAGGCCCCGACTCATGTCACCCACCACCCCCACCCCCCAGCCACCAGGGGCACCCTCCACCAGGCCCCCACTCATGTCTCCCACCACCCCCAAACCCCAGCAGTGCAGGGTCACCCTCCACCAGGCCCCCACTCATGTCTCCCACCACCCCCACCCCCCAGCCACCAGGGGCACCCTCCACCAGGCCCCCACTCATGTCTCCCATCACCCCCACACCGCAGCAGTGCAGGGTCACCCTCCACCAGGCCCCCACTCATGTCTCCCACCACCCCCAAGCCACCAGGGGCACCCTCCACCAGGCCCCCACTCATGTCACCCACCACCCCCACCCCCCAGCCACCAGGGGCAGCCTCCACCAGGCCCCCATTCATGTCTCCCACCACCCCCAAACCCCAGCAGTGCAGGGCCACCCTCCACCAGGCCCCCACTCATGTCACCCACCACCCCCACCCCCCAGCCACCAGGGGCACCCTCCACCAGGCCCCCACTCATGTCTCCCACCACCCCCACCCCCCAGCCACCAGGGGCACCCTCCACCAGGCCCCCACTCATGTCTCCCACCACCCCCAAACCCCAGCCACCAGGGGCACCCTCCACCAGGCCCCCACTCATGTCTTCCACCACCCCCACCCTCCCAGCACTGTGGGGCACCTGCCAGCAGGCCCCCACCCATGTCCAATCCATGCCCCCCTGCACCTGGGTCCCAACATTCCCCAATCATGTCCGTAATGCCCATCCTCCCCTGCCAAAAGGCCCAACCAACTATCACACCCACCCACATATCAAAGGCAATTACATGTTACACCCCCAATTTAAATAATGCAATTGAACACATGTCTGTCACACACAATGGCTGCAAGTGAATGACAAAACACCCAACATGACATGCCTGAAAGCAATGAGATGATACGACACATTGAAGATTAAAAAGAATAATATGTATTCAACAGCAAGTAGAATGGAAATGAAATAAGAAAAAACACAAAGCAAATCAAACAAAACAAGATGAATGTCCAAGAAAATAATCTGAAAAATTAAAATAAGCCAATGAAGAAGATCATCCTGGGTCCATGAGCCCTACCAAATTAAACCTAACTATGACTACTAACTAAAAAGTGAACTATATACAAAAAAGTGGTGCATTGTCCAATCGCAACCAAAAAAAAATCAAAATAACAAAGGAAACCTAACCCTACCTATACAACTATATACAAAGGCAGCGGGCTATTCGGACGGCTCACTGGTTGTTGTCATGGGCCAGGGCATCATCGAACTCCTGGTCAATAGCTTGGAGGCGGGCATGTTCCCTGGCCCCGAGGTCCCGCAGGGATAACGCAGTGTCAAGCTCAAACTCCCTGCGAAGACCCTCGAGGCACTCAGCCCGCCTCAGCGCCCTCCGCATGGAGTCCTCCGCCCTGACCATCGTGAGCCGTTCCTCCTCTGCCCGCTGCCGCTCCGCACCTATCCGCTGGCACAACCGCTCCCACACAGAAGCCACTCCCATTCCAGGGTTCTCCTGCCCTCCGGCCGATGCCTGCACCCCTGATGTTGATGGCCCCGAGCCATGATGCCTCCCACGTTGAGCCTGCTGCTGCCTCCGACGCAACTGCCTGTGCCAGCACGACGGCATCCAGGCTGATGGAAACCACCGACGCCGTCGTGCACGTGCCCTGCCCGATGATGCCGTCACATCCTCCATCTGCTGGGGTCCAGTTGCTCTGGTGTCCACCCCTGCTGGATCTCTGACTCCCGACTGTGGCAGGGATGGGATCCCCACCGAGCTGGCTGCATTGGTCGGGGCAGGTCCACAGGGGGCCCTGGTGGCATCTGGGCTGGAAGACGGCAAGGAGAACGACTGGTGGATAGCCTGCACAGAGGAGGAGAGGGCCGCCACATTGGCCAACACATGCAGGAAACCCCCGAACATGGCCGATCCCAATTGGGCCACGTCGGCACGGTGCACTTCGTGATGACGTGCGTGCTCCTCCCGGGAAGCACGCACGGCATCACGAATCACAGCCGTGCGCATCGCGACCCCAATCAGGACCTTCTCCGCACGGCCAGGGGTTCCCACGTCCGCAGGTGGAGGGGAGTCAGGTGACATGGACATCCCCTCTACCTGCGGACAGGCCTGGGACGGGGCATCCCTGCTGGTGCATGGTGGTGCACTCACAGGGTCAGGGACAGCGACATGCACAGGCCCCTCCACGGTGACCTGTGCTGCCTCCTGCCCCTGGCCCTGGACTGCACCACTTGCACCAGCAGGGATGCCCCCACCAGGCCCCATGTGTGCCCCAGTGGCGGCCTCCTCCTCCTCTGTGCAAACCACCAACCTGGATGGCTCCTCACCGTCTCCCACCGTAGCAGGCCCCTGTGGGGGCTCACCCACCCCTTTCGCTGCAGCCGTGGGGGCATCCCCGCCGCCTTGCTCCACAGCGCCATCTCCGCCCTCTTCTTCACTAGCCGCTGCGTAGAGGGAGACAAAGAACACAAGCATCAGGGCACTGTACAATGGTCCCCTAGACAGGAAGCAATAGCAGATGAGCACCACTGTCAAAGTACACTTCCATCATGTCCCTCCACAACACATGGGTCAGTCCAGGCAAAACACACACAGTAACAGGCATGGTGCATGCCATGGACATTTCCATGCATGTCCAATGGACTCTTGAAACATTCAATGATATGTAACTCACATGCATCATGGCTCATGCCCATCACATGCACACACTTCACCTCAGTCACATCCATCTGGCCCCAAACACACCAAACACAGCGGATACAAGGGTAATTTGGCTGCTTTACTGAATCTCTGCATTGTCACACACATATGTCATGCATCCATGGCATGCACAAGTCACAGACACGCAGGTCAGGCACACAGACATGGCTACCATATATGTACCTGGCATCAGCACCCATCCCTCACCCCACCCATGTCCAGGTACAGAGACTGGCATGCTCTCATGTTCAAAATCTGAATAGGGCTCCCCATGCGGCATTTCAACACATGCAACAACCATGTGCATCACACATCACTGGTCGCACATGCATTACCATGATGTCCCTGCACACATACATGCATACATGGCCTATGGCACACATACAGGCAAGTATCATAGAACCAGCACACCGCAACATGCCCTGTCTCACACAGTAATGCATGGACACTTACCGCTCAACTCCAGACGGGCCTCCCTCTCAAGGATCTGGGCGTGGAGCGCTGGGCGTACCCGTTCCAGGACCCTCATCTGGATGGAACTCATGCGGCCCCGGCCCCCCTCCACGAGGCGCCGGGCCTTCACAAGGGTCCTGGACCTCAAGTCCTCCCAGCGCTTCTTGATCTTCAGGACGTCGCGGGTTGCCACCCCCTCCGCGTTGATGGCAACCACACAGTCGGCCCAGATCCTCTGCCGTCCTTCCTTGCTGGCGCGGGACGATCCAAAGAGGGGATCATACTGCCCCAGGACATGCTCCACCAGGACACCAACTTCGGTGACAGTGAAGCTGGTGCCCCTCTGCCCCTCTGGCCTGGGGTTGCCACTGGTGCCAGATGTGGAAGTGCCCGACATGGCAACCCCAGAGGCAGGTGTGGGTGGGCAACTGGGTCCTGGGGCTGGGCTGTGGAGCGATGTAATCCCAGTCGGGAGTCTTCAGTTCCAGCAGGGGTGGACACACCAACTGGACCCCTGCAGATGGCTGATGTGCAGGCACCAAATGGCAGGGCACGGTGGCAGCAGGCAGGCAGGCAGGCAGGCAGGCAGGCAGGCAGCAGCAGATGGCACGTGGGAGGCTGCTCGGGGCACTGGGGGGCAGTAACTCGGCCTTCTGGGCAGGAGCGTGGTCTTCCGTGTGTTTTCGCGTGGCCAGCTTGATACGGAGTGATTTGGCACGTGAAAATCCTGCACGTCAGCGTGAAATCCGAGGAAAGGCCCTTAGCGCGTAAGCGCGTCAGCACGCATACTCGATTCTATTGGACCAGAGTCCCTCAGCACGTAAGCGCGTCTGTGACGTGACCCGCACGGGTGTTCCCCACTCAGCACGTGATGACGGGGCACACGTGGAGATACTGCACGTCAGAGTGTCATCGCGTGTAATTGGACAAAAGTGCGCGTACACGCAATTGTCCTATGTACGTGTATTTAATGGGTGCGCGGCCACTTACACACGCAAGTACGTCAGCGAACCTATATCCCGTGGTGCGTGTGAATTTCCACACGCTATTGGACTGGGAACTGGATTCCAGGGGTGCACGGCTCACACGCTGTATCCCGTGGTGCGTGTGAATTTACACACGCTATTGGACTGGGAACTGGATTCCAGGGGTGCGCGGGTCACACGCTGTATCCCGTGGTGCGTGTGAATTTCCACACGCTATTGGACTGGGAACTGGATTCCAGGGGTGCGCGGGTCACACGCTCGCCTAGAACACGCGCAAAGCATAAAATTGCGGACTTTAACAATAACAAGCTCAGACGCCAGGATGAACATACCGTTCCTAGCAGCAGTGGCAGTGGGCTACCAAAGGAGGAGGAGGAGGATAGTCAGGGCCAGAATATTCACACCCAGAACCAGCCTTTTCGGGATGCCTGATGACCAGGTGTATGGGAGGTACAGGTTTCCACCACACATCATACTGGACCTGGTGAGTGAGTGGGAGGATGACCTCACATCACCCACCCTGTGCTCCCAAGCACTCAGCCCCCTGGAGAAGGTCCTCAATGTACTGCACTTCTTAGCCACTGGATCATTTCAGCGGACAAGTGCCATAGTGGGTGGGGTGTCACAGGCCACCCAGTCACGCTGCCTACACCAGGTCTTGAACATCATGACTGCACGCCCATCAGTCCGCAGGCACATATACCTGCCCAGAACACCTGCAGAAAGGCATGCTGCCGCCCTGGATTTTTACGCTGTGGCACGATTCCCCAAAGTGCTAGGTGCCATCGACTGCACCCATGTGGCTCTACGTCCCCCCAGGGCATCTGAGCACATCTATAGGAACCCCAAGCACTGGCATTCCATCAACGTGCAGGTAGCATGTAATGCCAAGGGAATCATCACCTCAGTATATGCCAACTATCCCGGCTCCACCCACGACAGCTTCATTTACCGAATGTCCACCCTAAGCCGGGACCTAGAAGCTGGGCGGCATGGCGATACATGGCTGCTTGGTGAGTATGTATGCCACTGCACATGCATGCATGTTGGATACTGAGCAAGGTCACAACCCCACCAATGATACCAATCACCACCTCCACAGGGGACAGTGCCTACCCTCTCAGCCCCCACATGATGACGCCAATTCGGAACCCCACCACGCCACCCCAGGTAAGATATAACACAGCCCACATTACAACCAGGGGCATAGTGGAGCGCACATTCGGAGTGCTAAAGTCACGCTTTCGCTCCCTTGACCGTTCTGGCGGGCAGCTGTTATACGCTCCCCCAGTAGTGTGCAGGATCATAGTGGCAGCATGTGTCCTGCACAACGTTGCAACACGCCGGGGCCTGGCCGTGGACATGGTGGTGGCCCCACATCCCCAAGCACATGCACAGCCGCTGCGCATGGGAGGGGAAAGGGCACGGGGGGAGGCAGCCCGTACACAGCTAGTGGCTAATTACTTCACATAGAAATCACACCCCTGTGGAGTGCACACTGCCCTGGAACATTCCATCTGTCAATCAATGATGACTCAACCTGACACTGATCCTGAATGTCTGGAGAATGAACCGGGAATACCATGTCAGCCTGAGATTGTTCACCTGGAAGTGTCACAATGTGTGCATCCCTACCCACACAGACACCACCAATGCAGTTTTGTGAAGTTACACATTGAAGCAGCTAAAATGAATACCCACTTGCAAAATGCAACAAGAGGACAGTGCCATGTCAGCCAACCCAACCCCAGCACTGCCACACGACACACCGTGCCATGTCATGCTAATTGCAGGTAAACAAAGTAATCCCCACAACATGACATCAGTCTCACTATGTACAGTGGCACTATTAGAAACCTGCAACACCTGAAATGCTCACAGCAATGCCGGACCAACAACATACTTGAGCACGTAGTACCATTAACATGACATCACAAATGTTACATATTAGTAGTCTCACCACCTGGAAATGCCTGCACTCCCACCACTACCAACTGTGCAGTGTTGTCGCCATGTAGAGTTGTAGGTGCACTGCTGCCAACATGGTCCCCATCTCCAGACTAGAGGTCCTTGTGTGGACATGAGGAAGGGACCTGCAAATTGGGAGGTAGACACAGAAGAAGAGTTACACATCAATGCAACATGCAGTGTACAACACAACAGCAATATGCACTATGAATGTATACACAGTATTGACTACAGACTGGCCACACAGCTCATGGGAGTCCAACGTCACTGTGTAATTCACTGTCACTTGGGCACACCCTTTGCAAGCCCATGGAAACGGGAAGCAGGAGGGGTGTGTGTGACTCAAACCCAAGCATCTGAACCAAATACATTACAAGCCTGCATGTGCCCAGCCACAATGCAGCGTATGCCCACAGGAACCACGGAAGCCAACAGATCGAAGCCAACAGATCGTCCCAAAAAAATTGGGAATAAAAGAAATCAAAATAAAAATAAAAATAAGAAACAATCAAAAATGGCCATTGATGGGCCCGGGGGGGTTGGGGAGGCCACCCAGGAGGTCCGAGGACAGGATGCACACCAGAACCCACCTGCGTGGATCCTGGGAAGATAAAACACCTCCATGGGCTCATGGCCCACACGGCTACCCTATTGTGGGAGTATCACTGCTGTCGCTATTACCACCCTGTGCAGCTGCATCCGGAGGTGGTTGCACTATGGGAGGCAGCCCACGCAAGGCCCTAGTCTGCTCCTCCATGGCTGCAAGCATGCGGGTGTGGTAGGTCTGGTTCTGGAGGATGAGTGTGCGGAGGTCCCCATGCAACAACTCACGGGATGCCCGGACCTCCGCCCTCGTTTCCTGCATCTCAGCTGAGAGCGTACAGGTGAGACGCTCCAGATGCTGTTCTGTCCTTTGGTGTGTTGAAGCCTCAAGCTCAACAAGAGTCGTCCTGAGGTGAAGGAGCTCCTGCCTCAGGGCTTCCCTGTGGCCCTGGGACTCAATGGAGATGGCCTCCTGCAGAGTCGCCAGTGCCGCCCGCCTGTCCCTGTTGGACCCCAACATGTCCTCCCTGTGTGACTGGAAGATGGAGTCGGTTGCCTGCTCTAGTCGCTCCATCAGCCTTTCTGGGGGGACAATGGAAGTGGCCACCCTATCCATGGCCTGAGCCATCATCTCGGATGATGCAGCCTGTTGGGTAGCCATACCGTAAATGGATTGCTCCCATGCGGTATTGCCGGGTGGCGTACGGCCACCACGTCGGCGGGCACCACACCTGTCTGGGGCAAGGCGAACTGCGCCTTGCTGTGCCGGCACTGCCTGAGGCTGCAGGACTGCATTCCCCCTCTGATCTGCTGGCCCAGGAACAGGATCAGATGTCGCGGAGTGTGACCCTGCATCCGTAACCACCGAAGGCGTAGCTGCCAACACTGACATCCCCATGGAGGGTACTGACCCTGGTGCAGGTGGGTGAGACAGAACAGAATCCCTCCCTGGAACACTCACCTGCGACGGCACGTAGGTCTCATCCGAATCAACACCTGAGTACAGCTCGGGGGAGGTGCAGCCAGAGACACCCCTTGAGAGCACGACCTGCAGCACTTGTGGGTTCTCCCCCACCACCACACCACGTCCCTCACTGGTGGTTGGTCGGCCCTGGGACACCTCCTGGGTCTGCACCATCTCCACAACCCCAGCAGTATCAGGTGCGTCTTCCCCTGCAAAGACATGAAAACAAAGAAATGGAAACAGGCATTAGCACCATGGCACACATTGAGGGCTGAGAAGCAAGAGAACCAGTACTTGATTGACACATGTCCCACATGACTAAAACCCTCCCATGCATGCACCCTCACTGCGTATGAAGTGCAGGCAAATGGCACACACTGATGACACCAAGATGGAAGATGAACACATTTTCTGCATGCTGCCTGGCAGTGGCATCACACATTGGCCTGTGATTGGCAGGTGAAACACACATGCCATCACACAGATGGCATGTACCATTGCTATTGAGTGAAGATGGAGAGGAGGGCAGCACCTATTCATTCAGTCCAGTTCCCGCATGTAATTGCTTTTCTAATTCTAACAGGTCAGATTTTTCACCTGGAGCTGCCAGTCTGAAATGGTCAAATTGCACAGGGACATGTGTGTACAAATGATATCCAGGTAACAAAGTCACTCCACTTTACCATACCCATGTCAGACATGTGACTAGTGGACAGCGACATGCCTAGTGAAAGTGGTGGAATGCAAACAAACTGACTGAATGAACAGTGAAAAAGAAGCAAATATGTTGTGTCAAGGTGACACTTCAAGGGCAACTGGCATGCAGTTGTGCTAGATGTCTACTGTTGGCAGAAGGGATACTGCTATGGCCAAATGCAGCTGCGCAGGAAGGATTGCATGAAGCACATGGCTGACCCATACGACTCAGGCGCACACACTCTCACCTGGCACCCGAACAGAAGCCCTCACGCACACACCATGCACATGGTTGACACACACATGCATGTGCACTCACCGGACAATGCCTCGTAATCAGCCAGATCTCCCACGCCTTGGATCTGTTCCTCCGTGACGTAGGTCCCAGCGACTGACTCATGTGGAGTGAGTTCCATGTCTACTACTGGAGACCCACCTCCAGTCACTAGAGTTGCGGCATGACTTGAGGCCAGCTTACTCTTTGCCCTGCGCTTTAGGTCATTCCAGCGCTTATAGCAATCATTGGCTGTGCGCCTCACGATTCCAAGGGCACTTACGATGTCCGCAACGGTCTGCCAGTGTGCCTGGCGTTGTGCAGGTGTGGTCTTGGATCCTGCAACAATGACCATCTCGTTGTCATGTCCGGACACATACTCGACAAGTGCATTCAGTTCGTCATCCGTGAAGCTGGGCTTCCTGGACGGGCCGGACTGTGTAGCCGTGTCTGGGGCATCAGCCTGTGCCGGACGAGCACTCTTCCTCTTCCGCTTGGAAGGTGGTGGTGATCCTGAGTGTCCTGTGCCGCTCTGGACACTAGGGGCAGGAGCCCTGGTGGACTCTGTATCAGGAGTGTGGGATTGCACACTCAGCATGGGAGTTGGTGCAGGCATTGGCTCTAGTGTGATGGTGTCAGGGGGAATGTCAGCAGCATGGACTAGGACCGACACTGTCCTGGCTGGGTGTGTGAGGGCTGGGGTGGATGGAGCCGCAGCTGCCCCTGCAGCCTCTCCGCCCTGCCTCCTTGGTGCAGCAGATGACCTTGCTGCCCCAGATCCACGTGGCATGATGGCATCAACGTGCACCAGCGCACGTGTCGTAGCCCTGCTGACCTGGAAGTCAGCCATGGAGTCAGCCAGGTCTGGTGCCACAATGGGCTGGTCCAACAAGGGCTGAGCATGGATGGTGTCACCCACATCAGCCTCAATGGGAGGGGGGGAAGGGGGGGGGATTGTGGGTGCCCGTGACTGGTCCTCCACACATGGGGGGACAGGCTCACCCTGCAAGTTACGACCACGTCCCCTACCGGATCCACCACGGCCACCACTTGTGGCTCTTCCACCTTTGCCACCCTTACGGAATCCTCGCCTCCCAGCCATGGCACTGATGTTAATGTGCGTATGGGAGTGGATGTAGACTATTGTCCTGGGCAATTGGGGGTCAAAGGGGTTGGGTACCAGATGGTAATTGTACCCTAGTGCTCTAGCAAGGCTGAATGTAACCCCTGGGGAAAGATGACGGGTCACGCAACGCACAGGAGGCCCAAAAAAGGGAGATGACGTGCACGCAACCCCTAGACCACGTGTGCAGAAAGAAAAACCTGCACTACGCTGTGGCACCCAGTAACACAAGAATGAACGTATGCGTGTCACACGCAGCCTAGAATGACCTCTGAAGGGGTAGGCTACACACGGGGCAAGCACAGATGTTAGATACGTGCGTGACTCACCGTCTGCCTGGTAAACGAGCGTGTAAAAGGAGCACGTTTGGTTGGCAACACCCCCGCCAAAAGAAGATTTGTCCGCTGTCTGAGGAGACAGGACAACAGTAGAAGGGAACACTGTTTGAGGGAACAGGCCCAGGTAAACCAGTAAAAGAGGAAAAAGAGAAAAAGCTGTCAGAGGTAACAGGGAATACGAACTTGAAACGCCGTGAAGTAAATCGCGTGTGAAATGACAAGAAGTACAGAATTCACCCACTCGCTCTCCACGAAAAGCACGTACAAGGAAAACGTGTTCTACACGTACCTTTTATACAGGCCCACACGTCCAGCGTCACTTACGCGGCGTGTACGCGCTAGGGCCATTTCCACCTATTCCATGCTTTGTCACTTCTGCGTGTAGGGCCATTTCCACCAATTACACGCTTTGTCACTTCTGCGTGTAGGGCCATTTCCACCAATCACACGCTTTGTCACTTCTGCGTGTAGGGCCATTTCCACCAATCACACGCAATTACACTCTGACGTGCAGTCTTTCCACGTGTGCTCTGTCATCACGTGCTGTGTGGGAAACACCTGTGCGGGTCACGTCACAGACGCGCTTACGCGCTGAGGGCCTTTCCTCAGTTTTCACGCTGACGTGCAGGATTTTCACGTGCAAAATCACTCCCTACCAAGCTGGCCACGCGTACGCACACGGAATACCACGCTCCTGCCCGGAAGGCCGAACTACTGCCCCCCAGAGCCCGAGCACTCCCACCTGCTGCTGCCTGACTGCCTGCTGCCCCTGCACTGCTGGGGGGTGGGGGTGGTGGGAGACATGAGTGGGGGCCTGGTGGAGGGTGACCCTGGTGGCTGGGGGGTGGGGGTGGTGGGAGACATGAGTGGGGGCCTGGTGGAGGGTGCCCCTGGTGGCTGGGGGGTGGGGGTGGTGGGAGACATGAGTGGGGGCCTGGTGGAGGCTGCCCCTGGTGGCTGGGGGGTGGGGGTGGTGGGAGACATGGGTGGGGGCCTGGTGGAGGCTGCCCCTGCACTGCTGGGGGGTGGGGGTGGTGGGAGACATGAGTGGGGGCCTGGTGGAGGCTGCCCCTGGTGGCTGGGGGGTGGGGGTGGTGGGAGACATGAGTGGGGGCCTGGTGGAGGGTGCCCCTGGTGGCTGGGGGGTGGGGGTGGTGGGAGACATGGGTGGGGGCCTGGTGGAGGCTGCCCCTGCACTGCTAGGGGGTGGGGGTGGTGGGAGACATGAGTGGGGGCCTGGTGGAGGCTGCCCCTGGTGGCTGGGGGGTGGGGGTGGTGGGAGATATGAGTGGGGGCCTGGTGGAGGGTGCCCCTGGTGGCTGGGGGGTGGGGGTGGTGGGAGACATGGGTGGGGGCCTGGTGGAGGCTGCCCCTGCACTGCTGTGGGGTGGGGGTGGTGGGAGACATGAGTGGGGGCCTGGTGGAGGCTGGCCCTGGTGGCTGGGGGGTGGGGGTGGTGGGAGACATGAGTGGGGGCCTGGTGGAGGCTGCCCCTGGTGGCTGGGGTATGGGGGTGCAGGGAGACATGAGTGGGGGCCTGGTGGAGGCTGCCCCTGGTGGCTGGGGGGTGGGGTGGTGGGAGACATGAGTGGGGGCCTGGTGGAGGGTGCCCCTGGTGGCTGGGGGGTGGGGGTGGTGGGTGACATGAGTGGGGGCCTGGTGGAGGGTGACCCTGCACTGCTGGGGTTTGGGGGTGGTGGGAGACATGAGTGGGGGCCTGGTGGGGGCTGCCCCTGGTGACTGGGGGGGTGGGGGTGATAGGGGACATGAGTGGGGGCCTGGTGGGGGCTGCCCCTGCACTGCTGCGGGGTGGGGGTGGTGGGAGACATGGGTGGGGGCCTGGTGGAGGCTGCCCCTGGTGGCTGGGGGGTGGGGGTGGTGGGAGACATGGGTGGGGGCCTGGTGGAGGCTGCCCCTGCACTGCTGGGGGGTGGGGGTGGTGGGAGACATGAGTGGGGGCCTGGTGGAGGCTGCCCCTGGTGGCTGGGGGGTGGGGGTGGTGGGAGACATGGGTGGGGGCCTGGTGGAGGCTGCCCCTGCACTGCTGGGGGGTGGGGGTGGTGGGAGACATGAGTGGGGGCCTGGTGGAGGGTGACCCTGGTGGCTGGGGGGTGGGGGTGGTGGGAGACATGAGTGGGGGCCTGGTGGAGGGTGCCCCTGGTGGCTGGGGGGTGGGGGTGGTGGGAGACATGGGTGGGGGCCTGGTGGAGGCTGCCCCTGCACTGCTGGGGGGTGGGGGTGGTGGGAGACATGAGTGGGGGCCTGGTGGAGGCTGGCCCTGGTGGCTGGGGGGTGGGGGTGGTGGGAGACATGAGTGGGGGCCTGGTGGAGGCTGCCCCTGGTGGCTGGCGGGTGGGGGTGGTGGGAGACATGAGTGGGGGCCCGGTGGAGGCTGCCCCTGGTGGCTGGGGTATGGGGGTGCAGGGAGACATGAGTGGGGGCCTGGTGGAGGCTGCCCCTGGTGGCTGGGGGGTGGGGGTGGTGGGAGACATGAGTGGGGGCCTGGTGGAGGGTGCCCCTGGATGGTGGGGGGTGGGGCTGGTGGGTGACATGAGCAGGTGTGCAGGGTAGTCCCCTGTTTTGTGGGCTGCCTGCAGGGTCCGTGGAGGGTGTACAGGGAACACCTGTGAGGACCCACCCAGCCTAATCGCGTGTGTAACTTCCCACGCACCCCTGTAATACTCGTACCAAGCCAAATCGCGTGTGAGAATTCCCGCGCACCCCTGAAATACACGTACCCTGCTGAAGTCGGGTGTAAAACTTCCCGCGCACCCCTGAAATGCATGCGCCCAGGCTATTCGCGTGTGGAACTTCCCGCGCACCCCTGAAATACACGCGCCCAGGCTATTCGCGAGTGGAACTTCCCGCGCACCCCTGAAATACACGCGCCCAGGCTATTCGCGAGTGGGACTTCCCGCGCACCCCTGAAATACACGTAGCACGCTGGGAGACATGAGTGGGGGCCTGGTGGAGGGTGCCCCTGGTGGCGGGGGGGGGTGGGGGTGATAGGGGACATGAGTGTGGGCCTGGTGGAGGATGCCCCTGCACTGCTGGGGGGTGGGGGTGGTGGGTGACATGGGTTGGGGCCTGCTGGCAGGTGCCCCACAGTGCTGGGGGGTGGGGGTGGTGGGAGACATGAGCCGGGCATGAGTGGGGGCCTGGTGGAGGCTGCCCCTGCACTGCTGGGGGGTGGGGGTGGTAGGAGACATGGGTGGGGGCCTGGTGGTGGGTGCCCCTGGTGGCTGGGGGGTGGGGGTGCAGGGGGACATGAGCAGGTGTGCAGGGTAGTCCCCTGTTTTGTGGGCTGCCTGCAGGGGCCGTGGAGGGTGTACAGGGAACACCTGTGAGGACCCACCCAGCCTAATCGCGTGTGATAATTCCCACGCACCCCTGTAATACACGTACCCAGCAAATTGGCGTGTGATAATTCCCACGCACCCCTGTAATTCACGTACCCTGCCAAATCGCGTGTGATAATTCCCGCGTACCCCTGTATTACACGTGCCCTGGCTAATCGCATGTAAGACTTCCCGCGTACCCCTGTAATACACGTTCCCTGGACAATCGCGTGTTGAACTTCCCGCGTACCCCTGTAATACACGTTCCCTGGACAATCGCGTGTTGAACTTCCCGCGTACCCCTGTAATTCACGTTCCCTGGACTATCGCGTGTTGAACTTCCCGCGTACCCCTGTAATACACGTTCCCTGGACTATCGCGTGTTGAACTTCCCGCGTACCCCTGTAATACACCTTTCCCTGGACTATCGCGTGTTGAACTTCCCGCGTACCCCTGTAATACACGTTCCCTGGACTATCGCGTGTTGAACTTCCCGCGCACCCCTGAAATACACGTACCCTGGCACCCTGGCTAATCGCGTGTATAACTTCACGCGTACCCCTGATATGCACGTTACCCGCTTTGCGTTCCTTGTTTGGCAGCCCTGTAAACTGGTCCAGGGTTAGCGCAGCCCTTTGCGATGAATTAGCGATTTTGATGGCTTTTCCTTGCGCTAGGGCGTTCTTGGGGGCGTTACTGGCGCTGCTGCAGGGTCGCTGCGATACTCTGCGCCACGGCTGGTTTGGGAGCCTAAAATCCATGAATACGCTGTGCGCGGAAATCGGTTTTAGCGCACATGCCTGGCGCAGACAATCGCACGCGGACACTCTGCGCCAGCCGCTTGCGACACTTTTCTGCGAAATTCTATGAATTACCCTGCAAAGCTCTATCCCCTGGTTGGATTAATTCCCCTTTACTGGTATATATATCTGCTATATATATCGAAACATATTGATTGCTCAATTGCTATAGTGGAAGTGGAGTGGAGGCCTTTTTGCTAAGTTTCTCAAATGTAAGCTTCCCCAATTTGTAACTATTGATTCTGATCCCATTACTGACACCATGTCCAAGCAGATTTCAAAATTAGCCACTTTATTAAATAAAATGGTTGGATGAACGCCTGACTATTCCCTGCCTAAAATAAACTAAAGGAAACACTCTAACAAGTGGATGTCTGTCCCTTACACTTGTACATTCAATAAAGCAATAAGGAAATGCCTGGTAATTCAACAAATATATATATATATATATATATATCGCATGCACTCAGATTCACAATATGAACATCATTTCTTCTCAACCTCAGTGAACTCCCCTTCCCCAGATTTGCACAAAGTTGTATTCCACATTTCAAAAGAAAATAAAGAAATCCTGGTCCAACAGAGTCTTTGAGTATTTTAAACAAGGGTTTCTGTTGACTCAATAATGTACCAAAATAAATATGTTTTTTAACTCCTGCTGGCGTAAGAACACGCTTCACATTGGTCTTCTCCAAGTAACCAAGAACAGTTGCCTGTGTCAGGATAATTTGTCATAAGTTGAAGTTATGTAGCTCCTCCAACATAGGTTTACACAATCCTTCCTTGAGTGTCACATTTAATTGAGTTGCCTTTGTTAGAACCACAGTTCAGCATGTTATCTTCTACTACCCGGCTGATTGCTGTACCAGGTGGTCTACTTCCACAACTTGTTATGTGGGTATACCTGCCTGCCCGTTCAATGCTTCATAAAATGACAAAGTGTGCTTCAGTGGTAACTTCAAATTCACAAGGTATTGTTGGCATTCAACTTTAAACCATTTTTGGGGAAATAAGGAATCACATTAGTGCTCTTTAGGATTCCTTGGCAACCATGCTCCTCTCCCTCTGGATAATCTTCCCCAGAAGCGCAGATTTTTTGCCACCTTCCTTTACCCTCTGCACCAACAACCAAATAGTTGCCAGTATACAGTATCACTCTGATTCTTTCTTGGCTATGGTAATGTATGTTTATATCAACTCGTGAGCTGCATTTCAAAATATATGAGTAGCAATGCTTACAACTCTTGGGTTTCCCCAATATTCCCCCTTTGCCTTAAGGAATGGTTTTGGTATTGATATTGCAAAGTTCTTACATACTTTTGCATGGGTATTGCTTGTAGGCTTGGGTGTTTAACAACGCTTTCCCACAGGGCTTTTGAGTTTTCCACAAACTCACACGCTAGCTTGCTTAGTCATTTTGATGCAACAAATGTAACTTCAGTTGGTTTTGAATAGTTCTGTATTCAGAAACATAACTACTGCTTCTTTCACTGACAGGAAAATGAATGTGCCTGCTGTGAACACGCAGACAGCGTTGGAGCACTACAGATTCAATTGCAAGCCGTGAACTCACTGGGTACATCGCTCGCTCCGGTTCTGCCTAGTGCTCGCAGGTCTTCTGTGATTTTGGCTACTGCGATCATGCAGGCAGCCTCCTCTGGCCTCCCTCTGCTAGCGCCATTCGGAATTGGAGCTCCTTCTGCTCCAGTGAGGGTCAGGTGTGACCCAGCGACTTGAAACCTCTAGAGAGGGCACATTTCCCTTGCTGCTTCTGCTTCTCGCTGTGCAACCTCTGAAATAGGCAAGTGTCCTTTTCTTATGCTTCCTGCTGCATGATCTCTGCAACAGGGCCAACATGAGGCAAAGACCTGTAGGGAGGCATATATACACGTCATCACTAGTGTCCTCCTCCTCGCCTCTGTCATACTGCAAGAACAGCAAGAGATCACTGAGTGACACTAGGTATCGTCCCAATACCGCATCGAAGATATGAGAGACATTATGCACTCATCAACCATATCGAATGTACCCTCAAACTGACGTGGTAGAAGGATGTTTGCATAAACCACTGGACATGGAAGAGCTATAAGTGAAATCAGATCAGAGTAAAGTGATGTCATGAAGGGAAGACACAAGGACACACTGAAATGATATACAAATACTTAAAGAATGAAGATGTAACTGAAGTAACAAGAGAAACATGCATGAAAATGCGAAGAAACCATATTCACTTAGAAGAAACAAAAGAACAGAATCAGGAATTGTATATCTGCAGGAACACAAGCTAGATAAGACATATAGAAGCTTGCTGCAGGAGTAAATATAACACGAGTAAAGCAGCCATAATGGAAAGATGGACGTTAGTTCTGTATAAATAATAAACAGGAAGCCTTGAAGCGAGAGACCAGAAATGCAGAACTGACAGGTGCTGGAAAAACAGCTTTGTGCGAAGAACAAAAACTATCTGTTTGGCTTGGGATCAATGATTTCACAACAAGAGGCAACGGCAAGGCACAAGGGGAGTCAAAGAGGATAAGCAACATACGCATGATATATTTCACTTAGATTAAGTAAAGGAGAAAACATTTGCAAGTGCCAAATATTGCACAATTAATTAAAGATACAGAAAGCATATGCAAGAGAGAGAAACCAAGTCTCCAGAGGCCAAAAGGATCAATAGTACCCAGTTTAATTGATTTAAATAGTACTAAATAAAAGGTCAAAACATGACAAATTCGTGGTGTCCTCACACGGCGTGCAAGACTCAAAAAAGAGGCCTATTTATTAAGCGCCAACTGAAAATAGTGATGTACCTACACTCCCTTAAAAGTCCCAAGGAAGAGAACAGTCACAAGGTCAACTACAGAGAAGAAGGGCCTAACTGATGACAGATGGTAGGCTAATAGACCAAGTGGGCAGTGGTCTGATGTGGTTCCCTGCACCTGGGTTTCGTTATGCTTACGTGCTGCTAAGAAGCCGAAAGTCCAAGGTTTGGAGAGAATGCCAACCAATCACGAGGGCCTATATAGCAATGTACCATACATTGTTGCAGAAGCCAATCTGTTGCTTTTAATCTGTTACATATCACAACCTCGGCAGTAAACCCTTAAATCCGGCGGTAGCGCTATTACCGCCGGATTTAAGGGTCTGCCGAATCAGGGCTTTGGCGGATTTCACCCCAGCTCATAGCTGGGGGGAAATCCCCTGAAAATTTGCGCTATTACCGCCGGTGGGAAATCCGCCGGCGGTAGGAGCGCGAAAATTCCCCATTGAGCGCAATGGGGAATGGGGCATTCCCGAATGGGCTCAATGGGGAATGGGGACTTCCAAGTCCGCCCAACTCGTGATCCCGCACTATTAGCGCCGGGGGCTATGGCGGTCGCGCTAATAGCCCTCGCCCTACCGCCGAGGTCATGATGAGGCCCATAGTAAGAGGTAGTTCAAGGCATGCCTACTAGATATGGAGCAGCTAATTGTGTTACTAAAACCTAAATTAAGTATAGGTATATTTGTTCCCTTAACCAATCCCTCCTTTGGATAGGTTTTTACTGTTTGCCACATAGGATGACATACATCGAGGTATGTAATCTTTGTGTAATCAAAATGAAGATGAGAGTGAGCTACAATCTGTTTGTTCACCAGGTTTGCCTACTTTATTTGAGCTTGCCATATTCTTTGAGTCTGTCTGATTATTTGTGTCTGAGATCGCTTATTGGTAATACCATCTGGCACTTGGAACGCTCCAGGTGCTTCTGTACATTTTGGTAGCAGAGGATGGTTCTGATCCAGTCCCCTGGCAAGGGAGAACAAAAACAATGATCTTACTAGGCCCAGTGACATTGAGAGGGAAAGCGGAAAGTGCAGGGGGGGGAGGGAGAAATGGAAAGTGCTGAGCAAAGGATAAAAAACAACAACAAGTGATAGTGCAGCCAGAAAGTGGCAAGTGCTAGGTTTAAGTCACAGACAGGGGGTGTCTGATAAGTGCAGAAGGCAGGGGACTGTGGGGTACAGATACAGACCCAAGGGCACGGGTTGCAAGGAGGCAATGTGGGTGCAAGACAGTGTGGGCAAATTCCTGGGCCCGAAATCAGAGGGTAACCAGATGCATGATGCCAAGCAGAAAAGATCAGCAGGGGAGAGGAGGAGAGAAGGCAGAAGCAAAGAGGAGGTCTTGAGGTGCTTCCAGAACCAGAGATGGTTCTCCTCAAGTTTTAGAGTGGCATAGAGGCTGTTCCAGAGGGAGGCCCCAGCCAAAGACAGAGATCTACGTCCTGCTCGCTTCTTTGAGAAAGGTTGACCCTGAGGGAGTTGGAGGTGGAGGAGCAAAGAGCTCGAGAGGCAACGTATTTAGGGAGGGAGAGTTGGAGATATCTTGGACCCAGGCCTCAGAAAGCCTTGTGTATAGTGCAAAGGGTCTTGAATTTAATCCTTGCAACCACTGGGAGAAAATCAAGAGATTTCAGGGCTGGAGAGATATGATCCTAGGACATGAGACCAAGGACAAGTCTTGCAGTCCTATTCTGGATTAGTTGCAAAGGGTGGAGAGTAGAAGCAGTTAGATTTAGAAAGAGGCTGTTGCAGTAGTCCAACCTAGAGAGAACCAGGGCTTGAGAGACACTGAGCTTCTGGGGAAAGGAGAGGAAAGCTAGAATACCTCTGTGGAGGTTCAGTTGGAAGTTTGACTTTTTAGAGACATCAGAGATATGGGCAAAAAAGGAAAGCATGGAGTCGAAGTTGACCCTGAGGTTCTTAGCCTCGCAGGTGGGGGTAGGAGGAGGACCAAGGGAGGCCAGCCAGAGAGTTACAGGAAAGGAGGGTGAAGGTGTGCTGATGAGGAGAATTTCTGTCTTGCTGTAATTAGAGCATTGAAAGTAGCAAATAAAGGGGAGGGATTGTATTGTAAGTATAAATATATAGTAACAGGATTTGGGTTAAAGAATGAGAGAAAGATACCTCGATTCCTGCTGAAGGACATGTATTAAACTTCGAGTGGGGTATTTTATAGGGATTCCTAAGACAAGGCTGAGATGAAGAATGCGTGTCAAACCCAAAATGGGGTAAACTTGAGATGAGATACGCTTAGTAGAGAAAGTAAAGGAAGGAGATCGCAGAAAATAAAATAGTGCAATTTTGTTTGGGGTCAGAATATGTCAGCGTAATACTTTTATTGTGTTGAAACTAGGAGGAATACAACAAGAGTAATAATTTAGTTGGTTATCAAACGCTAAACATCAAGTGATTGACATCAACCAGAGAAGGATACAGGTTGAGATCTCATTATAAATAAAAGTTTCTTAGATTGTTAATAATAAAACAGCAGGCCATCAAGAATCGATAGGACTATAAATGAAGGGATGAAGAGAACATCATTACTTTTAAATTGGTTAAAAAATGATGTTGATTGTTGGTGCTTGCTCGAATTGATTATTGTGGTAAAGTATGCCAGTAAGTATCGACAGTCAAAAACGACTTGGTCACCATGAGGCACACACCCTTGCTACACCTGTGTAAGACACTACCGAGAAACACACCCAAGATTAGGAAGTACAATTCTGAATGGGTAAAAGGCATGGCTGATAAAATGTACACGCCGTGGCCTCAAAAAGGTTCACACATGACAACATACTTACATGCTGCATATACCAGGAAGAAGTTACACAAAAGGCTAGACCTTTTAGAGCTATGCAAAATATATCAGAGCGAGAATGAAAACCCACCAGAAAAGGAGCGTATGCTTAATCAGCATAAAGGGGAGGACGAAATGCCCTTAGCTCCTCTTTCTCCTTCTGAAGGGTACAGTTACTGAGAAACAGGGTTTGTATCCTTTAAAAGTGCAAAAAGCAGTGGTGGGGCATGTTAATCTGACATACAAGCCCCCGGCTTATAACAGTGAGGACAACATGGAAGAAAGCAAGATTAAAGAGCACAAATATTTGTCAACAAGCAATTAATATATAGAGTGTGTTGAAAGAAGGGAGAGGCAGATGGAGATAGTGGTAGAAGTTAAGAGACAAAAAAGAAGGAAATAACAATAGTGCAGATCAAATGGATGGGAGGATAGATATTATTAAAGTTAGACGGAAAAGGCATCCATGGCGTTAGAGGAAGAGAAAAAGGAGAGGAATGGGACAAAAAGTAAAAGGAACGAGAGGGAGCATACAAAGAAAAGAAGGAAAGAGAGGAAGTGAAAAGGAAGAACAAAGAAGATATGAGGAACAAAAGAAAGAGAGAGACTAGAGGAGAAGAAATGGGATGAAATGGAAACAGAGATTGAAAGATCATACATTGCAAAGAAGGCAAGAGGTAGAAGAGAAAAGGGAGATGAGAAGAAGGGAAGAAGAAATGAGAAGGAGTAGGGGACAAAAGGGTGACGACATACATCACTTGGTTAATCGATGTATAGTACCAATCAAAGCACGAGAATGATGGGAAGAAGAGAGAGGGTTACATCTGCCCTGCAGGGACCTGCAAAGGATATCGAGAATACAGACATGGGCAGATGAGCATGAGGCAGAAGGCATAGAGAAAAGGATTGGGCATTTATATCGGAAATGAGGGAGAAGATGGTTATAAAAACAAAGGGAGCATCACAGTATATCCACCAAAGGCAACATGGGGAAGAATGGATGATGTAATAACGGATGTGCATAGAAGGCTGTCCTTAAGAAGACTAGGGGGGTCATTACGAGTTTGGAGATAGCCATTGTGCTATCAGCACCAAGGCTGACTCCAAAGTCATGCCCGGATCCGGGTTCTCTGAATGGGGACTTACCGGGTCATTCCAACCTTGGAGGACCCGGTAAATCCCCATTTAAAAAACCCTTCCCCATTCCCATTCGAGCCCCCATAGGGCTCAATGGGAATGGGGAGGGATCTAATAATGGGCCCGTAAATTACAGGCCTGTTATTAGCTCCCTGGTCCCTTAGCGGCTTCCGCTAAGGACGGCTGGTTTTACCAGCTGCCCTTAGTGGGACCCGCTAAGGGACCTCAGAATGCGGCGGTAAGGGGTTAACGGCACCAGCATCCTTACTGGTGCTGTTAACCCCTTACCGTCGCACTCGTAATGACCCCCTAGATCTTGATTACGAGGAAAGGGATGACAGCCAACCAGCTGGAGTATAATGCTGTCAGATGAAAAAAGGTAGGAAAATGAAAGCGTATGAAGAGAGGGCGCATGCAGTTTTTTGATAGACCCAAGTGTAGAAAGAGGGGTACAATGGTCAGATTTAGAAGACCCCATAGAAAAAACACCAGAACCGACACATATACCAAACGGCCACCAGCACGGTCGTGCAGAGCAGGGGATATATCTCCACCTTATGTAAGCAGGTTGAGGTTGTTACCAGGACAGAGATGAATGGGCAAAACTAGCCCCACCTGGAAGACGAGAAGTGTAGGTTGGGTATGATTGTGGATCAGGATTTACACAATTCCCATTATTAGAGAAAGGGGGAGGACTGCCACAATATGTACCATAGTCACAAATCGATGACGGCAATTTGAAATGTAAATTACCTAGTTTGGCTGCAGGTGTAGGAAAATGTATTTATGAGTTAGAAAGAATGACAATGGGAATGACGTTTGTCAGTGGGCGATATAAAATGCCTGCAAGCAGCTATCCAAGGGGAAAGACAAAATGACATTTGGCGATGAGCAGCGTACGCAAGTGTAACAGCACACGACACACAATGGACCACTATTCCATAATTGCAGAGCAGACGTATGCAGGGCGCTTAGAGAACAATATCCTGACACATCAGACATGGGCGTGATTATGACAAGGAAAATGGGTGAGGACCAAGATCCTTTTGCCTCTATTCAAGAGATTCAGGAACATTGGCATTTTGAGACGAGAAAAACATGGGATAAAACAGTAGCATTATTCCATCATATTTTATGTCAGGGACTGCCCGAGCCAGTGCAACAGCAAATTAAGTAACAGATAGGAATGGAAGCAAAGCCATGGACAGAATTACAGTTGACTATCAATGTCGATTGTTACAAGAAAACAATAAGAAGGCAGAGAGCAAAAAGCAGGAGGAGGCAAAGATGTTTCACAAAAAATTGGCAAAATTCACCATACAATGAGCAGTACTGACAAGTGCTAAGGGTGTGACAACACGTGAGGTACACCCGGCGCAGCCAAGCAAAATATAGTATATCATATAGATCAAAGGAGTCATGAGGTAGGGGGAATGGACGTAGAGGAGGACAAGGCAGATTTCAAAACCATCAAGGAGGATGAGTATTTAATGGAGGACAGAAGCAACAATGCTGCAACTGTGGGAGGATAGGACACATGGTCCGAATGTGTAGAAGCAGAGGGGTCATGCAGCAGAACTGGCAAGCTCCAAAAGAGAGGATGGGCTATTCTCCCCAGTATAATAGAGAACCGCAAGAATATTATGCCCAAGATCCCACACAGAATCAAACATGTGCGCCACAAATCGGCAAGCGCAGCAAGTTTCATTTCAAGCACAGTCACCACAAGGGCAACCACAGCAAGCACCTGTACAGAAACAACAGGTATAGACACAGCAGGTACAGACACAACAAGCAATAGTGCCACAATGGAATGTGAATACTGGAGCCCAACAGGTATCCACACCCAGGATAGGTAGTGTGACTGTGATAGGAGGAAATCCTTTCACGGTTACAGGGATGAATGTATACCCACAATAGGAAAGCCCAGAGAGCGACCTGATGTGTTCAGTACTATCAGTGATACTAGACCCCCAACAGGGCCCGTGGGTCCAGGTAGCAATAGGAGGCAAGACATTTTGTTTTCTTGTTGCCACTGGAGCTACTCGTTCCTGGAATCAAGAGGGAAAGTACCCAATGTCTGGCTTTGCCATGAATGCACAAGGATTCTCTGGGGCTATGAGCTTAGTTCCTTTCTCTGATGAACTATCAATTTCTTCCAATTTCTACTTTATCCCAGAAGCACACCCTCTCCAGAGCTCTGCTCCTGTCTAGGCTGGATTACTACAACAGCCTCTTTCTAAATCTTCCTGCAGGACTGCAAGACTTGTCCTTGGACTCAAGCCCAGGGATCGTATCTCTCCAGCATTGAAATCTCTTCACTGGCTCCCAGTGGCAGCAAGGATCAACTTAAAGACCCTCTGCATCATTCACAAGGCTTTTTGGGATCTGGGACTGCACCACCTGCAATGCTCTCTTCCTAAACCTCTCCCTTCTCGAGCTCTCCGTTCATCCACCTACAAACCCTGTGAGGTTCAGTCGCTTTTCCAAGCAGAGAGTTGGGGGCTAATCTCCTTCTTCGGCTGGGGCCTCCCTCTGGAACAGCCTCCCTGCCTCTCTCAAACTTGAGCAGAACCACGTCTGCTTCCGTAAGCAACTCAAGATCTTCCTCTTCGCACTGCTTTCTCTCTTCCTCCATCATACTGATGACCCTTCTGGTCCACGCACTGGTCACCTGGCCACCCTCTGAACTTGGGCCCATGCCCCTGCATGTCCAGTTGTACATTTCACTGGCCCCCCCACCACTTGTGGTCTGTATCTGTAATCCTACAGTCCCCCCTTTATGCACTTAAGAGCCAACCATAGGCTGCACTTTCTTTCACCTGCACTGAGCCACAACCTGGCTGCACTTTTGATTTTACCTGCACTTCTCCACCCCCTGGCACTTCTCCCCATCCACTTCCCCAATCATGTGCGATCTGAATGCCACAAGTTCTAGTAAGATCGATTTTTTATCCTCCCTATGCCTGCCTGCCCCCCTTCCCTCCTTGTCTTGTCGCACCTAGAAACACTTGTGTACAGGCACGTTATAAATACCATATCATATAGGCCATATCTTTTCTCTCTGACTGCCCATCCCAGGTCAAACTTGATGCCTTTCTCTCAACTATCACCCTCTCAACCTGTGGCATTCCCCCGGGTCCGAATCTATCACCCTGGTTCTTCATCGTCTACATGGTTACCCTTGCATGTGTGATTGCCACTTTCACCTCTAATTTCCAGAGTTATGCGGATGACATGCAACTATCCTTCTGGCTACCCTCAGCATCCTCCTCCTCCTCACTCATACCCGACCGTCTGTCCGCTATTCAGTCATGGTGTTCTACAAACAACCTTTGTCTCAGTGCTAGTAAAACTGAGATTGTTTGCATTGGGACACCTGCCCCCGCTTTTCCCCTTTCACTCTGGTCAGCCTCCCTTGGCCCACACCCGCCCCACCTGTGAGGCCAAGAACCTAACTATCAACTACACCTCCTTAGAAGCACTCTGCCTTTTCTCACTTTCCCCCAGTGGCTCACTATCTCCAGAGTCCTGGTTCTCTCCAGGCTGGACTACTGCAACAGCCTCTTCCTCAACCTCCCTGCTTCCACCCTGCGCGCTCTGGAACTTATCCAGAACAGAACCGCAAGACTTATCCTTGGCCTCAAGCCCAGGGACTGCATCTCTCCGGCACTAAAATCCCTTCCTGGCTCCCCGTGGCTGCAAGAATGAAAATTCAAGACCCTCTGCATTGTCCACAAGGCTTTCTGGGGCCTGGGACTTACCTTCAATGTTGCCATCCCAAATAGTGTCCCTCTTGAGTCCTCATGTGGCTAATAGTTGAAATACCAGAAACATGAAACAATATATTCTACCCCAGAGGGTGACATGAGATTAAACATGACAGGCATTACCCTAGTGGTATATAGCCAATTTTGTGTGACATATGTATACACAAATTTATATGATCCATGTATGGGTGTATTAGTAGGTAATTTGTTATCCCCCAGGCATCGGGATAAATGTAAACAAACATAAACCACAAACAGGCCACCTGGTGGATAAAAATACACATTGAAAAAGTGCTTCGTCCAGGAGTACATAGAACGAATTTTAGATGCATGCCAGTTGAGCAACTAGAAAACCTAAAACACTACAATTGCCATGATACTGTGAGTGTGGCAAACAAGAGAAAGAATAGGCTTCTAAATGCGCAACATGCATATGGTGAATCCTTTGAAACACAGTTAGACAATACCATAACAGCTATAAAATAGCAAGCTTGACAAATGAATCTTCTACAACATATCCAAATACTAAGATTGCATATTATACGCTATATGTCAAAGCCAAGATATTTAGAAGCTGCACACATGAAGAACGTAACAACTACAAGCATGAGAATAATTAATGGCCAGTTAAAAGTATACAGTGTTCCTGTGCACAGTAGAGCATAAGCACGAAATCATAAGGCAATAAGAACAGAAAGGAGACTAAACGGGAAGAAGCCCGTAGTCACGTGATCGTGAGTATTTGCACGCGCGATTCCAAGATGGCCGATGCCATTTGGGTGGCAGAAACAGACCTAAGAATGCCTCGTTGATGCTGAACGAGGCAAGAAGGGATCTGTAGCGGATACTGCATAGATGGACCACAGAGTAGTTTTTGAATCAAAATAAGTAAAAATGTCTAGTGTGGGAATGTTTTGAGTATTTCCAAAGGACAGAGAGTAGCTATTGAGTGCACAGCTCCACCCCCCATCCTTTGGAGTACATCACACAACGTAGCCCAAAACACTCGAGAATTGCGGAATTGGGGTATCAACAGACAGGGACTGAAAAAGCAGATAAGCCAGTTACCTGAGGGGCACAAATAATTCTGCACATGTTTTCCATCATAGTTCACTTAATAATCCATGTAAGAACATTGTGATGAATTGAGAGAGTGAACAATTCCCATTCTGATCGACAAAAATGAAGGCGAGAAATGGTAAGCAGAAAATCAGTATTATAACAGCCACGAGGTATCAGATAGATGGTGGACAGTCATAATGTAGAAAAAAAAATGTCGACAGACAAAAATGTCGAAAAAAAAATGTCGACTTTCTCTTTTTTTAATTATATATTTATTTTAGGGGTTTGGGAGCTAAAAAAAGGGAAAAATTTTAAAAAAAAATTAAAAAAGGGGGTTGGGGGGGAACCCCCCCATATAAAAAAAAAATGCATTGAAAAAAAAAGTCGACATTTTATTTTTCGACTTTTTTTTTTCGACATTTTGACTGTCGACATTTTGACTGTCGACATTATGACTATAAACCCAGATAGATTGGGTTCTGGATCATTCACTTACAGGAAATGATCCACAATATGTGTTAGAAGTGGAAGAATAGGACGTACAAAAAGAGAATACACTATAACAAGCGAAGACAGGTAAGAATACCTGTACAGAATAGAAGCTAATCACAGATGCCTTAAAATGACCTTAACAGAGTTGTATATTGATGGTGCCTCCTTATATGTATTTCCCCTTTTAGGGAATTTGGAAAAGAAAGACGTCCACACAAGGAAATATGAGATGCTCTTCCTCGACCAGAAAATATGGACAATGAGACATGAAAGAAGAAGATTGTCTTTTTTATTGAAATAGGTGTAACTTGACAATTCAAGTCAGAGTTAGAGTCCTCAAGAAAGTGGAGAGAGTCTCCGATTCTGCTGAAACAGGTTAACAAGATATAGGCTCAGGGTGATGCCCTGATCCCTGAGACATGCATAATAATTAAACAAGCTTGGTTAAATGGTATCATTTTTTGAAAAAGTGAGGAACTCATATATACACTAAATCAGTAATCTATATTTTGGATTGCAGTTTAACATTTTTGGAGTAACTGTATGTTGTACTTGACAAGTCACACGGGATGGAAGCAAATAAAAGGAAGAGAATTGACTTCCATGAGTGTGCACTGATTTTTAGAAAACAGAAAAAGTAGTGAGAGAGGATAGGGCAAGACGCTTACCTATCCCCTAACTTAGATAGGCATCACAACAGCGATACTAGGGATATAACATCTAGATAGGGATAGAGAGATTCTTCTGTAGCAACATTTAGCTATATGTAGGGACTTCAGATATAGAAGCAATATTGTAATACATAAATTCTGTCTGTGTCATGTTAAACTGTATACGGGTTCAGACAGAGTGTGCTAACCCTGTGACTCGTTTTGTAATATAGTACATATGTTTGGCCACGTTTAGTCATAAGAGAGTACCTTTTGCTCCTCCCGCTCAAATAGAAACTAATGCCCACAGTGTAGCAAACACATTAGGTGACCAGATGCATGATTATTTACCAAATATGGCTACTAGTGTTTCTTTTATTTCTCATCAGATCAAGAATTGGAGGGAAGAGTCGAAGAAGATTGAAGAATACAGTCACACAGTTGATCCTAATGATTTGCAAAAACAGCCTAGTTTTTACCCAGGGATCCAAGTGCTTGTGAGAAGTTTTGTACGCACTTGGAAGAAGCCCCGCTTTGAGGGATTGTACCTAGTAGAGGGGGAAAATCCCAATTCAGTAAAACGTGTAAGCTTGGCTGCATCTAAATGACGTAAAGCTGTATAAAGGAGAGACTCT
Source organism: Ambystoma mexicanum (assembly GCF_040938575.1). Lineage (NCBI taxonomy): Eukaryota > Metazoa > Chordata > Amphibia > Caudata > Ambystomatidae > Ambystoma > Ambystoma mexicanum. The sequence goes on along the minus strand of NC_090941.1, from coordinate 163,307,545 downwards.
GACCCCTCCTGCACCTGCTGACAGTGAAGCAAGAGAAGTAAATAACTGTGCATGATGTCAACTGCCTCTGCCATCTAGAAGCATGCACAACAAGAGGGAAATTTGAAGTAAAAATAGCCATTCCTAAAATGGAGGTCGAAGAAGACAGTTTCATGTGAAGACAAATACATAATAATGCAGCAAATGGAAAAAGACCCATCCCGGATAAGTAGAATACTCATGTATTCCCTCAGTAGTATAACTGGAGACCAGATAAGTATTATTGAACAAAAGAGACTGGGTTGTGCAGATGCATGGGAAATCCCAGGATACTAGGATGCTGGGAAAGAACACACCTATTAGTATATGAATGAGTAACAACCAGCACAGGATAAGAAGATGGAATGCTAGCCTGTAGTGCACACTTATTGATGACAACACCAGTTCAGATAGTATACATTGTGAATGATGTATGTTTGAAATCATGGGCCAAGTATGCAAAGTTATTAACATGGTTCAGAAATGAAGCAGGGCCTGTATCCATACTGCCAATGAAGAATGCCACAGTGTGCTTCAGGAACAAGGGTTTGACTAAAGTTGCAGAAAACAAGGAATGCAAGCAGATAATTGACATACCAGGAATGAATGTAGGAACTGATGTGCTAATGGACCATTATTGGGCCTGCGGATCCAGAGTTTATATGCAGCTGCCTAAAAGTTGAGGATGAATATGCTCTGTAGTGGTCATAAATGTTCCTGCATTGGTGATTACCCAAAGTGATCTCCATATTTAAGACTTTCCAAAGATGAGTGCACCCCAGAGAAAGTAGAGGTCACTTAACCTCCTTTGGTGGAAGAGAGATAACTATTTCTCATCAAAATCAAAAGCAGCCTATGATGACATTCCAGCAGAGCATTAACTATTCAGTAAAATTGCAGTGATATTTACAGCAATATTCATGCCAGATATTCATACAGCAGTGAACGCCAAGTGATTACAAATAACCAGGTGGAAGCTGTTGCAAATAATAAACACAACAATAAAAGGATTTGATGTGATTCAAGAAGAATTGAGGGCTATCAGACACATGACCTCCAGAACAAGGATTTGTTGGATTTGATTACTGCACTGCAAGGCAGCATGTGTGCCAAAAATCGGGCCTTCCTGTTGCACATACCCACCTGTGAAAATGGAACCCTGATGGAGGCAATAACTATGGTGTCAACCCTGCATACGGAGATGGAGGAAGAAGTAGACAAAGCTAAATAGGATCACTGGCTCTCTTTCCTGCTTTCGTGGGTTCCATCCTGGTTGGCAAATGCTTTCTAATTGCTTGGAGAAATAATAGTGTTAGTATTGCTAAGTTTCTGTCTTGTAAGAATATTCAAAAGACATTGCAAGAAGACAGCAAAGAAAGCTATTGGGATGAAGATAATTATTAATGTGAATGCTGAGACTGGTGAGCACATACAGACTGAAAGCACCACCCATGAACACCTGAAAGGAAGTGCTCTTGTACCCCCAGGAATGAAGTTGTATTACCCTAAAAATCATAAGAACTACGTATGATATTTGGTATTCTGTCAACCAACTGGGGAGTTTTGCCATATCACCTGGAGGGTGGATGAGCACATAAGGAATGTAGGTGGCCAAAGGGGGTGACAACGATATGGATTCTGAAGAAACCAAAGTGTGGAGAAAAGTGGAAGAAGATTGTGGGGGTGGTCGAGAACTCGACCAGACTGGGGAATGTAAAGAGGCTGATGTACACCTCATCTGTAGCACCCGCCCCCCCACTTCTGTCATACTGGAAGAACAGCAAAAGAGCACCGTGTGTGACACCAGGTATCATCACAATACTGCATCGAAGATATGAGAGACATTAGGCTCTCAGAAAACTGTATTTAATGTACCCTCACATTGACATGGTGGAAGGATGTCTGCATACACCACTGGACATAGAAGAGCTATAAGTGAAATCCGACCGGAATAAAGTGACGTCATGAAGGGAAGACACGGAAACGATATACGAATACTTAAAGAATGACGATGTAGCTGAAGTAACAAGAGAAACATGTATGCAAATGCAAAGAAATCATATACACTAAGAACATACATAAGAAGAGAATCAGCAAATTTATGTATGCAGAAATTCAAGGTAGATGACAAATATAGAAGCTTGCTGCATTAGAAAATTTAACGCACCTAAAATGGCTATGATGAAAAGATGGATGTCGACTCCATACAAATAATAAGCAAGAACCCTTGAAGCGAGAGACCAGAACTGCAGAGGTGAAAGGCGCTGGAGAAACAGCTTTGTGAGAAGAACAAAGAATATCTGTTTGACTTGGGAACAAGGATGCCACATCAAGTGGCAACTGCAAGGCACAAGAGGAGTCAAAGAGTAGAAGCTACACACGCATGACATATTTCACATTTGCAAGTGAAAGATACAGAAAGCATATGCAAGATGGAGCAAACAAGTCTCAAGAGGCAAAAAAAATAATAGGACCCAGTTTAATTAAATGAAATAGTGCAAAATTAAAGGTCGAAATTGACAAAATCATGGTCTTCTCACATGTGGTGCTAGACTCGAAAACATGGTCCATTCATGAAGCTCCAACTAAGAGTCCCAGGAAAGAGAACAATCAGCAAGGTTAACTAAACAGAAGAAGCCTATGCTTAGGGCCTCACTGATGAGAGATTCTAGACTAATTCACCAAGTGGGCAGTGGACTGACGTTGTTCTGCGCACCTGGGTTTTGTTAGTCTTACGGACTGCTAATGAGCCGAATGTCCAAGGTTAGGCGGGAATGCCAATCAATCATGAGGGCCTATGTAGCAGTGCACCATACATTGTTGCAGAAGGCAATCGATTGCCGTTATTCTGCTATTAATATGTATTATACATAGTAAGAGATAGTTGAAGGCGTGCCTACTAGATATGTTGCAGCCAATTATGCTACTAACATCTAAATAAAATATAGGTATACATGTTCCCTTAACCAATCCCTCCTGTCAATAAGTTTGTACTGTTTTACATGTAGGATGATGTCATAGCTGGCTCATTTCGAGGCATAAAGCCTTTGTGTAATCGAAATGTAGATGAGAGTGAGTGAGCTGCAATCTGTTTGTTCACCAGGTTTCCCTCCTTTATTTGTGCTGATAATAAAGTAGTATTTTGCCATATTCTTTGAGTTTGTCTTATTATTTGGGTCTGATATTGCTTATAGGTAATTCCATCCTGCACTTGGAATTCTCCAGGTGCTACTGTACAGACCCTATCAGGGCCTGTCACAACAGTTGGCTTCTCCGGGGTCCTGGCATCTTCTCTTGCCTCCAGCTTCACCTTCCGCTGCACACAAGGCCTGCTCTGTTTCTCCTCTCCTGCTTCTCTAATCTTTGCACCTGAGGGGGCTTTTTAAGGCTCTCAGTCTCCCTCAGGTGTAGGCCATTTACATCAATTAGCTGACTGCTCGTAATGCAGTATTCCTCTGCATCCCTCTTCCTAGTCCCAGTACTGTGGGAATTATGGAGTCCTTTTCAGCAAACCTAGTATTCATAACTTTTTCTCATTTGCAATAAGCAATTAAAATATTAGAGTTTTGGGGGAAATTTAACAGGGGGGGTTTCACTTCTTCCTGACCTGTTTCATCTCCCATATGATCCTCCCACAGAACACCCCCCCCCCCAGGGTCGGGATCAGGAATGCTCTGACTTCTCCCTGCCACATGAGGAAGGTCCCAGGCAAAGGATTTGGGCAGAATCACTACCGATTCAGCACATACCCTTTCCCTAATGTCACATGGTTTTTCAGCCTCTATTGGGTATCGAGAAAGGAAAACAACATTACCTTGTTCTTTTCCTTTCCAATGCTTAACAGAGAAACAATAGGGCTGTAGATCTAAAAAACAGTGCATTACTCTAGTGTTAGTACCCTTCCTTGAACTTAACCAATTAAGGGGAGCAGGATCAGTAATTAACTTGAACTTTCTACCTGTGAGATAATACTTCAGGAATGTTATGGCCCACTTGATGGCAATGGCTTCTAATTGCAGTGGTGCATAGTTATTTTCTCTGGCAAACAATGTTCTACTGATATAGAGAATAGGGTGTTCTAGACCATCATGGCTTTGGGGTAATACTGCCCCAACACGAGCATGTGAGGCGTCAGTTTGAACATAAATGGTCTGTTAAAGTCTGCCACCTTTAGAACTGGATCTTGACATAATATGCATTTCAACTGGTCAAAACTATTTTGATCTTCCGGACCCCACTTCAGTTTCTGTGGTTCTGCATTCTTGAGTTTGTCTGTAAGGGGAGCAGAAATGGAAGAAAAGTTTGGTATACACCTGTGATAGTAACCCACAAAGCCTAGAAAAGCTTGTAATTCTTTTTTAGTTTTTGGGGAGTGTGTCTCCATTACCGCTTTCACTTAGTCAGACTGAGGTTGAACTAGTTTTTTCCCCACAAAGAACACCAAATACTTAACAGAAGATCTAGCCAAATGAATTTGTTTTGAATTGGCCGTGAGGCTTGCTTTTCTTAATACCCTGGTAACCTTGTACAGCTGTGACATATGTTCAGGCTAAGTTTTACTGTATATGATGATCTCATCAATATAAGCCCCACAGAATAATGAAAGATAGGGTTTTTGGGGGGGGAGGGGAAATGAAACAGGTGAGTTTCCCCTTCTTCCTGGCCTGTTTGCTCCCTCATGTGATCCTACAGCAGAACACCACCCCCAGTGTCAGGATCAAGAAGCATCTGCCTTCCCCTAGCAACAGAAGGAAGGTCCCATGCCAAGGTTTTGGGCCGAATCATTACTGATTCATCACAGGAAGCAGTGCCAGAGATTACAAAGGGCACAGAATGATGCCGTAAACTTTGTTTGTTGTTTTCACAGGTCTGCTTATGTATCGGCTGCACGTCAGATACGCCACTGGTTAGCAGTTGAAGATAGAATTAATTTGAATGTGGCCTGTCTGCTCTTCAAGAGCTTGAAGGGCTACGCCCCCTCATAATTGAGGGATAAATTCAGTTGGTGTCCACCGACTAGGACGTTATGCTCTGGGGACCAACTGTTGTTGAACATTTCTCAATCCTGCTGTGTCACAAGGCGAGATGGGTGGTTTGCCATCTATGGCCCCAAATTGTGGAACAGCATCCCTTGAGAAGTTGCAGCCTTGGAAGCCATCCATCAGTTCTGAAGATCCCTTAAAACCTTTTTATTTTCTTTATTTTTTTTTAATAAAGGGCTAATAGAGGTGGCTCCTTTTGGGGTCTTCAATTTGTCCCTTTCTGAAAAATGGACCCTTACACTGTTTGTTGGCTTGTTTTGCATCTTTACATATCATCTGCGCCTCTGTACGATTAAGTTTGCCCTCCTCAAATTCAAATTCTACATAGAAAAGAAAGTTAAAAACACCAATTCCTAAACAGCAACAGACCAGTCCACAACACACTCCTTGCTCTCTGAAAGATAACCAGCGACTGATGAAGAGCTCCAGCAGGCGTCTCCTATACATTGCTAAGCAAATACTCCACCTGACCAAACTCATTTACCCAAATCTCTTAAAAATGTGGGATTTTCAATGAATGCTGAATATGATGTAAATGCAGGTGTCTCGGAATTCAGACTAATAAATCAGTCCACCCCTATTTGCTTCCCTTTTAAAAGAAAAGCCCAAGGGGAGTAGGAACCATTCTCTGGATATATGATCTGGTTTATATACCTACAACATCTGATATCTGTCTATTACACACATGCACTTGGTGGAGGTGAAAGTATGGGAATGAACTTCCAAGAAGAAATCTGCCTCTGCATGTTAGCCTCCATCCCAAATGCAAATATCCATTAAGTTTATGTGTTAATATAAGAGCAGATATGTTTTGGAAAATAGTAATATTCCCAATTTGCTAAATTCTCCTGAATGCTAGATGTGTTTGGGGCTCTTCATCACTCACCAGCACATGTTTCTTTATTTCATAATGGAGAAACGATGATGAAAGTCTCATCATGTTCTTGGGAACACAGCTATCCAAACCACCATGCCAGATACTCAGTGGTCGAAGTGGGCGGGTCGGGAGCGGTGCCCCTCTACTTCTTTTAATTTTACCGTTCCTATACTTTCATTTTAAAAAGAAACCGTTCCGGAACGGTTTCGTTTTGAAACAAAAGTGTAGGAAGAAGTTGAAATTTGCACTTTCAGTGCACTGCACAGGACGTTTCCTTAAAGAGCAGGCACATGTGTTTTGGGGTTTTTTTGTGCATGGGAGGGGGCGCGGGGATGAGGTCTGTGGAGAGCGGTGACAGCCAGTAGGGAACATAGTTCCACTACTTCTTTTCGTACACATCGACCACTGCAGATACTCTTGAATTGGTCGGCCAATAAGCTGAGCCCCTTGCACTGACTGAAGAGCTGTGGTTTCAAAAGGCTCTACAGTTGCCAAATAGTGCATTTGAGAAATTGGAAGGTGAAAGGGTAAATGAAAGCAGATGATAGGAAAGAGGGAATGGCCTGTCTTGCAACAATGGAAAGGGTTAAATACCACGCAAAGGTGCTGCCCACAAGTGATTCTGACAGATGTATGCTGGCTTTTAGGATTATGATAATGAATTAGCTCATGAAAAAATTCATCCACAGTAGCTGATGAATCTTTCAGTGAAAATTCATCCCTACTGCAAAGAAAGGATGGGAGTTTGGCACTGCTACATGACACACTCAAGGTGGGATTCTGGATCTTGTGCGATGGTTCAGGAGCTGCTGATCTTGTGATAAATAACATGTTTATTAGTTAGGTTTGTATAGCCAATCAGTTCTCTCTATGGTGATTTGCTGAGTTTGCTTAGCCAATCAGGGGCCCTCAAACTCCTGTAGTAACTGTTACAGTAACTGTTATATGCGGCACAGTATACTTCCTGTTTCTTTGTGGTTATTGCTAGGTTGTGAGGATAGTGTTGCACATGGCACGCTCACATGTGGAGAGAGCTTGGTGGAATTGTGGAGCTGTGGGTGAGTGGAAATGGCTGAAGATGTAATTTTTAAACACATTTTACTTTTACATTTATCATCCCTCAGTTTATAGTTTGTAATGAGCTAAATCAGGAATATGTTGCTAAGAATTTAAAAACGAATCCAATTATATTTTGGATTTCCATTTGGTGCAATATTTAAGCAATTTTGACCCAAAGCATTTAGTGTGATGAGCTTTACGGTATCAAAAAAGTGTCACATGCATTGTAAATACACTCTTGAAGCCTTCATTGATGTACTGGGGCTAGATTACAGAAACGTTGCCCCGGTGCAATTGCAAAGTTTGCACGGTATTAGCACTAGGGCAAAGTTTGCCCTATTTTTAAAAACAATGGGCCACATTAGAAAACGATTGAACCTTGACAAGTGCAGTTTTGGCTCATTAAAAGCACCAGGGCTAAAATTGTCCTAGTGCTAACAAGATACATTTCCACAGCATTTTTGCAAACTTTGCCCTGGTAAGAACACGCATTGAAATGTATCTTTTTTGTACTGGCTGCATTTTTGCCCTGGTGCTTGTACCCCGCCAAACTGCACTTGTCCTGGCACACTAGTTTTCTAATGTGTCCCATTGTTTACAAATATAGGGCAAACTTTACCCTGGTGCTAATTCTGTGCAAACTTTGCACTTGCGCCGGTGCAATGTTTCTGTAATCTGGCGCCAGATGTTTAAAAAACATAAAAATAAAGGGATTCAGCGTTATGCAGTTGTCCTTGGGGGCACAGCAGTACTTAATGATAATGTTCCAGGGACTCATGGGCTAATTACCATTCCTAGCCTTAAACCACCCGTTGTCACAGGTGGCACAACAGACTAGGTCTTCTGAATGCTAATCTGTCAGGAATGATGTGTGTTGACCGCCTTTATTTTAAAACCCTTTTCAGTGACGTATCTGAAAAGTCAATCATGACTGAAAAATCTCAAGCCATTGTTATTTTCCCACTAGGAGGTATTTTGCATGCAGGGGGAGCTAAGCGACCCACCTGAAAATGAAGCTGTCCACTTATCCATGGACATATGAACGAGCAGACAAAGCACAACATTCTGTCACAGCATAACGGGTGAATGTCCCACCTCACATGGGCATACGTGCGCACCGGGGTAATCATACTTTTAAAAAGGAGCATGATGTTCAACCCCCTACTGGTTTGTAAATGCAACATTCTCAAACCAAAGTCCACAGAGAAGTTGACTTGAGGGAACATGTTCAGGAGGTGGTGGTAGATTGACTACTCCCCAGACAAACTTGGTTTTTTTCTCCAGCTGGCAATACCCTATATATCCTTGCAGTCATACGGATTGGCCAAACTACGCATGCTCCTTGTTTTCCCTACATTCTATACATGGCATGTTCATGGCACACAAGTTTTGCTCACACTTCATTTTCATTTTATTGAGCAAGAAATGTGCTCCATCTTCTGGGTGGTGTCACTGGCTACCACATCATTATCTGAAGACAGAATTGTTGACTGACAAGAGTCCAACATTGTACAAGCTAGATCCTCTACATGAGCAACAGAGTATCCAGGAAGGCACCTCTGTAGCAGTCACAGTTGAGCATTGAATGTGGCATATTGTACACTAAGTCATTAGTAGCTACTGCTTAGTTACTCTTCTGCACTATAATGATCTTATGATGCCACACGTGTGTTAGACCTAATTCTGTATCACTTACTGGGCTATTGACATTGTGTGCTTGTTTCAACTCAAACCAGTCCAACATGGGAAAATAACCTGACTTGGATGATGCAGATTATATATTTGTAGCTGGTGAGAGAACTGTTGTCAATCTTGTATGTGGATGTACATGTATTTCCAATATAAGACTAAATAATATTACTGCTGGCATACTTTTTATAGATACTTTCGGGTGAAAGTGACCACTTCCTATAGCATGTGAGTGAGCATACTGAGAAGGAGGAATTGGACATGGACATGGTGAAAATGTATAAGTATGCACTTATGAGGGACTTAGGTGGCCAATTGCTTCAAATGTACTGTTAGCATGGTCATCATCCTGTGGTGTATATTACAGTCTATCTTTCGAGAATGTTGTCTCTAGTCACTACCCACATCTCACCTGTAACTAACTCAGTTTAAAACAGTACTGCTGTTTTATGCAGTACAGGTAGGCACCCAAACATGTGGACACAAACTCCTCCCTGAACCTATATTCCTCAGTGTGTCTGGGAATGCAACATGCAGCAGGCATAAGGTTCCACCGATGGTGGATTCAAATTTGCTTGGCAGATACTAGCTGGGACAGGATGATTATCCATTGCATTAATGACTCAATAATCGGAGGTAGGCTTGGGAGGGGCTGTGGATAAGATATAGCTCCAAATGTACAGAGCGAATATAAGGCATGGAAAAATAAGGATTTTGCGTACAAAAATGGGATGAATTCCTAAAAGCATATGAAGAAGGAAATCATACAAAATCATGGAAATTGATAGCAGGCGAAAACCTGAACGGGGATCAAACACTCTAATGCTGTATTCCAGCAGATACGTGGTGGCAGCACTTTTCAAACTTATATGGAAATAACAATATAGGGCAATACCAGAATGTCAGCCGAGAGCAGTGTTTAGAGCATGCCCCCAGGGAGGAAAACTTCCAGTTCAATGTAACAGAAGTCCGAAAGGCTATAAAGTCCCAAAATATTGGAAAAGCAGCTAGGCCTGATAGAATAACTTCTGACTTACATAAAAATTAACCAAAGGTTTACAATATAATTTTGTTCAGGATGTTTAATGCGATCATTTGACTGGGTGTCTTCCCAGTCTTCTGCAGTTATTGTACCAATTTATAAAAAGCGGGGGCAGGGATAACCCTGCTAATTATAGGCCCATTTCGCTTTTAGATGTTGTGGGAAAGATATTTGAGAAAACAGTGTTATCCTAAATGCACACTTGGGAGGATAGGAATTAAATAACCAATGACCTTTAGGTGGGGTTCCAACAACATAAGAGCACGGTCGATCAGAGTTTCCAATTATTCCTGTTGATCCAAAAGTACACTCCACGTTTCAAGATGAGCATGTATGTTGTATCTGTAGATCTCAGGGCTGCTTTTGATAGTGTTTCACTGGAATCTTTGTGGCAGATCCGAGATTGCGAGAGGAGCCCCTGCTGATGTGATCTCTGTTATCCAGTCACTGCATACTGGGAAAAGGGACTCTGTGCATTTTGGTCTGGCTGGGGAGTTAACCGCTATCTTTGATGTGGTAAAAGGGATAAGGCAAGTCTGTGATTATCCTGTCTTATTTTACGCAGATGATGCAGTCATTCTTTCCACTACTCCTCAAGGCCTGAAGCTGAAATGTGAGGAACTGAATTTTTAACTTAACACTGGAAAAACAAAAACTATAATGTTCAGACCTCAGTTCTCAAAATATAGACAATTTGACATCTTTGTATGCAAAGTTAAATTGGAGCAGATGTTATTTTATGCCTATCTTGGAATCAGATTCGATGAGAACTGCAGATTTTCTTCACAGGAAAGTAGAGTAGGGCTATGAATTTCTTCTTCAGAAAACATTGGAGCTGTGCAATTTCCGTGGCACTTGAATCATATCAAAATCAGGCAATTGCAGCTTCTGTCTTTGCAGTGGACATTTGGGGATATGCGAGTCATCAGTCTCTTGATAGAATTGAAAACAGGTTTTTGAAAACTTTACTCCAGTTGCCACAGAGCTCAACTGCAGCACTGATGCATTTGGACTATGATATTGGTTTGGTAGGTGGTTTGGTGGCTATGAAGCCAGTTTTTTACTGGCTCAGACTGTGCAGCACGGAAGGCATTGGAAAGTACTGTAATGCATTAAATCATTTACTAAGTCTGGCAGGGGGGAAACATATTCTCTGTGTTGCACATGACAAAGCACAACCAATGGGATTAAACGAGTGTGCGTTGTGGGCATCCCCTGAAAGTATTGATAAATCTGCTTTACCGATGATTAAGAATTCAGTAACTTTAACGAACCAAGAAATGATGGTAGAGGCTGCTATAAAGCTCAAATTGGGCTCAGATTATCTAGAGAGCAAATCAGTTTATGGCTTTGAGAGTTACCTTGACCATATGTGCCCGGCATCTGAAAGATATGGATATGTCCGATTGTATGGGAACACTACCTCTGTTCAGCTTTACTAAATATTGGGGTCAGAGGGATCAGGTATATGCCCCCTATGTGATGCTGCTATGGAAACTGTGGCACACTTTCTGTTTTTATGTGGAAGTCCGAGAGTCTTCACAGGATATTATCTAAGGCCACTGCTCCGGGAGTGCTGGGTACGTTCCTAAAGTGAAGCAGTGAAGTTTTGTAAGGGTTTGAATGCACATCAAGTTGTATTCCCGCTAGCCGGTTATATCTATAGGGCTTGGATAGCTAGAATGAAAGTATTGGAAAAGAGGGAGTAGGGTGGAATTAATTGTGATCCCTTGACATAAGTGTGTTGAATAGATTGTCTTTCTCTTATTTTTATGTGATTTTGAGAGGCTGCCTGCTTGCTTTCCTTTAATTAAGATGCTAAAGAGCTGTCCTATTTTATGTGATTTTATGTGTTTAGAATTGACGTATGCTGTTTATTGTAAATTGATTTTATCTTTTTAGTTTTAAGAAAGAATTGGCAATGTATTATTGTGTTTTAATATGTATTTTTACTTTATAATTTTTACACAAAATAAAGTATATACACCGACGTACTAATCACTTAGTGTTACCAGCAGCACGTGTCTGTACAGACATTTAGACACAATCTGTCTCCCTGTTTTTGTACAGTCTGAAAGAGTCTTTAGTACTGCAAATATGTTTGTGTCTTAATGCATGAGAAACTCGGTATACAGTATTTCCATTGAATTAATTTCCATTGAATCATTATCCATCAAAATTCATTAATTGAAATGCTTTTCCATCAAAAAGCATATTCATTGAATGAATTTCGATGGATTTCCAACTCAAACATACATTTAAAATAGATGTATGGATGTTTGGGTTGGTAATTCAATGGGTTGAGCAAAGGGTTAATTTTGTTGGTAATTCAATGGGTTGAGGGATGGGTTTGGGGGGATTAGGTGGTCCTGGCAGTTGGGGGGGCTTGGGGGATCTCCCCCAATAAACAATAAACACCACAAATTAGAGGGAGCTGTCCAGTGCTGAAATACATTATAGATCACAGCACTGGACAAGGGTTAATTTTGGAAAATGGGGGTTGGGGGGGTTTAGGGAGAGGGGACCACTAGGAGTTTGGGTGTTTGGGGGGACCCCCCAATAAACAATAAAGACCACAAATTAGAGGGAGGTGTCCAGTGCTGAAATACATTATAGATTTAAGCACTGGACCAGGGTTACATTTTGAAAATGGGGGTTGGGGGGGTTGGAGAGGGACCCCTGGGGGTTGGGGGGTTTAGGGAGGACCCCCTATAAACAATAAACACCACAAGTTAGAGGAAGCTGGCCAGTGCTGAAATAGAGCGAGAGGAGCAATCCCCAAACCTAATGGTCCTTTTCAGAATCTATATATAGATTTTGTGGATATGTTACAAAAATGCAACAGTTATAGATATGTGTTAGTGGTAGTATGCCCATTTTCCAGATGGATTGAGGCAGAACCATGTACGCACCTTGACGACTGGACAGCTATTTGTAATGTTATAACGTTATGCATGTTTCATAGACTTTCTATGCAAAAAATGTCAAGTGTTTATATAACGAAACCCTATTCGATGAAAGGGTTTCAATGCATAAACACTTTGCACTTTATGTATGGGAATTCGATGAAACATCTTTCAATGGAAATAATTCAATGGAACAGACCATCGATGGAAACATTTCGATGGAAAGACATGTAACCGAGAAACTCCTATGTATCCCATATAAAACAGAGGATTTCATTAACGTGAATGAGGTTATACAGGGAAGCAAGCTATGTCAACACAATTATGCTTTTTAAAACCAACGGCAGGAGAGCAAACACAACGTTTGTTCAGAATATGATGACTTATTGCCCAGTAGAAGTCAAATATACACAAGTAGAGTGGGGTGTTGGTTAGTGGTAAAAGCAGTGATAGCTCGAGCACTGTTGGTGTGAAGAAGGAGAGAAGATGTTAACATGTCCTTAGCCGTGGGTAGAGGTGTTCTTATTGAGTGAGGCTATTAGAAACCCCTTCATGCAGAGTGAAGAGCCATACTCTGCACATATTTTATTCTGCTCCACAGGGCAGAAACCCCCTCTAAAAAATGTGTGTGGCTCTCTCTGAAGGTAGAGGCTCCCATGAAAGCTTCATATGGCACTGCCACTGGGCAGGAACATATTTGAAATATTGCTATGGGTCTCTCAAACATTAGAGTTGCTTCTTCAGAAAAAAGTGTGCAACTCTCCCGTCCCAAAAGAAAGAGCAAATCCTTTGAAGAATTTCTTACCTCTCACAGAGTTAATCTATTCTTTCTGACTATGTGTTTCTTTTTTGCCCATTTAACAGGTATTGTTCCACCCCATTCCATACAACTAGGTGACCCTTTTGCCTGGCAGACCAGACCCCAGCAAGGTCATGAGACAGCAGTGTGACATTCAGCACTTTTCAGTAGGAGTGTAATATCTAGCACTCTCTAGAACTAGCAGAGTTCTGATTTCCTCAGATTCCTGATTGTTTTTATCTTTGTCAATTTTGCACTAAAAATTGTTATGTTATGTTATCAGCTTTTATAAAGCGCACGGTCGCCCAGAGGCATCATGGTGCTGGGAGAGAAGAGAGCAGAGATCAGAACAGATACGTTTTTACCTTCTTTCGAAACTCCAAGTAATTGCAGTTTTTTTTAATAGCCAGCGGAAGGCCATTCCACAGAACGGCAGCAGCAGTAGAAAACGCCCGGCCCACCACCCGATCACGGGACTATTTGGGCACAATGAGTTGCTCCAACGAGGCTGAGCGAAGACTCGGGGCGGGAAGATAACACGAGAATTTGGCTTGGAGATATTCCTCTCCCAGCCCATGGGACAGTGGGGCCGACAGCACGATGCCCTGATTTTTTACCTTTTTACCAGGGATGGCAGTGGACCCAGAGAGGAAGGCCAAAAAAAGTACACCCAAAGAGTAGGATCGGGGGTTAACCCTCCACCATCACCTCAGTCTTGTCCCCGTTCAGCTTGAGCCAATTGTGGTTCATCCAATCACCAACTGCAGCCAGGCACCCCTGCAGGCACAACAACACTTCAGACAGATCCAGGTCTAAACAGATCAGTATCTGAGTGTTGTCGGCGTAAGAGTTGCACCTGGCGCCGAAGGAGCGGATGAGACACACAAGGGCCCAGATATAGATATTAAAGAGAATCAGCGACAGGGAAGAACCCTGAGGAACACCACAGCTGAGGTGACATGGTAATTTATTGACGACACCTGGATATGCAAAACTAAGACATACACAGTCGTTTGTCATTGATTGTACTATTTGAATTGTTTGTGTTTTTTTGTTTGTACTTGTACTCATTGTAGCACTGTGTACTGTGTAATTATTGTACTATGGCAATCGAGTCAAAAAGTCATATTGAACATAGAAATATACTTTTTCAGAAACAATTTGAGAAAAAGTAAAAACAAAATATAAGAAAATAACGGATTCAACATCAAAATAAAAAAATGCTCTATGAACTCAAACCAGTCTGAGTGTTCTTCTATAATAGACACATATAATTCCTTTTCTAGTGAAACATGAATAACTCTTGATCCCCGTTCTGTAGTTCCTCCTTCCCCTGCTTCCCCTACCCATACCAGTACCTCTACAACCCCTGAATCCTACATAAAGCCCCTGGTGAGACCCCTTTATACATTGGACTGTTGCTTCCCAGCTATGTCTGTGCTTTATAAACCCCATACATGTCACGGAATTCCCCCTTTCTCACCTGGGAGTGATCCTTGCAGGATTTCTTGGCAGTGTCTTCTTACGCACTGACCTGGTCTTGTATAAGTCCGCGCGAGCCTCTTCTGACTCCAGCGTGTGTTCAGAGTTCCGGGATTCAGATTCTCTGGGATCCAGGAATCGAAGAAGGTGCGCAACGGTGCACAAGTCCAGGAAACAAGGAAGAAGGAAGAGGGATATGGGAATGAAATTAGGAGGTCCAGGAACAAGGATAACAGAGTAGCGAACTATGGAGCACACGTCTAGTCGCTGCTTGCAATAGCATTGAGACGCGCAGGGCTGTGGGGGCGTGGCCTATTTGTAAAATACGCTACGTCTGACGTAAGACAGAGGAAGGCGTTCCACGTTAGATGGCCATGTTGGAAGTATCAAGGAGTGCAAGCCCCGTTGTGATAAGGACCATGAAGTCCAAAAGAGGCGCATTCTGTGGGTCATGACAGCATGCCTCCTCCGGAGACCCGTTCCACTGGGTTTGCCTGGGTGTATGAGATGGTATCTTCTGAGCAATCAAGGGGTGTTCAGATTAGAAGTTGGTTCCCAGGTTCCTTCACTTGGAGGATATCCTTTCCATTCAACCAGGTATTGAAGCTGACCCCGTTTATACCTGGAATCGCATATTCAGGACACTTTATATTCCACTTGGTTGTTCACCACCACAGGAGGGGGTCTGCAAGATTTCCGGGAGGATCGGATGTAGGGTTTTAATAAAGAAGTGTGAAAAACTGGGTGAATTTTCTTCCAGGAGTCGGGTAGATTGAGCGGGTATGAGACTGGATTTATGATTTCCTTGATGGAAAATGGACCATACTACCGGGGGGCCAATTTGTTTGGTCGTAAATGTCAGGGTAGAAGCTTCGAGGACAACCAGACTTGATCACCAACTGCATAAGAAGGCCCTGGTCTTCTTTTAGAATCTGCATATCGCTTAGTATGTATTCTGGCCTCCTCTAAATGTTCTTTGGCTTCCTTGTGTACATTGATGAGTGTTTCCATCCAGGAGTCGACGGTAGGAACTGGTGTGGGATGTGGAAGAACAGAGGGTAACACTGATGGATGAAATCCTTGACTAGAATAAAAGGGGCTGGTCTTAATTGCTGAGTGATCGGAATTGTTGTATGCAAACTCAGCCACAGGTATTATGAGCGACCAGTCATCCTGAACCTTGATGGCGAAACAACAAAGGTATTGTTCCAGGGTCTGGTTAACATGTTCCGTAGCTCCGTTGGTTTGTGAATGATAACCTGATGAGAGAGCGCGTTGGATTCCTAGAATGCGACAGAGATGTCTCCAGAATTGTGAGACGTATTGAGGTCCTCGGTCTGATATGATCTTGGAAGGGAGTCCATGAAGGCGGAAAATGTGTTCCAGGAAGATTCCAGCAAGTTCTGATGAGGATGGTAGTTTATACAGGGCTGCAAAATGAGCCATATGAGTGAACAAGTCAATGGTAACCATGATAGTGGTGTATCCCCTGGAAGGTGGCAATTCCACAATGAAGTCTGTATCGATGAATTCACATGGTCTTGTTGGTAGTGTAGGTTGCAGTAGGAGACCTGCCGGTCTCTTTTTACCATGTTTGTTCTGATTACAAATAGAACAGGCTCGGATGTACACTTGTACGTCATTCTTCATTCTAGGCCACCAAAATTGTCTTTGTATAAGACGGGAGGGTGTTGGTGATGCCACGATGTCCGGAGTGAAGGGTATCATGGCAGAGGTTTATTATCCTTTGTTGTAATTTCTGTATGGGGATGACTAGAGCATTATCCTTGAACAAATATACATCCCTGGTTCTCAGATTCCATTGATTCTTCCTTGAAATATCCTTGCAGAGCTCAGAGGATTGGGTTTGCATCCGAATTTCTTCCAGGAGACTGACTGCTTGAGCTACAAAAATCGTATGGGGAAACATCTTGGGATAGGTCCTATCTTCAATAGTTTCATAGTCAGGACATCGAGATAAGGCGTCAGCAATTATGTTTTGTGATCCAGGGACATGACTGATGTGGAACTGATACTGGGCAAAGAAGAAGGCCCAACGGGCCTGGCGACTGTTCCTACACTCCAAAGATTGTAGAACTTGAAGATTCTGATGGTCCGTGCAGACCTGGACTGGATGTCTCACTCCCAGGAGTAGGTGCCGCCATTCGGTGAAGGCTTGGCGGATGACTAACAGTTCCTTTTCCAGGATGGAATAATGTGTCTCACTGGGAGTCAGGGTTCGTGAAAGGTAAGCAATGGGGTGTTCCATCTTGTCCTCGAATTCTTGCTTCAAAACTGCTCCTATGGCGTAGTTAGAGGCATCCGTCTCTACTAGGAATGGCCGATGAATGTCGGGTTGGGCTAGGATGGGGGCTTGAATAAACTCTGTCTTTAAACATTGGAATGCCGTGTCTTGAGGTGTAGACCGGAGAAAGGGAGTGTCTTTCTTCAAGAGTGCAATGATCAGCTGAACAATCTCAGAAAAGGTGGGTATGAACTTCCGGTAGAAATTGGCAAGCCCCAGGAAGGATTGAACTTGTTTCACGGAAGTGGGAGCCGGCCAAGATAGTATGGCCTTTACCTTTGAATGATCCATACCAATTCCTTCTGGCCTAAGGCCAAATCCTAGGTAATGAACAGAGGTGACGTGAAACAGGCATTTCTCTGGTTTGGCTAGGAGTCTATGTTCACGTAGTCGTTGTAATACTGCTTCTACATGCTCTTCATGCTGTAGAAGGTCCTTGGAGTAGATCAGGATATCGTCCAGGTCGACGATGATGAAGAGGAACAGCCTATCACCCCTATCCATGAAACGTTGAAAGACGGCAGGGGCATTAGCAAGTCCAAAGGGCATGACCAGATATTCAAAGTGTCCATAGGGTGTTCTAAAAGCTGTTTTCCATTTGTCTCCTTCCCTGATACGAATCAGATGATAGGCACCCCTGAGATCCAGTTTCGTGAAGATTACAGCTCTTCTCACCGCTTCCAGGATATCCGAGATCAAGGGTAAGGGGTAGCGGTCCTTGAGGGTGCATTGATTTAATCCACGATAATCGAGGCAAGGTCTAAGTTCCTTGGTGTCCTTTTTGGAAACAAAGAACAACGAGGCTGCAGCTAGGGATTTCAATGGTCTTATGGTGCCATTTTCAAGGTTGGTATCCAAGTATTCTCGTAGGGCTCTTTTTTCAGGTTCGGATAGGATGAACATCCTCCCGAAGGGAATCACTGCTGAAGGTTCTGTGTCTATGGCGCAGTCGTCAGGTCTGTGAGGGGGTAGAGCCTGGACTATAGCAGTTGAAAACACATCAGCATAACTCTGATAGGCCTTTGGAACCTGTACGATATTGGAAACCATGAGTGGTACTTGCTGATCTATTGATTGGTCTTTGGAAGGTGTCAAGGAGGATTCCAGGAATAGATAGTGAGACATACGAAACTCAGATCCGAGAAATAAGGATCCTGCTACCCAGTTGATACAAGGATTATGTTTCTGTAACCAGGGCATACCCAGGACGATGGGGTAATGAGCAGATATAATGATGTCAAATCTGATCAGCTCTTGGTGATGATTTATTGAAAGCTGGATCTCTTTAGTCTGCAAGCTTATGGGTACTGAAGTGAGGGGTCTTCCATCGATCACTTCCGCCGGTTGCATGGTACTTCGAGTCTCGTATGGAATGTGGTGACTAAAAACCCAATCTTGATCAATGAATACTCCCATAGCTCCTCAGTCAACCAAGGCCAAAATGGAGTAGGTCTTATTCTTGGATGGCGATATGAGGGCCTGTAAAATCTCTAGGCTGTTTTGTCCAGGAGAGTTCAAGGATGGAATAGACGTGGAGCAAACATCTCTCTCCCGAAGACTTGCTCCATCTAGGATCAGGAGCTGGCATTTCCCGAACACCGAGGAGGGGCTAGAGGACATTCTCTAACCAGGTGTTTATCCGAGGCACAGTACATGCATAACCCCGTATGAATCCTTCTCATCCTCTCTTGCGGGGATATGGGTCCACGGAAGGCTCCTATCTGCATAGGCTCTGGTTCAGTAGCTGACCTTGGATTATTGTCAGTTTTGGAGGTAGTCTCGAAGGATACCTTTGGGGGGGGTTACTTTGGATTTCTTCTTCTCTGCTTTTCTTTCCTGGATACGAAAATCTATTTGCATGGCAAGGTCCATAAGAGCCTGGAATGAGCTTAGGCGAGCCACTCTGGCCAACTCATCTTTGATCTCCTCATTCAGTCCCCTTCTGAACAGAGTAAAACTTGCTTCAGGATACCAGTCAGCTTCCTTGGCCAATTGCTTGAATTGGGTTACATACGTAAGCATATCCTGGGATCCCTGTTGAAAGTCTAGCAGGCGCTCCTGGGCACTATAGACCTGCTCTGGGTGGTCAAACATGGTTTTAAGGACTTGTATGAAACTGTCGTAGTCATCCAGGAGGTCATCACCGGAATTGACTAAGGGCGTAGCCCAGGTTAGAGCATTTCCGGAAAGGTGTGAAATTATGAAGCCCACCTTAGCCCTGGGAGTTGAAAAGTAGTAGGGGTTAAAAGTAAAGTAAACCAAACAAGAATCGAGGAATCCACGAAGGGTTTTTGCCGACCCATCGTATTTGTCAACAATACCGCCCAGCAATACACTTTCTTTTGTGGCAGCATCACGGGATAGAACTAATTGTTTGAGAGCGGCGTTTTGTACCTCGGTTGTTAGTTCTGTCATGCCACGCATGAGATCCTGAACAGCCGCTTCCATGTCGACTTCGAGTTCGGTCGTTTGGCGTCTCAAACTGTAACGGAATTCCCCCTTTCTCACCTGGGAGCGATCCTTGCAGGATTTCTTGGGTGGTGTCTTCTTACACACGGACCTGGTTTGTATAAGCCTGTGTGAGCATCTTCTGACTCCAGCGTGCGTTCAGAGTTCCGGGATTCAGATTCTCCGGGATCCAGGAATCGAAGAAGGTGCGCACACGGTGCACGAGTCCAGGAAACAAGGAAGAAGGAAGAGGGGTATGGGAATGGAATTAGGAGGTCCAGGAACAAGGATAACAGAGTAGCGAACTACGGAGCACACATCTAGTCGCTGCTTGCAATAGCATTGAGACGCGTGGGGCCACGGGGGCGCGGCCTATTTGTAAAATGCGCTACATCTGACGTAAAACAGGAAGGCATTCCACGTTAGACGGCCATGTTGGAAGTATCAAGGAGTGCAAGCCCTGTTGTGATAAGGACCATGAAGTCCAAAAGGGGCGCATTCTGTGGGTCATGACAATACATACATAATACATAAATACAAACATACACACATGCATACAGAGTGGTATGGCAGGCATGCAGTTGGTGTTCCCAGCGCAACAGAGAGTGCCCTATTCATCAGCTACCACAGATGAATCCCATTCTACAATGTACGAATATTGTGTCTGAATGCTGTGAGAGAGGATGGTATTGGTTTCCCCCATGTGGAGATATGGAGACACAGAGACTGTTTGCACTAAATTGGACAGGAGTCTGCACAGCCTCGCTCTAGGCATTGAACATAAAGCATAGCCACTGGCTGTGATTGAGAGGGCCCAAGCAGTTGGGTAGGTTTCCCACGCTTGCTGCTGTACTCAATTATGCAATTGTAAACATCCAACATTCCCCAGAGGTTCTGCCAGATACTTCTTCCATGCCACTGAAGGTTAATCTGGAGGCACAATCAGTGGGTGGCACGTGGGTCTGGTAAGTGTTTGTGTGTTACTGTCAAATGTGTATAGAGTCTTCTAGAGTGCCCAATGCAAAATGTTCACATTTTCTACCCCACCATAGAGACTTCTTCAGGTTTTTGCATAGCATTGAACATGCCTCCACATTCCCTATCTTCCTATTAGGCTAGAAGAAGAAGCCCCCAACTGAAATCCACATCAGAGGAATTGCTAGGGATAGCATCTGCTCTTTGGTCTACTTTGCCTCTACTTCAAAAATGTAACCAACAGAATCTTCCCGCATAACTGCTTCTTGTACACACAAACAACTGCCGCATCCTTCGTAACCCCTGCATTTGCTACCATCATTAATAAGGCCAACATCTCTTTTGTATTCTCTTTCTCCTCCACCCCCATCCATTAACTACCTCTTCCGTCTCATTATTTTCTCTTGCACTCTATCACCTCCTGCACATTCACAGCTACATCAACCTCCCTTCTTCTTCTATCCCATCTTCACAGATGACTTTTGCCCCCTATAGCTCACAACTGTTCCTACTCTGACTGTATCGTTCTGCAACCGAATGTCAGCCACTAACACCCCTCCCATACAGATGCATCCACCTCATGCATCAATGCATGGTCCTTTCCCAAACATTTGGTGCAGTGTCCACAACCACAAATTCCATGACAACCTAACCTGCTGTTCACGTGTTTGTTGACCACCAGCTATCCACCAAACCTTCCCCACAAAAACAATGGACATTCATCCCTATGAAAGACCATGCACCATTATTCCATAGTAGCAACTCCACATCTTCTTCCAAATTATAATTTTCAGAGTAAACAACAATACACTTCTACACCTTCATCACAATATCTACTTCAACATCCTCTTCCGCTTCCTCGGATGACAAGGATTAACAGTAGCCAAAAATTCCTCAAAAGTCCCTGTCTAGCACATCATGCTATTTTCACCTTACTATTATGATGCCAAAAAGAAAAGTAAAACAAAGATGGTGCTATGAAACCCCTCCAGTGGTGAAATTGTGTTGTATAAAATCTACACAATTAACTGAGAAGCGAAGAAAATAAATGGTTGACAGTTAAAGGAATTGTGGTATAAGGTAAGGGATGTAGAAAGGATACAGGAACAATTAAAAGTAAGAAAGGGATGAAATTAAAAATGTACTCAGAACTGGAAAACACACACAAAGAAAGCAGTAAAATCATACGCAAATGAAATATCACAAAAAGTCACAAATCTCTCAAATTCAAACTGTTTTACTCTTTCACATCTCCTTTCTGTCTTCATTATGAAATCAAGTCATTTATTTCACAAATACTAACAGAAAATGTATTGGCCATTTATTGGCCAAGTCGCTGTTGGCTGTACAAAATATCTTCCAAACTTTCAGGTTCCTCAAACACTATTGTATGGCATAACCAATATAAGAAATGAACAATACGTTGAGGGGCTAGGCAGTCTTAAAGGGATCAATCAATCACCTTAACCTACCAAATGAAGGTTTGAGGTGGCCCACAGACCTTTTTAAGGAATGTGAACTTGTCATCATTATCTGTTTGGTGACTTGCACTATCTGTATAATATATACTATCTGTGTATATAATGACTGCATAATTTGCAGTAGACACACCTTATCCAATGCATATTGAAATGGTAAAAAAAACCTATGTTCATTTCGGATTGCTTACCCATGTCTTTTTCCCCACTGCACTTCAGCACCCATAATAAAACTGAAATATGCAAGGATATGGCCGTTTTTGGCAATACATTGGGCTTGCACGGATGGGGGATGTTCACATTCGCTGTAACTCAGTGGTTAAACACAAGTACTGTGTTGTTTAATTTTTTTAATTCAAAAGTGGTCAATTCCAGAATACTCCCCAACATGGATGCAAATATTTATTCAACACAAATCTTGTTTTTATTCTTTCATCAAACATTTCTTAACTAATGATCAGACACATGAGGGTAAGACTGTAAGTATCATGTGTTTTAATATTTGGTATGCAGATTATATTAAATCGTGCAAAAGTGAAGAGTGAGAGTTGGAAGACAAACCATTGTTTAGAAGGATGCTGAGCCATTAGTGATAGCCAAACAACAAGTACACATTAGGACTGGTCACAAATCAAAAGGGAAAGCCTGACCCAAACTACTATGTCAAATTCCTTCTGCACCAGTCAAAAGCCACCCCAGGCTATTTGCAGTCTAATTGGACATCATCAGTGAGGTGTATGTGCACATGCTGCCAGGTTTTTCTTCATGGTGGTGAACTTACCACATCTCCAGACTTGTTAGCAGATGTTTCTTCCATGCCAATGGAAAAGGGCTGTGGCTGTCTGAGAAGTAGATTCCACCCGGATATAAAAAAAGATATTTTATGCAAATGCAGAACTCGCGTATGCACTGCAGTCATGACCATTGCATGATTCTTACTCTGCTTGCCATGTCTTACATTCTTCCCTCAGAGCTTCAACATCACTACGCCCCTCTGCCTTTGTATAGCTCTCAAGCAGGGAAGATTACTGCCAGACCCTGGAGGAACCCATTGTAAAAAGTGATTGGTAGTGCCCTGTCCCTTGTCCTGTCCTGTGTCCCACCTTGTCCCAGCTGCAGGATGCAAGCCACTTGAATCAGCTCAGTTAACCGTATCCTCCTGTGCCACATGCCCTGGCAGCCATTTCAACTCTTTTTCCTTTCCCTCTTTCTCCTGCCTCTAATCCAAATATTTACCATTCTCCTCCTACTGCCCTGCATTTGTTTCATGTTGATTGCACCCCCAGCTGCTCCTCCTTCCCCTTATCCTCCTCTTTCTGGTCTATCTACCTCATATTTAGTTTTTGTTATATTGTTATGTTGTGTTTTTCTAACATATACTATTTCCACCAGTTGCATCTTTGATATAAATGGCCACTGCTGAGAGTCATATCTAAAGACTTTCCAGAGACTGTGAGAGGACAGCATTCACACATGTACAGGGATGATGGAAGAACAGATGGTTCTTGGATTTTTTTAAACCATGGGATATTGGTTATATTGTTAATGTTCCTTTGTATTACAATTGTTAATTTCAATATATTGTATAAAGTAGTACAGCATTTAAGAATACACGCAAAACGTATTAACCAACTTATAATAATACATCATAATATTTTCATATATTTTAAACCTTAAACTATTAAAACATCATCACTAATAGTACACAATTTAAATGTAAACATTTACCCCATATTCAATTGTTGTCAAATAAGCTTTCTGAATCATTTGCTTTCTACATGTTTGCAATTCTTCTCGTGTAAGGGGCGAAACGTTCAAGATAACAAATGACTCTAAAATCATGAGTCAACATTATATGTACTATGCCACCCTACAGTGGTTAAATATAAGAGCTCCTCCAAGAGACATACACAGATATTGTGAATGTTTACACTGATACCATTGGCAGAAAAATAAAACATGTGTTCCACATCATAGACTGGTAGACTGACTATCAGAAAAACATGTATAACGCCAAGAAGCCTTCCAATTAGCTCTAGAAACAGCCAACATGCGTTGATGATATCTTAAAAATAGCATTACTTACCTTGCCTGACACACATGACATCTAAAATGAATTGTTGAAGTGCAAGTGCTTAAAAGTCAAATAAGCATCTGTGTGTATTTGCAAAATTCAGAATCTACAATTTGATTTGATTTAGCTGACTAAAAATACAGATAATGTAATACTTAATCTGATTTGTCAAGCTGTTGGGGTTACTGAAGAGATGGAGAAACACATTTTTTCAGCTTAAAATAGATATAGCTAAACCACGAAGATGCCGTACCATTCTAAAGGCATTAAACATATTTTAAAACACATCACAATAAAACAGCCTTTTTATTTAACCAAATTTAACAGTGCATCAAAAGTGGATCATTTTGCAGTTTTGACACTCTGGGGGTTAATGTTTTGAAATTACCAAATCTCCTTGGCTTTTACTGCAGTGAAACCCAACAAAGACCATACAAATGTATACTCTACTAACGCATTTCTTGTTAGAAAGGGACAGGCACCCAGACACCTGCTACTTAACGTGACTCCCCACAAAGGTTAGCCTCCTCTAGAGGTAGTCCTAGTCGACAGCTTCAAAACGCATAATCC
Source organism: Ambystoma mexicanum (assembly GCF_040938575.1). Lineage (NCBI taxonomy): Eukaryota > Metazoa > Chordata > Amphibia > Caudata > Ambystomatidae > Ambystoma > Ambystoma mexicanum. Next base: position 163,282,781 of record NC_090941.1, on the reverse strand, counting down.
TTCTCTTAACCTGAGACATGTTTAATGCTGGCTTGACTACCTGGTCAGATCAATTAGTCTTATTGGAAAACCTCACACCCAGGTAGTCAAATGTATGAGCTCTGGACAATAAACCATTGTTAATTTTTAAAAAAAGAAGTAGAGGGGCAGTTGTGATTTGTATTGCATAATATTGCATGCGTCTTGGATGTACTAAAACTCATAGAATGAAGCCTCATAGGTTCTATCATAGCCATCAACATAGTTTTGTTGCACAGCTTGTGTTCTCCTAATTAGAACAGCATCATTGCCATACAACAATCAGTCAGTATTTAAACAAAATTGTTGATCTGTGAGTTGCCATTACAACTTGTTCTTAGATGTTCAACTCTGTCTTACTTCTTGGTGAAATTGAACGGGCCAAGTTGGTTCCCCAGTCCACCTGTTCATCACAATGTAAGTTATCCATAGGTGAAGCTGTATTATCATATTCAATAACTGATCGTCTACACCTAAATTGTGCACAGCTAACCACAGAACCTGTCAGTGTGCATGATCAAATGGCATAAAAAAGTCCAAAATGGCAGTTTGGGAGCATCCCTCTTTGCCCCATGGTACTTGCCTTAGGCTAACAAAAAGCTCAGGCAGTGCTACGTTTTTCGCATTGGTGACTGGAATCTGAGATGTGAATTTGATAACATACCTTTCTTGTCCACCTCAGTTTGCAATTGATTAAGAATACATTACCCAATTATTTTAAGAGATAGACCTCCCAAGGATATTGCTCTGTAGTATTTAAGGTTACAATATTGGCCGTTCTTCTATACTAGAAACATGTAACATGTTTGCCATGTTCCTGTTTATACCCTGGACATAAGAACTGTTTTCACAATATTTCACAAAAGGGGATACATATGACAAGGGTCATTGTATACAGGTCACCTGGTACACCGTTGTGACTGGAGCCTTCAGGGAACCCAGCCCATTAATATGTTTCCTATATTGATAGACACACACTCTTGGAAAGTAAGGCAAGCCTTAGAAATGGCTCTAATATCTGAGACCAAACCATGTGTTGACTACTGTAGAGCCCAGAAAAATAGGAGCACCATTTAGTGTCTGCAATAATTCCCAATAGCCAATAGCACGTCATCAATACAAATCGTATCATAGTCATGGGTGACCCATCTTTCACACCTAGCTTGCTTCTGGCCCTTACAGTGATATTCCTTATAATTAGTCACTTTAAGCTCTTTCCTAATAGGGTGAGATTGCATTCTTTCAACACATCTATTAGCTCCAGTTTGGACTAACAACACCCTTTGATATTCCATGAATGCTTCATGTTGGTGCTTTACAGTTCTTACTTGTTAACAGAATGCTCGTAACAATGGTGTTTATGGAATCCAATGAATCAATCATTTGTTTCCATCATTGCTGAGAGTAAGACATTGAGTTTGATTTGTTAGAGCTCACATAGTTGTTGTTTCCCGAATGAACTCAGGACTAATACAGTCCCACTTTTACTATTGTTGAAATGAAGCAGTTACTGCTAATGAAGCCAACTCAGGAGTTTTTTTTATAGTTCTTTAGCCTAGATTAAAATCTTAAAATCAGTGGGAAGTTATCACTTTCAGCTCTAAACTCAATATCTATTAGTATGTGGCGCGCAAAAGAAAAACACTTACCTGCGGTTGGCTGAATTCTGAGCCTTACTGCATGGTAATCCCAAACATGCAACAGCATGCAGTGCTCCCATCTCCAACAGCATTTTCGTTCCAGAATGGCAGCCATTTTTCTGTTTACTTTTTTTCAAGTTACTTCATCGGCCGCCATGGAAAGGGAAGAAGGACTACTCGTAGTCCCTTCTCCCCTTCCATGGCTGTCATTTTCTTTGTTTACTATGGCTGCCACAAAAAGGCTATGTTTTCTATCCGCAGCAATCATTTTTTTAAACTTTAAAAAACAAAACATTAGTACCCCAGTCTAACGGGCTGGGGTACTAATGGCAATAAGTCCCTTGCCGGCAGGCCATTACCGCATAATGTAATTCCCCCAGGGCCTTTATTAAGACTCTCGCTAACCTCGGGTTTGTAACTATGGGCCCCGGGGCATTACCTTATACGTAATGGCCCACCGGCTAGGGGCTTATTGCCATATTACTCACTGCCATTCAAATGTTCCAGAGATAAGGTAGTCAATAGGGATCAACAAGTTCTTATGTGGGATGTTTTACCCATGCAACCAAGCCCTACCACAAAAACTGTGCATTACTGGCATTGAAAACATCATGATGGCCAGAACTCCCCAGAAAATGCACAGGGAAAACATGAAGAATAGGCTGCCACCCATTTTTGCCTATGTTGTGAGCACAGGAGGGCACTGCCTAAAACCACTATTGGGCTACACACACAGTAGCCTGAAACCATTGGGAATGGCAAGGCTGATTGCTAAAAGCAACCCAGAGCTGTTGGGAATTCATTTTCTTCATGTCAAAAAATTGCTAAAATCATGGGCACAAGACCACTCTATTGAAATGCATTAATTCAAGACAGATCCCAAAAATGCAGTACCAGCTTTGACCACAAACCGGCGCTAGCGGTCTAAACTCTGACAGGAGAACCTAATCTCCTGCTGTTCCCAGAGACAATCTGATTGCATTAACAGGCCAAGAGGCTGGGAAATCTTCTCACCTCAGAGACCCACACCCAGGAAGTCACAGGTTTCTGTTAATCAAATGCAGAGTGGCCCCCCTGGTCTGTTGACCTCAGCCTGCCGGACACAACACATTAGACTCTTTCCCTTGAATGGGGTATGTTGATTTTCAGTGTGGACTGTAAACAGAGCCCTGCCTGGGAGAGGAGAGACATGTGGTACTCCCAAGTTTCTGGGGGTGGACTCAGACACTTTTTTGGAATCATATTGCAGCAAATATATGTTTAAGTTAAATGCTTCTAAAATATTGTATTAAGCTCACAAAAATGTGCAATTTGGAGATCCTTAATCTAAGAAATGTACCCACAATTCAAGACTTGATTCAACTCTGTACCATGTTCTAGGACCAAACCCCGCTAATTATTAATACTGCAGACACTGTGCTTATGCTAGAGACCTAGTAAATTATTGGGATGTGTGTAGAAGGGGGTTGTACATTTGTGTAATTTTTGATACAGATTTAACATTGATGAACCAACTAAAAACGAAAATAAGTTGTCATTTTTGAATGCAAGCTCTTAGGAAGATCAGAGTTGAACAAGCATGTACCTTAAGTAATCGGTAATATGTACATGCAATGTCAAACAACTGTGTATCTGGGAAATATGTGTAGTTATGAAAAATGATTTCTAAGTTAAAAGTGAAGGGGCGTTTCTTCAATAGATCGTAAATGGCTGACATCACTCTGACACACTATCCTTTCTAAAATCAGGGACCAAAGAATCCTTTGGCCTATCAAATCTTGAGAGGGTTGGGCATGCAGAATGAGCCGACCCACCCACTTGCAAAACACATAACAGGAGACAGTGCAGGACAGGTAGAACATCCAATTTCCATTTCCTTGCGGAGCACGCTGACAGACGACTTCACATCCAGAACATAGAATTTAACTCCAGATAGACTACAGAACTCTGAACCAAGAAGGCCTACTGCAAGCTAAAGTATTCTCCGCTGGCCTTGCAAGTTTGCAAACTGATTACCCCAGATCTCCAAGGGGCACATCAGAATAGAACAGCCGGGCTGCGCTGTTTGATTCTGGCCTAGAACCCTGCACCAGAAATCTCCAGAACCAGAGAGCTGTATCCAGAATCCACTTGATCCAGACCAGCAGAACCAGAGATCCGTGCAGTGCCAAGAACTTTTGCCAGAATCAGAGACCAGATGCTGTGAGCAGAACCGCCAGAAGTCCAGTCCAACCTGTTGACCCGATCCATGACGAAGTCGCATTCCTGTCCAAAATCTAGTGTGAGTACTCAGCTAGGATTATGCCAGAACTAATCCCTTAGTTTAAAATAATCTAATTCAAACTATTTTGACCTATTTAGAACTGCCTCATAGGAATCGTGTGTGTCTTTCTGTCAATTCATAGCTGCAAGCTGTCATCTGTCATTTTGAGTTTTACTTTAAAATTTCAAATCCGAAAAACTACCTTTACTAAATCGTCCGTATCTCCGGAACCGTAGGAGCGAGCTTTAACTTTCATTTTAAAGCTTAGAATCTAAGCTTTCCAACAAGCCTAAAACTGACTTGCTACTCCTTACAGTGCCTCTGTAATCGCGCCCGACGCACTTGGAAAATTTGCTGCGATTTGACATTTTGCTTCATTTTAGCCATGGGTAAAAATATTTGTCTTTGCTTCCATCCCTGAAATCTGTTTTCAACCTAATAACCATCCCTGAATCATTGATAGGGCTGCCTTGAACTGATTCAAAGTATCTATCACCTACCCTGAACCCCCTATAGGGAATTAAAAGCATTTTTAGCATATTTTTCACTTAATTGCAACCACATCAAAGTATATTGCCTGTGTTTAAAACTCCTACCTGTTTTCCTTTAAGCATGCTAGGGGGGAACTGAATTATATTTGATTGCATTCCTGAGAACTGTGTGCTTTCCTTCCATCTCTTTACCCTGCATAAAGGGGGGTGAATTGTCAAAGAAAAGTGATTACATTGTCTTTTATTGAAGTCATATCAAGTTTATTTTCTGTACTGCATTTTCATTCATCATTGCATTGTCCTTGAAGCCATAAAAGCATTCTCAGCTACTTTATCCTCTCTATATCACTTCTAAGCCACTGTAACATTATCCATTGTTGACCACTATCATATTCACAAGTGTGATATCAATTATTAATTTATTATAAAAGTTTGTATATATATATATATATATATATATATATATATATATATATATATATATATATATATTGTTTAATTCTCAAATAAACCTTTTAAATTTGCAAAACAAACTTACTTCTTAGCTCAGTGGGGTCAGGGGGATTCGGGGTGTTATATAAGGGTAGTCATCCAGAGTACACGAACTGGACATAAAAATATATATATAAAGGCTTCCCTTGAGCAATCCCAGACAAGGCACTGACTTAGTGGGACTGCTTGATTGGAGTCTTTAACACTTATAATAATGTCTTTAAATGGAACATCTGTGCCAATTCGGCTATTAGTAAGGCAAGTTTTCTACGGTCATCCAGACGTGGACCCCTTGCCCACTGTGCTCATAGAGGCACATCTCCACCTCACTGATGAGGCCAAACAAGGCTGAAACATGTGTCTGGGGTTGCTGTTGTTACTCTTGTGCAGAAGAGAATTGCCATAACATTTTGGTGCTGGACTGGCCATGTGGGTGGGACAAAGGCTGATATGCAAATGGTTATTTCCCTTCTGTGAAAGATATAGTGAGCCAAAGTGTGGCTGCGGACTCCCGAGTCGGTACCTTCACAAAGAACAGGTCAATTAGCCGTGTTTGTTCTCGTAGAGAGGCGCCTATGACTATGTTTTGATTGTTTAAAGGACTTAGGTTTTGTCAGCCTAAGTTTTCTAGGGTCATCCAGACATGGACCCCTTGCTCACTGCGCTCATAGGGGCACACCTCCACCTCACTGATGTGGCCCAACAAGGCTGAAACACTTGTTTGGGCTTGCTATTGGTACTTCTGTTCAGAAGAGAATTGCCATAGCATTTCAGTGCTGGACTGCCCATGTGGGCGGGACAAAGACTGATATGCAAATGGATATTTCCCTTCTGTGAAAGGTGTAGTGAGCTAAAGTGTGGCTGCAGACTCTCGAGTGGGTACCTTCCCAAAGAACAGGTCAATTGGCCATTTTAGTTATCATACGGGGGCGCCTATGACAATTCTTTCATTAGTAAGGCAAAGATGATGATCAGATTACAAATGGCCCAACCTCAAACCTTGCCTATTCACAAATGTAGATTGTGAAACCATGGTGAAAATCTGTTTAAAGAAAGAATGTGATTGGTTGAAGATGGGTACCATTCGAAATCTGCTCACACATGTGTCCCTTCCTTAATATGCAGTGTCCTACTTCCAATCAATAAGACATTAAGTCCAACTGTTGGTTGAATGAAGGTGTTACAATTTCAATAAAAGAATTCTAACACAATGGCAGTAACCATTTCACTAAATTGTGAAATATATATGGAAAATGTAAAAACCCCTTAGAGTCTTCATTCTAGGGACCAAGTCATGAGACTGCATATGCTGTGACTAAATCTGGTGGCTGTACCGTAGACCAGCTCAATGGACGTTAGCGAAAAAAATATGTATTCATAAGCACAATGGTTCATTCCTGATATTGGGTGGAGTTTAAACATGGCAATTTTTGTTCAGAATTGATGTATATGGTGTGCAGGCTAAGGAGGTATTAAACAAACACTTGATGATGGCCTGATTTAATTTAGGAGAGAATTATCAACAAAACACATTTTATTTTGCAGAGCATCTATTGAATTTGACTTTATCTTTCCAGACAACACCTGAAATTGAATTGTTTATAAGAATCAAGGTCCTGTGATTTTTCAGAGCTTAGACTCTTAAATGTTTTTTAGGCTATAACATAAATATACATATTTCATTGATATATCTTTGGAGCATCTGTGTTCAAAAGCCCACAAGCCACACGTTTGGTTATCCTGGAAATCCCTCATTAGAGGACCCTTATTTGATGAGTTGTTCCCTCCTTTCAACATCTTAACAAATAATGGGTTTTTAACAGCTGCAAAACATAATGGGATCAGTAGTCTTGGAAACAGAGGCAAGTAAATTAGGTAAAGCACCCAGACCGTCACCCAAACTTATATCTGTTGTGTCAGCGGACGGTGCTGATGTGAGAAACATGGTCTTTGAAACTGTTGGAGTGTTACAGTTGTAATTAATCATGAGTTCTCCAGATCAGTAGCCCTTCAAACATGTTTGGGGATCGCCTGTTTGGGTAACATAAATTCGTCAGTCAGTTTTGTGGACTTCTCTGATTTTTTGGTTACTTTATCTGGTTTAAATAGTAAATGTACCTCTGACGTGGACAATTACACACTGTATTATAACATGTGCCTATGTGGAGCCTTGCCGAAACCGAGTTATATGAACCCACAGCTATTGTAATAAAACTGGGCATTGTGAGTATTATGTTATTTTTGTTTTAGTTTTGGGTTTAGCTGAGAGAAAATAACTGTTTAATTTAGCCTTATACGTTTTATGATAAATATGGGACATTGCAAAACATCTGAATTATTAACACATGTTTGATTTGCCTTTCAGACAAATCATAACGGATTAGTAGTTTTGTGTTTCAACATTGTCAAAATAACAATTGAGAAATGTGCAATATGAAAGAAATCTCATTTGCCAAAAAGTCTTACAACCTATGCCACCAAACCAAAGCAAACCTCACAACTCAAAACATGTAAACTGTATTAAATGTTATAAACACCACTTGACAAATTGCTTTAAAAACACTTCAATATACCAATGAACAATTTTCCAGATACATCATTTGAAGAATCATTTGTCCATTAATAGCCTAATCACATTAAAATGTGACCAGAAATGTTGATGTTGATTTCCCCACGGAATTCACAAAAGCAGTAGGTTACTCAGTCCACCCCTTCCCTCACAAAGTCTCCATGCTCACACATGAGTCCCAGGTCCCATGAGTGTACAAGATGGAAAATAGGTGCCAAACCACAATGAATAAATAACAGTTTCACTAAATGGCCAAGCTCTAATCCAGTCATTTGAAGACAAAGTAGGACAGAGTGGTACCAATATACAACAGACAATTCACAACTGTACTGGTTACTTCATTGGGGCCCATGCGCCCAGTGTGCCCCCTTGAACACGATTTTACTAAGCATCAAGTATCCAAAGTCAATGCTGATATGTTGTAATTTCCACAACAATATAAAAATAAAAAACACAGACACACAAATCACAATCCCTGCCGTCCCCCGTGGACTGCCCGCAGACTGCGCTTTGTGTCAGCCCCTCTTCACTGCAGGAAATGTTCATGAAATTAATTTGTCCTGACTTCTCCAAGTCACACAACCAAGGTGTACTTGCAGCCAGAGTCCTACAATCATAGAAACCAAGACACTCAGTGAAAGGGCTACCAGCAGACTTTCCATGATGCCAGCTTTGTGGCAGAAAAGGTTCATTAAATTAATTCCACTGGCTCCTCTCCAAGTCACAGCTCCACAAGGTCAGAGTGGCTGGAGTGTGACAATCTTATAAACAAATGCACTGATTGGAAAAATAAAGGGCTGAACAATTTACATTACTTGCATTCTTAAGGACAAGTTATCATAGAGATGCAGTCCCCATTTCTGACCTTCATGGCCAGAGTGGAGCAGCATTCAAGTTCTTGCAGCCAAAACAATAGGATGTCAGGGGTTTAATGTCCCCCACTATTAAGGTGTCAGTGTTTGTAGGATTTATTGGCAACACATTTGTTCTCATTCAAGAATTTATAGCAAGAAGGTAGCATTAAGGTTGAAAGGGTTTCATGCTAAATCAGATGATTTCAGAATGAATTGAGTATAATTTGCATACATTTCCATGCCTTTGGTCCAAATCAATAAGGATGTTTATGCTAAATAGTAGCAAGAAGAAGGTTCAACCACAATACACCCAGCAGATTACGGGCTAACATCATGACCTGAAATGAGGGAGATAAATTAAAAGGACCATTCTTTCAGAAAACAACACATCTGCCCTGTGCAAGAGCAATCACAAGTAATTTTAGTCTGCAACAGAGGGTAAAATGGTCCAACTAGGGTCGTTTCTCTCTTTTATCTCTCTCTCTACTTGTGGTGTTCCACAGGGGTCTAACCTCTCTCCTTGGCTCTTCAACCACTACTTGACACCTCTTGCTCACCACATCGCTACTTTCTGCTCCAATTTTCAAAGTTATGCGGCTGACACTCAGCTCTCTATCAGGCTACCCTCAGCAACCTATGCATCTTCTCTCATACTAGAATGTCTGGCCGCAATTCAGGAATGGTGTGCCACCAACGATCTCTGCCTTAATGCCAGTAAGACTGAGACCCTCCTCATTGGGATACCTGCTCCCTACTTTCCACTCTCTCTCTGGCCACCCACTCTGGGCACTTTCCTGCTTCTTCCTGTGAGGCTAAGAACCTTGGTGTCATCTTTGACTCCACCCTCTCCTTCTCTCCTCACATCTCTGATGTCTCTGAGAAGTCAAACTATCAGCGACACCATCTCAGAGGTATTCTACCTTTTCTGACTTTCCCTCAGAAGCTCACTGTCTCCAGAGCTCTGGTCCTCTCCAGGCTGGACTATTGAAACAGCCTCTTTCTCAATCTTCAAGCCTCTACTCTTCAACCTTTACAACTTATCCAGAACAGGACTGCAAGACTTGTCCATTGGCCCAAGCCCAGGGATCATATCTCTCTAGCTCTGAAATGGGCTTTCTAGGGCCTGGGGCCTCTCTACCTCCAACATTCTCTTCCAAAACATTTTCCTTCTTGCACTCTCCACTCATCCTCCTCCAACTGTCTGAGGGTCAGATGCTTCTGCAAGCAGAGAGTTGGGGGCAAGTCTATCTCCTCAGCTTGGTCCTCTCTCTGGAACACCCTCCCTGCCTCTCTCACACTTGAGTAGAAACACCTCCGGTTCCAGAAGCAACTCAAGACCTTCCTTTTCGCTTCCGCTTTCTCTCTTCCTGTCCCCTGCTGATGCAACTGACTGCTCTGAGCACTGGTCACCCGGTCACTCTCTGATCTCGGGCCCAGGTTCCTGCATGTGCAGTTGCCCTCGCACTGCCACTGGGCTCCTCAGCACTTAAGGGTCTGTTTCTGCAACCCTAGAGTGCCTTCTCGCTACACTTATGAGTCACCTACTGGCTGCACTTGTGAGTTAATTGCACTTCCCCCTTTCCCTCCCTCCTGACACTTCTCCCTTTCTCCCTTCCCCAAACTTGTGCAAGCTGAATGACACAAGGCTTAGTAAGATCGTTATTTTATCCTCCCTTTGTTTCCCCCTCCTTGTCTTGTCACGCTTAGAAACACTTGTGTACAGGTGCGTTATCAATGCCACATCATATCATATATCATATCTACATATCAAAGACTGCTCTCATGCCCAGTAGCACTAGAGTGTAGTAGTTTCCATTATCTGCAGGCATTCACAGATCCTCTAGACCTGAAAGAAGTACTGACTTAACCCTCTACCAGGTTGAGAGCGGCTCTGTTGTGGATTGGGATCCTCCACAGATTTTTGCAGTTACAATTCTACTACCTTCACAAAAGGATTTGCCAGAATTTGATGTTTTGAAACAATTCTTTAGTTAGTTAACTCCTCTTTCTCAGCAATGGTGTTTGTAAGAGAGGTATAATTAGAACTTTCTTTAAAGCTGCTGTCTGCCTTGCTTTTGTATGAGACACATTTGCAATCTGTCACGGGGAGGAACCATATCATCAGATAGTCCTATATATTTACAGAGTTTGTGTGGGCAGACACCTAGGAATGACCCTGAGAATGTGCTATTTCTGACCGCTGCCATATGTTGGTCTAGAGTTTCGAGGAGGGTAGAGTCAGGATATCCTGATTCGAAAGAGTTAGTGGAGTGTGTAGAGTATGACTACTATGAATAACATTAAAAATGAGCTCAGTTCTATTTGTAAACAAAAAGGACCCAGTTGATCACAGTGCTCATTAGTTATGATAATTGCTGAGCAAAAGCTTGAGGGGAACAGAGTTCATTAATAATTACAAAACGTTCTTATTATACATTGATAATATTGTTATGTGACTATTATAGCAGCATTACATTTTCATTATAAGAACTTCTTTATAGAGAAGTTAAAGCACTACAAGTGTTTTTTTATTGTTAAGCCTGTACCCATCCCTTCATATCCTCTCTAGTGTTTGCTAAATACATTTAACTACTTTAAACACAGGTGTAAACCCTCTGCTGCTAACCTTTTATGTGAGGGAGTCAGCGTTTTCATTGGGGTCAATTCGCTGAGGAATGCACACGATTCTCTAAGGGATTAGGCATTAGGCTCTGCTGTCCTCCAGTTATTCAGAAGAAGGTGCTCTTGGAGGAAAGGGCAGATAGGGATAGGGTTTATATTCTTCCGAGGGCTGAAAAGGACTGGCGGCTGGTGTAAGATTGCTGTACGCATAGACCCCCAAGTATATGAAGAAAGGGATAGCAATATGATTTGAACGGCATAGAATCAATGGATAAGACACAGAATCATTTTGTTGTGGAAGAAGATAACATCTAGAGGTTGGCCTTTTTCATGGATCGGACCTAAAACTTGCTGATCAAACTATAATGTTGTTAGATTATACATCAGTGTTGCTGTCAGTAGCAGTGCTTTCTTGTCGACCGACATATGTAGCTCTGCCAGATTCTTTAAATAGGAGTACTCAAAAATGAAGTCTGAGATCAAATTAGCTTGGTTTTCTTCGAACCAGAAGTAGGACCTGGTGGGTGGAACATTCATTAAAAAAAATAGCTTGTTTTCATATGTTTTTCCTGAATTAAATGAGATTCACCTCAGGGAATATGAGCATGGCTTTTATTTCTTGTCTTAAAGCAGTCTTTGAAAATAATAGGTAAGCTACCACACTGTATTGCCTGCTTCCCCACATCTGCCTGCTAGTGCTCTTCCTACTCTTCTCTTTGTCCACCTTTTCATGGTAACCCTTCTGCTGCCTCACCATTTCCGCCTTGTCTCCCACCTCCTGATGACCCTTCGTTGCAGCCTCTTAAAGTTCCACCTCTTGCCTCTCGACCCCTTTCTTGCCTTATCCCACATGATTCTCATTTGAGTCTTGTACCTCAACATCCACCTTCAATTGCAATATCTCCTCAATTGCTGCCTCGACCTTATCCTGCACCACAGCCACTATATTGTGCCATCGCCGCCTCCTACATTACTTGAGGGTCCTCCCCCATGAACCTGCATGCTACTGTGCTATGCTTCCACCCTTTCCACCTCTTCCTCTAGCTGTTTCTGGTGACCATTTGGTTGCTCTCCAATCTTATCCTCCAGGTCCTCCACATTTAAGATAAGGTGTCATTTTCCTTCTCAACCGGATTTACATCTAAGACCACCTGTACCGTAACCTCCACCTCCTCCTCCATATCTGTAAATGGTTTGCTCCCAAAGACATGCAACTCTTCCTTTAACATTTTTGAGGGGCCCTAAATTAAAGGTTTTCCAAAAGATTTCTTCAGAGGATTTCTTTTTTATACATTTTGTTTTTTTCAGTGGAAATGAAAAAGTTAAAGTCAAATTGTTAAAACATATAATAACAAAGGTGGGGTCAGGCAAATATTTGCATATGTGTTTTCTTTACAAGAAAACTGTTCATATTTTTTTCAGAAGAACACAGTCTAAATAATCACAAAGAGGTCGTCCCAAAGAGGTTTTCACAAAGGTTGCTAGCAAAGTTTTTTTTTTCTTTGTGGGTGTAAGCAGAAATATTAAGGGGAAATCACAAAATTATTTCACATGGGGTTGCTCTAAGGAGGAGTAAGACTTTAAGAAAGCTCACAAAACAGGTACAGTGAAAATTAAAAAGTAACAACAGTCAATGCAATGTGGTAAGGAGAAAACAAATGTACTTAGTGGCTACAATCACACTCACTCCTGCTCTCTCCTTGTATGGCTCACCTCTCTTTCTCCCTCTAACAGCCAAGCACACCGCACAGAAAGCCAGTAAGTATGCTGGGCATTGTAAATGGCCACCAAACCTCCCAGACGATTTGAAGGTTCCGAGTGTTTTGTGGTACTGATTGGGCATACAAACTGGCACGTAATTTGGAGCTCAAATTTGGGCTTCTGCAAAATACCACAGGATCTTACTTGACTGATGAATCCTGCTCATTGGAATCAGTTTGCCCAGGAGACAATTTGCTCAGGCTTATCGGTGCCCACATTTGAGCGTAAAAGCAGACTCAGTGTGATTGTTAAAACACCTATGAATAGTGAAGGGAAAGTAGTTCACATTTACCACAGTACCAAGAGATACAAGTTTATCTTGCCAGAAAAGCCTGTACACGGTAGCATGCTTATTTTAGACCACAAGGGAAATGTTCCATAATTTGTATGGTGCAAAATGTTGAAATGGCTAACATGTTTCCACAACAGCCAACAGCCATACATAGGATTGCATATCTTTGACCAGTATGTGTAAGATTAACAAGCCTGAGTATACCCATTCTGCAGGGCACAGAGTCTGCCCGTGTACACCATGGGATTGTGTACCCATTAATAGAACACAAGTGCTACTCCCAAACAAATCCACAGTGCCTGAGACTGGTACAACATACTTTAAAATCTGACGGATGCGTTACACCTGCCAATGCTGTCAATATTGTTCGTGCAGCGATAACAACACTAGCGTGTGTGAACCCCACTGCACTTAGCAAGGGGTCCAAGCCTTCCCATTGTAGCGCCTGGAGGGTCACTGGCACACTCCTCTCCCAATTGAAAATTGCACTATGAGCACCTACTGTGCATAACAGCCAAATTCCAGCTGACACAAATACAGAAGCCCTGGTTGCACATGCAAATGTATTCGTAATGCAAAGCATATGCAAACGCAATAGGGGTTATCTCATTTGCATAGGGAAACATCCATGCAAACGAGAGAACACCCCCACTGCAATCCAGGCATGTTCCCTTTTCACGTGCAAATGCAACATTGCAGAAAGAACATTGCAGTGCCTTCACTAATGATACATTGCCGATCCTAAAGAGCAAATGGCGTCGTCTGCTATTTACACAGAGGCCACGATTTCTCTATTAAGATCAATCAATGGCAAGTTCAATTTAAGCCTACACTTCCAACAGTATGGAGTAAAGTTGCACATACATTACTATAATTTACTAGTAACATTGAGAACACTGTTAACAATGGACTATTGAATTTTTTTAGTGGTTTCTATTCTCCTTGCTACGAATGTCGCACTGGTTGATTGTGCACTGAAACAGCCAACATTACGCCTTGACATGAGAACAGTGCAGTTGCTTTATTATATTTTCACATTTGAAATGGTTATTAACGGCCAAATGAGGGATTGGATCACAGGATATTTTTTTTTTTAACAAATTGTACAGTGAAATTACATTGCAATGGTTAAAATATGCAGTCTAATAGTTTTGGGGCTGCAGTACGAAACAAATCATGTATGGTAATGCGTTGTGTGACTTTCCAGGCACTATTGGGCCTCACTTAAAGTATACACTTGCCCTATACATGTCTAGTTTATTTTTCAGTGTAATGAACCTTCAAAAACAATGCATAAAGTCAGTGAATAGTGTACGTGTCACTAAATGTGGATGCATGTGTGCGCGCAGCAATTGTAAAGATCTAGCAACCCATAAACCAAACCATAAAAATAATTTAAAAGGCCAAATAATCACTGCACGTTTTTGCAAGGGAAAACAAGGATTATTACATGCAAAAGGTCTCAGACAGTCCTGTAGAACCAAACTTGCACTGAGCTCATCAAATCCAGGGATGTCATTTCACCAAAATGCCATGGGTAGCGACGGTGCCATCACACGACCCATGTCCTTTGATGACATCACAGGAAGTGATGTCATTTGACCCCACTGCTGAGTGACATCACAGGAAACGATGGAACACAACCTTTCATCTCTGGACAAAACAGGAAGTGTCATCACATAGCATTGTTCGTAAGAAAACAATGAGAAAATGGTTACAATATCACTATAATATGCTATACATTTCATTCAAGAATGTATTACCATATGTATCGTTAATGTCAGTGTGTTTAGTTCCATATTACCAAATTACCGTGAATGCAAGCAGACGTCCAAGGCCAAATGATAAGGATGTTTTATTATATAGAACTTACGCTTAAGCGCTTTATATAGAACAAATATACATACAATATCACCTGACCTGTGTTGGTACTCATTTATCGACCTCAAAGGGATAAAAGGTTCACTTGATGTGTTTAAGAACAGACTAAATCAGTGACTAACCCCCTGAAGTGTTCCTGAAATATACCTTTAATGAGTCTAAAACTTAATATAAAGAATTCCAGAAAAACAAATTACGTGTTATTCCTAATCTTTCTTATTTAGGGTCAATGCTCAACTTGTTATACTTGTGGAACACCTTGTTTTCTTTAAGAGTCATGAACAAGAAAGCCAGCCACCCACCTCAGGGGATGCAGCTGTGACCCCTGGTGACCCCTGAATGATGTTCCTAATCACATTGCACAAGTTTACATCTTTTATAGTGGGAAACTGCAGAATTTCGTTATATAGATAATGCTATCCCACCACCCTCATTGGCTACCGCTTATAGAACATGCTAAGGCTGACCCATAGTCTCTGGACCAACTGGCCACACACTATCTAAACCTATTCTTCTAACACATGGTTCCCCTGCATCATCACTAGTAAATCCAAGTACGGAATTGGTTTTACAAACGTATCGATACATTAATAAATAGATACTGTAACGTGAACCACTCCATTCCAGACACGATCAAAGTGAACTGGCGAAGCCAACTCTGCTTTGATAAGACAATAGGGCTTCCCATTATACCAGACGCTGTGGCACACATAAGCTGCCTCCCTGACTTTGTACTTAATTTACTGGCATCACTTCTGCTCCTCCTATCCCAAATCACAGGATGTTCTAAACACAGCTCCTCTTATCTTCCTCAATTCCCAGGTGCCCAGTCAGGACATGACTGGAGCAAAGCTCTTGAGTATGAATGTCACGGATGTATTTGTTTAATTTGTGTGCTTACTTGCAATTCATATGAGATGCCTGCTCATTGGGGAGGGCAGTACTGCTCTAAATCCTCGTTTAGCCTTTTGGCATAAAAAAAACCATATGCCCTGTCCTTACGAATTTGTCCATCAAAGGCAGCATCCCTATAAGCGCACATTCTTTTCCCACCACGTTCGGGCCCGGAAGCTGAATACAATAAGTGTTTATCAGTACACCTCAGGTGCCTCTGACCTTGGCTTCTCACCTGCAAAACAGGAAAGGGGATTTGTTTTTACAGCTAAGCGACACAGAGCATAAACTTCACATTAGGGCCTGTGTGTAACGCTCACCTGATTCCCACGGAGGCGCTGACCCAAACTGGACTGCTAGAGTTGCTTCTATGACTATGATGAGGCGTAGAACTCGGAAGACGCTCTGGGCAGGACCTCCGAATATTGACTGTCTGGCTTGTAAGGTGAGTTTTCTGCAGGTGGAAGAAAAAGGGGTAATTACAAGCTGGTTGGATAAGTTCTCCCACCAATCTTCTGCTTTTCCCACTTCTTGGTTCTCGACTGGTCTCCACGAACTCTCACCTTTGGTTTAGTAAAGCCGAGCTCTCCATCCTGCTTCTGGTGCAGGGGCGCGTGGAATCCAGTTACGTCACTGGATGATTTCAGTGTTTAGGCTCAGTGTCCTTTTGTGGCTTGTAAAAGTCCTTCAGGTGCCGAGGAGCTGTTGGCGACACCACCACTGCTGTGCAAGAAGAGGCTCGTGAGTATAGAAGATCTGAGGCCGCTTCTGAAGGAGCACCCTTTTATAATGTCCTTTTCTGTCTTTCAGGTGCCGAGATGCTGTGGTTGATGCCGCCCCTGTTGCACGTGCAGTGGCACGTAAGTATAACTGAATTGTGGCCGTTTCCAAATGGGCACCTCTGATAATGTCTTTTCCTTCCTTTCAGGTGCCGAAATGCTGAGGGCGATGCTGCCACTGCTGCACGTGAAGAAGCGCGTAAGTATTACTGAATTGTGGCCACTTCAAAATGGGCACCTCTAATAATGTCTTTTCCTTTCTTTCAGATGCCGAAATGCTGAGGGCGATGCTGCCGCTGCTGCGCGTGAAGAAGCGCGTAAGTATAACTGAGTTGCGAACCCTTCGGCTCGGACACCACTAACAATGTCTTTTGTCTTCCAGGTGCTGGGATGCTGCCGAAGCGAAGGCCGCGGTGAACTCCGGTGTGATCACGGATGGATAAGGTAAGCGAGCGCAGCTGCGAGCGTGTTGCCCGTTTTCTAACCTTATGTCTTTATTTGCAGGTTGTCGGAGACTGGACTCTTGTGGCTGAATTCTGGTGAGTAGATGTTCCTGTGCCTTTTCTTCATCCACAGGTTGCTGCTCGAGAAGCTGAGGGTGTGTCTGGACCTGGAATGCAGGAGCCGACTCGGTGAGCGTCCTGCTGCTGTTGCATAATAACGCGAAGCACGTGAATTCTATCGGGCGTGGTTTAAATAGTGGAGAAGTGCTTTGGTGCGTATTCTTCCTCCAGCCTCACCCAGGTAAGAAAAGAGTTCCAGTGTCAGAGGATTAGCATCAGCCCCACCCAGGTAAGAAAAGAGTTCCTGTAACAGAGGATTGGTCCCTCCCAGCCAGTGGCTGGGACTTCACCCAGCTTGGATTGTTCTAGGTGAGTATGCAGCATGGTCTGCCACAGGTAAGTCCACCCAATCACTATTGCACACTTTAAGAATATGAGCCCGGCGCCCATGGCACCGGGACTGTGGTTCCTTATGAGCCTGGCGCCAGAGGCGCCAGGACATGGTCCAAAGGGCCCCTGTAGGGGTCTGCTGGAACCGGGGGTGTGGATGATGAGCCTGCTTCCGGGGACGCTGGGCCAGTCTTGGCTCCTCGGGAGTAGCGCTCATGACACTGTGTTCTATTCTGTTCAGAATGTGTTAGCCCTCAACTTCCAATATGGTGACTTTTCTGCCATCTTAACACACTGACCGTGCTTCTACCACTGCACCTTTCTGACTCTGGGCCTCATCACAGGTTGGGCAGTATCCCGGCGCTATTTGCGCCAGGATAGGGCCCAACAATATTTCTATTACCACAACTTGGTCTGGGGTAATTTGCGCCGGATCCCGAGTTGCGCGGTCCATTAAACCCAATGGTGTTGGGGTAGCGCTATTAGCACCTGCGCAATTAGTGCCATGCTAATAGCGCCAAAAATGGGCTGAACATTTACATTTTTACCTCCAGTAAAATGCTGGAAGCAAAACTCCCATTTTACAAAAGACTCATGATTTGGCCTGCCCATAAATACAGCAGTAATAGTGTTAAGGCCACATTTAAGGGCTACCGTCCAACTCATGATGAGGCCCTCTATCTTTCACCTGTCTCGGGTCTTCCCGCACACCTTACTTTAGACAATACCTTTGAATACAACCACTAAACACAGGGCCTATAATACTGCAATATCTATAACCATTGCCACCTCTTGCTATGATGCTATATGTGAATATCTAATACGTGTAAAACCTAACTAAAAACAAAACATACTCTTTCCGCTGTACAAACCTTAGTCTGCTTCCATGATAGTTTATGCTAGTATTTTTTTTTATCAACTTGTACTTTTGCCTGGCTGGGATGGTGTACGTGTATCCCAACCTTGCCCCCTTCAGTTAATAGTCTGTTAACTAACCATTCGGTATCATCCCTGGGTACCCATGCTCTACACACATGATATAGACTCTCCCCACCTTGGGCATAGTAATCTGGTATACTCATCATAAAATGACACCCTCCATCTCCTGCTAAATCAACACAGCACTGCACATAGTTATCTGGGTCTGGTGGGGGTGTGGTCCCCATCCCCGGGGGTTCCAAAGGCTGCTATAGTTTGATTATCCTTTGTCTTCTAACCCCATCCAGTATATCCATCTGGGTATACTTGTGTTTGTGAGAGGAGGAGCTCTACCTGCCCTCATCGATACTATCATCTTGGTGTTCTTCGGCAACATTTTCGTGCAGCACCTCAGAATCATTTGACACAAGCAAAAAAGGATGAGCAGAAAAACTATGATGGGAACCAGCAGTTTTACTGCTATCTCTAACCAGGACGGGGCCCACAAAAATATTGAATCAAACCAACCATCGTTTGACGTTTATGCCTGATTCTTTCTCCATAGCAATCCTCAAGTTATGCAAGGCTCCTACTGCATGGGACAAGGACCCAATGTCTGCATCATTTAGGGTTGATATATATGTGTGCCAAGACAGACCAATTTTCTTGCACACACCCCCTTCCATGGCCGTGAGCAGATTCAGAATGTATCTGTTCTGGAGGGACAAAAACCTGATAGAATGAAACTGAGATTTTATTGATTTAAGAACCTGCTCTGTCTGGTTTGCCATCTGAAGTATCTCCCACCTGGTGATCTGCAGCCACTTGGCATTTGCTGCAGTTTTGATACCTGGCACAAGGAGTGAGGTAAACAATGTCTCTGTTTTAGTAAATGAGTGATACTGATCCAAGGTTTGCCTTTAGTTTACCATAGGAGTCTTTACTCAGGTAATTTGATCTCTTCTGATGACAAAATCTTAGTGAGCGATGTGCACCCTTGTCAGATGGGGGTCTGGGGCTGGCACATTTATAATGGGCGGATGGGAGTCAGGAACTACTAGAACTGCTGAGTCCAAGGTGGTTAGTGAACATACGCTCCTCTATGATGGCCGGATGTGTAGGGATGTGTATTGCCCACACACCCAATAGACTTCCATCAATGCTGCGGTACCTTCTGTGAGGTCTGGGATACAAAGTGTCTTATTGCACCAACTGTTTGTTCGTATCGGAATAGTACAGTTCCCTTGAAAGCAAAAGGAATACTCTGCCGGCCTCTGTACTTTTGTTGGTGGTTCATTTAACTTGATTCATGTCAATGTCAATGTTTACACATAATTTACCCATGTCCTGCCACAGTTCGGATTCACGTGTCTTCCGAAAACCCCAGTAAACCCTGTGCTGCTCATCTCATTACTCCTCTCACCCATCTATTGTTGGAAAACAATGCTCCTTCTATATTCAACAACGGTCTTATTTTAGAATGTGCTTGTTCTTTCTTCTTGGCACATTGTTCATTATCTCTGTCCATTATTACCACTTGGGTGGTGTGCTCTTGAAAAAGACTTAGCACTCTGCACAGGGTCAAGTGTACCAAACACTGGGCTGTAAGAGGTGGTATTTCTTTAGGTATTAACAATTTGGGTGCACCCGTCGCATGAGGTATCAGAGATCATACATAACAGCTCTAATTTGACCTCTTCCTCCCCAACTCATGCAACTGATCATAACATATGTTGACAGGCTTGGGTGGTGCACATAGGCCACAGTGTCAAAAATTACCCCTTTGTATTGCTTGTACCTCTTCCTCAGTTTCCCTCCTAGTTTGCGTATTCCCAAAGATACATTTGCTTCATTCCCATACCCCCTTTATATGATCCAACCATATGAAATAACCTCACAAAAACACTATGGGGGTCATTCCGAGGTAGGCGGTAAGGGGTTAACGGTGCCGGTAAAGGTACCAGAGCCGTCAACCCCTTACTGCCTTATCACGAGTTCTGCTTGCGGGATCCGCTAAGGCTGCCTTGTAAAACCAGACATCCTTAGGGGGTCCCGCGAGCAGACCAGGGTGATAACAACGGCCCTGTTATTAACGGACCCGTTGTTAGCACCCTCCCCATTCCCATTGAGCCCTATGGGGACTCGACTCTGAATGGGGCTGGGTTCCTTGAATGAGGAATTACCGGGCCCTCCAAGGTCAGAATGGCCCGGTAATTCCTCATTCAAGGAACCCGGACCCGGTACCCCGTAAGGGGGTAGCCATGCCGCTAATAGTGGCATGGTTACCCCCTACCTCATAATGACCCCCAATATCTACTCCAAAAAGAAACAACATATACACTATACCATATATATTACATGAAGTCTGTAGTGTTGAGACTGCAAAAACGAGACAACCATGCAGAGAAATGTACACGCTTCATCATAGTAAGGGGATTGATCAACTGTGAAATGATAATGAGACATGCTACAAAGTATATGTTAATATCAGTCAGTAATTTGAGCATGTTCATAAGAAGGTGGGGAGGTGCTGGGTGCTTTCTGAATGTCTGATATGTGACCCAATACCACAATTCCTTCACCCAAACTGCTAAGGATGTAGCAAATATCACTGTGTATGAGGGCCCAGAACATTTTTGAAATTCCAGCATCAGATGAAATTCCTGACACAAATCTGGTGCCCCGGATATTGCTGCGGCGGTAGTAGGGTCAGTTCAATTGTCAATGATGCTTCAGCTATGTCTTCTCTTCTAGGAGTAATCTGGCAAGACAAAACATCGATATATCTGGTTAACACCCGGCAACGCCTCTGAAAATCATACCCCAGAATTCCTGCTGACCTGCGAGCATCTGATGCTGTGCTTGTAGGAGTAAGAGGCGTGTGCATCCTTCTCCCCATAACTATCTTGTGCAGGGACAAGCAGTGATCTTTACTTGCTTGCATTCTCAAGCTAAACAAAGCCAGAGGGAGACACTGCACCTAGTTCCTCCCTAACGTTGCACTTATTTTGGACAATGTGTTCTTCACAAGTCAGTTAAACTTCTCCACAACTCCATTGGCCTGAAGATGGTAAATTGAGCAAAGTTTGTGCTTATCCCCAATAGGGACACTAATTCCTAAAAGAGCTCTTTAAAAAAGCGAGTTCCATGATGAGATTTAAGGACCTCACACCCCCCCACCTGCCCCCATGAGGAACTACCTTGTGGACCAAAACTGTGGCTGTTGATTTTTCATCAGGCTTTGCTCAGGGCCCAGCCTCAACCCAATGCGAGAATGGACATAACACAAACATAAGGTAACAGTAATTACTGCACATTTTGATCATGTCCACGTAGTCGACGTGAAGCTCCCTGACCGGCCCAGAGCAACAGGGCAATGAGACATATAACATCCTGAGCATCCGGCCAGTGTTGTAAAGATGACAAGTTATGCAATATACCACAAACTTGTTCATGTATTCTTGCAGGTTCAGGGACACATCAGTCCTCCTGGATGTCAGCAGCAATATGTTGTTTAGAAACTTGTGCTGGGTAGTGTAACTGTTCAAAAGCAACCATGAACAACTACCAAGGCAATGCTACATTACCTGTAATGTTTTGTCTCCAGATCAAGTTGGTCAGTGGCTGTGAGCAACCCCTTTTGATCCAGAGGTCTTTCTTATCCTGGGACACCTGGCCTTGTAACTGAATTAGTTGTGTGAGTGGTACTGAAGTATATGGAATATCAAGCTGTAACTGTTAGTTTACAACCTCATAATATGCAGTGACATCTGGCTCTCTACAATATGCTGCTTCTTTGGCAACCTTATGTGCTGCATCATTAAACTAGTGCAAAAGGTTCTGTATTTTGTGTGTCAGTGGCACATTTCTCCACTGCTGCTATGGTGGGTCAGGACAGGGCATACATTAATCTCTCTAGCAAGGCAGCATGCTGGAGGGGTGTGCCATCCAACCTCTGAAAGCCCAGCCTTATCCCATCTGGACAACCTTGAATGTACGGTAGTAGTCACAAATGTAGATTCAGAATATATGGTCACTAAGGGATGCCTCTAATGCTTCAATAAATACAATCAGTACTGCTGCCTGGGCAGAATAATATGTTGGTAACCTTTTGAACTACATCCTCATATTCCCAAGGCACACCACTGCTGCACCTGTGTTTCTCTGGCCAGTCTCCAGATCAATGGTAGATGACCCATCAATGAAGAGGACCTCCTTGTCCTCAAGGGCATTCTCCCTTACTCATATTAAATCATCTTCACGGCTTTCAGAAGTGATGCAATCATACACTTCCTCACCTTCCTCTGCTGATATTGCAATACATGTGGCATGGTTCACTGTGCAGCATCTCACAATGTTAATAGACAGGCTTGACAAAATCACTTCATTTGCTGAGGCCTTTTGTGTGGTCAAAGTGGATTTAGATCTCTCAAGAAGTGTGATCACTGTGTGCTCTAGATATAACGCTGCCGAGAAACCCATAGTGACCACTGCAGATTTTCAAATGGCAAAGGCTGCAGCAGCCAGTACCTGTTCACAAGGGAATTAACTCTACATCATTGAATCTAATATACCACTGTAATATGCCTGAGGTTTGTGTTCTAAGGATGTTTGCTTGGCCAACACAGTCATCATGACTTGCCTGTTGGAGTATGAGAACAAAAATAATTCCTTTGAGTAGTTAGGGGTTGCCAATACCGGTGCATTGCTTATGGCATTTATGAGTTCCTGGAAACATGTTATCATTTCTCCTGTCCATGTAAGGGATCTTTTCCTTCTCTGTGCTTCTTTGAGTACCTGCAGTAAAGGTTTTGTGTAACTGGAGTAGTCAAAAATCCATGCTCATCAATAGTTACACAAACCCAAGAACTGTTACATTTCTTTTACTGTATTGGGCCGTGGTGTGTTCTATACGGCTTCTGTTCTTTCTGGTGTTACTATTTTCCCTTCAGATTATATTATTTGTCCCGAGTGCACTACCTCTTTTTGACAATATTACATTTTGTCCTTATCTACTTTGTATCCTTTGCAAGAAATGCCAGCGGTGTGATTGAATCTGCTCTACATAATTCATCTGTTACAGTGCACATTAAGAGGTCATCTACATACTGAATAACAGTACTCAGTACATGCATATTGCCATGTCTATGTGCAGTACTCTGTTAAAATACTGGGGGGTGCAGGGTACCCCTGATGAAGTCTGGTGCGTTGGTATCTGCTAGTGATAGGTAAACATGGTAATATATTGAGAATCATGGTTCAATGGGAAGGAGAAAATGCATTTTAGAAATCGATGACAGTGAAATGTGTGGCCTTAGTTGGTAGATTACAAAGGATCGAGTTTAAGTTTGGTACAACTGGGAAATCTGCTTCAACTAAATTATTCAAGGGTTGCAAACCCTGTATAATCCTCCAATTTGAAGTCAGTTTTTTTGACAGGGTGTATCGCTGTGTTACGCAGGGACTCTGAGGGCACTATAATACCTTGTTGCCACAATCCCACAAGTGTGTCATGTATGCCCTCATCTACCTCCCTTGACAATGGATACTGTTGCACTCTGGGTAACACTGTGCCTTGCTTCAGCATGATATGTACTTTTCCTTTTCTCTGCAAAAGCCCTGCATCATGGGGGTTGTCCATCCATAAAGTGCTTGGGACCTGAAACAAATCTTCCTGTAAGTGTGCAGGCATGCATTTAGCAATGAGTATATGACAAGGGAAATTCCTGTGCTGGATCATTTGACAGGGAATACAAACCTCCAATATAAATTCACCTTCATTATCAGCTGCCTTGAACAACGACCCATCCAACACTGCACTCAGTGATTGAGCCAGGTCACTACATAAAACTGTACGCCACTCATCTTGCTCTTCGACAGTCCCTATCAACACTACCTTATAATCTACAATCAGCACCCCCTCTTAATCTAGCATCATAATAGTACATGGGGCATGGCTGGCCTAAGCAAACATTCAGAGGGCACTCTCCATGGTTTGTTCCTGATGCCTGGAGCCAAATTCAGCAACATAGTTGCTCCATACATAAAAATATCTGGGTGCAAAAGTGCTTGTCTAGTGGTGCCATCACTGTACAATGCTTATGTTATCACCAGATCATAGGATAACAGATTTCTGGTGTCGAGCACACCACCCCTTCCTCCGAGAATGAAATTGTCATATCCAACTTGCTTTACAGATTCATACCTAACCAAGTTCACATGAGTTGCAGTTGAGAACAGTAACAGGACTAGCACCTCTTGGTTACCTGCCTTGATACGTATGTCTTCTGTAAATGGACCCACATGTATTTCCCCATTGCATGTCCGTTACCCTTCCTGATAAGAGAAAGTGCCCTTTTATGCAGGATTGTGTTGCACCTGTGTCAACCATTAAAAAAAATGATTTTCTGCCTATCTATATACCTACCAGGGGTTCCTTTTCTGGGTCAACAGTACCTAATAGGACTAGGCACAGCAAAACTCTCTGTGGGCTTTCATAATATGAGAATGTGTTTGTCCCTGGGAACATAAAAGTATTACAGCCCACCACTTAACCCTGTATATGGTGTCACTGTGCTGTGCGACAAAAAATGTTGTCCCATACTTGTGGTGCTGACTGCTGTGGCACTACCTGTTGCAGATGTTGCTGTGCATAGAACTGTGTGCTGTTGGATGCTAGAAGTTACATCTGTGGTGGTGCTGGATATTGATACTGGGGCTGATGGCCTTGCTGGGTCACCTGCGCAGGTACCACGCCATACAGGGCATTTGGAGGAATCATTCCGCACTGCTGCTGATATGTGACCGGGGCCCAAGGTCTGCTGGGGTATGCTCGGGGGTCATAGGCAGCCTCTTGCCTGCTCCCACACTCTCGCACAAAAAGGCCCATTCTCCCACATGAAACAAAGAAAGGGGCAGAATGAAGCTACAGATTCATATAAAATCACATCTATTGACCAATTTTCCCTTTTTTAAGCCACCAAAGTTGGCTCCAAGAATATAAAACCTTCCACATGACCAACACAGTCCTGGCCTACCAAATATCGGTAAATTAACAAGGGGGTCCTCGGAGTCCCTCTGCCAGACATTAGTCCTGGTTACTAGAGACTGGCCCAGAGTCTTTACCTCACTATCTTTCACAGAGAAGAAATATCCCAAACATATCAGTATTTGTCCTGCCATGGGGCAGTCCAGCAACGAAATGATAGGCAATTCTCCTCTGAACGAGAGTACCAACAGAAACCCCAGACACGTGTTTCGGTCTGGTTGGACCTCATCAGTAGGGTGGATCTGTGCCTCTCTAAGAATAGTGAGCAAGGGGTCCACGTCTGGATTCCCCTAGTAACTTAGGGTGAGACCCAAAGTTACTTAAATATGCAAATTAACAAGGGGGTCCTGGGAGTCCCTCTGCCAGACATTAGTCCTGGTTACTGGAGACTGGCCCAGAGTCTTTAGCTCACTATCTTTCACAGAGAAGAAATATCCCAAACATATCAGTATTTGTCCTGCCATGGGGCAGTCCAGCACCGAAATGCTAGGCAATTCTCCTCTGAACGAGAGTACCAACAGAAACCCCATACACGTGTTTCGGTCTGGTTGGACCTCATCAGTAGAGTGGATCTGTTCCTCTCTAAGAATAGTGAGCAAGGGGTCCACGTCTGGATTCCCCTAGTAAGTTAGGGTGAGAGCCAAAGTTACTTAAATATGCAAATTAACAAGGGGGTCCTGGGAGTCCCTCTGCCAGACATTAGTCCTGGTTACTAGAGACAGGCCCAGAGTCTTTAGCTCACTATCTTTCACAGAGAAGAAATATCCTAAACATATCAGTATTTGTCCTGCCATGGGGCAGTCCAGCACCGAAATGATAGGCAATTCTCCTCTGAACAAGAGTACCAACAGAAACCCCAGACACGTGTTTCAAGGACCCCCCTTGTTAATTTGCATATTCAAGTAACTTTGGGTCTCACCCTAAGTTACTAGGGGAATCCAGACGTGGACCCCTTGCTCACTATTCTTAGAGAGGCACAGATCCACCCTACTGATGAGGTCCAACCAGGTCATAACCAGGACTAATGTCTGGCAGAGGGACTCCCAGGACCCCCCTTGTTAATTTGCATATTCAAGTAACTTTGGGTCTCACCCTAAGTTACTAGGGGAATCCAGACGTGGACCCCTTGCTCACTATTCTTAGAGAGGCACAGATCCACCCTACTGATGAGGTCCAACCAGACCGAAACACGTGTCTGGGGTTTCTGTTGGTACTCTTGTTCAGAGGAGAATTGCCTAGCATTTCGGTGCTGGACTGCCCCAGGGCAGGACAAAGACTGATATGTTTGGGATATTTCTTCTCTGTGAAAGATAGTGAGCTAAAGACTCTGGGTAAGTCTCTCGTAATCAGGACTAATGTCTGACAGAGGGACTCCCAGGACCCCCCTTGTTAATTTGCATATTCAAGTAACTGTGGGTCTCACCCTAAGTTACTAGGGGAATCCAGACGTGGACCCCTTGCTCACTATTCTTAGAGAGGCACAGATCCACCCTACTGATGAGGTCCAACCAGACCGAAACACGTGTCTGGGGTTTCTGTTGGTACTCTTGTTCAGAGGAGAATTGCCTAGCATTTCGGTGCTGGACTGCCCCAGGGCAGGACAAAGACTGATATGTTTGGGATATTTCTTCTCTGTGAAAGATAGTGAGCTAAAGACTCTGGGTAAGTCTCTCGTAATCAGGACTAATGTCTGGCAGAGGGACTCCCAGGACCCCCCTTGTTAATTTGCATATTCAAGTAACTTTGGGTCTCACCCTAAGTTACTAGGGGAATCCAGACGTGGACCCCTTGCTCACTATTCTTAGAGAGGCACAGATCCACCCTACTGATGAGGTCCAACCAGACCGAAACACGTGTCTGGGGTTTCAGTTGGTACTCTTGTTCAGAGGAGAATTGCCTAGCATTTCGGTGCTGGACTGCCCCAGGGCAGGACAAAGACTGATATGTTTGGGATACTTCTTCTCTGTGAAAGATAGTGAGCTAAAGACTCTGGGTAAGTCTCTCGTAACCAGGACTAATGTCTGGCAGAGGGACTCCCAGGACACCCTTGTTAATTTGCAAATATCGGTTCCAGCCCTTCAAATTCTCTACCTCCCCGTAATTCTCCACTTCCTCTTTGTTAACTTCCCATATACCCTCCCTGATAGCCTCCATGTTACCACCCTGATGCTGGCATGCGGAACATGTTCCACTGGACATTGTGGCATTGATGGAAGCAGGTGAATTCTGCCCTGTGGCATACACCTAAGATGGCCCCCGATGGTGGTTGCAGCATTGCATGCATTCAATATCCACATCATCACTCGGCTCCACCCCCACTCAGGAGAATGCATTTCTAGCAACGAGGAACAGAGCTCACTGCGTTGCTACTCTTCTTAGCAAATGCCTCGTAAGTTTGCATGCTTTCTGTCCTGCAAATCCAATCCTCGCTGTCTGTGTGTTGCCTTTATGTTTACTTATCCCTTGCAGCCGTCTCCCTTCTATCAAGCTCTGCAGCATGTGCGACCGCTTCCGGGTAGGAACACGTACCTAGTTTCCTTGAAAACTGTTACTTTCCTTTTGCTTCTGTGTGTATTGCATGATTTCTCTCTCGCAGTTACCCATCAGTCGGTTGTGCTGGCTCTAGTTACGTGGTTCCTTGGTATCTCTATTCCCCCTTCGACATGACAGCCGCTACACAGCTAGTAACACTGCAGTGCCGTGATTTTGGCACTTCCGGTAATACGTTGCTCAACAAAGGGTAGGTCGGGGTTTAGTCTTCCAATGTTCCTCTCCTGTCTATAGTTTCTACAGTATCCGTTCTCTCTCTAATAGCAGACACTCATAGATCTTCCTCCAACCTGATTGTCCACTCCATTTACAAAACGCTCCCATGTGCATTCTGGCATATGTATAATTCCTAATTCCTCTCTTTCCTTGTTAAAATACACTCTATCTTCCGCTGGGCTCTCTTTACTAACCTATCCCTCAATCTCATCCCTTTGTAGTTTCCACTTATTACACATGCAACTATGAAGATGTCCCTTCAGTCCACGTACTGCAAATACTGATCCTGTCTTTGGAAAGAACTGAAGCTATCCAATGAAGAAACACAGTTTTTTTTTTGTTTTACCCCATAGGGTTTCCTTGGGGATCCTGTACTCATGCTACCATTCCCTGGTGTAGGGTCATCAGGGGAATTCTCACATCCTCTGTCTACACTGCTGTCTCTGATCTAGGTCTTTGTGAAGGTGGGTCCAAACTCTTGTGTGAATATCAGTATTGCAAGTTATTACAGATACCCTCTATTATGTGATTAGCCTTCATACCCCACTGTCCAATCTGTTGCCATTTTCGGTTCCACCAGTGCCATACGTGGTTCTACCTGCTCTAAAGGAGTGCCAGTTATCTGTTCTGATTAAATGCTCAACTTTGCAAATGTCTTCTGTGCTAGCTTCGCTATGGCCATCTGCACATTGTCCAACACTTCCTTCTCCTTCTCCTGCCTTTGCCTGCAATGATGCACTATAATTTCCTGAATCTCTGCCCATCCCTTAGCCTCTATCACCTTATCCAAATATTTCTGCACCTTCTCTGGATGCCCCTTTTTTAGCATGTGGTAAAATATAACTATACTCTTATCCAATATTTCCCGTTTCCACCGTCCACATCTCTTGAATGCGTAATATACATTGTGCCAGGTCTTTGTCATCTTTAGTTGCCCGCGTAGTTATCAAAAGTATGTCCAGTGTATTGGGATATGCTGTTCTTAAAGCAGCTCATACTCTAGCTTGACATTCATTAAAATGTGCACCATCATGGTTGTCGTCACCCATTCGTATTCCTGGATACCCTGTTCTTTTCCAAATAGCATTTGCCTGGCCTTCTAATAATGCAGTGAACAACGTTTTCATGTCTCCTGCCATTAGTGTAATACCTGAGGTCTGTTTCTCAAGTGCATATACCCACTTGCCTGCTCCTGCTATGAGCAAGGGCATTGTCTTCATCAAATGATTTCTATCCATGTGTGGCCAGGGCACATACTCTGCTCTGCCGGAACCTTTATGTAACAATGGAAACTGTGCCCCCACCTGCTTTTCTGGTGCCTTTTCCCCCCGTCACTTCCCCTTTGCCACTGCCATGAAACCTGGTTGCATTCTCAATCTTGGACCCCACAAACTCTCTGCTCTTGGTGTCACTCTAGGCGGCACTTCCTCTACTTGCTCCTTATCTGTGCCCCATTCCTCCTCCACTGCTGTTCCTACATGAGTGTCTGATCTGATTGATTCATAATCTCAGCTACCCACCTGTGAGAATCCCTCTCCATACCTGTCATCGTTGTATCCCTCATCCTTTTTTTCAACATACACATCCCTAATCCCTAATCGTAGCGCTATCAATCCTAAACAAAATGTTGCCCACGGTTCCTATTGGTGCTCTTCGTCAGGTTTCCATGTCTTGCTTTTTTCATGCAAGTTCTGACTCTGTCCTATGCAATGCTGTTTCTAACTCTCTACATCCCATGTTCTCCCTTTTGATTGCTAATGGGGTAAATGTGGTATCTGCTGCTGACGGCTGCGTGACATTCTCATACCTTGCAGGGACCCTCTGTCACAGGGTGGTCTGCGGTACATACTCTGGCTTAGGGCAACCTTCAGTTACTTGCATAGGATAACACCCAAGTGGGGGTGGCAGAGCTGTGGGGGTTGTCAGGGTCTCACTGTGCTCAGGGGCTACACTAGGTATGGGGGCGACACATGGCACTTGTATAACAATTGCTCCCATTCTAGGGTCCTCTGAGACATGTTCCAAAGCCTCAACCATTCTCCAAAGCTCCAAAATACCATTTCTATTATTTGCTTTCCTCCTCTTATGTTTTGCAACTAAATATGTGTACATGTGGCCCAGAACATCCTTAGTATTCATTCCTTCTTCAAGGAATTCACAGATTGTGCTTTCCACCTCTTGTATCAGCAACCCTGTCATCATCTTCTCCTGATATAGCAGAAGCGCTGTACACATGTATCCAAGTGGGGAAAGGGAACTCATAAGTAAGTCAAATAGACACTTATCTTTTGTCTCCTAAACACTGATCCAACAGCGCTGATCTACCTGCTCCATCCAAACACTGCCTGTACTCCCCCTTACCTGCCCTTCCTGCTCTCTTTGCCCCACTCACCACACACTTATCCCAACACACCTCTATTCACACACTTCAAACTCCACCAATCCCCACCACAATAATTCCAGAAACACCTTAAATCTCAAATCAATACTACCAAATGTATATTCAAAATGGTTTAGACTCTTCTTCAGTCTCCTCTTTGAAATGAGGGAATATACTTCCTTACGCCCCTTATGCAGGCGAAGGGATCACAGGTCCACCATATAATGGGCTTACACAATAAAATACACTTATTTACAAATGTTTTAGTCCCTTCCTCTATGCCCTTACCTCAGGAAGAGGGAATGTACCTCCTCAAACTACCTTTTGACAAGTGGAGGGATCCCATGTCCAATATACTGCACTGCAACTCTATTTTATTTCCTGCTCCAAAGAGCAAATAGGTCTTCTGGCAACAAGGTTCCTGTGGACCTCTTCCAAGTCATGCACTGTGCACTGAATGCTGTAGATGAGCGCCACTCCCCAGGAAGCACTGCTGGTACACCTGCGACTTTGCTTGGAGTTACCTAATTGTAAAGAAATAACAACCCAAAGACCAAACAATAAAAAGAATCCAAAAGGCCAAATCATCACTGTACCTTTTTGCAAGGGAAAACAAGGTTTATTACATGCAAATGGTCTCAGATGTTCACTTAGAGCCAAACTGAAACACAGCTCATCACCTCCCTCAGGGTTACATGTTTTATAGTGGGAAACAGCAGAATTTGTTTATATAGGTTACAATGTTATCCCGCCACCCTCATTGGCTACCGCCTATAGAACATGGTAATGCCCCTTATAGATCCTGGACCAAGTGGCCACACACTATCTAAACCCATTCCGCTAACAGGTGGTTTCCCTAGTAAATTCAGGTACGGAATTGGTGGTTCAAACTTAATGACACATTAATAAACTGAGACTGTCATGTGATGTGCACCCCTCCATTCTAGACACGATCAAAGTGAACTGGCGAGGTCAACTCTGCTTTGATAAAACAATAGGCCTACTCATAATACGAGATGCTGTGGAGCACCGATCTTGAGTCTGAATTTCAGGGATGTATTTGTTTAATTTTTGTGCTTACTTGTAATTCATATGAGATGACCACTCATTGGGGAGGGCTGTAGTGCTCACAATCCTTGCTTAGCCTCTTTGTCATCACAGAACCTTATGCCCTGTTCTAATGAATTTGTCCTTCAAAGGCCGCATCCCTACCAGCTCACATTCTGTTCCCACCACATTTGGGCCCTGCAGCTGAATACTATTAGTGTTTATCTGTACACCTCGAGTGCTTCTGACCTCGACTTCTCTCCTGGGGAAAGGGAAATCAGATTTGTTTTTCGAGCTAAGCTACACAGAGCCACAGCTCCACATCAGTACCTGTGTTTTGATCTGTTCTGAATGTACTAGGCCTCAGCTTCCAATTTGGTGACACTTCTGCCATGTTAACACACTGACCTCGCTTCTACCACAGCACTTTTCTGACTCCATCTTTCACCTGTCTCTGCTCTTGTGGAACACCTTACTTCGGACCTTACCTTTGGATAAAACCACTAAACACAGGGCCTATAATACTATCCTACCTATAACCTCTGTAGGTGCAACAGTAATACATTTGTTTCTCTTTCTGTGTTGCCATAGGTGAGTATCTAATATGTGTCAAACCTAACTGAAAACAACACATTCTCCTTCTGCTGTGCAAGCCTTAATCTGCTCCCATGATAGTTTATGCTAGTATGTGTTTCTCAACCTGTACCCTTTTGCCTTGATGAGATGGTGTGTGTGCATCCCAACACATGCTATAATGTGATCTTGACTAGGGATTTTTTGTTTCTTTGTCTAGATATGATAATTTCTCTACCCATCCTGCCTGTATGCTCAATTTACATTTGTTGTACATTACAGTATTGTCAAAATGTACATGCACAATAGACCAAAAGAATGTACCCTTCTTCAAAACAAAGGATTTATCTTTATGGGTTTGGCTCATAAAAGTGGAGAACACCAAATAAAACTATGTTTAAAGAACATATATGTTCTTGCATTGTTTTTTAGATATGTATGGACAGATAAATATAAGGCAGTAAAGTAACCAGTAGCAAAGTTGTAGTGTTATTTAAATTCCTGCCACATTTAGATAATTTGAGACAGCATTGCTGTCTACAAAACGAGTCTGAAAGGTAATGAGTACATTACACCATTCCCTGTATATAGTTTTGTAACATTTACTCTTAATAAAAATAGAATTTCTAACAGCAAAGACATTTGTCGGAGAAGTAGTGGGTGAATTCCAAATATTGATCAGCTGCGGGTGTAAAAAATAGAATTGCTTAGTCAAGTGTGCACGCAGGCCCTAGATATATAAGCTTTATTGCATCTCAGCACCCACATACCTGAATTATGCCTTGCCTGTTTTCTTTCCACAGAATATTTACAGACTAGAAATTATGTTTTTTTTTGTTTTTTTGTATTGAAAAGAGCCTCATCAAAAGTTGAGCGGTATACCCATGGGGATACCGCCCAACTTTATTTGCGTTAGCGCCCACCTGTTTGGTGTGATTACCGCCGGATCATTGTTTGGGCGCTGTTACTCCCCATTCCCTATTGGGTCCACCAATCGTGAATTTTTGGCGCAATGTCCGCACGGTAATAATGCCAGTGGCAATTGCGCTGAAAATTGGCATTTTTGCTGCACGTTTACCCCCAACTCCGAGCTAGGGGTAAAAACGCCAGACTCGAGACTGGGCGGATCCTTAAATGCAGCGGTAAAACTGTTACAGCTGCATTTAAGTGCTACTGCCCAACTCAAGATCAGGACCAAAGACTAACAGTGAGCTGGGTGTTCTCTCAGACCGCCCTTTAAGATGAGTAGCAATACCCTGGAGATGGAGGGGGATGCAGAGTTTATTCATACAACAATAATCAAGATGAATCAAATAGTTTGGTAAATTGAGTATGTTTTATTAACAAGTCTCTAAAACAGGTATACAATGAACATCAACAATCGCTCGATCCTCTTACTCAAATCACTTTATTAAAAAACTCAGATTTTATACCCAGAATTGGTTGTCAATGACGTTTAACCTGCGTTGCTACCAACGTCATCCTACGTGGCAAACTAAAAAACCTAACAGAGGGTGGGATTGGTTCTACGTGAATATCTAAGTATAAGTTCCATATCAGTATAGAACAGTGGAGGAAGGTGATAGGATAATTAACATTAGGTGGGGCAACTAAGCCCTCCCCTCAAAATGGCCACTATGAACGTCACTAAATGTACGATGTCCCATTGGCTACACAAACTATAGGACCCTTAATTACATGGTCCTCTATAATTGGTTGGCTTCTAACCCCCGTCAGTACTTTTCCACCTATATCTAGCAGCATGCAGACTGAACATCGAGGTGGGGGTGAGCTCACCCTAGCACCAGCTTTCCACCAATTAGCATATCCATCCATCATCACCTCAATGGTCCAGTGTCAATTAGTGTTTGAAGATTGGCCTTGAATTTGTACTGTGCTCTGATAATTTTTAAGGAGTGTGGGCACAGTCGGCCTCCGTGCATATGTGTGACCATCTTATTCATCCAACTTCCTTCTAGCACGTGACTGGACACCATGAAATCGAGCCTTTTCGTGTATTTGATTTTATTATCCAATAGTTTTCTGACGTCTTTTGTTCTGCTTAACCTTTCTAAACAGGAGTCTCTGTTCCTTCACATAATGTGTATCCAATGTCAGCCAATTCCAGTTTGATAAAACCTTGGCTTTCTTGGCTCTTTGAACTCCTTTAGCTGAGATTCATTTTGTAAATTCAACTGTTTTATTTTTTATTTTATTTTTTTATTATGAGTTTATAATCACTGAAGTGATTTTTACAAGATAGACGTAAAATCTCCAAAAAAGAAACAGAGTTACTGAAGTGTAAAGAGTAAGCAGGAGAAAAATACAGGAGTAGTAATCAGTAGTATTTTCAGCACGGTAGTCAGAGAAAGAACGGAACAGAACAGAGCAGCCCCTCCAAAAAAGGCTTGAGCCAACTTTAGCAATTCTGCAAAGTCTCCAGTACTTTATCTTCAAATATTAATTCCAGGATTCTGGTAGCTGCTATCATCCAAAAAGGTCCAAGTCCCCCTATTAGATGATCCCACCAGAGAGCTTTGTCTGTCAAGTATGCTTTCTCCAAGTGATGAAGCAAGTAAGGAGTTCTGCGTGGAGATGTTCCTGGACATAATAGGAGGAGGTGTCGGAGTGTTTCGATGGTTTAGTTGTCTTTGCAAAAGCGGCAGATGTTAGTCGCAGAGAGGTCTCTTATGTGCAGAATCTCATTTGTGGGCAGTAAGTTCAACCTGGAGCGAAGAAGTGTTGATCGTGTTTTTCTACTTGGGTGTCTTATAAGAAATGGTTGGACTTCATTTAGTTTTCTGTGTGATGGGGGCAGATGCTGGGTCAATTTATAGGCAGATGCCTTCTCCAACGTGTTTATCCAGTCCATTTCGTCTAAGCGCTTTTTGTTGGATTGCCCAAAAATTCTTCCGTGGAGCTGCCGCAGACTTCCAGCTGTAGTTTGCAATTTGACTCCCAGTTGGTCAGCAGTTTGCATTTACCTGTATTCATCTCCTCTTGTACCATGGAGAAAATCGTGGGAGAAGATGGGTCCTTGATCTTCCTGTATAGCATAATCGAAGCTCCCATTACTATTGACTCCAAGGACGAGAGTGAGAGTTCCCGTCTGATCAAAACTAAAGGTGTAGAAGTTGGAAGGTTCAGGACCGAACGCCAAAAAATGTTCTCCAATCTGGGCCACAAGGAGTTAGGCAGAGACGGCATGGCGTCTGTTCCGTAGGTGATTGTTGGAACCACTTTCCCCTGATAGAATTTGAGTAGGGGCATCAGAGAGAAACGGCCGTATTTCCCGTCCAAGACTCTGGCCTGTGAAATAAGGTTTCTCATTTTTGCGAAAAGGTGTAGTTGCATTGCTGAGTCTTTGGATGTAGAGTCGATCAACACCCCGAGATATTTAAATTCTGACACCTGTTCGAATTTTTCTCCAGCCAAAAACCATGAGTAATTGCATCTTTTTTAGTCCCTTTTTCAAAGGCCATGATCTTCATTTTTTGTTTGTTTACTTCCAGATCATTGGCTTCCATGTATTTAGTTAATGAGGCCAGCTGGCGTTGTAGACCAATTGGGGTATGATCAAGTTGTATGAGATCATCCGCGTACAAGAGTCTTGGAAATTTCATGTTGCCCATTATTGGGGGAAAAGATCGTGTCACGGCATTAGTTTCTTTATAGTCCCCAGAATATGACAGGAATAGGGCTGGGGTGAGAGGGCAGCCCTGTTTGACCCCTTCGGTGGTTGGCATCACTGCGCAAAGTAGTCCCTTTGAGTTCAGCTGAACCTGGACGGTGGTAGAGGCGTGTAAGGCTTGTAGCGGGCTCAGGATCTCCGGTGGGCACTCCCAGTTGCTTAATTTTTCCTAGAGATTTCTTCTGTTAACTAAATCAAAAGCCTGGGTAAGGTCTATGAATGCTAAGTATAATTTCTGATTGACTTCCAGGACTTTTGATTTTAGTATGCTCAATAGGAAGATATTGATACTGGTTCCTATTCCCTTTTTGAACACGGATTGAAGAGGGTCGTTGCAGAGTGATTTTTTTGCCCATGAATTGAAGTGTTCCAGGAGTAAGGATCCGTAAACCTTTCCAATGACATCAAGTAAATCCGCCGGGCAGAAATGCATTGGGTCGTCTTTTCTTCCTTTTTTGAATATTGGAATGATCACCGCAGAGGTCCAAGTAGGTGGGATTCTGCTGTAAATCAAAAACATTTTGAAAATCAAGCTCAGAAGATTTGCCCAATCTTCTGGCGCAGATTTTAAGTTTGCGTTGGAGAGGCCATCAGGCCCCGGCGCCCTTGAATTCTTCAGCTTGATTCTTGAGTGTAATATGTCCGATTTCTCATGGAGGTCGACCCAGGGCTCGGGTGCCAGGGGTTGAGAAGCTAGAGGTAGCGCATCTGGGGAGCTAAACAGTGTTGAGTAAAAATTAATCCATGTTGACTCCGGAATACTGTTTAAAATCATTGATTCTGTGGCTATGGCCCGTGGGTTGATCAGCTTTCAGAAATCTCTAGAATTGCTGTTCTTGATTTGCTCCAGTATGTCCTCCGAATATTTTTGGTTGGTAAAGAGCAAGGGGATGTGATTTTAACCAGTTTTTGTAAGAGCTTGTTGCCTCAGTTGCATAGGTTCTGTTGGCAGCCGTGTTGTGTCCTGCGGCAGTTCTTTTAGCTCTACGGAGGGTATTGCGCTTCACCACCAACAGGGCGTCGAAATTGTGTGTGTGACACAGAGGTTCCGAGTTAGAATTGTGTGCGCCTTTCATGGCCGATCTATAGGGTTCCAGGAGTGGTCTATAGTCAACCTCGAGGTGGCTCACATTGCTTCCATAGGAGACTGTGATATCACAAATGTTCGCCCGGGTGACCCTTACCCAGTTTCCTTTGCCTTCTGGTTCGACTGCTCCCGGGTAGTTGGTATTTGGAGGTTTTTGTTGATGACCATTTTATAAACAGAAGATTGTTGTCGCTTTGAGTTGACTGTTGGACACTGAATTTGAATATTCGAGCAAGGAGAAGTTCCGAGGCGAAGATGTAATCGATAGTTGATTAAGCCAGAAAACGCTTCCACGTGGGTAAGTTAATAGTGTAGAGTAGCGTAGTTGCTGTGTTGAAAAGTTGTCGGGATGTCATTAGTTTGGACCACTCCTTTCCCCGAAGGCAGGGTTTGTACTGTGAGGACTCTGCAGTTTCTGGTAGAACCATAGGGCATTTGATGTTAAGGTCTCCACAAATAATGACCTCACAAGCTCCCCGCTCTAAATATACGGCGTCCAGCGTAGTTGTTACTAGGTCAAACAGTAGGTCCCTTTGGATTGCCTTGGTGTTCCAATAAATGGTCATAACCAGCAGATATGTGTGCGTAAAAGATTCTGTGCCAACCTCTTTGTGAAGCCAAGAGATGAGGACCGCTAGGACGAATGGGGACTTCAAGATGATCTTAACTATTTGTAAGCCGCTGCCCATCCGAACTGCGATTATCAATCCTGAAGAAGGCTTGCCTTTATCCCCCGTCAGTGCCTCCGAAAAAGCTGTTTCAAATCCGTTAAGCGTTGGTTTAGATTTCAGCCACAGCTCTTGTAGGCATAAAATGTCATAGCCCCCTAGGTTGATGTCACTTGGGGATGTTAGGTGAAGGAACCCTCTTGTATTCCAGCTGGAAAAGGAGAGTAACTGGGGATCTTCGAACGTTGTGGCATGTAATGATGGCTATTTGTGCAGGCGAGTTTGTAAATACAACTGCTTTATTAACTGCGACACACAAAAAATTGAAGCCTTCTTGTTTTTGTCCATATATATATATATATATGTTGGCGCTTGCCGCGGTTTATTCTATAAAAAACCATAAGCTAGCTTCATGATTGCTTTGCTGCTTGCATTTCTGTTGCATCTGTACATGTTTAACCTAAATAAGTATCTTCATCAGGTCTGTAGCATAAGTTTCTTCACCTTGATCCCAAGATGTCACTTAGAGCTTTCTTGATGGTTTATAGATTGTCTGCATTCTCTGGCCTGTATGTCTCTTCTATGGGCGTCAATTCGGTTCTATGTGATGTCACCATTCGTCTTCGTCATTCATCTTCCTTCTTCAGTAGTTTTATTGAAATGGCCATCATATTTACTTGTATTTAGGTATGGGTTCCTCAATGGGTAGTTTACCTACCAGATTCTCTTAGGTATAGGTATTTTTCTGGGTACTGCACAGAGTCCACACTCTGATCTTTGCTGGTTTTGCTGTTCTGTATATGTCACATACTTTGGTTCCCATTTTTCAGGTAATGTAGGCGGGGCAGTTGGTGTGGGGGAACTTGGCTCATCCTCTACAGTCCCCCCTCTGGGTGATTCATCGACCACTCTCACAGCATCCTTTATCTGTAGACATTCTGGTCTGAAAAATGCTTTTTTAGGAATCCATATCTTTATGACTCCCTTCAGACATCCAGCTGATTTCACATGCTCATCTTTGTTCCATGTCATGAGCATGTAATGTCCACTTGGACTGCAATAGATCCACCTTCCCACATAATTCGTATGGTCCTTTGCATACAGGAACTTGGCTCCCTCAGGTGCATGGATATTGGCCTTCACAAAGTCCCTGATTTCTTCATCAGTCAGATCTTTGGGCTTCCATCCTGGTTCAACATCAATCATGATTTTCATCCCTATGCCTTTCTCTGCTGTCTTTTTGCACTGTAAGATGGCTATCTTGATCACACAGAATCCAAGCATTACCAACGCTAACATGGCTCCAAGGAACTTGAACCTGTCTGCCATCCATTGTGGAACCCAAGAGAAGAGTGATTTAAACCAGCTGTCATCAGCAATGTCTTCTACTTCTTCTATCATCTGGCTATGGAGTTTTGTCAGCATGTCTATGGACTCTGTCAAGGTCCCATTCTTGTCATCATGAGAAGGTATGAACATGCAACATGATTCTCCTATTTTTGAAAAAACACCTCCATCCATAGCTGTGATCATGTCCAAGACATATCTGTTCTAGAGAGTCATCAGTGTCATATGGCTCTCAGCTCTTCTCTGATTGCATTGAAACCCTTTATGGTAGTGTTGATTGTCTGCAGCAATTCCCATCTGGTTTGGTGTTTGCTCCAACCTGGATAGCTGGCATGAAGATTGACGTGAATACCGAGGAAGTCTGGCTGAACAGTCTGTATTCATATGGAATAGCATCAAAGGCTTCTATTGATTTTGCTGAAAAGTAGTTCTCTCTCTTTATTCTCTTTACCAGCTCCAGAGATCTCTTCTTACTCAGGTGAGCATCTGCTTTTGTAAAACTGTCAAGGTTTAGGTCACTTTTTGGAATCACTAATGTTGGAACATGGTCATTCACCAGTGTGCAGATTCCTCCCCAATCTTTAGGTAGCCTTATGTAGGCCTTGGATTCACAAGCCCAATAATGATCCATAATGACTGGTGTTCCATGTATCATTCCTGGGACATCAAATATTCGACCACAGTTCTGATTCTCTCCCATTTTTCTAGTTCCATTGTTTATGAAACACAGCTTAGAGCTCTCCAATGGTACTATCTGTAAGGGGCCTCCTCTGACTTCGACTCATGTCAGTAATTTAGCAAGTCTTGGCCATAATGGCTTACAGCCGTTCTGTACTATTTCAATGGTAGCTTGATAACAACCAATGACCACACAGGCCCTGCAGATCACTACTCCTTTTTCCCATCCGTCTGGTGATAGCACGGATCTCCAGATACGCATCTGACCTCTGTTCTTCCAAATTCGAATCTCGTCTGCAGTTTTTCATGCGGTCTCCTATTTTTTGTTCTCTTCTAATTTCTGCTCCTTTTACTCCAGGTTTCTCGTATCTGGTCACAAGCCTTCTCATTTTTTCATTGTTTCTTGACTTTATATCTTGAATATAGTCATCTTCATCTGGATCTGTCTTTTCAGTTGCCCATTTGAGAGAGGCGTTACTTCCCATGAACTGGCCTCTTGTTTTGCAAAGTGTATTGTGTAAAAGACAATGTGCTGTCTGGGCGTCTATTTCAATAGGTACAAAGATTTTCGATTTTCCCATACTGTATGGCAAGAGTGCACATACAAAGCATTCCTCGGTTGACTTACTTCTTCTAACTTCTTTCAAATGTTGGTACCATATGTTATTTCCCAAATGTGCCGTGCTGTCCACGTAATCATTTAATTCATAATTATTTTCCTGTGTGCTTCTTTTAGATCTCATCCTTTTCATATGAGCTTCCATGATCATGCCATGAAGTGTGCCTCTGTAGCTTCTGCTTTCTGGACGAATCATAGGCACATCCAGTAAGAATAGGGAACACCTGTAGGTGCTTCTTGTGTGTGAGAAAGTTCAGATTGTCTCATCTGCTCAGCAGCCCATTTAGGCATGAACATGTCTCGCAAAATCTCCCCATGTGACTTTCTTTTTGGAATTGCTCTCGGGTCAATTGTCACTGGATCAGGTGTGTTGGCATTTATTATTTGTGTAGGCTCAACCTTTATCAACCCCTTACCTAGCCTAATCCACCAACCCTGTCTCCGGCGTTTAAAAGCATTCTCTAAGACAAGTGTTGTATGTGTATTATTATTGACAACATCCATCTCAAGCTTAGGTATCCTGCCAATTCTTCTTAGAACAGGTATGACTACATAGGGTCTAGGCTGCTTTGTACTTGCCACATGTACATGTTCCTTTTGCTCAGGAAGATATACAGCATTCTGTGCCCCATTTGCACCTGTGAAAAATGCTTTTCTCGCAGTTAGTGAAAGCAATATGATTATGAATACAATGCAAGTGTAGATGATGCAAAGATATGTCACCCTGCAACATGTACTTCTTGGACAATATGAGCGTCTTTCTTCGTTGGGAACAACCACATTACTGTTGAAGTTTACCATCTTGATTACCTAAGAAAGGAAAAATATATTTTTAGAATTTCTGCATTGTAGAATGCTTCTGGAAGCTGCTGTCTTGATTCTATTTAATTTAATTTAATATTTATTGTGCTATAGTTTAAATTATAAACTTTACACAACTTTAACATTAAATAACATATAAAAAAATACAAACATAATTCAAATACAATTTTAAATACACATAATTTGCAATACAAAATACTATTTTAAAACAGATAATTCATATCCTTCGCAGATATATATACATTTCATACCTTCTATATAAAAATTACCTTCATAGAACCTATTCCTCTAAAGAGTTATACCCAGTCTTATTTCAATTTGCAACCAAATAGTATATAGAGCTATCAACAGACGTAAGCTATTAGAGTTGAGGCAATAATGCCAAAACAGGGCTTCCCCAATATGCGTTATTTCATGCACATAACTACCAAGGAGGGGTAAAAATGTATCAGCCATCTCCAAACATTCAGTCAACAAGTGCTTTGCCGTCTCCAACTGCTCTTGTACTTTACATAGTCGGCAAGTACATTCCTCGACGGCCATCCTGTCTTTTCTCCCCGTATTACTTAGGGTAGGTAGTTGTTCTAGGCGAAGCAATAATATAAACCGTCTAAGTCTAACAGATGGACAAATATTCAAGTATCTCTGGGGTTTCCTAAAATCAAATAATCTATATTGCACAAAATGGTAACTGCTCAAGTTCTTAAGATGTTCAAAGTTCTCCAGCCAATCCCAGAGATCTACGCGTTTACTCAGTGCTCTATTTACTTTCTCTGAATATTTACCATCTCTGGGTTGCCAGCCTATTTCAGAGAACAGATCATTCATCTGATCTACAATTGAAAAAATCGAGCCTTCCTTTTCTATTTCTTGATGCACCGCTGTTAATAGTCCATTACTTGTATCTCGGGTCATTCTGAGATATAACGAGCCCTCTTCTTTAACACTAATGCCTTTAAGGAGGTCAGGCCCAATTGTAATCTGATGATGGCCATAGGGACAGAGGGAGGCAAACCGAGAACACGTCGCCAAAATAGACCCTCTAGTATCTGTAGCCATCTCAGATCGGACTCCAGTAGTGCTTCGAGGCCGTATATTATCGCCGGGGCAAACACCTGTATGTAGAGTTGCTGTGTACCCCATAAAGTGAAACCGCCTTGGCTGACTGTAAATCTATAAAATAAGGTGGTCAACTGTGCAGCTTTAATACGGCATGTTTGTTTACATGCCACATAATCCCCAGTATTTTCGAAATCTATGCCTAAATAGCAATACCGAGGGACATATGCAATATTCGCTACCCCTACTGTAAATTGAACACGACAGACCTTTTTTTTTGTATATCTCATGATCTTTGTTTTTCCTAAATTAATGCTCAGACCATTCTCTTCAGCATATTCCCATAATGCAACCGCAGATCTTCGCATCCCACTAATGGTGTGATCGAATATCACCAAATCATCAGCGTATGCTAATACTGGGCAGCTAACTTTCCCAATTTTCGGCGGGCAATTGCTAACCTTATTTAATGCATCTGGGATGTCATAAACATATAAATTATAGATTAAAGGAGCAGTTACGCCTCATTGCTTGACACCCCTATTTTGTATAACATTTTGAGTTGTGTGGCCTTCTTGGTCTAATTTCGATTTGACTGAATTGTTTGAGTGCAAAAGACTTAGATAGTATATTAGACCATCAGGGCAGCCCATTGAATGCAATTTGTTCCACAACCGACTACGAGGTATGGAATCAAACGCCGCCGAGAAATCTATGTATAATGCATAGAGCGGAACCGATCCGATTCTTTAGGCTCTGGCTCGCAGGATATCCATAATCATGATGTTATGGGCAGTGGAGTAGCTTTGTCTAAACCCACTTTGGAATCTAGACAATACTCCTTTGCCCTCTGCCCAAGATTGTAGCTCGTTGAGCAGAAGTGAGGCAAATATCTTTCCAGTGGCATCTAGCATAGAGAGCAACCTATAGTTGCCTGGGTCAAGTCTATTGCCCTTTTTAAAGACTGGCATTAATATTGCCGTCTGCCAGGAGCAGGGTATTTTACCTGTCTTTAGTATTTTCTGAAACAGGATGTTTAGCAAGCTTGCCCAAAACTCTGGGTACACTTTCATAACAATGTTAGCCAGACCGTTGGGTCCCGGTGCTCTTGGCGATTTTATCTCTTTGATTTTATTCAAAATGAGCTCATACGTTACGGGAAATGGGGCCTCACATGGCGGTCTGCCCA
This sequence comes from Ambystoma mexicanum, assembly GCF_040938575.1. Lineage (NCBI taxonomy): Eukaryota > Metazoa > Chordata > Amphibia > Caudata > Ambystomatidae > Ambystoma > Ambystoma mexicanum. Next base: position 163,239,440 of record NC_090941.1, on the reverse strand, counting down.
GCATTGTTGCTTCCTCACCCTCCATATTTCTGTTTTCCAGAAATTTAACCCACACTCTCGCTTCAATAGGGTTAACTAATACCCCCCTCTGTATACCTTGAGCCTTGCTCAAGAGGGACCAGATGTTACGGGTCTTCTTTTCACAAATAGTCTTCACCAATTTTTGCCAGGAAAGAACCTTGTCCGCCCTTTTTTTCTCCTTAATGGCCTATCTATATCTATTTTTAATCTCTCTAATTGTTCGATAGTAAACTTCCCGGGGGCCATTGTTCTCTTGGCCCTACGAAGATCAGCTCTAAGGTTATGTTTCATGTCTCTGATTATTTTATCAAATGGTAGTTTATTCCCCACACTACTCATCATGCGCCCCATAGGGGCCGCCGCATGTTTGCCTGAAAAAGCACTAATCCAATCCTCTATAGAGTTAATGGACATAGCATTAAATTGGTGTAGCTCTTTAGGCGCTACTATTCACAGAGTTTCTGCCGCAAGTGCAATATTCTTATCTGACCAGGAAATCCTGGTACCTGCCTTATTGACTTTTACGGTACCCATATTACTAAATGGGGGCTGTTTTCGGGAAATACTCATCACACATTTTAAGACGGCATGGTCACTCCTTTCATTGGGCATGACTATCAGATCTTCAATCTGCTCTTGAAGCCCCAGGCATATATATATGTAGTCCAACGTACTATTAGAAGCACCGTTGGACCAAGTATGTTGTCCAGGGTGATCACTGGCTGTTCTGCCATTGAGCATTATCATATCCCAAAATTCAAACAGGAATACCCAAGCACTGCCCTCAATATCTTTTTTATTGTGAGCCATAATTCCCTTTTCTTTCAATTTAGGGTTCTGCATTTTGCACGCCCGTCCTCTCATATGGCAATTGAAATCACCCACAACCATTACTCCCAAGTTAGTAGCTGCAGGTGTCCAATTTGCCAGCACATCCTGCAGAGAGTCTTGCAATTGTACACTCAATATTGCTCCAGGTGGATTGTACAGGTTTACCAGCAGAAAAGAACCCATAGAGTCTATGCCATCGAATATCACTTCGACTGCAAGTAGGTTTTTTCACAGTTACAACCAATCTGCCTGGAGCCTAAAGTGTTAGCCACTCCTATCGCCAGTCCACCAAAAGGCCTGCCTTTATCACCTCTTTTGGCAGCTGCGTGGAACAGCGTATACCCATCTAGTATCAAAGGGTCTAATGCCCAAGACTATTGCAAGCAGAAACAACTGGATTTATCAAACATTTTCGTAGAACCCTCTGGTGTAAGTAAATGCGTAAAATCCCGACAATTCCAAGATACAACAGATAAATCTCATGGTTTCCTTAAGATCTCGGGAAGGGCATCAGCCAACCATTTCAAAACCTGTTGGACATCAGACGCTTCTATTTTCTTGTCTGTCTGCATGTTTGGGCGAGATACTGTGTCCACAGAAATGGCGACCTCTTCCTCCAGGCAGCTGGGATCTGTTTCATTTAGATCAACATCCACTTCCACGTCTACTGTTTTTAGTTCCTCTTTATACTTTCTTAACAAATCCGCCATAGCCGCAAATTTACAGTGAAGGGCTGAGACATTATGATTCGGACCTTTCAATGGTTCTACAAATTGAAAGTCATCTGAGATTAGTACCCGCAATTGAGGGACAGAATATAATCTTGTCAGTAACTCTGATCGCGATAGCCATTTGTTAACCTTACTCTGATAGAGATTCTTGATCAGGCATATTCGACTGCCTTTCTTCTCGTTCTTATTAACCAAAGTGACCGTTACTTCAAGAGGTGGATCTTCCTGTGTTGTCAGTTGACTTGTTACCATAGCTATATCTACTATAACGCTATGTCTCACCTCCACCTCTTCCACAGTCTCTGCTCTTTCTTCGCGGTCCACTACCGGTCCCTGTTCAGAGAGTAACCAGCTGGTCAAATATCCATCGTGAGCTGCCTTTCTTTTCTTGGCTCTTGCGACTCTTTTCCTACTCTTCTTGGTAGTCATTCCCCTCTCATTCTTCTCTGTCGTTGTTGATTGTGTGGCACTATCTCTTTTGCCCTTATTTGTTTTTCTTGCTAATCTCTTCTGTTTTTTGGAGAAAAATGGGTCGGGTCTATCTGTCTCCTCATTGATTTCCAAATTTTGTTGCTCTTCAATCTCACTTGTTATATGAATTGCCTCAGATAAATTTGCCTCCAAATCTTCGACAGAAATCGTTCTCTCCTTGTTTCCCCTGATGAGAATGTCCATATTGGCCAAGATCCGCCCGACATTTTCAGCAAGATCTTGAGCACAAATTGAAGCGAGGCTACCGATGCCTGAATCTCGGCAATTTCGGCTGCCCCTGTACTTGATTTATCTATACGGTCAATTACTTCATCAGGATCATCTTCCATTGAAGCTAACGCCAAGTTAGGTGATGTAGAGAGTCTCTCTAATCCTTCTCTGACCGTGGATGTCCCTGAGAGTATGATCATTGGCTTGTCTATCGGTAATCCACTGTTGTTATTGAATCTTACTTCAGGTTGTGGTGTCATGTTTCTCTGGATATTTAGACATAGGTCTAATAATGAATTGTTGTCAATATCTTCAAAATTAGATATACTCAATAAAGGATTTTCTTGTTGGTCGGATGTATCTTCTTCAATTGTAGTTGAGTTTATTTCTCGAGGGGGAAAAAAGGAAGTAATCACACCTTGCTTGATCGGAGAACTTTTTTTTGCTTTTACTTTAGGCATCAGTTTATCCATCTCAGCCTTCTTGTTGGCGGGGCCCCAAGCAACTGTTCTTGACTTGGTTTTCCTTAGATTGTACACAGGGTGATTCAGGTTCTTGTCTGATTGCATTAGAGACGTCTCAAATAGACTCTCTGCAGGTACCAAGTCCACTTGCTTCAGCGACTCACAATTTGCAGGGTTCAGCCCACTATATTTTCCAACCTGCGCACTGTTGTTGTTCTATACCTGGATCAAAGGCATCAGCCCACAGTCTCCAGATATTATCCACTTAGATAGGTAACAGATTATGTAGTGGGACAATAGGGGGATGACGATTCCAGCAGATCCACAGTGTCACCTAGCTTAACACTGTTAATGTGCTGCGCTAGTTATTTGCTGTACTGAGCCAATAAGCCTCAATGGGCTGAGTTCAATGTTACTTCCGGCTCCCTGCTCACCTCCAAGGTAGTGGGCAGTCCCTATTCAAAAAGACTTCACTAATAGGAAGTCACTCAAGGCCCACCGTAGTCACTCGGCCAGCCAGGCACTAAACCAGGACTCGGACCACGTTTTGTAGTTGCAGCCGTGCACTTAAGGCTGCAACAATCAATGTTAGTCTCAGTCCTTGAGTGCTCCTTCTCCCACCTCTAGTGTCCGTTCTTCATGGCACTGCTCAGCTCCACCTGTAGCTCTCATATACACAAGAAGATACAGAGGAGTCGCCGCTTCTAAGCAGCCGCTGGCGAACGAACCGCGTTTAGCTGGGGCAGGGAGATCAAGAAACCATATCAAGCTGTGTCAGGCCGCACCTCCACCCAGCGTGTGCAATATCGTGCTGTGTGAGGCCGCCTCCGACACTGCAAGGAGTGTACTCATGGACCAAAATACCAACGTTTGAGAGGTCGTAGGGAGCAGCAAACCGTGTCCGCAACCGGAGTGGCCTGTGACAAGTCCAGCCGCAATCCAGCCGCAGGGTTCCGCCCCGGAGTCAACCCGGGCTCGTAGACACAATACGACCAGTCTGACCTACTATCTAATTAGGCCAGTCACAACGCTGTACCCCGGGACATTCGAGAAGCTCACCCACTGCTCAGCTGCAACCCCGTAACTCTGCAGCTCCGCTCCACTGCAGAATCACCCGAGCGGCCGGGGCAGCGCTTCGGGAGTACCACGCGAGACCCAGAGCCAAATAGTGTCGGTTGTCTGATCGCTCTCCACTCTTCGCTCATTGCTCGCTCGCCACTCCGCTCTACTAAGGTTAGAGGAAAGGACCTACAGGGACGTGTCAAGCCTCACCTCTCGTACGTGTTGATCAGAAAGAGGCCGCTTCCGACACAGTCCACTTGATTCAATAACTCGTCCTTGCTCAGCTGTCTGCTTACTTGATGACAAGAACAATTTTATCTGTATGTCTGGAACCAGTTTTTTCACCATTTGAGATATAGAAGCCTCGTTAGCGTGAACAAAAAACGACTTCAGTATGTCTATACGAGTTCTAGAACATAGATTAACTCCCAATCAATGCCTCAAAACTGCTTTAGCCCTGACGACATGTTTGACTTTCTTTCAGTGAGGGCCAAAGTTCTCTTTGATCAGCACCTTCTTGATCTGTCCCTGGGAGGAAAAGTTTCTACACCACCCTGTGATTTCTTTCAGAATAGATGCTCACTTGCATTATGATGCCCTCCAAGATTACATTCAGATTTGCAGTGTTTCTTGGATCGCTCAGAAAGGTGACCGCATCAATGGGTAATCCTCAATTAGACAAAAAAAACACCAAACTGACTTGTCTATGAGCTGCTTTTTTCTGATAGGGGCATTTGTACTCTCCTCACTGTGCTCAGGTAGTTGTAAGAATTGTTCAGTGATTACTATAAGCAACCTTCTTATCACTTTCTCATTTTTAGGATCTTGAATAAAAGCTGGTATGCAAGAAGTTCTCCCAACCAGCGAAGGATAAGAATGTAACACCACCTCAAAATATGTGAGTATGTTCCTTGAAAGGTCATCACTGGGTGGCACCATGAGTAGATCCAAACAAGAACTCAATGTGGAACGAATCAGGGTATTGTACCCTTTCCAATTGCTGTATCCACGATCAGAGTCTGGCATAAATCTCTTCTTATAAAGGCTTCAAGTATGCCTTAGTCCAAATTATCAAGCTACTGTGGCTTTATTAATGCAGATATTCCCTTTACTCTGCAACTGGAATGCACAGAGTGTCCGATTTTGCTTCCTTTAACCCTTTTATGAATAGCTTTAAAGGGAATGTCTAGAACCAAGCCACAATCCAAATAAAGTTCTTTAGTCTTTCCATGCTTCAGCTTCTCCGCCCTTCTTCCTCGTCATAGATCTCGTCTGTACGTGCTGTGGTTCTTCCCCGATGTTTGTAGTCTCTTCACGTAGGGGTGCAGGCAGAGGCGTTTCTCCAGAGAAGACGTTGATGTTCCCCAGAAACATACAAGGACGCCTGCCCTACAATTTGACAGCAGACAGTGTTATGTCTTCCACAATGAACGGACCGTTGAAGCGGGGCTCGTCCCACTTCTTCCTTGTGAGGTTACCTACTAGGACCGCATCTCCGGGGTAAAGTTGGGGAACACGAAATTCTTGACATTGGTTTGTTGAAGCATCTCCTTCCGTGTTCTGTACTGTCCTACACCCTTCGTCTCTGCAACTGTCCTGAAATGACAGAAGTACTGGAAGTAATACAGTTCAAATAATTATGCAGTTCCAATCCTAACAATTCTGCTGTTGGCTGAGCATCACTTCTAACACTGGATGGAGGCATTAGGGGTGTTATCATTTGCCTTCATGTCATGATTTAGTGTGGCGTGAGATGGTGGTTAGAATCTGGTTGGTAATGCCAGTGGTAGGCAATGCAGCCACCCTTTCTTCAGAGTAAACTTCAACTTGGCTATTCTTTCCTTACGCAAGCCAGTGAGCCTCTCACAGATCCCATTTCCTTGTGGATGATAAGTCAAAGAAAAATTGTGTTTTATTCCAAGCAACAAGCTGATCTGTTTGAGCATTTGATTCACAAAATGAGGACCATTATCTGACCTCATTAACTCGCATACTCCCCATCTAGAAAATACTTCCCGCACTAAAAATTTGGCTGCACAGGTAGAGTCTGGGTGTGTACATGGGCCTGCTTCTATCCATCTTGAGAAAGGACACACAGCAACAATCAGGTATCTATATCCATTGCATGCTTGCATCATGTCGACAGAGTTGATATGCAAGTGCTGAAAAGGGGCATTGGGTCTCGGAATGACTCCCCTCACTATGCCCAGTGTATGCCCAGCTGTGAATTGTTGGCACACAATACAGTTTACCATACAAAATGCAACATGTTCTATTAGGTTCAGTACGAACCATTCTTCAGCAATAGTTGCAGCAAGATTCTCCCTAGTTGTGTGCGTAGAGTAGTCTAGCTGTTCCAGCGCCACCATTAATAAGGCTACAGGCACTACTGGTTTACCAGTGCTGTCTTGTTGCCATAATGCTTCAGAGGGATTTAAAGAACACCCTCTTTGCGTCCATAAATTATTTTCTTCTTGAGGTTCCTCCCCCTAGAGCTCCACTAGCTGTGTTTTGGGCAAATGGTTATATCCTTCAACTACAGTCATCATTACGGTCATCCTTTCATTAACATCAGGGGTCTCAACATTCATCATCCCTATATCTGTATTTGCTATGATTTCTATGTGAGATAACATCTGTCCCTTTAGTGTGAGCTGCGCATTTAACGACTGCTATGCCCACTGGGAGTTGTAGTGCCTTAATAAGCCTGTCCAATAGAGGGGCATGCTGCCCTGGTGTGCCGTCCACTCTGAGGTAGCCCCTACTTTTCCAACGTGCTAGTCCTGCATGCACCGTTGACGTCACATAGTCTGTTACTTCCTGGTCTGCTGATTCTTCGCTAGTATCAACGCCAATAATTCTTTAGCCTGTGATGAATAATGAGATGGCAATCGAGTACTAACAAGCACCCAAAATTCCCATGTGCCATGTGTTTCACCACAGCGGCACCTGTGTACCTTTGTCCATCATTTTGATTGATTCTTGAAGAACCGTCAATGAAAACAATCTCTCCCCCTGTTAATGCGTTCTCCTTTATTCTAGGGAGCTCATCACAGAACTCTTCGTAGTTCGCACAATCGTGTACAGGCTCTCCTTCTCTTATTGGCTCAGCTATAAACATAGCTGGATTCACTATTTTACGTCAGACTATTTTGATCACTGGATTTGATATGAATTTGATATGACTACCTCATATGCAGAAGCCCTTTGAGAAGTAAACTTAACCGTTGGTTTTTCTAGCATGGCAAATAGTGCGTGTTAAACAAATAACGTCATTGGGCCTCCCAAATCTATGCTTGTAGCATTTTCTATGGCGAACTAGGCGGCTGCCAAACTTTGTTTGCATGGAAAATGAACTCTCATTACTGGGTCTGAGATTCCACTGTAATATGCAAGGGGCTTGTATCCGAACGTGGTTCTCTGTGTGAGTACTGCTGTCATAACAGTGCCATCTGTATGCAAAAATAAAAATAACTGATCTGCATAATTAGGGATCCCTAAAACTGGGGCTGTGCAAATAGCTTTTTTCAATTCATCAAACCCTTTTTCAATTGTCTCAGTCCACACAATTTTTCCTTGCATTGCCTATGCTTTCTTCAAGGCCTGTAAAAGAGGCCTTTTATACGAGCTGTAGTCAAAGACCAATGCTCTGACATAATTACACAGTCCCAAAAAGCTTTGCACCTGTTTTATCCTGAAATTAATTGACCTATGTACAACACTTCTTGTTGACAATATGGTAACTTTTTCTTGTCTACCTTATATCCTTTGTCAGCGAGTATAGTCATGAACTGAACAGAATCGCGTCTGCACTCTTCCTCTGTGGTGCTGCAAACCAAAATGGTGTCTACGTATTGCAGCACAATGCTTTTTAAGGCAATATTGCTTATGTCCATCTTAAAGACTCACAGTACCCCTGAGGCAAACAAGTGGTTTTCAAGAACACTTGTCTAAAGGTAAACGACATTAGATCTTGTGAGTCTTTATGCAATGAGATTGAGAAAAATGCATTTTTCAAGTCAATCACAGTGAAATATTGTGCATCAACAGGTATATTACATAAAATTGTAGACGGGTTTGGGACTAGAGGGAACTAAGCCTCTACAATTTGGTTTATTGGTCGAAGGTCCTGGATTAAACGCCACTACCCCCTATTATTATTTTTCACAGGGTACACTGACGTATTACATGGTGACTCTGACGTCACTAAAATAACCTGATCAATCATGGCGGAGATCATCTTAAACATGCCTCCATCTGCCTCTTGAGACATGGAATATTGCTGAGCTTGAGGTAAAATTGCTCCTGATTTCAATTTAATCTTCACCTCTCCAATCCCCAACCCCCTTTAGTAGGCATACATCACAGTGGCCAGTGGTCCATAGTGAAACTGGCACTTTCGTCATGTCTTTGTCAAAATATTCAGGACGCTTCTGTGCTAACATCATTCTCTGTGGAACTTCTCTTTTTACCCAATAAGTAATGTTCATTTCAAATAGTACTTCGTCATCTGATGGATGATCAACAAACAGATCCTCATCAGTGACGACAGTCAATCTGTAACCTTCTCCAATGGCGATTACTGCACACCATTGTCTGCCCTCATCATCACAGCCATCAAGCAATGCCATTTCTCCTGACACTATGGCTGCTTGTATCATCAAGGGAAATACTTGTGCCTTTTCTTCAAGCATAGGTATTCTTGGTCTAAACAAAAACCAATCAGGGGTTCTCATCATTTTGCCGGCAATTTCTGGCAGCCAGGACAACAATATGCATACTCCATACTGAAAATCTCTGGTTATAATGGAATTGCTCTCATAGCCATTTGTCTTGCGAATGCCATAATTATTTGGCACATGTTTAAGTAATGCATTCCTGGTGTTGAGCATATTATGCCTTCGTCAGTAAATGGTATTGTCATATTTAACTTAGTCATCAAATCTCGTCCTAATATATTGACAGGTGTTTGCCTCGAATAAAGCAGTGGTACCTTCATGTCACATTCTCCTATAGCGACTGATAATTCTTCAGTAAAAGGAACTCGACTCGTTGCTCATGTGAACCCTTGAGTATTCATGGCATTGCCAGGCCGTGAAAATGTACCCTCTCGTATTCATGAGCTCATTGCATCTGTGTCTACTAAGAACAAAAAATTCTTGCCTCCTATACTGACATCTACCCTTGGCTCCTCATGTGGGTTTGGTGTCTCGGATAGTATGGAAGACATCATGTCTCCCAGTGAGCTGTCCTATTCCGGGTACAGCCTCACTCCATTACCTGTGAATGGATTCCTTCCATCAACAGTATCACCCCTTAGTCTATGAGTCATTTGTGGTTCTGTGTTTGAGTTCTGCTGAAGTTGCATAGGAGACTACTGCTATCTGCTGTGGTTGCAAGCCTTGCTGCACTCTCGGCACTTGCTTCTGTGCTATTTGATCTTGTGCAAATCCATCTCCATTCTGCTCCGAATATTCAGTTGGATTTGACATTCCCCCTCTAGAAAACTGAACATTTTACACCATCCCTTGGCTTCTGCACGCGCAAGCAAAATGCCCTTCATTCCACACGTCCAACATATAGGCAGTGGTCTTCCCATCTGCCCATTTTGCATATTCTGATTGCCGTTTTGCATATTCTGAAAACCTCCCTGATTACTCTGACAATTTCCTTGATTACCTTGCCAACCTCTTCCTCAAAATCCCCTTCCGCGTGGAGCATATCCACTGTTGTTTTGATCGAACTGCCTTTGGTTATTCGCCTGTGGTATGTTTATTGTCTGCTGTGAATTTGATCCATCTACGCTAGTTAACATCACCCCTTCAATGGCATACTTGGACAGTTTTTTCTTCGCCAATTTTGCTTCCTCGCCTTTCCGCGTATCATCATTTTTGCGTTTCTATTCCTGCAAGAGTCTGCAGTAATGTGCCATGGTCAACTGAATTTCCGACCATGGTTTTGCTTCCATACCCACTCATTTTTTTAGCTGCTTTTGTACTTGCTCTGGCAGCCCTTGACATAATATATGATAAAATACTGGTATAGATTCCCCCAAGACTCATGAGTCTAAATTGCCCAAGCTTCCTGGAAATGTGGAATGTAAACTAACAGATCATCTCCTTCCTTCATCTTTTTTATCTTTATAGCTCCCATATCGGACGTGTCCGGATATAGTTCTCGAAGAGGTTTCCAAACTGCCAGTCTACAGTTATTGAATGGTGCTCCATCATGCACAGTGTTGACTGTAGTCACACCAGGGTACCCTGCCCGTGTCCATACCTCATCAGCTCTCTTACCAAGTATGGCGACTACAAGACCCTTAATGTCCCCTATAGCTAATGTATTCCTTCCTGTCATTTTTTCAAATTCGTGTATCCATTTTCGAGTGCAGGAAGTTAAACTCAGAAGTTTGCACCTTCAATTATCTCTGTCCATTTGGTCCCATGGTATATATTGGGATCTAGTTCCACCATTTTCTAGCAAGGGAAACTACGAAGCTCCAAAGTCACTCTCATCTATCATCATTTGTCTATCCACCGCCGGGGTGATAGTCCCAGATCCCCGTCTACCTGACAATGATCTTAACCTGTTTACATAAGGCAGAGACTCCCCCCTCTGACCGTGAAGTTGCCCCCTAGGTCGGTCTGACTGTGTCAGTGACTCTGATGTCTTATGCACCAGCATATTTACATCCAACCATCTTACTCCCTTATTACTTTTCACAGGGTACACTGACATATTACATGGTGACTCTGACGTCACTAAGATACCCTAATCAATCATGGCGGAGATCGTCTTAAAAATGCCTTCATCTGCTCTCGAGACATGGGATATTGTTGTGCTTGAGGTAAAATTGCTCCTGGTTTCAATTTAATCTTCACCTCCCCAACCCTCTTTAGTAGACCTACGTCATAGGGGCCAGTGGACCATAGTGAAATTAGCACTTTTGTAATGTCGTCAAAATATTCAGCACACTTCTGTGCTAGCATCATTCTCTGAGGAACTTCTCTTTTTATTGCTCTTTCCCAATAAGTAATATTCATTTCAAATAGTACTTCATCATCAGATGGATGATCTACAAACAGATCCTCATCAGTGACGTCAATCAATCTGTAACCTTCTCCAATGGTGATTACTGCACACCATTGTCTGCCCTCATCATCACAGCCATCAAGCAATGCCATTTCTCCTCGCACTATGGCTGCTTTTATCATCAAGGGAAATACTTGTCCATTTTCTTCAAGCATAGGTATTCTTGGTCTAAACAAAAACTCATCAGGGGTTCTCATCATTTTGCCGGTCATTCCTGGCAGCCAGTAAACAATATCCATACCCCATATTGAAAATCTCTGGTTCTAATGGGATTGCTCTCATAGCCATTTGTCTTGCGAATGTCATAATCATTTGGCACACGTTTAAGTAATGCATTCCTGGTGTTGAGCATCTTATGCCTTTGTCAGTAAATGAGATTGTCATATTTAACTTAGTCTTCAAATCTCGTCCTAATATATTGACAGGTGTTTGCCTCAAATAAAGCAGTGGTGTCTTCATGTCACATTCTCCTTGAGAGACTGGTAATTCTTCAGTAAAAGGAACTCAACTTGTTTCTCCTGTGGAACTTTGAGTATTCATGCCATTGCCAGACATCGAATATGTACCCGCTCGTATTCATGAGCTCATTGCACCTGTGTCTACTAAGAAGAAAACATTCTTGCCTCCTATACTGACATCCATCCTTGGCTCCTCATGAGGGTTTGGTGTCACAGATAGTATGGAAGACATCAGGTCTTCCAGTGAGCTGTCCTATTGTGGGTACAGCCTCACTCCATTACCTGTGAATGGATTCCTTCCATCAACAGTAACACCCCTTATTCTATGAGTCATTAGTGGTTCTGTGTTTGAGTTCTGCTGAAGTTGCATAGGGGACTACTGCGATTGTCCTTGCAGTGTGTTATCTGCTATCTGCTGTGGTTGCAAGCCTTGCTGTACTCTCGGACCTTGCTACTGCGCTATTTGATCTTGTGCAAATCTATTTCCATTCTGCTGTGAATATTCAGGTGGATTTGACATGTTGTACTTGCTCTGGCAGCCCTTGACATAATATATGCTATAATACTGGTATAGATTATACCACGACTCACGAGTCTCAATCACCCAAGCTTCCTGAAAATTTGGAATGTAAACTAACGGATCATCTCCTTCCTTCATCCATTTTGTCATTAAAGCTCCCATATCAGATGTGTCTGGATATATTATTTGAAGAGCTTTCCAAACTGCTGCTCTACAGTTATTGAATGGTGCTCGATCATGCACAGTGTTGACTGTAGTCACACCAGGGTACCCTGCCCGTGTCCATACGTCGTCAGCTCTCTCACAAAGTAAGGCAATTAGAAGACCCTTAATGTCCCCTATAGCCAATGTATTGCCTTCTGCCATTTTTTCTAATTCGTGTATCCATTTTCCAGCGCCGGAGGTTTGTTTTTTTGTTTTTATTATTTGTGAAACGCACCTAACCCGTGGGTAGCAGGGAGCAAGCAACAAGAGGAGTGTTCAACTTAAGTTACAGAGCATGCATCGGATGAATCCAACTTGGTTACAGTGTTGGGAGCATCAAGCATTTGGTCCAATATGTCAAAGTACAAATTATAGGTGAATATACATAGTTTACAGTTGTGGATATATCAAGCATAGAGGTGAGAGGATATACAATTATTCAATACAATATATAATTTATACACAATTTGCAATAGTTAAACTCAGGAGTTTGCACCTTCATTTATCTCTGTCCATTTGGGCCCATGGTATATATTGGGATCCAGTTCCCCCCCTTTCTAACAAGGGAAACTGCGAAGCTTCAAATTCACTCTCATCTCTCATCAATTGTCTATCCACCGCCAGGGTGATATTCCCGCATCCCCGTCTACCTGACAATGATCTTAACCTGCTTACATAAGGCAGAGTGTCTCCCCTCTGACCGTGAAGTTGCCCCCTAGGTCGGTCTGACTGTGTCAGTGACTCTAATGTCTTATGCACCAGAATATTTACATCCAACCATCATATTCCCTTATTATTTTTCGCAGGGTACACTGACGTATTACATGGTAACTCTGACTTCACTAAAATACCCTGATCAATCATTTGCTCTCAGTGGGAGCACATCGCTCGGGACCACATACGTTACTTCTCTCTTCCCCATGGAAGGTTTCCCTCCCGCACTACATGAGGCTTCCTCTGTGTCATACAACTGAGTGCTCTCGAGACAATAATTTTTTCCCTTTCCCTTTGATTCCTTCTGGGCTTGCATTTCATGGTATACTTTATCGATCGCTTCCCCAATGCTCCTTGAGTCAAACTCGTCTTCTAGATTTGCTCTAGACGTGCCTGGTAATGACTCGCATTTGGAAATAAATTCCTCAATGTCTTCCCATGCTACCTGTGGATCGGGATTTCTTATTTTCCTTTGCAAATAATTGAGATCACGTGCTCTGTGCCTTCTTTTACGTTGTATGTCGTCATCAAATTCTCTGCATTTTCTCGCTTCCTCTCTGTCTTTCTCTTTCTTTTTCATATCCCTTCTTTCATTTGTCCTTCGTATATCTTCATTCCTTCGTCTCTGTATTCTTTATTCTCTTAACTTTTGTTTTTCATCTTCTATTCTTTTTCTTTCTAGCTTCTCCTGTTCATCAGTCCATCAAAGTCCGAAATGTGGGGAAAAAAACGCATTTTCTGCACATTTCCCTCGCTGCACCCATCGAAAAAGGCCCCCAACAACACATGGCCTACCGTCCCGCGTTCCCACAGGTGTCCCGATGAAAACGGTACCTCACATGTGTGGGTGCACCTACCTGGGCGCCAAAGGGAAAGCCTAAAACACAGGTAACCCCAAGTCTGTTTCGACACCTGAATTTGACGCTTTCTCCAGACAAGCAATACATACAGATATGGGCCTCGGGTGTCCAAGACACCAAGGAAAACAGGCAACCCCATGCATTTCCGAATAGATGACACCCGTGGGAATCCGTAGAGGTATGATTTGTGCAAATCGGCCCAGAATTTATTACCCAGACACCCCCGCAAAGTCTGAAATGTGGGGAAAAAACACATTTTCCCCACATTTCACTCGGCGCACCCATCGAAACACGCTGTCAACAACACATGGCCTACCTTCCCGCGTTCCCACAGGTGTCCCAATGAAACGGTACCTCACATGTGTGGGTGCACCTACCTGGGCGCCAAGGGGAAAGCCTAAATCACAGGTAACCCCAAGTCTGTTTCGACACCTGAATTTGACACTTTCTCCAGACAAGCACAACATACAGATATGGGCCTCGGGTGTCCAAGCCACCAAGGAAAACAGGGAACCCCATGCATTTCCGAATAGACGACACCCGTGGGAATCCGTAGAGGTATGATTTGTGCAAATCGGCCCAGAATTTATTGCTCACACACCCCCGCAAAGTCCGAAATGTGGGGAAAAAATGCATTTTCCGCACATTTCACTCGGCGCACCCATCGAAACACGCTGTCAACAACACATGGCCTACCGTCCCGCGTTCCCACAGGTGTCCCAATGAAACGGTACCTCACATGTGTGGGTGCACCTACCTGGGCGCCAAGGGGAAAGCCTAAAACACAGGTAACCCCAAGTCTGTTTCGACACCTGAATTTGACACTTTCTCCAGACAAGCACAACATACCGATATGGGCCTCGGGTGTCCAAGCCATCAAGGAAAACAGGGAACCCCATGCATTTCTGAAAAAAGGACACCCCTGGGAATCCACAGAGGTATGATGTTCGCAAATCGGCCCAGAATGTATTACCCAGACACTCCTGCAAAGTCCAAAAAGTGAGGAAAAAAATGCATTTTCCGCACATTTCACTCGCCGCACCCATCGAATCACACCGCCAACAACTCATGGCCTACTGTCATGCGTTCCCACAGGTGTCCCGATGAAAATGGTACCTCACATGTGTGGGTGCTCCTACCACGTGCCAAGGGGAAAGCCTAAAACACAGGTAACCCCAAGTATGTTTCGACACCTGAATTTGACACTTTCTCCAGACAAGCACAACATACAGATATGGGCCTTGGGTGTCCAAGCCACCAAGGAAAACAGGGAACCCCATGCATTCCCAAAAAGAGGACACCCGTGGGAATCCGCAGAGGTATGATTTGCGCAAATCGGCCGAGAATGTATTACCCAGACACCCCCGCAAAGTCCGAAATGTGGGGAAAAAAATGCATTTTCGGCACATTTCACTCAGCACACCTATGGAAACATGCCGCCAACAACACATGGCCTACCGTCCCACGTTTCCACAGGTGTCCCGATGAAAACGGTACCTAACATGTGTGGGTGCACCTACCTGGGTGCCAAGGGGAAAGCCTAAAACACAGGCAACACCAAGTCTGTTTAGACACCTGAATTTGACACTTTCTCCAGACAAGCACAACATACAGATATGGGCCTCGGGTGTCCAAGCCACCAAGGAAAACAGGGAACCTCATGCATTTCCGAAAAGAGGACACCCGTGGGAATCCACAGAGGTATGATTTGCGCAAATTGGCCCAGAATTTATTACCCAGACACCCCCGCAAAATCCGAAATGTGGGAAAAAAATGCATTTTCCGCACATTTCACTCGGCGCACCAATCGAAACACGCCGCCAACAACACATGGCCTACCGTCCCGCGTTTCCACAGGTGTCCCGATGAAAACGGTACCTCACATGTGTGGGTGCACCTACCTGGGTGCCAAGGGGAAAGCCTAAATCACAGGTAACCCCAAGTCTGTTTCGATACCTGAATTTGACACTTTCTCCAGACAAGCACAACATACAGATATGGGCCTCGGGTGTCCAAGCCACCAAGGAAAACAGGAAACCCCATGCATTTCCGAATAGACGACACCCGTGGGAATCCACAGAGGTATGATTTGCGCAAATTGGCCCAGAATTTATTACCCAGACACCCCCGCAAAATCCGAAATGTGGGAAAAAAAATCATTTTCCGCACATTTCACTCGGCGCACCAATCGAAACACGCCGCCAACAACACATGGCCTACCGTCCCGCGTTCCCACAGGTTTCCCGATGAAAATGGTACCTCACATGTGTGAGTGCACCTACCTGGGCGCCAAGGGGAAAGCCTAAAACACAGGTAACCACCCCAAGTCGGTTTCGACACCTGAATTTGAATAGGCACGGATCAAGCGCCCTGCACCCGATCCGCGCCCAGCAATGCTGTCACAAAGGGTATCTTTGGAAAGGGGAGAATCTCCCCTTTCCAATGATACCCACCTCGATCTCAGGCTTGAAATACAGCCGGAGATAGAGGGGGAGAGAGGTGAAGACTAACCTTATATTTTCACTGCAGCAGCCCGAAATGGCTGCTGCAGTGGAAATTACTTTCAGTTTCACGTCGGCGTGCGTCACGCACGCCGACGTGAAACTGAAGGTAATCCAGCCCCCTGGCAGTGCCCTCACTCACATAGCCCGTGGGTTGGATTACAGTTTTGTGTGATCCCTGCAAAGCAGAAACAAAGTGCCGAAAAGGACGAGCTATCTCGTCCTTGGCAACAAGGAGGGAATCCCAAGGACGAGCGAGCTCATCCTTGACACTAATGAGGTTAAGACTCGTCTTGCCCTCAAAAATGCTCCTTGCGGAACGTAAACCTATCTCTTTCTGGACCGTCTTTAATCGGTCCTGTATCCTATGTGTTCCACTTTTGGGACTCTAGATAAAGGTTTCGGCTAACACTCTTTAAAGTTTAGGAACAGGGCGTATTCTCTTATCATGGCCACAATCACGATTACTCTTTTTCATATTGCTTGGCCACACTCAAGTCAATATCTCATTTCTCATATACATATATTTTACACTCTTACTCGTTTGTTATATTTATCCCACCTCCCTCTGTTACTCTCCTCTATTTGCTATGCATGCATTACTTTGCCACACTCTTTTAGTCTATTTACTCACCATTCACATTTTTTTCTTCTTGCCTCAACATCACCGCCTTCGTTACCGCCTCTTCCAGCTGCTTTCCTATCCGCTTCGGGTAGATGTGGGAGGGGTTCCTATACAAACTAGGGGTCCCATCAAACCTTCCTTGCAAGGAGTTTTTTCGAACTTATACTATCCACTATCTACGGGGAGCTTCACCTGCTGTCAGCCGAATGGCAAAGGTCGTGCCATATTGCTTAGACTCTAAAGTTTACTTACGTCGATGGCCGATGGTTATCTTATCTAACCATCCTGTTTCTGTTGCCAAGTGAGCTGGGTGTTCTCTCAGACAGCCCTTTAAGATGAGTAGCAACACCCTGGAGATGGATGGGGATGCAGAGTTTATTCATAAATCAATAATCAAGACGACTCAAATAGTTTGGCAAAGTGAGTCTGTTTTATTATCAAGTCTCTAAAACAGGGATTACAACAAACATCAGCAATCGCTCGATCCTCTTACTCAAATCACTTTATAAAAAATTGAGCTTTTATACCCAGAATTGGTCATCAATGACGTTTAACCTGTGTTGCTACTAACGTCATCCTACGTGGCAAACTACAAAAACATAATCGGGGGTGTGATTGGTTCTACGTGAATATCTAAGTATAAGTTCCATATCAGTATAGAACAGTGGGGGAAGGTGATAGGATAATTAACATTAGGTGGGGCAACTAAGCCCTCCCCTCAATATGGCCACTATGAACATCACTAAATGTATGACGTCCCATTGGCTACACAAACTATAGGACGCTCAATTACGTGGTCCTCTATAATTGGTTGGCTTCTAACCCCCTCAGTACTTTTCCACCTACGTCTAGCAGTATGCAAACTGAACATCCAGGTGCGAGTGAGCTCGCCCTAGCACCAGGTTTCCACCAATTAGCATATCCATCCATCATCACCTCAATGGTCCAGTGTCAATTAGTGTTTGAAGATTGGCTTTGAGTTTGTACTGTGCTCCGAGAATTTTTAAGGGGTGTGGACACAGCCGGCCTCCATGTGTAGGTGTGACCATCTTGTTCGTCCAACTTCCTTGTACCACGTGACTGGACCCCATGAAATCGAACCTTTTCGTGTATTTGATTTTATTCTCCAATAGTCCTCGGACATCTTTTGTTCTGTTTGACTTTTCTAAACAGGAGTCTCTGTTCTTTCACTTCATTTGTATCCAATGTCAGTCAATTCCAGTTTGATAAGACCTTGGCTTTCTTGGCTCTGTGAACTCCTTTAGCTGGGATTCATTTTGTAAATACAACTGCTTTATTAACTGCGACAAACTAAAAATTGAAGCCTTCTTGTTTTTGGCCAGTACTGCTTATAATACGAAGTCGAAACATCCATCCTTTACTTATCCGTATGTTTATCTATATATATGTTGGTGCTTGCCGTGGTTCATTCTATAAAAAAGCATAAGCTAGCTTTATGATTGCTTTACTGCTTGCATTTCTATTGCATCTGTACACGTTTAACCTAAGTATCTTCATCAGGTCTGTGGCATAAGTTTCTTCACCTTGATCCCAAGGTTTCACTTATCCTTAGAGCTTTCGTGATGGTTTATAGATTGTCTGCATTCTCTGGTCTGTATATCTCTTCTATGGGCGTCAATTAGGTTCTAAGTGACATCACCATTCGTCTTCATCATTCATCTTCAGGAATATTATTCAAATGGCCATCATATTTGCTTGTATGTAGGTATGGTTTCCTCAATGGGTACTTTACCTCCCAGATTTTCTTAGGTATAGGTATTCTTCACGGACCTGCACTGAGTCCACGCTCTGCTCTTTGCTGGTTTAACTGTTCTGTATATGTCACATACTTTGGTTCCCATTTTTCAGGTAATGTAGGCGGGGCAGTTGGAGTTGGGGTACTTGGCTCCTCCTCTACAACAGTAACATGCTGTTCATTTTATTGGGAGGGTTTTTAGAAGTGTAGAATATTACACTAGCAATTTTAAAAAATCTGAATTGCACAACGTGTTTGCTTATAGAATAGCCAAAACATTAGGCTTTGCCATGTATATTTCTTTTCTTGGGATCATGCTAGAAGGCTGATCTTGAGACATCTAGCTAATATTAATAATAATAATAATAATAATAATAATAATAATAATAATAATAATAATAATAATAATAATAATAATAATAATAATAAAAATCATTTCTGTTCCTATATTGTATTTTAATGTGGGATTCGTCCTGCTTCTAAGTACTGCAATAACAGGTTTTATTATTACTCGATGAAAGGTTCACATTTATCAACCCTGGAAGGGTTAAGGCTTGGGCCAACCCTGTTGCGGGACTCAGCCCGATGTCCGAGGCGAACATTTTCATTCAGAATCTAGCTTAAAGCATGAAACCCAATAGAAGATAGCAGGCAAAAGGTCCCTTTTGACTAGATGTTTTAAATAAAGTTGCCTAGCGATGGGCCTTTGGGTTGCCATTGTCACCAGGAAGCGTGTTCTGCTGTCAATGTATTCCATCGGGTCTTTAACGTTTGCAGATGAAGAATAAAGGCTCTCTCCATAGGGGCTCATCTCGCTGCAAACGCAGCCAGGAAAATGCCAGGGACTTTTTTTTTATCTAGTGATACTTAATTAGCAGCACAGATATTGCTCCTTCTAGAATTCGTATTATTAGGCATAACCATGTGCCCTGGAAGACTCAATTGTCCTTCAGCATAGCAAATGAAGCAAGGGACCATAAAAGGGAGCATTAATAAACATGCAATTGATCAAGTGACATAATTAGGGCCATTTAATTCCAGGAAGAGACAGCAAAAGTGCAAAGATAAAACTTGAACTCTGCGAATAATATGGCAATGCAAACGGTGGTCTTCCCTCCACTGGCAACTGGTAAGAAAGATAAGTATTGTCCTATTTGCCAGTCTAGTTTTTGGGTGAAATAAATCAGAAGAGGGCCTGGCAATAATGATCAATATGAATTGGCAAAGCCAATAGGTCTAACTTCTTTTATATGCACATCTTGTGTAGTGCATTGACGAGTGCATTTGTGTTGGAGCGCTGTGTGCAGTGGGTGCATAGTTATTGAAGTGCAGGAATTGCAATGTATTCCGAGCTAGTACTTTTATCTGAACCGCTACTTTGATAATATACAACACATTGAGATTGTATGCCCAGGTCATGCAGGTACCCACGCTAAATGATAGATGCCTATGTTATCCCATCATGTGATATGTACTGCCATCATATGCCAAACACTCCGCATATATCTGATATTACCACCCTTTTTCAAGGGCACCAGCCTATCAGGTGCTCATAATTGAGGCTGTACTTGCTGGAATAAGACTGCATTGCCAGATGCCTGTTAGCTGCATGCCTTTACCCCTCCCTGCCACACTAGCCTTCCCCTGACCCCTAACCCACACATACACGTTAGCACCCATTCACACCATATCTAGGTGCCAAGAGATCTCTAAAGATTCAAGTAAAAGAACACATGAACCTTACCTGAGAAGCCTAAGGCATTGGGACATGTTTATGAAGTAACTTTTCCATGTTAATTACATCACCATAGTAACATAGAAAACAGAATGTATTTCAGTGGGTGACATCAGATAAACCTGTTAGTATTTGATTTCATTCATCTAAAGCTGTTAGCACCCGCACGTAGTGTCCATGGGTTCAAATGCTGTAACCCATGAAGGCGGGCTGACCCTACCAGTAGCAGCAACGCAGCCAGTGTTAAGGGTCTCTTGCTTCCTTCTGGCCCCTCACTAGTGTTGGGTGACCTTATCGGCAGGGTCCGCCCACTGTGTGGTGTTATATCACCTGATCTGCATCATTTTCTTTTAATAATCGGAGTTGTCATAGTCTCACAGAGCTAAACGTCTTTAACTTTCTGTGAAACTACAATCGGACTTTACCGTCATTGCACATATTATTTTACTCCATGTTACTGCTCTTCCTTCCTGTGCTAGTTCCCGTTTTGTGGTTACACTTAGTGATGCTCCAATTTATCCTTAAGTGAGTGTTTTTGTTCCAGATATAATAAGGTAGTTAGGGGTTATTCTTTCAGCATGTATTTATCCCGAAGACAATATCAACATAAACAAAGTAGCTGTAATTCAGAGTTATAGAGGCCACTTTCATACCTAAAATTTGAAATGCACTCATTGCCTTTAATAAACAGACCTTCACAACATCACTTGTATGTGAAACCAGTAGGAAGTAACTTTTTTCTCAACTCCCTTTCCTCATTAATACCCACACCCTGCATTATATACATGCATTTTGGAGAAGGGTGTTACGTCTTCCATTAGGGGTCCCCGTGGGTGTGTGCTTTTCGATAAGAGTTGGGCCTTGTGTCTCTTGCTGCCTCTGTGCAACTGGACAATGTTGTCCCTTTATAGAAAGATTCTGTTGGTCAATCCAGGTACACTGTTTGAGTAACTAAATATGGAAACAAATACCATTGTAGTTTCAAACTAACATTCGTGGGTCGGTATGTGCACAAACCTATTAACGAACCTAGATGTGACCAGGGATATGGTTCTAGAACATCCAGAAAGGGTGAATGGAAGGCTGTGGGATAATTGAGATTTGCAGGATGTATAACTTGTTCCAGCATGTGGTTATGGATGTAAAACCAAGGAACCCTCTTCCAACCTATCTCTCCAAGTTTCCTAATGCAAAAATGCCCTCGCAATTTCTTTGATTTCACCTCAATCTATAAATTACAAACGCCATGTTAGGGGCACATAAGGGTATGCGCCGAAATCTCAGAAGTTGCTGATTCTTTGGGCCCTCGACTGAATTTGAGACACATTAGTTTAGAATATAGAGGTTTCTTCCACCTAAGAGAACTTTACTTTGATCGTTTTTTTAAAAAGGGCAGGGTTTTATCTTGTGATAAGTGGTGGTATAGAACACAGGTGGGTGGTCATATCTCGATCTCCCTTGCCGTGGTAACAACATTTTACATGCAGCACTCCCTGGAGAGTCTATGATGGAAACTTAGCAAAGGGTAGTATTGGGACCGTTGGGACCGAGCTGATAGATGTGTAACGGTTAGGAAATTAGGATGTTAAGGACCTTCTTAAATATATCGAGCCCCTAGCTGGATCCAAAAATGAAATTTGTGATGTATTTAAGGAGTTTATTTATTTGGACGTTGAAGTTTTTTAGAAAAATGTTATTATGATTTTGAGACACTGTGATTTTACTATGGTCCTTACTCTATATTGCTTGGAATAATTATGAATGATCTCATCTGTGATTGTACTAGGATTGTACTGGGTACCTCTTTTCTGGAGATTTTGTTTAAATTGTAGTTTTAATACTGTATGATTATGATGATTTAATGAATTGTGATATTTGTATATGATTTCTGTTATGTAAAAGGTTCTATGAACCAAAACACATTCATAATAGTAAGCTCGGTCGTAAGTTTCAAGTAAACCATCAGGGCATAAGAATGACAGCAAATAAATGCTTACAAAAAAACAGTATCATTCTGCCACCACTGTAATGTCATTTCGGAATGTTTTCCAATTTCTGAAACTTCCACCTGAGTGGAAAAGGGATACCAGCAATGAGTTGCCATTTTTATTTCTGTCATTATTCTTATATTTACATCAACCAGGAGACCCGGATGCAGACCTTTGGTTATGAAAAGGTGACGGGATAGAAGGGGTGGACTAGTCCGAACAGTCAAATCTGAATCATTAAACACTGAGCAAAATTCGATGATATAGGAACTGGAACACCCCCATGTCTTAGGCGTGCTCACATAGATAACATATTCTCAGGGGGCATCGACATGCATCCATTAATTGGATTAGCAATAAAACAAAGCCAGTTGCACACGCATTGGGCCCATTATGCAGTGTAGAGTCTGAGAAAAAAGGTAGAGTCGTAAATAGAGACTCAAACAAACACGGCATGAGACTGCTTATGCAATTGGAAAATACAAGTCCAGGTTTCAAATATGTTTCCCTACTCCTCTTGTCGAACACATCACAACCAATGGTTGGCCTTTTTGGGAGTTACCTGAGAAGTCTGCCTAAATGAGCATGTTTTGTAAAGGTAACGTCATGTATGTATTTGCTTATATATGACTCCATGAATGTGTTTACTCAAATATTGCTCGTTGTACACAGCCACATATTTCAGTTGGTGTCCAACCATCCACCCACACAGCTACTAGAGACTGACTCTCTCAACAAAAGTGCGGTCAAGGAACTGAAAACAAAGGAATAGTCATACTTCCTAAACTCCATCATCACAAGGATATTATACTTGCATAAATGGGGCTCTGTTGATGTTGAAAGACATTCGGCAAGAGTCCTTTTGTCTTTAACTCTGTGCATATGTAAGTTCCTTCAGAATCTCATCTTGGGCTGGATGTCTCATTGAACGAGTGGCTATGCAGTGCTTCATGCAAAAAGCATGACTTTTTGGATAACACTCGTCCCCTCCATCCCCATCATTGATGGTAATCGTGCCATACACCAACCCTTTCTCTTCGCCATGGCTCCAATCTTCAAAACCTGTCAGCAGATCCAGGCACCAGGTAAGGCATATTCAGTTTCCTTGGGATCAGTTGTGATTAATAACTATTAATACCAACCAAAAGCTTAGTCAACAATTTGCAAGCAGTTATCTAGAAACCTAGTACACTGCTACCAAACATCTAATCCTGTGCAGTATCACCTGACTTTTTACTGGCCTCAAATGCCCTTTTGACCCCTTGTGCCAGCAACAATGGCCACATATTTAGTCTCACTCTAGGCACCAACACTCCACCCAAAGCGTATGTCTATAGCATATTGATAAAAATTCCACAGAGCTTCAGGATTATCTCTTAACCGTGCAGTAACATCATATTTGTCAGGTTTCAATGAAAGGTACAGGCCTGATGTCTGAATTTAGAGGTCTGATCCCAGCGAATGCCCTTAAATATGGTAACAGATGATTATCACTAGTTACATTTGGCCAAGCTCATAATTGTCCCTGTTAGAACCCTATCATGTTATCTGGGGTGGTGAGGACCTGTTTTGTGGCTAGAACAGTCAACAATGGAATGTGATCCTTGTTTACCTACAAGAAAATAACAAAAAACATGAACTCCTTGGAAATGGCACAGAAGCACTTTGCACAGAGCTCATCTCCTATTTTCATGGCAGGTGAAGGAGGTGGAAAGGAGGAACACGCAGTTCAGGAATGTGCTGGGTGGATGTTAGGGAGAATTATCATAAATGTGCTAATACCCTTCACTTAGAGAACCCCAGCAACTTTTCTGGATTTTGAGGACTTGATTATTTTTTACCTCGAGAGAGTGAGAGCCTTTTTTCCCACTCTCTCCGTATTTTGATGTGTGTTTTACTCTTGTGCTCATTGATTATGGAGTTTTAAGATAACTCCATAGGCATTATCTTTTCAAATGTATCACACAACACCCTCAGTGCAGTTACACAGGGAAACCTTTTTGGCTGTCCCAATGTTTAAACACCTTCTCTGGGATAAACTACTGTTTCCCAGAGAAAGTAAAGTTAAATTGACTTTACTAGTCTTTTAAAATTCCTAGACCCAGCACATACCATCTTCCTATAGAGTGCTTGAGGGGTTACGTAGTATCCCCTATGTCTAGAACCTCATTTAACAGTCCTCTGCTACCCTTTCCTCTTGAAATGGCTGGTGACAGTGGTTTTACAATGAACTATCATGATTTTTCCCGACCGTGAACATCGGTAGCGTTAAATTGGGGGAGCCATGTTTTTCAAGATGGCTCCTAAGCCTCCTTTGTTTAAACGGGTCCCGGTCTTCTTTTTCGACATTTCTTTTTGGAAAGGTCCTTCTAGTGTTTGTCTCTGCACGCCAATTTAGGTTTGGTCCCTTTGTTCTATGCCTTTGGTGGGCTTCAGGACTGAAGACCGCCTTTGGTGCCCGAGTTTCTGAGGTGGGCAGGAAGTGAAGGAGGCGTCCGAAACTCCCTGTGCTTAGTCTCCTAGGAGACCCAAATGCACTCTGGCTTCATTGGCTGGCTGACTGTCCGGCAAGGACAGCCAACCTGCTGGGTTAGTGGCAGCTAGGCTGGAATGAATGGGAGAAAACTGTTTAAAAGGCGAGTCTCTTGGCTTGGAAGTCAGAGTCAACCACTGGAGCGAAAGAACCGAAGACGAGCTGGAAGAGCATGGCTGCTGCAACTACTGGTCCGTTGGTTTGCCCGGTGGAGCCCTGCTGCAGGTCCAAATCGCCAAGTTCATCTTGACAGAGAAGTCCTTCAAGGACGAATTCTTCCTTTGAATTGGTAGGACCAATCAACTTGTAAGCCACCTGGATACCATTCTCAGAGGAGAAGGACACCAGCTTGTGTGCTTGAAGACAGCTACCAGAATCAAAGAATTGCCAGCTTTGCGACCAGCCTCCGTGCAGTGCAGGAGTCCCCCAACATCCTCCCTCTTGTACCCACGACTGAGGATCAGGAACAGCAAGATCTGCAGGAACTGCCAGGAACAGAAGTCTTCAGCTGTATCTTTTTCTGCAAAATAAGGTACTGTGAAAACACGACCGAGAGAACTTACTTCTCACCGCAAAAGTTTGTGGAACTTTGGCAACTTGCAAGCCTTGTCAGCTTGTGACCCAACATATGAACCTTTCTTCCGTGAACTATTTCGGAGAACCGTGGTAAAAACTTTTCTGTTTAAATACCAGAACCGTTTTTACCTATACAAGACACTAGTACATTGACTTTGCCCTACCTATTGCATTGAACCAACTCCTCTGGCGAACTCAAACTATTTGCACTGTTAAAAGTAATTGTATATATTCATTGAATTAACTTATGCATTTTTGCTCCTACTTCACATGCTGTGAATGCCATTTTGCTCCTCCTTCAAAGTAGCTTAAATGTTTCAGAACCGGTTAGTGTAAAGTATTGTAGTATATTTTTTGTGATATTTATTGCCTCCTTTTAGTGAATGTTTTGTAACTGACTGTGTAATAAATTAAGAAGTGTTTTACCAAGAAACCTTGAGTAGTGTCTATATGAATACTTGTTATTGTAGACCTTTGTGTAACATTCTTAAAAGCTCACATTCCCTCTTCAGATAAGCCTGGCTGCTCAGCTTGCTACGAAAAACTGTGTGGTTCCGACTTATATTCAAAGGTTGGTTTTGTTAAACCTGTAGTCATAGTTGTTTGTAGTGGTCCCAAAGGGTACTGTATACCAACTTTGCCTAACACTGGTGGCAGGCGGTGAGAATAAATTGTATAGTTGTTACATTGAGAGTTCTGATTTACTTTTGTTCAGATAGTAAACTTCACAAGGCTGAGCACCACTAGAAAAGCCTAAAGTTATCATGCCTGATATGGATAACTACAAACAGGAGGTCATGCTCATTTTAACAGTAGATCAACGGAAGGTCAGGAACCTCCCTGTTAACGGAAAGAAAAATGAAATGGTTGAAAGATTGTTGGCACATCAAAGATTGAGAAATTGGACTGTCACCCCTAATCTCTCAGAAAATGTGTATAATGTTGATGAGAAGGATGATGATGTAGAGTCTAACTCTAATGTTATTGAGGAACCAGAAGAATCAGAGGAGTCTCAGGATGTTAGCCCCACTACACCTCTACCTGCTATTGGGCCTCAACCTTTAGCCACAGGGACCCTACCAGGTCCAGTACTGAGTCCAGAATGTGTCTCTCTTGAAAAAATGAGACTTTAGTTAGAGTTCAAAAGGCTCCAAATGCAAACTGAAAGTAAACATCAAGAAATCAAACTCAGAGAAATGGAAATGCATCATGCTCTTGAAATGAAGAAATTTTCTCTTGAAAATGATTCTCTCCCAGAGTCTTCTAGGTCTTCCAGCCTTAAGAGACCTTCTATGCCTAAGGAAGCTGTCAGTATGTATGAGGTGAAGCTTGATATTTTGGATTTGGTTGGCTGCTTTTGAGAATAACTATGAGATTCAGAGTTTCACAGGGAATCAGTTGATTCCTTGGCTTTTGTCTAGGCTACCCCAGATTGCAACGGATGCTGCAATGGAGGTGGGGGAACTTGAAAGATTGGAGTATGAAAATGTAAAGCTAGCTTTGATACCTAGATTTGGGAAACATCCTTCCAAGTACCTTAAGAGGTTTCGGACCTCAAAAAGCATGATGGTACCCCTTGGGCTAACTGGGTGTATGAATGTTTGAAGAACTTAGATGGTTGGGTAAAGGGTTACAAAGTTAACACTTGAAGGAATGAGAAATCTATTTTTGTTAGAATAGATTTTTGATGCCTGCTCTCCTGAGCTGAGACAGCACTTGGGTGATTCTAAGGAAATTGATCCAAAGAAGTTAGCAAGGGCTGCTGACTTATGGGTTGACAACAGGGCTACTCACAAGGATTCTGGGGCAACTCAGAAGAAGGATGCTGTGAAGCAGAAAAAGAAAGATGGCAAAGAGAATTCTAAAACCTCCAATCCAAAAGAGGGTCCCAAACAGAAAAAGGGTAAGCCACAAGGGAAACTGGACCAGGCTAGTGAAACCTCTGGTGCTAAACCATAGGGAGGTCAGTAGAAACCCCCATTTATCAAAACATTTGGAAAATGTCATACTTGTGAGTCTACTGACCATGTGAAAGGGGATCCCAGATGCAAGGGTAAACCTTCAGGGGTCCACTCTTCCTCCTTAGCCTTTTCCCCAGAAGGAGAATTACAAATGGTAAGTGGAAACTTTAAACTACTGGCTGAAGACCCCATTGCAGTCTCTGCCAGTGTTACTTTAGTGTCCCTGGGTCAACAGAATTTAGATGTCTATAATTCAATTCCAGATAACACAAAGGAATATTAGTAGGATGGTGTACTTGTGAATGGTCAGGAAACCCCTGCCATTAGAGACACTGGGGCCAGCATTACAGTGGTGGATGAATCTTTTTTCAACCTGGGGATGTTGCTCATGCACCCAAAGCCATCACTAAGCTTGCTGGAGGCCCTGTTCAAATGCGTCCAAGATTACCAGCTCTCATCCAGTGCAACAACATAACTGTCAAAATACCAGTTAGTGTGCAGAGTGAGGTGCCTGGGAGAGTCCTGTTGGGGAATGACTTAAAAACTCTTGAAGTTGTATCAAACACCCCCAGGCCTCCGAGTAAGAGCAAACAGGGACAGACAGGGAAGGCCAGAGAGAGTACCTCAACTTACTCTCCAGGGGATGTTACAGAAGAAACTATAACACCCAGCCCACAGGAACTACTAACTGCTATTAGTAGTTACAAAGGGGAAACCCAAGGTCTCCAAGAAAAAGCAAGAGAACACTCTTGTGCTTCCAACCAGGACATCTCCGAGAGGACTGTCCAAAGTCACACCTGTGACTGCTCCACCAGCTGAGGCTGAGTGTGAGAAAGAACCAGGACAGGTTGAATCAGCTGCTGAAGATTCAGAGCTGGAAGACGGCCTTCCCTCTGTTGGAGCTTTGGATCCTAAAGACCATCCTGAGCTGCAGTCTTTACTGGCAGAATGTGGCCCCTATAGAGCAGACATTAGCACAGGTCAGAGAGAGTGTCCTACTCTTGAAGAACTTTGCTTACAGGCAGCTTCCCAGCTGGACGGGTCAGAGCCAGGGAAGCACAGGTTGTACTGGGAAGATGGCCTTTTCTACAGTGAACCAACTAAGTACATCCCAGAGGAATACAGAAGAATTGTAGTGCTTCTAGAGATCAGACAACAGTTCCTACAGTTAGCCCATGAGATTCCTTTGGCTGGTCACTTAAGTTTTAAGAAAACCAAGGAAAGGCTTTCTCTATATTTCTACTGGCCTAAGTTGAGGTTTGATGTAGATACATTCTGTAGGAGCTGTCACACTTGTCTCAAGACCAGAAGTGGGAGCTTTGCTTCCAGCTTCAGCTGAGGAGGAGGAGGAGAGTGAGCCTCCACCTGATCTTCTCAGGGGACAACCTTTAGATGAGAAGATAGAAGGAGTTAATCTCTCTTCTAATCTGAGACTGGAACAACAGGAGGAGTGAAAGTTTCTGTTAAATCAGTTTGCCTCCCTGTTTCCCTATCACCAGGCTTGACCCCTTGGGGCCAGCATGATAGTCTCACTGGTGACTGTTTACCTGTTAAAATCACAGGTTGCAGAATGTCAGACCATGTAAGACCTCACATAAAGGAAGAGGTCAACAAAATGCTTGATCTCTGGGTAATAGAGCCATCTATAAGTCCATGGTCTAGTCAAGTTGTGCTAGTGCCAAAGGCAGGATCCAAGAAGTTAGCATTCTGTGTGGACTATAGAGCTCTAAATGTAGTCACAGAGACTGATGCCCATCCTTTAACTAGGACAGATGAGCTAGTGGACAAACCTGGTTCAGCCACGTACCTCAGTACATTTGACCTAACATCAGGCTATTGACAAATAGCTCTGACAGACCTTGCCAAGGAGAAAACTGCATTTTCAACCCTAGCAGGCCTCTACAAGTTTAAGGTAATGTCTTTTTGATTAAATAATGCACCTGCTACATTCCAAAGGATGGTTAATCAAGTTCTGAATGGGATGGAGGACTTTTGCATGGCATACTTGGATGACATAGCAGTGTTCAGCCCTACTTGGAAAGAACATGTCGACCACTTAGGATATGTTTTGCAGGCTCTTGAGCAGGCCCATCTGACCATAAAGGCAATCAAATGTCAAATTGATCAGAGCAAAGTGGTCTACCTTGGACATGAGATAGGAGGAGGTGAAATAAGGCCATTGCCAAGCAAAATACAAGATGTATAAGAATGGGCCACCCCTACTAATCAAATCTAAGAGACCTACAACCATGAACTGACATGCACAGAGCCACACAAACACAGCTGGTGATAGTTGACCAGTGAATAGTTCGTTAGTGGCAGGAATAGATGATCAACATTTTCTGTAACCAGGCACAGCAGGGGGATAGTGTGATGCTGGAAATGCATCGGAGGGACCGGGCCTGCGTATCCTTGCCATTTATTGCCTTATCATGTATGTTCTGTCTTGTTTTCCATGCAGGAGTTCATGTGGGACTCCTGGTGGTGCAGCTCTTCCTCTTTTTGGTTTGGTGAACAGACCCCTGGGATACCCTCATGGCACCCATGGGTGGAAGTATCACCCTGTGCTCCTAGTGTATGTTTTTGGGCACCTGTTTGTTGCCCACAGAGCAGGGTACGGGTTGGTGGCAGCTCCATGCTGAATTGACAGGTGCCCTGCGCATCCTCCATTTTGGGATGCTCAGGCCCTGTCATTGGAATCAGTGGATTCCTGATAGGAAACAAGATGGCCCCTGTGGCCTCTTACTTTCTATCGCCTGTTACCTTACGTTTCCCAAAGTCCTGGGAAGCCCTGACTCTGTCCCTTCCCCCTGACCGGCTGTTGGGTGGAAGTTCCATATATGGTGTTGTGGGGAAGTCCAGGCCAGACTGGCTGGAGCCTTCCCAATGACTGTATGTTGTGGGTATGCCCATGTGGTGGGACCTGGTGAATTGAGTGTGTGACGAATATGCATTTCATGTTATGGGTGTCTAGTATCTAGTGTTTGATACAATGACTGAGGCCTCATTAGGACTCCGGCGCTAAACCATGGTGCTATTAGCACCATGGTCCATGCCAGAGTCCTCCATGGGGGAATGGGGAATTACCACCCCATTCCGAGGTTGGTGGGGCGGTAATTCTCCATGCTGCCATGGCCCTTCCCCCATTCCCATTTTGCCCCATAGGGCTCAATGGGAATGGGGAAGGCGTTAATTACGGTATCGCAAATTGCGGCACCATAATTAGCATCAAGGTCCCTTTGCAGGTCCCTACTTTAACGGCTGGTAAAACCAGCCGTTAAGGTCGGGTCCCGCAAAGGGACCTCGTAATTAGGCGCTAGGTGTTTAACGGCACCACAGCCTTTTACGGCACCGTTAAACAATAAGCGCCTGGGTCATAATCAGGCCCTGAGACAGACTTGGCTGAAACTGGTTTGAATGCAGTGTGTAGTCTGAATGGCAGATTGCTTGTCCGGATCCACATTCTGTGCCGTGAGTGTCTGGATGGAGAAGAATGGCCTGAATGGACAGTGTGCATGATTGGCTGCCTGACTGCCTGAATGCCCTTCTGAATGATTGGTTGCCTGAGTGTGACCCAGCAGAGTGAATGGGAAATCGTTCAGAAGCTGAAGTTGATACTTGATGCTTACTCTCGAAGCTGAGCCGGAAGAAGCAGGTGAACCACTGTTCCCTTCATTGCAATCTGAAAGCTGATGTGCCTTCAAGAACTGATCCAAGAAAGGACCTGGCGAAGAGACCTCTTCTGGAGCTACGAGGGACCATTGTGCACCAGCAGATCTTTGCCAAAGCTCCCTGGTAGATGGACCTACTAAAGGCTGCCGACCGGAGAAGGGGACCGCCGAGGAGAATGAAGAGAAGCACCAGACTGCCGTCCACCGCCGCCAACCGATGTCGCTGACCAGAGCCTCAGTGCTCCCTTTGCATAAGAATATTTGATCCAAGGACTCCCTTGTTCACCACCGTCGACCACTTTCGTTCTCCCGGAGAATGTCAAAGCCGCTGATGACCAAGGAGAATCCGTCGGTGGGTTTCCCACCACCCGAAGACCTCAGAGATGCCGAAGAAGCTACTGAAGCCAGTCATTATCACCTCCTGTGCGCCGACACCAGACGCCAATGAATCGATGCCCTTGCTGGGCCAAAGTTCTTCATTGAGTCTTTGCAGCAACGAACACTTGTCATCGAGGTCCTCTTCTTCACAGGATGTTGACAAGTTTTCATCAATGAGCACCTTGAAGATCGAAGCTGCTCCCTCTAGGACAACATTTACCTCTTTCCTCACTGAATCTTGACATCCAGTGGCTCCTGCCTTAAAGGAGTGTTCTCAAGAAGGGACTGTCGATGACTCACCGAAGAACTCTATGAAACCGGGTACTTTGGAGCAGTAGAACTTTTATAAAAGGAGATAAGACTCTAATAGACAATACATGGACTCGGCTTGTAGTGCATCTTCATTTGCAGGTTGCCCCGGTCAGGGGATCCCCATACAGAACTGTGCCTGATGGTAGGCGGTCAGTATTCTGCCAATTGTCTAACCAACTTGTTTTTTTCCTAAATCTATGGGGATATTGTTTTGCTGTGTTGATTCGTATGATATTGTAACTGAGTACAGTTGTTGCATTTTAATGGAATCAGAGTAATCATGGTACCACCTAGAACCATTTATATTTACTATTTCAGAATTGTCAGAGCGTGTGTTATCATGATTGTGTACATAATCTTGAACGTTATTTACGTAAAGACTGTGTTTTAACTAATACAATGTGTGGACATTCCTTTGTGGGTGCTTGGGGACTACACTGTACTTAAGAACCAGCCCATATCACCTCCTGAGAAGCTAGGCCTGGATTGCTCGTCCATTGCTACCAACAATAGAGAATCTTGGCTGGGGCCCTCTGTGCTTCTCCTCTGCCATATAGAGAGCAGAAGAACAGACTCCCCACCTCCAGTGAAGTCTTCAAACACGGTCCTGCAGTCGTGGCCTGCAGGCTCACATTGTGTGATCACGGTCCTGCAGGCTCTGATGGTCTTGGCCTCCCAATGGCAATCGCACCACTGTGAGAGTGTCTGAAGATCAAGCAATTTATTCTTAAAGGGTAACTACATGACCCAATACAATTATCCATTACACTATTCAATTGGAGCCACAAACATCTAACTACTATCCATAGAGGCATCTAATTGATTTCAATGAATTGACTCATAATAATGTGAGAACACAACAAGGAGAAGAAAATATTTGATTAAATTGAGTAAAACGTATCTTTTATTGAAAACTGCTCCTCCTGAAGAACCGCTAGACAAAAAATAGCGAGGAAACACGTGAAGGGGAGCAGACAACAAAGCTGAATAAGTGTAGCAGGCAACTATTTCGAACAAGAAACAACTCGAGAGGTTATTTATTTAATTACAGTGAAATTATCAACCAATAAACAACATGCTTCTGATTACAATGAAGCATTCATTGAATTATTAAGGTGAAGGCGCAACCTTGGACTTTCCTCTAACAAAAAGTTGCTTCATAGCCCTGGCCGGCCTTTAGTTTGAACACCAAAACCTGGAGAGCGCCAGTGCTGCTAAAGGCTGGTTAACATTAGCCCACATGGTTTGGGCCTCCCAGATCAGCTTGGTGCCCTGGGTCTGCCCAGGCCACCCCACTTCCCGGATTCTCCCAGCATCCATGGTGCCCATGCCACCCAGGCCCCATGGCCTAATAGGATCCCACCATGCAACAACAGTACGTTTGGATGATCTCGGCACTCCACCAAGGTGCTGAGCCGGCAATCCAGCAATCCAGCAAGCTGCTGGGCCCCCTACCTCTGGTGAGGCCGACTGTGTGACCTCTGCCAGCCAGGGAAGAAGCACCCTGTGGCGTGGTCAGTCACCCGTATGGTGTAAAAAGGGGGAAGCGACACCCATCGCAGTGAAAAGGGAGGAGTGGATGTCCAGTACCCTGCCGGTGGTTCCTCCCGGAGCATGGCCCTCTGTGTAGAGGGTGCTCATGTGGCAGACGTGAGGATCATAAAATATCTCGTCAACTCCCAACGAGGGAGAAAGTGCCAGGTCCGCTACTGGAGCTCTTAATTGCCCAGCCCACCCAATCTAGGCTCTCAAAGAGATCCCGGAGCTGGCGGGTGGCGGGAAAGGAGGAGATGGCAATGATCACTGCTCATATGGGTGGAAGTCTCTCACTTGGAGGGGAGAAGCAGCTCCTGCTGTGGATGTGCAGTCCAGCCCCAGTGGCCACAAACAGCAACAGAAGCCTTAAGGCTGCCGCACCACTGGAGCACCCCAAGGAAATTTTCTAGGCCGCCCTGCAGAGAAAAGGGTGTATCATTTCATGTCGGCACCCCGTAAACAAGAGACTGTGTGTCCCTGATGTGAACCTGGCTATCCAGGCAGTGATTGGAAAATGATCCATGCGCTGAAGGAAGGGAACCACTACTTGCCATGCGCAGCATCAGGAGAAGATGCAGCAGCCCTCAAGAGTGGTCCCAGGCTCCAATGCAATGCACTCAGTGTTGGAGCAATGATATAACGATCCTGGGAGGCAGTGAATCGACATCATGGCTGTGAAAGTAGGAGCCCTTGTACAATCGCGGGGCACCGGGTGGTGAAAGCAATCAAGCGCTCCCGTGTCGGAGATATGCAGATAGAAACCCCTGTAGAGTTTCCGGCCGCTGGTGGTGAAACAGAATGAAGCACTCCATGTCGGCGCAATGCAGAGAGAATAAGCATGGTCCGCTACAGATCCCGGGACCAACGGCGGTGAGGTGCCTGATAATAAAGCAAGGAGAAACGTGAGGAATGAAATGCCGGCCAGAACTCTGCAGTGAGAAAAGAAAACATCTTGTCACATAAAAGCTTGAAACGAGACTTGCATCACTTTAAGGTTAAGTGCATGTGTGCTCATAAGAACAGTAAATACCCTGCAACGCTCCGTGTATGTGGGTTCCGGCCAACCATAGGTCTGCAGAGTCAATGGTGCAATCATGCTTCCACCTCACATAGCGAGTACATACCTCTAGCAATCTGCTTGGCAAAGGAAGTGTGACCTTGATCCTGGACTCTGTCAGAATGGAGTGCTCAGGAGCAAACCGCATAATTGGAAGCACACCGGTTTGCCACTCCATGCTTTCGGGGACTAGGAGCTTGCTCTCCGCCCCAGTAAGGACGACGCAACCTTCCTGTGCCAATGCACATAGGCACTTGGATGGTAGTTTCAGAATGTGAAAACACAAGTGCAACTGTGTGTGCTGTGACTCTCACTAACCTTATGCCGCACTCAAATACCCGGTGATGAAAATACATACGTAGTGCTGTCAAGAAAGACATTTGGAAGCAATTAAGCACTGACCATTGCCAACATGAAGGGCAATACCAAGAAATGTATTACACACATCAGGTCCTGCATGTACTGGCGGTGGGTGCTCCTTGTAGAAACATGAACCACCATCCGTTTAGATCCAGCAGCACTCCAGGATCTCTCCATGCTGCGGACGGCACAAATGAAAGTAAGAACTGTTTCCTGGAAAGAAATGAAAGAATTTGACAGCAGCATGTCCAAGGCAGAGCCTGTGAGGGTTGCAGCTCAAGGTTGAGTGCACGTGCACCCTCTTCTACCAGCAATATCCTGCAGACAATTCCTGCCTGAAGGAGTGTGACACACACACCATGCCACCAGCGTCATACTGTCCCACACCACAATGTGGCAAGGGCTCTATGTCAAATCATCGACAGCCATTTCTACGACGGGTGTTTTTTACATTTTACTTTTGGAAGGGGCTCCACCCAAAGCCCCTACACACTCACCTAATGTTTAACTATTCCCGACCCCATGACCCCTTATCTGCCCTTTCTGACCCCCCCAAAATTTGAATGAGTTTTTTCTACAAAGTGTTTTCGTAAAAACACCCGCCGAAAAAAAAGACTGTTGATGAAACAGCGATGCACCGTGGCAAGGATGGGACTCCTGCTTGCTGCGCGAACCAGCCTCTCCGAAGCCGGCACATCATCATGCCATTCCTGACCTTGGCGCGGCCCTCTACTGAGAGGCTGTGCGGCTGTGAAGCGTGGGTAAGTTACATGCTGCCACCCCCTGCCCTGTCAACATCCAGAAGCATTCCCGCCTAGGGGTGCCTGAACATGACACACCATAGATGCCTCTACCACCTGCGTCTTGCGTCTTGCACTGACATCAAGGCACTAAGCTGATGTGACCCCCGGTGTCCCAGGTGCGGCTTTGCCGGATGCTGAACTGTGATACTGACTGTTGTGAACTGATACTAGCACACGTGTGAACTGGTTTCTTGCAGCCCCGCAAATGCTAAAAGAGGACTCAGTAAACATGCATTTTGATGCTGTGAGCCTTGCTGTCATTTCCATACTTAAAGTGCTTAAAGTGGTCTCAATAAAGATATCTATGAGGAGCTGTGCACTTGCAGGTTGTCAGCATGCTCTAAGTAGTGCCAGTAGCAGACAATAGTGTCATTCAGTGTTGGAGTTCCACTCACCCCAGATTAATGAAGGATCTCTTAAAAAGTGGTAGAACTGCCAACAGACCATCACCCGCTGAATATGTATAGAGTGTTCAACATGTATTATATGTCTGCAACTACCTGAGTCCCTATGTATGCATCATTGGTGTATCCTACAATACCCAAGTTGTCTAGGTACTGCTGTTTTGTAACGGGGGGAATCAGTTTATATTCAGTGAGATTTGTTTTTGTTTGTTATGAAAAAGGAGTAGTGTTGTGTCCCTCCTATGTATATTGCCCTTTTAAGATGGGCCATGGCTGTGTCATGACCCGAGCTAATAAAAGGAGCTCCTGCCGCCACGTGCGGCAGAATGGCTGCAGACATAAACAATGGAACTTCTGACTCTGTCACTCATTTTGGGCCTGCATGCCCACACCATGCAATCACGGTCCTGCAGCCCTGGCCTGCAAGCCCATACCGTGTGATCACGGTCCTGCAGGCTCTGCTGGTCTGGGCCCCCCAGATCAGCCTCGTGCCCTGGGTTCGCCCAGGCCAACCCACATCCCGGATGGTCCCGACATCCATGGTGCCCCTGGCACCCAAGTCGTTTCCCCATGGCCTAGCAGGGTCCCGTCCTGAAACAACAGTAAGTCTGGGTGATCCCGGCAATCCTCCATAGTGCTAGGCCCCCTAGCACCGGTGAGGCCAGCCAGGTGACCACCGCCGGCCTCCCCAACATTTTGGCCTAGGGTTTACCGTAACTGGAGCTAGGTGCGGCAATTCACTGCCTAGTGGCACTGTGCATTACAAGCCATCAAAATGTAAACTATAGAAGGGGCACCCCAAAACATAATATCATTATTCAATAATGCAAATTTATTTTTTAGTGTGTTACAGTTAACAAATAGTCAACCTTTCACACTTCTAAAATAAAATACATTAAAAAATAGCATTAATCCCATGTAACAAAAACATTTCAAAATCCAATTAATCATTTCTCATACACATACAATTTCATATCATTTGACCAATACAATATTAATTTAATACGAGGCTTGGTATCACAGAGGAAGTAGAGACAGCGATATCACTGCTCATCATGCCCTATTTGCAAATGTGTTGCATGAAACCGTAACGAGCATCAAGAACACAGGTTTTTGTGTTATTACCACACATGACACCTACATTACTGAAATACAGCAACTGAAACGTGAAATGCGAAAAAACATTAGAAATACAAAAGGTCTACATTTGAGCCCCTCTGCTTACATTTTGGGTATAAAACGGGAACAGAGGAACTTTAAAAGCAAACCTAAAGGCCTTTGAGTGATGAGATATCAGAGAGCAGGGGAGTGCATGTTAGCTGTCATTTTGAAAAAGTTGGATAGACATTATTGGGAGATTATAAACGAGAAGGAAAATAGCCAGGTGATACTGCAGGACTATCCTGTCATGGAAGAACAATGGGTGAATCACTTCTTTCAATTGAACAGTCCAACTTTGTCCCTGCATTTCCCTGAGGGTGGAGTAGTATCGTGGGGCTTTGCTTTTCACTATGGGGACATCAAAGCAAGTATTCGTAAACTCAGCCACTCAATGGCGCCAGGCCCGCGGGGGCTTTGTAACACAGTCTTAAAGACTGATCCCACATTCTGTGCTGCTACCTTATATCAAGTTTTCAAACCAGCCTTAGTTCATTAACAGTTTCCCGACTCATGGCACACAGCTACGATTGTCTCAATGTTTAAGAAGAGAAACAACGTAACCCTCTTAATTACAGACCTATATCTCTCATAGTCTCAGAATCAAAAATATTTGCTTCGTTGGTTCTAGCAGACCTTTCGTTATGTGCAGTCAAATCAGGCATTTTAAAACCAAATAAAAGTTTTTTCCCGCAAAGCAGGTTTTTGGATTAATTTCTCACAGCGTAGAGTATGACAAAAGATCCTTTTTCGGATCTATATGCTGTCTCCATCGATGTATTGGTGAAATTCAACAAAATTGAAAGAACCACGCTCTGGAATAAACTAAGAAAGGGGGACATTCCTAATAATCTGCTGTCTATCATGATCCAACTCCACGCAAACAAACCACTACTAGATAGATTAGGTAGGGGCAGAACACACCCCCAATCATCCAAACATCAAATGAGTTGCGCCAGGTCTGTGTCCTGATGCCCATACTATTCAACCTATGTTTATCAGACCTTGTTGAGGAACTTGGGAATGCAGCGTTTCTCTCTCCTTCAGTGCTTGGGCACAACATATTATTGGTCACGTACGGAGACAATATTCTCCTTTTGGATTCTTCAAATGTGGGATTCAGCATTTCCTTAAGGCCTTTAACCTCTACACTGTGAGAAATGCTGTGATCATCAACAACCCGAAATCTATAATAATGGTGTTCCTCGCAGGTCGTAGAAAATTGTCAAATTGCCCAAAGCTGAATTCCAGTCAGATTGAAGAAGTCAGAATATTTAGCTATTTGGGTTTTAACGTCTATGGGTCAAGAGGAAGAGTCCTTCTGATCAAACTTGTGATAGCAAAGACAAAGCATATGCTATGTCAAATGGGTTCACTACATCGACGATTTGGCAAATTCCCCTTGAAGCCCCAGCTCAAGTTCTATGAGTCCAAAGTGGTCCCGGCTATCTTTTATGGGCTGAAGACCTATTACCAGTTGGCTGAGTATGATTTTGACTATTTGGAAGGTTTGCTCTACAAAACCACATTGGGGCTCCCTTGATCAGTCCCAATAACAATCAGTTGAACGGAATTAGGCCTGAATACAATACATTCAAAAATAGGCTGGAAAAAGACACAGCTCTGCCTAAAGATCTATGAGATTGCACTGGTGCAGTCATGTGACACATATCTGAAGTCGGCATCTACCAGTTTGGAAGAGGCAGCATTTAATAACTTTCTGGCCAGGAAAAAGATGACTGGATCTGCACTTGTGAATAAATCAAACACCTATAGGAGCTATACTGAATAAAATGAGGTTGATCTTAAATTGCGATGATGTGTACCCTACCTGATGTTATATCCATGCTGGGTATTCACTAGAATCCTGATATATTTTCGGCTAAACCTGCTGCTGACCAGTGAGAACAAATGCTGTTGGAAGGCTGAAGGTGTTGAGGATGCCACTTGTAGTTGATGCTCTCTCTCTGTGGAGACCTCAAAACACTTGGTCTGTGAATGGCCTGGTTTGATTCCTCTAAAAAATGTCATCTTTGCCAACTTTATTGAGAGTTTTATATTACAACCCTGGGAATGTCTTTGGGAGCACCTCGGAAAAATCATTATGGATTGCCTTGTATTTTTTTATACAAGAATTGCAACTGTAAATGGTTTAAATTTTTGCATTTGTTGATTTATTTTATTTGCTGATTTTTAATTTTATTTGTGTTAACAACTGAATTGTTTTATGTAAAGTTAAATTCCCAGATTGGAGACTAAGGAATACATTTATGAGACTACGATTGAACATCTAACAAACAGGGGAAATCCTAGCGAGAAGAGGTCTGGGGGCCTGAGCCTTGAATTTGTGTCAGATTTGTGCCAAACCAGAAAATCAATCTATCGAACATCTGATGTTGGAGTGTGAGGGCACGAGAAGCCCCAGACAACAGTTCTTCAGCAGGTTCATCTCTGACTCAATGTATTGGGGGTACGACCATCTTTGGGAAAGTCTGATTGATGGTCAATCCCAACAAAAGATGATTGCAGTAGATAAGATTCTGGAGGACTGCAATATAGAACTGTAAAATCTTTGCCAAAAGACTGTTTGAGGGTCTGGACCTCAATATGTTGCCCGTTGGAAATGTTAAATCTTGGACAAATGACCTCCTGAGGAAGTTTGTTTTTCTCTTTCTCCTTAATTCGTGTTCTTGCTCTCTCTTTTCTTCAATTCTCATCGTCTCTTCTACTGTTTTTTCTTTGAGAACTGAAGTTTGTAAAAAAATTGACCTATTTGCTTTGGATGCACTTTTTTTTAAGCTTTGGATTTTATCAATAGTTTAAATATTTTGTTTATTTGTGAAAGGTTAAATTTGTAACCATATAGAATAAAAACAAAAAAACTTTAACAGACTGAAGGAGCCGGTGGCATACTGTACGAAATTTCCAAACAAACATCTAAGAAAACTGTACATGAGAGCGCGATTCAATCTTCTTGCGACATGTGAAATCATGGCGATCCGGATGCAATCCAACGACAAAGCTTGTCGTTTCTGTAAGGAATTATCCAAACCGGAAACAATAAAGCATCTCTTGCTGCATTGTTCAGAGTTGACAAACTTAAGAGCCACATACCTGCAAAACCTTCGCACAAACCATTTAGGACTGCTTGAAGATGAAGACTCAACTTGGTGGAATAGGTTGATGTCAGGAGAGAAAACAAAGTGGACTATAGCGTCTGTAAAAATCTTGGAAAGCGCTTTTGAAATGATCACCCTACGATCTTCTTTGGCGATCAATTCTTAAAACCAAGGCTTGAGTGGGTCACCTTAACAAGAGACTGGCAGTGGCACACCTCTCCTTGCGAACTCTCGCCGATTACTGTGTGACAACTGCGCTTGTTGTTTCGTTATTTTCTATTATGTGCCTCTTTAGAGACGAGCATCAAGAGTTTTCTAAACATTGCTAATGCAATTAAATACAAAGTAAATAAAAAAATAAAAAATAAAAACAAAAAAAAGATTTTATGTAACAAACTGTGTTAAAGTC
This sequence comes from Ambystoma mexicanum, assembly GCF_040938575.1. NCBI lineage: Eukaryota > Metazoa > Chordata > Amphibia > Caudata > Ambystomatidae > Ambystoma > Ambystoma mexicanum. The sequence goes on along the minus strand of NC_090941.1, from coordinate 163,198,899 downwards.
TGTTCATTTGGACTATAAGACACTAAATAAATGCATGTTTTAAAACATGGATACTTGTTCAGTGGTGCATTGTATAGCAATCCCTTATCTTCCTCTAAGAAAAGTCTAATGTCTTATTAGAAAACCCATAATTGACCTTCCACAAATTTATGAATGCAATTACAAGAGAAGTCTGGTTTTGCAACAAAAATCTCATCCAAAACCCCTCCGTTTTGATGATAAAATAAGCACATTTCCCTAAATACACAATATGCAAATACCCTACAGCTTTGCACTGGGTTAAAAGATGCTGTGGTTTTTCCAAAAGTATGTTGTGTTTACACATTCTACAAAATTGATTCTCCTTAAGCATATCTAATCTAGGTTCTAAAATTGTTAAAGTTGGCAATTGATTTATCTTAGGAGAAGGAAATTTAAGAATGTATGGTTGCAGCTTAGTGTAATAGAAAATGTTTTTATCTTCCCAACATACTCACAGTTGGATCTCCAATTCCAACGTTGAGCTTTTTCCTCAGAATTCCTAATCAGAACAACAAAATGTTGTTAAATAACTGGAAACCATTTTTTTAAGTCATCTTTTTATCATGAATTGACCAAACAAATTGGTTTTCCATAAACACATTAACATTTTGACATACATCAACAATTCATTCACAAATCAATTCACCTTTTATTACGTATAAAGGTCTAAAAAGAAGCAATAATGCACATAATATTATAAAACAGTAAAGAAAATCATTAGGCATAGCATCAGGAAATCAATAAAATAATTATAATAACTAAATTAATAGTTATGGATAAATAAGTCATAAATCCCACACTTAAAGTAAAACAGATCAGTTTTGGACTGTGCTAAATTTTGTAGGGAATAAACTCCCCCTGCCGTCCCTGTATGTCACCAGATATCATTCCTGGCAACCCCAGCTAACTCATATCCTCTGATATTTTATTATTTCACACATCCGTTCTGCTCCCCTTTCTAGAGTGTTATTTGTGTGCTTAGTAGGCATTTTAGGTTCATTTTGTACCAGTTCTTTATGCGCACAATGCCTATTGCACCTAGAAATTGCAGTACAGCGATGATTAAACCCACCTTATGGCCCCCACCACTCTGTAATAGAACTCCTCTGTTTGTAGCCACTCTAGATTTTTCACAAACCCGACAAAGTACCTGAGTCTCAACTCCTGTATGGCATTGCAGTCATTACCAAATGATGGCTAGTCTTGCTTGTACCCGGCATCTTACAGAGATCACATTCAGCACCGACTGTAGCGTTTCCAGATCTAATAGCCCATATTTCACCGGTCAGAAGCACATTCAGCCAGAAACGCATGAATTGCTGACACCAATAAAGGTAGTACGGTAGTACATTCACTGGCTTGTCGATCCAGATGAAACTTTTTGTAGAGAGTATGCAATCTCATTTCTTGGATTGTTTCTATTCAATCCTCTCTAAAGAGTACCTTCTTCTCAAGGAGTGGCATGGTTATGAGTAACTCAGTGCTGACTTGAATCTAACGCAGTGTCACATGCATAGCGACACAATCATCCAATTGGATTGAGCCCATTCATAGCTGAGACTTCTACCTGGAAAAAAATAAATGGCAAAACCCTGGAAGGATTGAGTAATGTGCCAAAAAATGACAATATTATTTTGTTTTGGTATGTCGACATCAGCATGGAAGAAGACCTCTGGACGAAACACGTGTCGGCTGTGTCATCCCATTAAATATTGAATTATTTCTTATCAATTATACATGCACAGTGTGGTTGTGTAATTGTTGAATTGTTAGTCTACTGGATTCCTTGGGCATATTATCCAGCTTGCACAACTACCCGCTGCAGTCACACTTAATACATAATTCAGAGGCAATCTGATAAGTATACACATTTTTACAATAAGGTCATAGAACGGACATGTGCTTAGGGTTCCAGTCTCATGCCCCATAAGTCTTTAGATGGGAATTACAACAGTCTGTTGGGAAAAATGTCCCCCTAATCATTGATATTTGGACCAGTGATCCAAGCATTAACTACAGGGCTGTTACAAAACACAGACTGTCCTTTCCTTCCTCAAAGAGTCTTGAACGGTATTGGAGTAATTCAAGGTGGCAGCAGGGCTCAAGTCGAGGGTACACGCGGGTGGACAGAGTCCACCCACTTTATTCAGAGGGTGGATTCAGTCCCCCCAGCTAAAATGAGAAACATTGAATATTCTCTTCGAATTTATGAATTAAAACCAATCTCGACGATCAAACTGCAGTCGTCAGGTTTGTAGGCCGGACACTTCACCACTGCACTATATAACCTGAGGAAAAACAGCAAACAACTAAAGGTGAAATGTCCGATTTTGGTACTGCGAGTCCCAGGGAAAACATTTGTATTGTTTCTGGGCGTTTAAAACATGCACACCTTTTAAAGTTTTCAAAAACACTATTAGAAGAAAATATCCTCTCTTGGTTTTGTGTGTGTTGATTTTATGAATGGCAAATGCCATTCGTCCTGTTTAATTTGGGTGGTTATGCAAAGCCAATTTAATGAAATGTGCATATTTCTCCTTGATATGCTAATTTCTGGCAAAGTCACATCCAATTGCGTTTGTTGATGAGTCCCCCCACTTCAATTTTTGGGACTTGACACCTGGGTGGAAGTAGGTGTATGTAAATCAGCAGCAGGCAATTTTATGAATGCAAGAGTTTCAAGGTAGATGCAATGGTGGGTGGGAGGCGGTTGACATCTCAGAGAAGTTGGAGAGGTGAAAGCATTGTCGCTAATAGCTTGTACTTTGTATTTGGGCTATGTAGCAGTTGAAAATTGATCAAATATCAAGACAATGCATGCCCCTGGCTTTGCACATGTCCTTAACCTGGTGCTCACATGCTTTATCAGAAATTGGGAGCCTGTAAAAGACATTGGGCCTCATTACAAGTCTTTCAGTAACCCACCAGTGCTACCGGCGGGTTGCCGCCGGACTCGTAACACTGTTTCTGCCGCATGAGATCCCGGTGCCACCGGGACATTACAAGTTCCTGTGGGCCTGGGATATCAGGTGGCGGAAAGTGTAAGTCCCATTTCCGTAGAGTCCCGTAGAACTCTATCTGTCATGAACTGTCGTCTACGTCCTTTATGGACTTCGTGGTCGCTGACTCATAGGGGATTGAATGCAGTAATCCTTCCAACATGGCCGCCTGCTACAGAAAGCTGCTTGCCAATCCTTGCGCTCCACGCTGTACGTTCTACTAAACAGACACACCCCCACGGCTCTGCGCGTCTCAACGCTACCGCTTGCTGTAGTTGGCCGTGTGTTGCCGGAGTTCGCTTGGGGCTTTCTTCTGAAACCTGTTTCGCGGTTCCTTGAACCCCCCCTTCCTTCCTTTCCTCAAAACTTATCTTCGAACTTCGTGGATTTTCGCCTGTGCTCGGGTCACAGCGTTCCGTGTCTCCGACATTGTTCCTTCCTGGTCTCCGTCCTGGACATCTGAACTTATCCTGGAGTTGGATTGTATTCCTCACGCTGGAATCCGAAGACCAGCACACAGGTTTATACAAATCCCGGACTGTGGGAAAGAAGTCACAAAAGAAGGTCTCAAGCAAACAACAAAAACAGGTGAGAAGGGGAGAGACTTGTGACAGATTGAGAAGCCTAAAAAATGATACAGATACAGAGATGGAAGCCGCGGTTCAAGACCTCATGCGAGGCATGCAGGAACTAACCACAGAAGTCCAGAACCTTAAGGCAGAGAATGCTGCATTAAAGCAGCTAGTCTTGTCACGTGACTCTGCAACTAAGGAAAGCGTGTTATTGGGAGGGGTAGTGGACAAATTGGATAGTTCTTCAAAGACCCTCTGTGGCTTCCTCGATTCATGTTTGGTACACTTCACCTTCAAGCCCTACTGCTTTTCCACTCCTCAAGCAAAGGTGGGGTTTATGATCTCACACCTCACTGGTAATGCCTTGACCTGGGAAACCTCCCTACTCAATTCGGGCGACGCCCTCCTGGATAATTATGATGGGTTTGTGGAAGCATCACCCAGAGCAGGTTTACAGTGCTCAAGAACGTTTACTTGAATTCCAACATGGATCCCAGGATATGCTTACCTATGTGACCCCCTTTAAACAACTTGTGAAGGAAGCTGATTGGTCTCAAGAAGCCAGCTTCACCCTCTTCCGAAGAGGCCTGAATGAAGAAATAAAGGACGAGTTAGCCAGGGTAGCTCGCCCAAACTCCTTCCAGGCTCTTATGGACCTTTCCTTGCAAATCGACCTTCGAATCCAGGAAAGAAAGGTGGAAAAAAGAAGTCTAAGTCAAGCTTCCAAAAGGCTGCCACAGACCACTCAACCAGAGCCCACAGCTTCTCCAACCTCGGATCCAGAACCCATGCAAGTGGGGGCCTTCCGTGGACCCATTACCCCACAAGAAAGAATGTGCCGGATTCACACTGGTCTATGCATGTATTGCGCCTCCGATAAACATCTTGTGAGAGAGTGCCCTATTGCTTCTCCACAGCGTTTGAGAAACGCCAGCTCCCGATCGTAGATGGGGCACAGTTTCGGGAGAGAGATGTCTGCTCCACATCAATTCCTTCCTTGAACTCTCCTGGACAAAATAATCTTGTGATTCTACAGGCATTCCTATCACCTTCCAAGAAAGAATCTTACCCGATCCTGGCATTAGTGGATTGCGGAGCCATGGGCATATTCATAGATCATGATTGGGTCACATCTCACAACATTCCATATGAAACTCGAGAGACAATGCAACCTGTAGAGGCTATTGGTGGAAGACCCCTGTCTTCGGGACTGTAGGGTATTTTGTGTAAATTTGGGGCCTAGCGGTATTTTCTTACCGCCAAAAACAATGGTAATTTAGCAATGACTACTCCTTGCATTTAGATTGGGTTTGGCTTTATGGTGGTGTAGTGACTATGCATTATTTCAGTACACAGATACATTTTGTTGCTATGCATTTTGTCGTGGTATAGTGATGCGCATAGCTTTCTTTTCTATTTGTGGCCCTAATATACAAAACCCCCTTCTTCTTGCTTGATCTGTTTCTGTGATCACTAGAAGCCTCAGACCTACATTATTCAGAAACACCACAATTTCATATAGAGTGCCACCTCTGGCTGTTATCACTGATTTATCTACACCAATGAACTATGTTTCCATAAAGTATTCACAACAACACGTGGTATTATAACTAATTTATTTACATTAGTGAGATTATGTTTCCAGAGGCCTCTCTCTGCTGATTCATATACGCTCAGCAGACTATTGTATTATATTCCACTCAGAAGCCACACACACATGCCTTGAGTGGGATCACGCACAAAGCTATTTATAATTGCTCATGACATTGCTTCATCTGTATAGGAAACTTGCCACATTAAACATCATTCCCTCTCTTGCAGAGTATTTTTTTTTAGAGGCACCAAATGAAAAACAGAAGCAAGGACACTCTTAGGCAGACTGTGTGTTATCACAATTTCATTTCAAAATGATAAATTACCATTCTTGTGAGACAATCCTCTCTGAAATAAACATAAGAAACAAATGCAATAATACCACGAATTTCACTTTACATTTGCAACAAGAAAGAGAAAAACTACATCATTTGCCTTGCAACATTATAATGTGGCAGTTAAACACAGGGGAATTCCCTATCACTACTCTGCTGCGTGATAGTAGATAATTTGTACGGCAGTCACAGTAATCTCACTCCATTTGTATAATTACCAGTTGTTTGTAGCTTTTCAGCATGCAAAATCTCCTGGAATGTCGCCTCCGAGCAGTGACCCAGGGATTTCTTTTTTTCTTTAAAACACACAGCGAGAACATGCAGTTCAATCTGCAATCTGCAGTTCTCAAGCCGATGCCAAGTGACCAGGAACCCCCAGTCTTTGAAGGTCAGTATTCCAGCTCCAATCAAATTCACAGTATCACATCATCCTTCCTTAACAATAGCTCACTTTTACAGTAAGCAACTGTATCTAACTGATTTCCTGGCATTCGAATTTTGCTTCCTGCAAAGACAGTGAACCGGGCAAAGGAAAAATGCACGTTTAAAAAATGAATCTCAGCTTACCTCATTTTTCTACATGGAGAACACATTATAATGTTAAGAAGTTAGAATCGTGTTAGTATTTGTTAATTAAGTCAGTCAATTAGATAGCTAATGTGGTCTCCTGTGAATGAGGCATTTCAAGTGAGAGAAGAAAAAGAAAGAAAAATTCTGGTGTGCTTTTAAATCTGTAGAGAAAAACGAAATTCTGGTGTGCTTTAGATCTGTAGAGAAAAACGAAATTCTGTTTTCATTTGCATATCCATATGTTAAACTGGCGACACATGGCTGGCTATATGTGCCACATTATAGCAATAATGTAATCCCATGCATTGGCCCTGCACTCCAAAACACACTAAATTATACTACAGGACCCATAACCCTTCAAACTAAAGAGATCCTACTTTCCATAAATCACCATCAAGAGAGGATTAAATTTGACATTATAGGATCAGCCCACTATCCGATGGTTCTAGGCATGCCCTGGTTACAAAAGCATAACCCCTACATCAATTGGACAGCAGGTTCCTTGTTTCTTGGTTCTGAACATTGTATGTCCCATTGCTTATCCTTAGATACCTTAGCAAGGTCCTCTGAGGACTCTCAAGAAACTCAGCAAATTCCAGGCACTGTTTCTAACATCATCCGGATTCCCAGGGTCTATCAGGCTTACACAGATGTATTCTCGACAGCCATTGTTCGAGCTCTTCCACCACACAGACCTGAGGATTGTGCCATCGATACTAAACCGTGACCACAAAAGTGATGGGTGGAAGGTTTCAAATGAATCTGTACCACTGGCAATTGCTCTGGGCAACCTTCCACACCACCGTTTTTTAGCCTGTCTGCGCCATTGCAAAAGGGGCCAGCCATGTGCAAATCAGTCAGCTGCCGCCACCAATGGTAGCAGCCCAGCCCGAACTGCTAGGCCAGGTCCCCTCTGCACTGAAAACCAAGCAACCCCAGACATGTTTCGGCCTTGTTGGACCTCCTCAGTGAGGTGCAGCCTGGTTCCCTATCGATACTGAACCATCAGCAGTAATCCCTTTTGGGAGAATGTTTATTTTGTCAGAACCCAAAAAAGGGCCCTCTGGGAATACCTGGATACCAACTTGTAAAATGGAACTATACGACCATCCAAGGCCCTGGCGGGCGCTTCTCTATTTTTTGTTCCCAGGAAGGATTCCAAGGAGCTTAGACCATGCCTAGATTACCGTGGCCTTAACCAGTGTACTCTCATCTCGGACATCTTGGAAGCAGTCAGAGGTGCAGTCGTCTTCACAAAATGAGATCTCAGGGGTGCCTATCATCTTATTCGTATAAAGGAAGGTGACGGATGGAAAACAGCCTTTAGAACACCCTTTGGCCACTTTGAATACTTGGTTATGCCCTTTCGACTTGCTAATGCCCCAGCGATCTTCCAACGTTTTATGGATCAGGTGTTTTCTGATATGCAGTACCTCTTCGTCATTGTATATCTGGATGACATACTGATATACTCCAAGGACCACCTGAAACATGAAGAGCACGTAAGAACAGTCTTACAACGTCTATGTGAACATAAGCTCCTGGCTAAACCCGAGAAGTGTCTTTTCCATGTATCAACTGTTCACTATCTCGGATTCATTCTTTGCCCAAAAGGAATTGGAATGGAACCCTCAAAGGTTGATTCCATTCTATCCTGGCCTGTTCCAACCACTGTAAAACAAATTCAATCCTTCCTAGGGATAGCTAACTTCTACCAGAAATTTATACCAGCATTTTCTGAGATTGTGAATCCTATTGTTACATTGTTAAAGAAAGATACCCCCTTTCGGTGGACCTCAGCCCAAGATTCAGCGTTTCTGCAGTTGAAGTCGGAGTTCGCTCAAGCTCCCATCCTAGCTCAACCCGACATTGATCAACCTTTTCTTGTCAAAACTGATGCCTCTAACTACGCCATTGGGGCAGTCCTGAAACAGGAACTTGGCGACAAGTTAGACCACCCCATCGCCTATCTCTCTCGCACCTTGACCCCCAGTGAAACTCATTATTCCGTCCTGGAAAAGGAATTGCTGGCCATCGGCCAAGCCTTCACTGATTGGCGTCATCTTCTTTTGGGAGCCAAACACCCAGTACAAGTCTGCACAGACCATCAGAATCTTCAAGTCCTGCAATTCCGAGAATGTAGAAACAGTCGTCAAGCCAGTTGGGCCTTCTTTTTTGCCCAATACCAATTTCAAATCCATCATGTCCCTGGAACACATAACATTATAGCCGATGCCTTATCCAGACGTCCTGATTATGAACCCCTTGAAGATCGGACCTTTCCTAAAATGTTTCCCCACACAATATTTGTTGCCCAAGCAATTACCCTCCTGGAGGAAATTCGAATTCAAACCCAGTCCTCTGAACCTTGGAAGGAGTTTAAGAGAAACAATCGATGGAATCTCAAAACAAAGGACGGCTACCTGTTCAAGGACAATCACTTGGTCATTCCCACTCCTGGACTGAGACAAAAGATCACAAGCCTATGCCATGATACCCTCCATTCAGGACATCGTGGCATCACCAACACTCTCCATCTAATATAAAGACAGTTTTGGTGGCCAAAGATGAAGGATGATATCAAGATCCATATCCAGACATGTGCAGTCTGCAATCAGAACAAATATGATAACAAAAGACCAGCAGGCCTCCTCCTCCAACCAGCAATACCAACAAGACCCTAGGAAATCATTGCCATGGATTTTATCGTAGAACTACCCTCTTCCAGGGGCTACACAACTATAATGGTTACCACTGATTTGTTCACTCATATGGCTCATTTTACACCTTTATACAAACTGCCATCCTCATCTGAACTTGCTGGAATTTTCCTGGAACACATATTCCCACTTCATGGGCTACCTTCCAAGATCATTTCTGACCGAGGACCCCAGTACATATCCCAGTTCTGGAAACAGTTATGTCGTATGCTGGGAATCCAACATGCCTTGTCTTCGGGTTATCACCCACAGACCAATGGAGCCACTGAACGAGTAAACCAAACCCTGGAACAGTATCTTCGTTGCTTTGCCACCAAGGTCCAGGATGATTGGTCACTCTTAATACCTGTGGCCAAATTCGCATACAACAATTCGGATCATTCAGCTATCAAAACCAGTCCTTTCTTCTGTAGTCAAGGATTTCATCCTTCAGTCCTACCATCCATTCTTACACACCTTACCCCAGTTCCTGTAGTTGATTCCTAGATTGAAACACTTATTAATGTGCACAAAGAAGCAAAGGAACACCTAGAAAAGGCCCGAAGAGAGGTTATCCTCAAAACTCCTTCCCCGTCACCTACGACCAAAAAAAATGGCTCCCAGGTATTACGGGCCCTTTTCTATAAAGGAAATCATCAGTCCAGTGGCCTTTCAACTCCGACTACCAGAATCATGGAAAAGGATCCATTCAGTCTTCCACACCTCTCTGCTAAAACCATATGTTCAGCCCTCTTGAACTGCTCCAAGATCTACCCCAGTGATTATCAATGACCAACTCGAAAATGAGGTCTCCCGAATCTGTGACTCTAGGTACCGACGTGGTCAATTACAATATTTGGTCGAGTGGAAAGGTTATCCTCCCAGTGAGCGCACTAGGGAACCTGTGTCAAACATGAATGCCCCCAGGCTGATTCGAAGATACCATCTTATCCATCCAGGCAAACCCGGATGACCTGGGCTTCAGAGGAGGCATACTGTCATGAACCGTCGTCTACGTCCTTTCTGGACTTCGTGGTCCCTGACTCATAGGGGATTGAATGCAGTAATCCTTCCAACATGGCCGCCTGCCTCGGAACACTGCTTGCCAGTCCTTGCGCTCCACGCTCTGCGTTGTACTAAACAGACACGTCCCCACGGCTCTGCGCGTCTCAACGCTACCGCTTGCTGTAGTTGGACGTGTGTTGCTGGAGTTCGCTCAGAGCTTTCTTCTGAATCCTGTTTCCCGGTTCCTTGAACCCCCTTCCTTCCTTCCTTTCCTCAAAACTTATCTTCGAACTTCCTGGATTTTCGCCCGTGCTCGGGTCACAGTGTTCCGTGTCTCCAAGCTCGAACATTGTTCCTTCCTGGTCTCTGTCTTGGACATCTGAACGTATCCTTGAGTTGGATTGTATTCCTCACGCTGGAATCCGAAGACCAGCACATGGGTTTATACAAATCCCAGACCGTGCGAAAGAAGTCACAAAAGAAGGTTTCGAGCAAACAACAAAAACAGGTGAGAAGGGGAGAGACTTGTGATACTATGGGAATGGAGACACAGGAGCACCGCACCATTGCTAATGGTGCTGGTCATCTGTTAAAACTCTGCGGGCGGGTGCCATACCCCGTCTGCAGATTTGTAGTGTGGTGGTCTGGAAAGGGTGCCATTAGGGCGCGAGCAGCATCCTTATTTCCAGATCACCACTCTTGTAATGAGGCTCATTGTTGCTCTGGCTCAGAGTATCACCTCTGATATCACCTGGCTTATCATGCCAAGAAGCTACTGCTTCTGCACAACCTGAATACCTCAGTGGCCAACCATTGGAATTTTACTTTGCATCTGTGAGACAGGCTACATGAGTAGTACAATGCCATCACAGATTACTGCAACACATAATTGTGCACTTGTAACACAGTATGAGGTACTGGCTAATGTCTGCTTCACTCAAAAACCTTTGGAGGAGGCCACTAAGTGGGTTAGCCATCACAATGCATCACTGAGTGAGGTTCTCCCTCTGGTGTGCCTGCTTAATCCAACCTGATCAACATGGAAAGGGCTTGTGCCTTGACAGGTGATGTGGATTCTGCACAGATGGTGAGGGAACTGCTTTCAAGCATGCATGATGTTCCTAGGGCAATTGGATTCAAAGGTAACATTGATTACCTGTTAAATTCTTTTGTGGACCCACATTTCAAAGTAAAAGTGATTGCTTTTCGTCCACATGTCTCAAGGCAGGAGGAGATGCAGCAGGCATCACAAGGATGATACCCTGTGCACATTTGCAAGGGTACTTTGCTGAGCACCTGCAACATCATTTGAAGAAAGTAGAGGCAATGGGAAGAAGGCCCACAAGCCCAAACTTCTCTTAACACACTAAGCATGTCAAGATCAAGAATTATGGCATCAATGATCAGTACATCTTTGAAACATGTTGAAAGATTTGTGATAAGTGTGATCACAGCCTATGAGTGGAGAATATATTGGACATGGTTCTCATGGACTCTGACTTCTTGAATACGGGCTGCTAATCAACAAAAACATACAGCGGTCCACCGACTACATACAGCTTCATGTCTATTGTGATGAAGTCCCCTGCTTAGCACAGAGTGCTGGGAGCGGGGTGGCTCTGTGGGCCAGGGACTCCACTGACTTCAGCATGATGGCCATGGACAAATTATATGGGGGATCCCGGAAGCACTGCCCTACATGGCTGCAGCAAAGCAGGGTTCTGTCACTGGAAGACTAGTTTAACAAGAATCCTTCTGATAACTCCACTAGACAGGAGACCAACTGTATGCCATATTTCTATTATACACATGCCCAGGCAGCTCCGGGAAATCAAACCTGCACCTGCCCCATTTAAAACCCTGTGAGTGTACCGTTTTTACTGTGTTACAGCTTATCAAGTAGCTACTAACCCTTCCTGGGCAAAGAAACCATTGCATGCAGTTTCCACGCCCAAAACAAAGATTCAGGGGATCAAGATATCAGCAGATGTCAGGGATGGGAAAGGCCATGTTTTAAAAGTTGTCGAAAGTTGGATCCATAGTCCCGTGTGTTGACCTTGAAAATGCCAAAATATTTAGGTAGCTGAAACAACCACACCTTTGTCCCCTCCAACACCCAGGGGCGAGACCTTTGAAAAGGTGGTGCCAGTAAGTAGGGTCTTTCCACAATACAGAGCTGAGAGCTGCAACAACAGACAGAACAGGAGAGTCATGGCATCCCAGTGAAATACAAAATGGCAACATCATCTCCTATAACCTCTGTCCCATTGGGCTCTTTACCTCATAGTGTGATCTTAGTCAAATCATTATCTTCCAGTTTTATTACTTAGGATTGAATAGCCTTGGGCAATTCAATTTAGGGTGGGACCACTAGTTAGATGCTGGCAAAAGTGAAATCTAGGACATTTTGCAGGCTATACCAACTGCACGTTCCTTCATCAAACTTAGGTCAAACGTTTAAGTAGTTAATTACATTTTTTCATATTCTTACAAAACATACATTCATGAACAGAAGACACAAACGTTTGGTTAGATAAATGCTAGACTTATTGGCTTTTCCAATGTTTGTAGCTGATGTACTGGTATTCTTCCTCTTTATGAACTGCACTATATCTGGCAAGGATGATGCAGGCTAACTTTCCAACATAAAACAACCAGTACCAAGAATACTCCGAATAACAATGACCATGCAGACGTAATTCGGATGACAAACTCTCATCATTCAACAGATACTAAGAACAATTAAATATGATCATTAAACACAAGACTAGGGCACAGAGTGGATGTGTCTTAAATAAATGAAGTATTCATGCATTATCAGGATTTTAAAAAGTAAAACATGTTGTCACTTGAATGTAAGAACTTGCAAATGTATTCTTGTTAAATTAGCAACACTTGCCACATACTTTTTGCCCCAAATGTGATACCTGACCACAACATATTTCTGAAAGTGGTGCATATGGGGGGTTCGGGCAATGTGAAGACAGACAGAGCACGCTAGAACAGATGAACCCTGAGTGGAAGCATTCCCTAAATAAGGTGAATAAAGTGTGCTCTTAGAAATTCACTTCCAGAGATTAAGGTTGTATGCTTCTCATGGGGAAGGCCATAAGGTGAAACACTTGTGTACAGGTGCGTTATACATTGCATATCATATCATATCATTGACCATAGCAGCATATGATTCCAGGTTCCTCGCTTTATTTCTATTTATTCCACTTGAGAATCATCTTGTGGATGAATTCATGCAGGGCCTCCTTGATCCTGGTGACTCCTCACTGTGCATCCGTATTCTGGTTTTGGACCTTAAGGTGCTTGTGCATGAAGGCCCAACCTTTCGCCCAGTGTTTCATCAGATGCTTTTACAGGAGGGGTATCAATAAGCTTGGTGGTCTGAACTGGCCCTGTGGCACCTGGGACTCTCAGTTAAACCAATCACTTGAACGTCCATAAAGGAGGCTATTAATGGTCAATAGAGGGATAACAGCTTCCATTTTGCCTCTGGTCATTGAATAGGAAAGTGAATACACGTATATGTTCCTGGATCAGATCCTTTCCTTCATTGCTCATTTTGGTGGAATCGGGTTTGCATAGCCCTATTTACTCCACACATGTGGCAGAAATGAAGCATACAGTAATTCTGATTATGTTGATTTTTGTACTGCAAATACATTACTGAAGAGACATTTTGATGGGCTATCAAGACTGTTCCCATAAATTGGAGTATTTCTTTTCCTCAGAGTTAAACATAGCAGCACGCTTTTCACAGCGGCATGCATTTTTTGACCCTTTCATTTCCATTCAGAGACATTGGGCCTCATTCCGACCCTGGCGTTAACCAAGGCGCTATTAGTGCCTTGGTTGACGCCGTTATTTTTCCGACTCCGCCATGGTGAATGGCGGAATTACCGCCCCATTCCAAGGTTGGCGGGGTCGGTAATTCCCCATTCACCAAGGGCCCTTCCCCATTCCCATTTTTGCCCCATAGGGCTCAATGGGAATGGGGAAGGCGCTAATTACGGCACCGTAAATTACGGTGCCGTAATTAGCACCAAGGTTCCTTAGCGGGTTGGACTATAACGCCTGCAAAAAACAGGCGTTAAAGTGTGAATCCGGCGTTAAGGGTTTAACGGTGCCGCAGCCTTTTACAGCGCCGTTAACCCCTTAACGCCAGGGTTGTAATGAGGCCCATTGCCTTGCTGCAACAAAACCCCATAGACGGTGGATTTTTGTACCGCCTTCTGAATACAGGACTTTTCCTGTTTTTTGCCATGTCACCTCACTTTCAGGTAATTTACTGTTACTTTCCCATGGGAACTTTATTGGTACACAATTTTTGCAATTGGCTAATTTAGTTTTCTATTTCTTTTATGCTATTCTCACCTGGCCTCAACTATTTTGATGGGTATTTTTTCATTTTTTCTATGATTATCATTTGCATTTCTGATATTTGTTTTACATGTTTTATGTATGTATTTTGGTTATACATGTCCATGTAGCATTTGACTTGCCCTGATGAAGGAGTTTTACTCCGAAATGCATTGGTATACTAAGTCAGCAATTTGGGATGTTGTGACATATTGGCTTCGTCACTAAAAAATTATTAGTGACCTCTCATTTGATACAAATTCACCTTTGGACATAAAATGGTCATTACAAAACCAAGAACAGTGTCATTTGTGATAAATTACTACAATCATAATTGTGTTAACTACACCCAGTTGAGAATTATTCCTGATTTAAGAGTCAATGTTTTTCAAAGTAATTTTGAATTTAAGACCCCACTTTTGGATTAAAAGGAGAGCGACTACGTGACTGGGCTTAATATTGAGTCTTTTGCTTTATGTCCTTGTCACATAAGCCATTCCATCCCATGGCCTTCTCGGATATTAAACTGGTGTCTTGGAAGAGTACGAAGAGTACTTTCCTCGTGGAAGTATTGTCAAGAAGCCCTTCAGCGAGAGTCATGCCTTGTCAGCCTATTAGCCTTCTATGGTGTTTCGCACTGATAAGGAGATGCTGTATAGCCTCTCCCTCCTTCCTACCCAAGGAAGTCCCTTTCTTTCATATAAACCAGGATGAGGTCCTTCCCAGGTATTTTAGTCCACTCAAACAGAAACCGATGTGACTCTACATGGGTTGGATGTTCACCCGGCTCTCAAATGTAATCTAGAATGAATAAGGCACGTTAGGAATGATGACAATCTTTTTGTGGCATTTGACGTTTCTCAGCTGAGTAGGAAGGTTTCTGAAGCTCCCATTATTCCATGGGTCCTCTCCTGCATTTCTGAATCTTACAGATTTCAAAGGTGCCGGCACCTGAAGTAGACCTTTGATTGTCAGCTGGAAAGCAGGCTCTATGCCCTGTTAAGTCCTAAGATGTGCATGCTTCACTCTATTAACAGAACATGGTAAGTGAGTCCCAGATTGAAAAGAATAGAGAATGCTGGATTATGAGCCTGTGAAAGACATGGTCACTCTGGCTCAGAAGATCACCTCTGATTTTAGTTGACTTATCATGCCAGAAATGAACTACACCAGCTGTAGATGAACTCCAGGCGAGCCAAGACTCCACACACGAGGAATCCTGCCTCACACACTGCTATAGCTATTCAGATAATTGTTCCTAGCTAATCGCAAGACCTTGCAGGAAGGCAACTCTAGATTTTTATTTCTCCCGGAGGAGCCACTGTTAAAATCCCATCCCACCCTCAATTGAAAATGCTATGTTTCCTCCCAGCTTTCTAGTCTATAGAACCTGTCTCTTTGTTTTCTAGAAGAGTGTTAAGTAAAAGAGAAATTAGAGGACCTTTGCTCACCTGTTTTCTTGTGAATATTTTGACAACCTCACTCTCCCATTGGCACCCTGGCATTGTGGCAGTCTTAAAGGACTGCCCACTGCAGATCCAAAGAGATGCTCGTGTCCTCTAATATTTTGCAGGAAAGGACAAGACTATGTTCTCGGATATGACTACAGTGGAGCTTTGTGTATTATAAAAACATTATAATATGAAGAAGAAAAACAACATTGAAAATGTTGCCAAAATGAAAAACGGAAATGTTGCACATTTTTCAAAGAGTTGCAAAAATGGTAAATTCATATTTCCAACTTGTAACAACTCTGACTGCTACTAAAAGGGATTCCAGGTGAACAAGCTGTCCAGATCACCAGTTCTCTTGACACTGATTCCTTATTAGACCACTTTCACCTCTGTTTCCTGCCCATTCCCTCCTCTTTGGTAAACTGAAGGGCCTTTCAATGATGATAAATGGGCATACTGGTGATAAGGGTGTCTTGCTGCCTGACAAATTCTCTCCGTGCTCTTCAGTCCTGTGAGGTGGGATTCCTGTGGCATAAAGCACAGCACAAGTAACAAAGCATGCTATACCCTTATGGTAACAGTCAAAATGTAGGAATAAGTTATAAATAAATAAAGGAACAGACATCTGGCCCTTCTCTGCCTACTCTGTTTGGTAAACATCCACTTCTGCCTTTCACACAGTATAATGAACACAACCTGCACAGGGAGCTCGGGATATATTTTCTCACTTTACAGCTCTACACATTATTACAATTTGATAGCCTACTCCAGGCACCATCTTGTTTGATTATGAGCTCAAAAAAGCCTAGCCATACGGAAAACAATTCTTAATCATAACCATTTTGAAATCACCGTGGAAGGACTGTTTCAATGTAACCATACTTGTTTGCCCTCTGCATGCACCTTACTTTCTGTTACCAACCACTTTAACCTTAATACAGAGTGTATTCTTGACTGTGCCACATTTGGTTCAGGTGTGGCTATCCTAGGTTACAACGTATAGAGATGCCTAGGCTTTGTAGTAAAGCGCTATATAAACACAATAAATACAATACAATAGAATACAATTATTCCACCAAGCGTCTAGGATGGGCAATGCACACTTTTAAGCCCTCATAAATCCATCATTACACTGGGTACAAACTTACAGTTTTCGAAATCTACATTGGAAACACAACCAACTATCACAACTCTTTAGGGCAGAGCCTGCTCCTCTCTTTTGCAAAACTCTGGTCCACCTAGCAGGGCTGATATGATCCCATGCTATTACAAAATATTCTTCCCCCGCTGCATAGATCTCTGCATCTTTAGCATCTATTTACTGTATGCCTGCCCCCATACCTTCCACTCACTCATTTTCTTTCCTTCTGCAAATTAAGGTTAGAATACCAGTCATAGGCCGAGTCTGTCACTCCATGGATCAGCTTAAATGCTCTGAAACTACTATGGTGGTGATTGGCTCAGTATAAAATTAAATTAACATGAGATAATTTAGATGGCATGTGAAGCCACATAGTACCTCAGTTATTCAGGTGCATTTTCTATTTTTTTGGCAGGATGTTGTTTTTATATTTTGGCATCTATGCTAGTCTTTTACTTTGAACAATGCAATGATTTACCAGATTTTGGAAGCTGAAGAAACTAAAAATACTGGAGGCTGAAAACATTGGCTCTCTCATTTCACCTGCATTTTAACGAAATGAGTTGACATGCCCTGAAGACCTTGAAGAAAACATGAGCAAAACGGGAAATAATTAAATGAAGTTGTGAGAAGCAGCACAACCAATCGAAACGAACCGATATCCCATGCCAGCCATCAATTTGGGGATTCATTATTTAAGTACTACGATTTTGAAGTACTGTCATATTGGAGACGTCAGGGAAATGGCAATTACTCACAAGGATTTTATATATATTTTTAAGCAAACACATAGAAATTTCGGAGATAAAAGAGGCAGATAAATAAGGGTGTGCGTTGCTAGATACTGTGCAGGCCCCAAATTCGTCCTAAACGAATACATGATATGTTGCTGAATGTCTTAACCATCAATTACAAAAACATGTGTGGACAGACCTTTTCAAAATGTATATAAGAGCATTCTCCCCCATGCTGACTAATTTTTTAGCTATCTCTGTCGTCATTAAACCGCTACATGATGGAGTTGAAGGTCACTGCTGTCTCTGGTAAGCCTCATCACCCACCTTCCCCTCTTGATGCAGATTTCGAATATTAAAGAAGCAACTATTTAAAAAGTCAACCAAAAAAGCAAAGCGAGGATAATAAATGCTGGGCAAGTAGCACTGAGCCTGTATGGCCTGAAAAACGGTCCTAAACTTCTTAGAGCGCCTGCAAACTTTGTTTCCACTGCTATAGATTTGCTGGTAGTGTACCATTACTGGATGATGCCTTGGCTCCCATCTGTCATTGATTACAATGCTAACTGTGTGAGTTGGAAGCATCAAGTCAACACTGCCTACTCTCTGTCACACACCATTGTACACCTGTAAGATCCGTTCAAGCAGAAGAAAGGAGCTTGCTGATAGAAGCCCAACACTGTAAAGACAGAGGTTTGTGAGTATGGTGAAGGCATCATGAAGCAAGACCCAGAGAAGAGATTCAAAGTTCAAATATAATATGTTTATTAACTTAAATGTCAGGATGGTGTAAGTAACTTGCCCTATGCTAAATTGGGATTTCCGGTACGACATCCTTTCATCAACACCGTGTTTACAACAGATGCTTTTACGACGAGGTTTTGCTGCAAATACGTTTTGAAATTCTTTTGGGGTTTGGAAAATGCATATAAATGGTTGGGGCGACGGGAATAACAGAAAATAGCTAGTGGCCCAGAGGCCTGGTGGGGGATCCCCCAAAAAATAATAAAAAAAGAATTTGATTAGTTTTTTCAGCAAAAACTCATCTTAAAAAAACCCGTTGTAAAAACAGGTATCGATGAAATGACACAGAACCAGGATTTCCCTACCTAAAAAAATGAAAGTTAGGCAGAGTCAATGGGCCTCATTACGAGAATGGAGGTAGCTACGAATTGCATCTGCGATACGGCAATATCTGGAGTAAAGGACCCTTTCATTGATTACGTCCCACGTGACCTTACATGCCATATCACGTGTCCGTGGTGGATGTGGACTGAGGGCGGCATGGAGGTTACCGTAGCTGTGATGTGGAGGAGAGCGTTTACCAGATAGCCGCACCTCCTGTCAATTTAAATATGACTATTGTTGTTGGCTTTTGATGACTTTTGCTCTGTTAATAAGGGCCTGTTTGCAACACTTCTTGTTTGGGATTAGGGGGAATTTGGACATGATTTAGGATATTTTAGGTTGCCAAGTACCTTGATACTTGGCTAGTAGTTATGCATGGGTCCTACACAATTTTAGTGTTTCTGGTTGGGGATGACTTGTTTAGATTCTAATATGTGATTGGGGGGTTTGCTAGTTCTTGTTGACGTTGGATTCATACTTCTGTTGCAGGGGGCGGGGTTGGGTTTTTGGTTATTTTAGGGGCAGAGTTTTTGAGCTAGTTGTTTTTTGTCTTCTTTTTGTCTTTGCAATGCCGTATGGGAGGCGGCACCTTTTGTCCGTCTCCTCTTGGAATGTGAATGGTCTTAACAATCCTATCAAACGGCAAACGATTTTTAACTGTTTAAATGATATGCACTGTGATGTTTATTTCCTACAGGAGACTCATTTATTGTTGGATGAAGTTAACATGTTGCGCAAGCGGTGGATTGGGGAATTTTTTGTCTCATGCTTTTCTTCTGGGAGTAGAGGGGTGGCAGTCTAGCAACGGAAAAATGCCCCGATTAAAATCTTACGTTCACACTCAGATGATGAGGGTAGAGTCGTGGCACTTTTGGTGGCTGTTCAGGGGGTCCAGACTGTTCTTTGCAATGTTTATGCTCCAACAGTGGACGTTGGCTCCTTTTTTGGTACAGTTGCTCAGATGTTGCAGGACTTTGGTTCACAGAATGTAATCCTGGGAGGGGATTTTAATTTGGTAATGGATGATGCCAAAGATCGTAGTGGTCCCTGTGCTATTCGGAAGAGGGATCCAACATATTGTTCTTTCCGCTCACACGTGTCTGAATTCGCCTTGGTGGATTGTTGGAGATTACATAACTCTGATTTGAGGAAATATACTTATTATTCTGGCTCACATGGTTCACACTCTCGTATTGATATGTTTCTCACGGCTGGCTCTGCAACCACGGATTTGGATGTATTGCTATTACTGATCATGCACCAGTGTTTCTGAATGTGGGTCTGAAATTTGATACATGCAAGTCATTTTGTTGGAGAATGAACACCTCTATTCTTCAGAATGAGAAGATTGTGGAAAAAATCAAGTCCGAAGCTGAACACTTTGTGGTGGAAAATAGGACGGGTGGGCTTAGTGTTGGGACAATCTGGGAGGCTTTTAAATGTACAATGCGGGGTCTGATCCTGGGTTTATCCAGCAGCAGAAAAAAACATTTGGAGAAGAAAGGTTTAGATTTGGAACAACGTATTAAACACTCCTCAAATGCTTTGATGGATGATCCTGCAAATCTGGAAAAAAAGAGGACATTATGAAACATGCAGAGATAGTTGAATGAGATTTTGAGAATACGATCTGAAAAGGATTTGTTCAGGCTGAAATGTTCCTATTTTGAATATGGGGAGAGATGCAACCGCTGGCATGCGTACAGATTAAGGCAACGGCAGTCAGAGGGTACAAACAACTCTATTGTAAAGGAGGATGGTATGGTGACTTCTGATCCAAAACAGATTAATGAGACGTTTAAGGAATATTACACGAAATTGTATCAGAATGATTTGGGGGTCAGCGGTGTGGATGAGTCTTTTTTGAATGGTTTGGATATACCTAGAGTAAATGATTTGGAGAAAGACATGTTGGGTGAGAGTGTGACTGTGGATGAAATGAAGTCGGCTATTGGAAAACTAAACACAGGCAAGTCTCCTGGTCCTGACGGTCTGCCTGCTGAATTTTATAAAATCTTGCCAGATTCGGCGGTGGAACTCTTACGGGATGTATATATCGAGTCTAGGGTGGTGGGTTTGCTTCCTGTTTCCACTAACCATGCCACTATTTCGGTTTTTCTTAAGAAAGATAAAGATGGCAGTTTACCTTCAAACTAACATCCGATCAGTTTAATTAATACGGACAACAAGATATTGGCGAAATTGTTGGCTGTGCGTTTGCAGACTTTGCTGGTGAAACTGGTGCACACTGATCAATCGGGTTTTGTTCTCGGTCGACGAACATCTAGTAATATTAGGAATTTGTTACTGTTGATGACGCATGCACAGGATTTGGATGATGATGTGGCCATTTTTTCTTTAGACGCGGAGAAGGCGTTTGATCGTGTTGATTGGAAGTATCTTTTTTCAGTACTGCGTGCTATGAACCTGGGGGAAGAATATATTTCATGGGTTGCCCTGCTTTATGCTTATCCAACAGCCGCTGTCAGAACTAATGGACAATCATCATATTCTTTTGTGCTACAGAGTGGCATGAGACAGGGATGTCCTTTGTCTCCTCTGATCTTTGTTTTGGCAATGGAGCCATTGGCGATGACCTTGCGGTGCGATGTGCAAATACAGGGATTGAACTTCCATGATGCCGATCAAAAATTGTGGTTTTATGCAGATGATCTGCTATTATTGCGGAATTTGAGAGTGTCCCTTCCGGCCTTATTAGATGTTTTGGATACATTTTATGCAGTGGCAGGGTTTAAGGTCAATTGGTCTTGCCGATTTCAGGATACTGTGATAAGAATTTGATTACTAGACTTGGATTTCAGTGGTGTGAGAAGAGACTAAAATATCTGGGTATATGGCTGGCCCCGCAGGTGGATGAGATGGTGGTGGTGAACATGAGTGAAGTGTGTAGTGACTTGAAAATGAGCCTTTTGAGGTGGTCTTTACTTCATTTGTATCTTTGGGGCACGGTAAACGCTCTTAAGATGAATGCGGCTCTGAAAATTAAATACATTCTGGGTATGCTTCCGGTGAAAATTGGTCAGCACTATTGGAAGAAAATTGATGGTTTGTTGCAGTCCTTTTTGTGGGATAACAAACCACCACGGCTCAAGTTATGGAAACTTCAATTACCTGTGGAAAAGGGAGGACTGGGAGTTCCAAACTTTAAAGCATATCATTTAGCTTTTTCCAGTCACTTCATTGTACCCTTTTTGGTAGACTCACCTGGTAAATGGGCAATTGCTGAGGTGAGTTTGTTGGGCCCGCTTCCTCCTAGGGCGATCCTCACGGCTACAAACAAATTGTGTAAGAAATCGCCTTTGACAGTTTTTCTGAGAGAAACGTGGAGACATATACATGAATTGATAGGATTGGTTGCTATGAAAACCACTCATGCATCCATCTGGTTGAATCCGTTGATTTCTGTTGGAGGTAGGTCTTTGTTCTGGCCTGACTGGTTTTTGAGTGGAATTTACTGGATTGACGATGTCTTTGTGGATGGTGAGTGGATTGGTGAAAGAGAATTACAGGCAAGATTTAACGTTGAGAATTTCCGAACTAATTACTTCAGAAAATTGAAAAGATGTATAGGTGATATAGTGGAGCAAGGGGGTGCAATGGTGAACCTCTTTCTTAAGGAGAGGGAGCCAGGTGGTTGTTCAATTGCTAGCAGGATTTACAATAGTATTGTGTCTGCTTATGAGGAGAATTCTGGATTGAGGGATGAGTGGGGGAGGAGATTGGGGTATGAGATTTCACCTGAGATGTGGTTTCAAATGTGTGTGAATATTAAGCTTTGTGCTATTAATTTGGAGAAAAGATCGAGACAAGGAAAGATACTCAATAGAGTGTTTTGGTGTCCAGAACGAATGTTCAAGAGAGGCATGATTGATTCAGATGATTGCTGGTGTTGTGGAAATGGATTGGGAAGTTTGGAACATCTGCTTTGGGAATGTGTGCGTGTGCAGGGATTTCGGCATGATGTTTGTTGTGTCTGTTTGCATGTTTTGAATTTGGATGTTGAGTTGGATTTCATGACGATGATTTTGGGGGGAGGTGAGTTGCTAGAGGATCTCTCTGTTTCACGGAAGAAGTTTCTGCTCCGTGGTGCTAGTTTAGGCAAGAAACTGGTTATGAGGGGCTGGAAGACACGGATTGCACCTATTGTGGAGGACTGGATTGAGGGGATGTCTGGGCTTGCAATCATGGAGAGGGTGATTTATAAGCGACAAGGGAAGTTGAGATTACATGAAAAGATTTGGGATGATTTTCTGAGTTTGTACTAGTTCTTTGATGGTTATTTGTATATTATATTCTGCGTGTACTTAATTGCTTTGTTTTAATTATATTCATTGATTTGCTTGTTTATCTTTGTGTAAATCTTATCAATAAATAAATAATAATAAAAGAAAACAGAATGGAGGTAGCCATTGAGCTATTAGCTCCATGGCTGCCTCTGTTCCGGGCTCCATTACCGGGTTCCTGCAATGGGGACTTACCGGGTTACTCCGACATAGGAGGACACGGTAATTCCTTATTGCAGGAACCCGTTCCCATTTCAGCCCCCATAGGGCTCAATGGGAATGGGGAGGGAGGTAATAACGGGCAGATTACATCTGGCCCGTTATTGCCTCCCTCTGCCCCTCGCAAGGTTTTACCAGGCGTGTGATCCGGGTCCCGCGATGGGCAGCTTGTAATCGGCGCTCCTGGAATGAAGGGGGCCGGTGCTGTACCGGCCCCCTTCATTCCAGGAGCGCCAGCCTTATAATGAGGCCCAATAAGTTAAACTTAAATGTCTGTCTGTGTCCAAAACCTATACTTGCCCTCACAACTAAAACTAAACCAATGTGTAGGGATGTCGGCAACCAACTAAGCAGTCTTCCAAAATTAAGTTAGGAGCTTTTTACAGCTCTTGGCTTATTTTCCAGCTCCCTTTCCCAAGTTAAGCCAGTTCCACACAGTCTCAGTGTTCCCTTTCCCAAGAAGACAGCACTGTTAAAAAAGGGTCCCAAAGTTCCCTTCCCCAAGGCAACAATACAGTTCAAAAAGGGTCTCTGGGTTGCCTTCCCAAGATGACAACACAGTTCTGAAATGGCCTCAGGATTCCCTTCCCTAAGACACTGACATAATTTTAGAAGTCTCAAGGTTCTCTTCTTCAAGTTCAAAGCAATCTCTAAAATGGTCTTGGGGTTGTCTCTTCCAAGACGAAACCCTAATTCAAAAGGTGTCTCAGGGTTCCTCTCCCTAAGGCGACACCATACTTCTATAAAAGCCTTAGGTGTAACCTTTCCTAAAGCACCAACAAAGTTCACAAGGTCTTAGGTTTCCCTTCCCTAAGACAGCAGCTTGTCCAGCTTGCCAGCTCACACTTCGTTTTAGTCTCTTAGTACTCAAAACCAGTTCCAGTTCAACTTCACACTCCTTAAGATTCCTTAAGAGTTTACAGAGACTGCTCTATTCTGTTTTCACTTTCAAATGTATCTGTATGTTTCCTTGGCTTTCACAAACAGGGTATCCTCGGTCTACGCACAGGTGTGGGACCACATGGTCCACACAGTCCATCCCTTAGAGGTTACCCAACTGATAACCCTAGGCTTTCTTGCCCACACAAAATTCTCTGTCACTACCCCAGTGTTTTGGTTCACTTTCACTTTGGTTTCTCCTTGCCAGTCTCTTGGCTTTGCCACAATGTGCTTTCTCCTTGCCAGTCACTTGGCTTTGGTAGAATGTGTTCTTTTCACACAGTTCACTCTGTGGTGTCTACTTTTCTTCACCACATTGCTTTCACACTCTTCAGTAATGTTGATCGCTTGCTTTTCACTTTATTTCATAGGATTTGTCCATTGCCTTTCAGTATTTATTATGTGTGTTTCACACATGCTTGCTTTCCATTCATAAGCTTCTCAAGGTTTCCCTTTTGTTCGGTATTCAATAATTCTTAATTCACAAGGCTTTTCTGATAGTTCAACTTGCTTGTATAACCCCCCACTTTGGGTTCCCTGTTGCTTGCATATCTATTTTCGTTCACTCTGCAATTACATTTGCTTCAATTACATTTTCCCCAGGAGCAGGAGCACCCTCGTAGGAGTGTTTTCCTTTTGTTCACACACCGTACCCTGATGACTCCTCAGGGTGTCTTCTTTCCTTGCTCTCTGCTCCATGTCTTTCTAATGCTACGAGCCCCGCTCACACTTTGGAAACATTTCTGTGGGTTGCTGAACAGGATCCACATTCCTCTGGGCAGGGGTAGCACAAACTGCTCATCCCCAATACGATTTTGGGGTCTGCGGTTGTTTATACACACAGACTTCCGCAATCCGAGTGGGGAAGCAGGGTTAGGTTTTCGTTGGGTGGATATGTAGGGAGGAGTTAGGGAACTTGGGAAGAGGGTTAGGGAGAGGTTGTGGATAGGTATGTGGAATTGGATAAGCACTGCTTCTCGGCTTCTGTGTGTTCCAGGTTGGGTCTCCTTTCTCATTCATACAACACAATGTGTGGCTTTTCTCAGACACTCTCTCATGCACCCACCTTATTGTGATCCTGATGCCCGTTTCCTCAAAGGCTTTATAGAATCCCTATAAAGACTGTACAGTGCTAACTAAGAAACAGTTTGAGCATAACAATATAATACAAGGAAACACTTAGCTTTGTGGAGGGTCCTGATATCTCCAAGATTCGGCCTGAGTCCTCTTAGTTCAATGGGCAGCTGAAAAAGAAAGCTGTAAGAGAGAAGGTATGGTACAGCCATCCTACAACAAGGTATGCACAACCTAAGGCAGCATTCACTGCTTTACATGCAGTCAGGGATTCGTGACTAACACACACTGGATTATAGGGTAATGAGCCACTCATGCACTCTGGCTCCAGAGGATTATCAGTGCTCTTTACGTAAGGCTAATGAGCTGTGGTAGTGTTATTCCCAAGTGCGGGCAGAGCACAAGTTAGTCAGAGTTCACATTAGTAACTTCGTCATGCAGCGTTTGCTAGGGTAAGCAAGCGTTCATTTGCCAGATGTATCTGCACTCAGGAGCTTGGACCCTGCATGTGTCCCTGCTCTGGAAAGATACTGTGAGGTTGCTCTGCATTTGCGTTACTTATATGCACTCAGGGCAGGGGTCCGGAAGGATCCTGTGGGGACTTTGCCCCTGCCCATATTTCCTGCTCCAGTGCTCGTTGCTCCACAATGCACTAATCTAATGCCTCCAGATGACCCTGTACTTATCTCTGTGATGGCAAGGGGCCGTTGATCCAAACCAGTGGGACAGGGCCCTTGCACGTGCTCTTTTCCCCAGACCTCAGGACAGCATGTCTTGCTTGGTGAAATACTCGATTACAAGCCCCGGGCTGGGGCTGCGCATGTCTGTTTAATGGTGCGCGCCAAGATGGTCACCATTTTGTAGTATTCAATGGCTTGGGACTTGTTGTCCACAAAGGTTCCAATCCGTAGGGATGCCTCTGCCCAAGTACTGGATGTTGCTTCTCTGTTGTACAGGACACATACCTAACATCACCTGTTGTCTGTTTGTCCTTTGTAGCTGTGGCAGCTGCTGAGGTAACTGCCCCTGATCCCTAACAGTTGCTGGTAGCTCCGCTCACCACTCAAGGACACTGCCGGTAGCTTACAGCACTTTGGTCTCTTTCGTGCTCCAGAGCTGAGGCTGTGGGCATTCAACCAATTTGGGTTTTATTAGCTGTGACCCTCCCACGGGCCGCCCAGGCCTCAGCATCATAGTCACTCTTGGATATTTGCCGACATCCTGGCCTCCAGACAGGACCCTCCTCGTCAGCCTCCTTCTTTAAAAGATGTTCCTCCTTGCAGGTCCAAATCACCCCGCCCGGAATTCTCTTGTGTTTCTCTTCCCTCTATGATCGTCAGCTCCACCTTTTATGCATCTGCAACAACTTAACAGGTTGTAGTTGCGAATCCTTAAGCCTATTTTCCTGACCATAGTTAATCATATTCTCTGGACATGCCTGACCCTCACGACAGCCTTCAGTTATCTTCCTCGTCTCAGTACCAGAGTGGTGAAATGACAGGTTAGTGTGTGCCACTCCAAGACCCCTCTTCCTCATCCCCGTTCTATAGTGGTGTGACTGAGGGGAAATAATAGAATTGGATTTGCAACATCCTATAAAGGCAGGGGGAGAGTAAGGTTGGTTATCACTCACGCTCACTCCCAGACACTCACCTATTCAACCTCCTCCTAGTCTCACTATATTGATGGCATTTTCTAGGATAATCCTTGAAGGAAGAAAAAGGAAAAAGGGTAACAATATCCTTTAAAGGCTGTTGGGACTGAAGGTTCATCATGGAATTGAAATGGGAAATACTGTGTCTCACCCAAGGACACCCCCCTTGCATTCCCCAAGTCTCTTCTGCCCAGATGAGGACAAAGTAGGAAATCATATACCTGCTAAAACCCCTCAGATTAATACTTTCATAGATTCAGCCATATTAATACCATCACTCTGCAACCTGCAACCCCTCCCTTATCTATCTCCATCTCCTGAAATCCTTGGTTGGGACCTATTCTGCATGCTCATGGACAGCACACCTGCAGTGGCACATGCTATAAACCTGGGAGACCAAATTACATATGAAAACCCTGACTTACATTGCCTTACTGAAAGCTGGCCCGCTGTAAATTGCAACCCTCTACCACCAGAGTAATTCCCTGAAGGCTCTACCATCCTGTACTCAGACAGAAGGAAGGACACCTTCTGGGCTGATGCAGCCATGGTTCTCTGCTCCGCTATAGTCAGAAAATTAATCAACTTTAAATCATAGCCTTCAATTGAATACTTCTGAATTAAAAACTGCTCTAATGAATGAATGGCTGCCTTAATATCCTCCTGATGTACCTGTTACGCTCACCTGGTATCCACGGGGACGCCACCCAGCCGGGTTACTCGCTGGTATGCTTCTCAGTTTTGCCCAGGTGTGGTCTGCGGGGAAGGTTCTGCCTGAAAATACAGGAGGACTGTGTTCAAGACTGGCCGACCGGGGTAAGTATCCTCCCTCCACCCCCGTATGATTTCAGCCCCTCAGGGGCCCTCTCCTTGCCTTGTGGTAGAGTTAGGCATGCTCTCCGTCCTGCCTTCTTTGCAGGGGCGCATTGTCTTTCGTGGGCGTGTGCGGTTCAGTTACTTCACTGACGCCAACCCGCTTGATATCGTTCAGGTAGGTCTTATTGCTGTTCTTTAGTATTGTTGCTATCCTGCATGCCTCTCTTGTTTAATAATGTCTCTTTTTCTCCCTTAGGTGTGCGGAGCTTCAGCGCGGTGAACTGGCTTGGTTGAGCCCCGTTGGTAAATGATGGCGCTTTAAGAGCGCTATGATGCGGTAAGTAAGCGCTATGCGCAGCGCTGCGATGGCTTGCCTTTGCTAACCTGTTTTGTCTTCTTTCCTTGCCGGTCGTGGTGTTCTTCAGCACTTGTGGAATTTCCGGAGTGGTGCCAGCCGAGAGGCGACCAGCCAGGTAAGCCTTTTGAGCAGTTCGTAGTTTGCAATGTCTCTTCTGCTTTCTTAATGTTGTGTCTATCTTCCTCTTTCAGGTCGTGCAGTCCGGGAGGCGTGCAGATCCAAGGAAAGCTGTTCTCAGGAGCTGCGAGTAACTAAAGATGAAGACTGCAGGTAAGATGCTGCTGCTAATGATGTTCCTTTTGTCTCCATGCAGGTTCTGCTTCTCCGAGGTTCGGGGGTATAGCTGGACACGGTGAACGTCACGTTGCAAGCTGCAAAGTAGCGCGAAGCATGTTGTCTTGCTCGGGTGTGGTTTAAATAGCCTCAACAAAATAGTCCAGGTAAAGTAGTCCCTAGGCTACCACACCCAAAACACTAGACCGCATTGCTTGGTTCCGAGGAACAAAGCTATGTGGATGCCTCCATGTTGGCTGACAACACAATAAAGTAGTTCCCAAGCACATTGTTTTTTATGGTGTATGTGCCTGGCACCATAGGCGCCAGGACTGGCCCCGAGAGGGTTTTGGAAGAGGATGCCAGGCTCTAGAGGTCCGAGTCCTGACTCCACCGTTTTGGGCGAGGGTCGTGACAGTACCAAACACTAAACCCAGGCTGGCCAATACCATTGAGCTGACAGACATCACATCACACCTTTATCTCCTTTAACAGAAGAGGACTGTATTTGGTGACGTGAACATTTGGTGGGGCAAACACAGAATCACAGTCACCTCAAACTCAGCATTAAACATCTTCCACTATTGCAACTTGTAACCCACCCTAATCATCAACAAGACAACACAATTCACTTTATATTTTCTTGAGAAGGAAAGGTCTTGTTCTATAAACTGATGCCTTTAATCTGATCTGATGGTTCATTTCCAAGTCTCACTCCACCTTGCCAGGGGCAACCAACTCCTCTCCATAACATTCAATCTTACCATCAAGGGGAAGATGTGTGCTATGGAAGGAGTTGTTTCCAGTCACCTGCCAGCAAAATCATGTGCGAAAAATACAAGTACCAGAATCCTCAGAGCTAATTAACTTGCCACACCCAGAGCTAATTAACTTGCCACACCTGAAAAAGAAATGCAGACCTGCCTGAAATAACTAAGAAACTCAGCCTCCCTGAAGATTGATGAAGTCATGAAAACGTGCGTTAGGAGAAGACGCTAAAGACTGGTAACAGGGTGCCTGCCTTTACATCGTTAAATCTTGCCTAAGCACACAAGTCCTAATGTTCGTCCTTATGGGATCAGCCTCTGCATCCCACATTTCCTTTCAGAATTCTGAAATTGAGTTGTTTTAGTGATGGCTGATCTTTGCCCTCACTTACCACTTCCCATTTAAAACTATACCTATTGGTCACAAATCTAAATCAGTGAATTATTCAAACTGAGCCTACAGAATCTAAAGATGAAGGTGTATGTCCTTAAAAAGACAATGGAGGAAAAATAATTCCTACCCCAAGTTAAAGCTGCATTCCTGACACATCTCTGCCATAACAGATCCTCCATTTGTAATATCAAAAACACATTCTACTCTACCAGATGCATCAAAGACAAGAACCTCCAAGCCAAACTCTTCATGGTACTGGCACAACTCTACAAGCTCTCATAATCTGACTCTTACTCCATCCATTCGCAAAAAATCTGCAATAACATAGCTACATTCTTCTAAAACAAGGGGATTGGGAATTTCGACCCTAACCTCGCTCTCAAATCGTACCCTCCTTTGACACTCCTCAACCCCATGAATACCCCCTGCCTTAAAGAATAACTCAAGTCCTCCTCTCTCTCCCTGACCAATTTAACACTGTATTCACCTAATGTAAAGGTATTGGTTAGCCTCTCAAACCCTGCCCAGCACGAATCTTCAACTCTCTCTGTCCTGCATTGCTCATGAACTAACCTCTCACCTCCAGAATTACTACTCCATCTCTGACATAAAAATCTCTCCAAACTATGCTCAGATCCATTAGATCTTGCTAAGTATAGAGCCATCACAAACCTCCCTTTCCATGCTAAGCTTCTTTAATGGTCTACGTATGATCTGTTGTGATCATACAAAGAAGCCAATTCTAGATTCAGCCACCAAGAATCAGGCTTCTGAACCTACAGAAGAACAGAAAAGGTCTCTGCCTCTCCACTAGATAACCTTCACATGACAGCAAACATCAAATGGATCAAAGCTTTCATTTTCAGACCTATTTGCTGCGCACAACACTGTTGTTCACCAAACTATACGGAGCCAAATGTTTGATGGCTTCAGGACTCTGCCTTGTGATTACACTATTCCTAAATAATAGAGCCCATGAGATTATGCTCTCTCATTTTTTCTCCACCTATGTTCCCATGCCTTGTGGAGTCAAATAAGGATTCACCTTTTCACCCTTTATCTGCAATTTCTGGCTGTTATGGCATTCCTGTACAAGCTAAACAATAACTAAAAATGTTCTGATTACACTTAGATTTTTCTACAAATTGACAAGAAACAGTGTTCCACTGACCCGCCACATGCTTCCATTAATCAGTTAACTCCTGAATTTATCAATTTGACCGAGATTGAGCTCCCTCTAGTCATAGCAGACAGCCCACACCTCTCGCGTGAACGTCTCAGGTCCTCTGAAGTTCAGGACATTCCTCACTGTGAACTGGAGGCTTCCAGCCATTTAATATGAGGTAGCAATACCATTGAGATGGATGGGGATGCAGAAGTTACTCAAACATCACTAATCAAAACGACTCAGGTAGTTGGCAAAAGGATAACAGTTTTAATATCAATTCTCTAAAACAGGGAGTACAACAGACTTCAACGGATGTCTCAGGGTAAGATCTCTCAATGTATCTTAAAAAAAACATTCTTTCATAGCAGAAAATCGTCATAGGTGATGTCAATCTACGTATTACTAACGTCATCCTATGTGGCAAACTACAAAAACCTAGTGAAGAAAGTGATTGGTTCTTAAGGATCCTCTAAGTATGCGATCCATACTCATCTACAGGAGTGAAGAATAGTGATAGGCTTCTTAACATCAGGTGTGGAAACTAAGCCCTCCCATTAAACAGGTCACTATGAACGTCACTAAATACTCTACATCCCATTGGTTACACAAACTATAGGACCCTTAATCAAGTGGCCCCCTACCATTGGTTGGCACTCTAACCTTTGTCAGTACTTTTCCACCTATGTTAGCAGCATGCAGACTGGGCTTGCAGGTGCTGGTGAGCTAGTCTTAAACCATACTTCCCACCAATCAGCATATTCATCTATCTTCACCTCACTGGTCTGCTGTCAGTTAGGGCTTTGAACTTGTCCTTGGGAGTGTTCTTTGCTCTGGAGAATTCAGGGGAGTGAAGGCACACTCTGCCCTCATGCGTAGGTGTGACCATCATGTTGGTCCAACTGCATCTTTCCACATGACTGAAGACCACAAAATCGAGCCCTAGTGTATTTAAAATAGTATTTTCTACTAGACCTCTGACGTCTTCTTTGTTTTTGTCCATGCCTTCCGAACAGGAGTTCTGTTCTTTCATACGATTTGTATCCAATATAAGCTCAGCCCAGCCAGATAAGACCTTGGCTTCTTGGCTCATCCAGTCTTGCCTTTCTGTGATTCACTTCATAATTCACTTGTTTTATCATTGTGACACACTGGAAAAGAGGCCTTCCTTCTTTAGCTCAGTTCTGCTATAACACGTAGTGGAAACATCCTTTCTTTACTCACTTTAATATATATGTATATGTTGGTGCATTCTGCAATCTATTCACTACTTATCTAGCCTCAAGAATACTTTGTCTGCATTTCTTTGCATCTGTACACATTATTCCTAACTTCAGGTTGGCTTTAAAATTTGTTTTTTGTTGTTTATAAAACAACAATTACCTTAGGTGTTTTGGCACTCCCATGAACACTGGCTCCACTGGGTTCTTTAAGTGATTGACCCCTTTCTGACAATAGGTACATTCACCGCTAGATTGTAGTACTAAGAGACAGGGTCACCATCTTCATTGTTCCTTTCTCTCTCCTACTTCAGATCCCTGAGGGTGTTGCTCTCCAAAACAGGATCCTCCCCATCTCTTACACGTTTAGCAAGATTTGGCCATAATGGCTTACACAGCACTTGTGCATTGCAAACAATTGATTCAGGATGATCAACTACCCTCCAGGCTCTGCAGATAACCACTCCCTCTTCCCAGCTATCTGGTGATAACACTGATCCCCAAATCTGCATCTGGCCTCTCTTCTTCCAAATTCGAATGTCATCTGCAGATTTTCCTGGACTCTCAAGTCTTCTGTTTACTTCCCATCTGATCCCAGCTCCTTTTACTCCAGGCTTTTCCTATCTGATCACATCAAGATGCACAAGAGTCTTTGCTCCATTTACGTCTATATAGTAAGCAGTGCGTACTGTAAGTGACAGCAGTATTAATATGAACAGAATACAAGTGTAAATAACACACAAATATGACCATTTACAGCAATAGCTTTATGCACAATGTAGACGTCGCTCAGGATCTGTCATCACAATGTTGCTATTGATGCTGCCCATTTTTACTCTTTAAGGAAGGAAAAACAAATCTTTAATCGGGCAACATCATGCACTACTTTCTGGAAACTGCTAAGTCGGCTCCACATGTCCCTCGATCAGCTACAGCTGGCTTATATGATAATGAACAAAATATCCCAGTGAAGACCACACATTGGCCTTTTACCAGACGACATGAAGATTCTCCTTCAGCATGAAACACAGTTCCTCAATCAATAGACTTCTGGATCTCGAAAGTCTTATTCAGTTCTCAGTATTCTCTCAGAGTACCCATTCACTTGAATTATGATGTCTCTCATAATTTCATTGAGCACTGCATTGTTCCTCTGGTCTCTAAGGAAGGTTCTGACATTGGTTTGTCTACCAACAAGATGCAGGCATTCCTCAATCAGATAGTAAAACACCAAGCTGACCAGTCTATGGGTATTATCTGCTGATAGGGGCATTTGTGTTTTCCCCACCAAACTCTGGAAGCTGAAGGATTTGCTCAATGATAGCGGCAAGCAATATCCTCACGATTGGACCATTCTTAGGATCTTGCGAGAACAGATAAACACTAGTAGTTCTACCCACAAGTGCAGGGTAAGTGCACAATATGAACAGAAAAACTGCAAGAACGATCTGTGAAAAGGAACTCCAGATCTGGCATATCTTTGTTTTTCAATCAAGCCTTATACATGCCTCAATCCAATGTCAACAAACTCCCGTGGCTCAAGAACAAATAGCTTCCCTTAACTCCTTTTTTAGTGACTGAAAAGAGAGTCCCGAAATAAGCCGCAGTCCTATATTCTCTTTGTATTTACTCAACAGCTTCTGCATCCTTCTTCCTCGCAATAGAGCTAGTCTGCACGTGCTGTGGTTCTTCCCTGATGCTTGCTTCCGATGAGGGTCGGGGGAAGGGGATTCTCGAGCATAGATTTTCACTTCTCTAAGAAATATCCAAGCGTGACTGCCTTGCACTTTGACTGCAGACAGTGTAACATCCTCCACTATGAAGGGGCCATTAAAACAAGCATCATACGACCTTCTAGTGAAGTTGGGGATTAGGACTGCATCTCCGGGGAAATGTTTGGGAAGACATAACTTTTCAATTGCACTTGTAGCATCTCCTTCTTTGTTCGGAGCTGCCCCACACCTCTTTTGCTTGAGCTGATCTGAATTAACAGAAATACTTGAAATCATGCATGTAAGATAATCACATAACTCCTTTCCTAACGATTCTGCTGTCAGCTGGGCATCACTTCTAGTTCTAAATGGAGGTGTGAGAGGTGTCCTCATATGCCTCCATTTCACTGTCTCGTGGGGGGTAAGATGGTGGTCTGAAACTGGCTGATTTCTCAATGCATACAATGCCAGTGGTAGACAATGCAACCATCCTTTCTTCAGGGTAAGCTTTAATGTGGCTATTCTCTCTTTAAGCAAGCCATTGAGTCTCTCACAGTTTCCATTCACTTGCGGGTGATACGCCGATGAAAATGTGTGCTTTATACTAAGCTAAAAGCTTATTTGCACAAAGACTTTGCGCACAAAATGAGGGCCATTATCTGATCTTAACACCTCACATATTCCCCATCTAGGAAACACTTCTCGTACTAAAAACCTTGCTGCACAGGTGGAGTCTCGGTGTGTGCACTGTGCAGGTTCAATCCACTTTGAGAAAGGACATACCACTACAATCATATATCTGTCCATTACATACTTGTATCATGTCGACACAGTCGATATGCACATTTTGAAAGAGTCCACTAGGTCTTGGAATAATTGTGCGCAATATGTGCCCAGCAGTAAACTTTTGACATACGATACAATTTACTACATAAAATGCAACATGTTCTACTATATTTGGAACAAACCAATCCTCCACTATTGTTGTGGCAAGGCTGTCTCTAGTGAAATGTGCAGGGTAGTGTAGCTTGTCTAACGCAACCCTTAATAAGGCTACAGGCATCACCGGTTTACCAGTGCTATCTTTTCGCCACAATGCTTCAGAGTGGTTTAAAGAAAACCCCCTCTGCGTCTACAAGTCTTTCTCATCTTGAGGTGCTTCCCCTTTAATCTCTGCTAGCTGAGTCCTAGACAAGTTATTATAACATTCAGACACATTCATCATCACCAACATGCTTTCATTCACATTTGGCATATCAAATGACATAATCATTTCTGAACACGCAGTTCGCTTTGCTTCCTTGTCTGATTTTTTATTTCCACGTGAGATAAAATCTGCTCTCTTAGTATGTGCTGCACATTAAACTACTGCGATGGCTACTGGGAGTTGTAGTGCTTTAATGAATCTGTCCAATAATGCTGCGTGTTGCACTGGAGTGCCGTCCGCTCACAGGTAGCCCCTCCTTTTCCAACGTGCTAAC
Organism: Ambystoma mexicanum; assembly: GCF_040938575.1. Lineage (NCBI taxonomy): Eukaryota > Metazoa > Chordata > Amphibia > Caudata > Ambystomatidae > Ambystoma > Ambystoma mexicanum. The sequence goes on along the minus strand of NC_090941.1, from coordinate 163,163,904 downwards.
CCTGCATGCACTGTCGACGTCACATAGGCGGAGTCACTGTACACAATTACTTCCTGGTCTGCGTGTCTCTTGAGCACAATAATCAGTGCCACTAATTCTGCAGCCTGTGCCAAAAAGTGAGACAGTAGTTGTGCACTTATCAATACTTCAAACTCCCCATTGGCTGTGTGCTTCACCACAGCAGCACCTGTCTGTCTTTTTGATCAATTCTAGAAGAACTGCCAATAAAGATAATCTCCCCAGCTGCTAACACATTTTCCTTCACCCTCAGGAGTTCATCAGAGAATTCCTCATAGTTTGAGCAATCAGGTCTATGCTCATCCTCTGCCAGTGGTTCTGCTACAAACATGGCAGGGTTCACTATTCTGCATCTGACTATTTGAATCGTCGGATTTGATAAAACTACCTCATAGGCAGAGGCCCTTTGAGAAGTCTTTAGGTTTTTCCAAAATGGCAAACAAAGCATGTTCAACAAATAACGTTATGGAAGATTCTATCAGTATACTAGCAGCTTTCTCAATGGCCAATGCGGCGGCATCCACAGACTGTTTGCACAGAAAGTGACCCCTCATTACTGGGTCTAGAATCCCACTGTAATATGCAAGGGGCTTGTACCCAAACGTGGTTCACTGCGTGAGTACAGCTGTCATAACTGTGCCATTCTGTAACGCTCACTTGATTCCCACGGAGGCGCTGGTCCCGGCTGAACTGTTATAGTCTCTTCAATTGAGAAGCGTAGAGCTCGGATGACTCTCTGGACTGGGCTTCCTCTTATTGACCGTCTGGCTTGCAGGGTAAGGTTTCTGCAGGCGGAATAAAAAAGGGTTAATGACCGTTTGGCTGGACTTCCTCCTCACTAATCGCCAACTCTCCGAAAGTCCAATGTCCTGGTGAGCTCTCACCTTAGGCGTATAAATGCTGGACTCTCTATTCTGCGACTTATGCAGGGGTGCGTGGGTTCCAGTTACGTCACTGGAGGTCCTCAAAGTCTTTTATGGCCTTAGAAGTGGCACAGGTACTGAGATGCCAAAAGGTGATGCCGCCGTTACTGCACGAGCGGATGCCAGTAGGTATAAAGAGTTTATAGTCTTGAAGAGATGGGCACCTTTAATGAAGTCTTTGCATTGTCTTTTTCAGGTGCCTGGATGTTGAGGGCGTGGTCACTGAGAGCGCGACATGTGCGGTTGTATGTAGGTATGGGAATTTCAATGACACCTCAATAATGTCCCTTGTTTTCTGTTTTCAGGTCTTGAGATGTTGCGGGCATTGTTCGTCCGTTGCCGTTGCACGTGCGAAGTACGTGGGTATAATGATCTGTGACCTTATTATAGCACCTCTAACAGTGTTCTTTTCTTATTTGCAGGTGTCGGGACCTTGCGGGCGTTTTCCCAGTCGCGGATGCACGTGGGGAAACACGTAAGTGTTAGGCTTTCTTGCAGTCTTTAATGGCACTTAAATAATGTCTTTTCTTGTTTTCAGGTGCCGGGCTGCTGCGGTTGAAGAGATCGTAATACGCGCACAAAAGCAGGTAAGAAAAGTAAATGCGGCCGCCTTCACCCGATTCCTACTTAACAATGTTCTTTGTCTTTACAGGTGCCGTTAGGCTGCTGAAGAGAAGGCCGCGAAGAATCCGTGAAAGCACAGATGGATCAGGTAAGCGAGCGAGGCTGCGAACGTGTTGCAACTTGCTAACCTTATGTTTCTTTTGCTTGCAGGTTCTGCCGGTGTCTGGATTCCTGGATGGTAAGTATAGTTCTCGTGTCTTTCTTCCACAGGTTGCTGAGCTGAAGCTGGAGATGTCACTGGAATGCTGGAGCTGACTCGGTGAGCGTCCTGCTGCAGATGCAGAATAACGCGAAGCACGTTTTCCCAATCGGGTGTGGTTTAAATAGTGTTGGAGTGATTGGGTGTCTTCTTCCTCAGCCTCGCCCAGGTAAAAGAGTTCCTGTGTTCCAGAGCTAAGGAGTGGCACCAGCCCCACCCAGGTAAGAAAGTAGTCCTAGTTCAGGGAATAGTTCCTCCCAGCAGAAGGCTGGGGACTTCATCCTGCCAGCATTTGCAAAATTGAGTATGCAGCATGGTCTGCTACAGGTATGTCCACCCAAGCACCTTTGCAAGAATTATGAGCCCGGCGCCCCTGGCGCCGGGACTGAGGTTCCTTATGAGCCTGGTGCCAGAGGCGCCAGGACATGGTCCAAAGGGCCCCAATAGGGGTTTGCTGGAGCCAGGGACGAGGGTTGTGAGCCTGCTTCCGGAGATGCAGGGCTTGACTTGGCTTCTCGGGAGCAGTGCTCATGACAGCACCCCCCCTCAATGCCCCTCCCAAACTTGTCTTCCCCGGAGGTTTTGGCCTATTGGGAAAAGTTCGGTGGAATTTTCTGACTAGACGAGGAGCATGGACGTGGTCAGAGGGTTCCCATGATCGTTCTTGAGGTACGTAACCCTTCCAGTCGATCAGATAGTATAATTTTGACTTGATGATCTTGGAGTCCAGGATGTTTTTAACCTCAAATTCAGGTTCTCCATTTACTTGAATAGGCTCTGGAGGTTTATTCAGTCTGGTTCCAGGTTGCATAGGTTTTAGTAGAGATACGTGAAACACCGGATGTATTTTCATGTGGGATGGCAAACCCAATTTGACAGCCACTGGGTTTATTATGGCTGTAATTGGATATGGTCCCAGATATTTGGTTTGAAGGTGTGAGGTCCTTTAAGTGATAAATGTTTGGTGGATAACCAAACTTGATCTCCAACCTGGTATTGAGGGGCGTCTCTTCAGTGTTGGTCTGCTCCCCTTTTGTACCGTTCTTTAGCCTGTTGTAGGTGGATTGTCGCTTCTTTGAAAGCTTGAGTGATAGCATTGTGAAGTTGATCCACGGCAGGCATTCCAAGATCTTGGGCCGGGTCGATGGATCGAGTTGTTGTAAGCATATTCGGCTATCCAAAGGATATCTTTCCAATTACTTTCCGACTGCTGTAGCATACAACGTAAATATTGTTGCAGAGTTTGGTTTGTCCTCTCAGTTTGTCCGTCGGTCTGGGGATGATGGCTGGTTGAAAGTCTCACATCGATTTGAGCTAAACGACAGCAACTTCGCCAAAAGTGAGAGATAAACTGGCTCCCCCTATCTGAGATCAAAACCGAAGGGAAGCCGTGCAATCTTACAATATTTTCAAGGAATTCCCATGCTAGAACTGAAGCTGAAGGTAAGCCCTTTAGTGGAACGAAGTGGGCCATTTTAGAAAACAAATCTATAATTACTAGAATAGTGTTGTATCCGGAACAGGAGGGTAAATCGGTGATGAAGTCCATGGAGAGGGTATGCCAGGGATGTGGCGGGATGTCTAGCGGATGCAGGAGACCCGCTGGTCTTTCCTTCTGATCTTTGTTTTGGGCACACACACCACAGGACATCACAAACACCTTTATGTCTTTTCTCCATGGCGGCCACCAGAAGTGTCTCTTGACTTTTTCCGAGGTTTTGGCAATGCCTGGGTGGCCCTCCATCAAGGAATCATGGTAGCAAGAGATTACCTGTTTTTGTAAATCAGCATGTGGTAGGAATAGTCGTCCCTGAAAATAAGGCAGGTCTTTTTTTATGATGAAGTCCTGTCCCTTCAGTTGCCAGTTTTGTAAGTCCGAAGGGGTCACAAGTTGTTTAACTTTTGCTTCGATATCTTCGATGGATTGTGAAGAAATCAGGCCCAGGATACTCTGTTCTGGAATTATTGGCACAGGTTCAGGATTGACAATATTAATTCCCATTGCAATCCGGGAAAGGGCATCCGCTTTGCCATTTTTGTTGCCGGGGCGATAAGTAATTACAAAGTCAAATTCGGCAAAGAAAAGTGCCCAGCTAAGCTGTCTGGAGGACTGAGCTTTGGTGGTTTTCAGGTATTGTAGGTTTCGATGATCGGTGATTACCGTGACAGTGTGTTTGGCTCCAAGGAGATAGTGCCGCCAGGCCTTGAAAGCGGACTTAATTGCTAAAAGCTCTTTATCTGTGATGGTGTAGTTAATTTCAGGCACCGAGAACTTGCGAGACCAGAATGCCACGGGGTGCAATTGGTTAGTTTCCGGATCTCTCTGTGATAGAACCGCCCCCATTGCTAAGCTGGAGGCGTCGGTCTCAACGATGTAAGGGAGGTCTGGGCGTGGGTGTTTCAGTATGGGTGCTGAGGTGAACTTGGCTTTAAGCTCTTGAAAGGCCTGTTCTGCTTCTGTTAACCACTCGAAACGTTTGTTTTTTCTTAATAGGGTGGTTATGGGCTGCACCACTCGTGAAAACTCTGGAATAAACCTACGGTAAAAGTTGGCGAAACCTAACATGCTTTGGACACCTTTCACGGAAGTAGGTGATGGCCACTTGATGATAGCGTCCACCTTTCTCGAGTCCATGTGGACTCCTTTGGGTGTCAGAATAAAGCCTAGAAATTCGACCTCCGTGACGTGAAAAACACATTTTTCGAGCTTAGCAAAAAGCTTATGTTGGCAGAGTTTTTCAAGGGCGGCTCTAACATGTTTCCGATGATCTGCTTCTGAAGATGAGTACACAAGGATGTCATCTATGTAGACGACTACGCAAACATCTATGAGTTCTCTGAGGACATCATTCATAAAATACTGAAAAGCGGCTGTTGCATTGCATAGTCCGAAGGGCATCACTTGGTATTCAAATAGTCCATACTTGGTGCGAAATGCCGTCTTCCATTCGTCGCCTTCTTTAATCCGTACCAAGTGGTAGGCTCCCCGGAGATCTAGCTTTGTATAAATGCAGGCGTTCTTAACTTGGTCAAGGAGTTCCGGAATCAGAGGTAGGGGGTATCTGTTCTTTACCGTTATCTGGTTCAGGGCACGATAATCAATCCAGGTTCTAAGGTCACCTTCTTTTTTAGGTACGAAGAACAGAGCCGAGGATGCAGGAGACTTTGATGGGCGGATAAATCCATTGGCCAGGTACAGGTCCAGATACTGTCGCAAATTAAGATTTTCAGGCTCGGTAAGGGCGTAAATTCTACTACAAGGGGGAGTGGTTCCGGGTATCAGGTCTATTTGACAGTCGTAAGATCTGTGGGGAGGCAGGGTATTAGCGTGTTCCTTCTGAAAGACATCTTGGAATTCTTGATACTCTGGAGGCAATTGCGGTCCTTCGGATGTTGCTACCGCTAGGCCAATACTGGGTCGAGGATAACAAGTAGGTGCACACTCTGGGAACTGTATCGTCTTTGCTCGCCAATCAATTTGAGGATTGTGTTTCTCCAACCAAGGGATCCCCAGAATTATTTGGAACTGAGGGGCCTTGATCACATCGAACACGATTACCTCCTGATGTCCATCTTGGCCTAATAACGTCACTTCTGTGGTGGTATGGGTTACCGGTCCGGAGGCTATTTCCGTACCATCCACTGTGGTAATGACATCTTTAATTACCTTAGGACAAAGGGGTAGGTTCATCCTGGAAGCCATCTCGCGGTCTACATAATTTCCAATCGCTCCGCTATCAATGTATGCTTTAATGGCATGCAAACGATCCGGTCATTCTGGATTTATGAGGACCATTGACATTATGAAGTGCGAGGTCAAAGAACTGGTTTTTACGCTCGGCATGCAGACCTCTACACTTGTCGGGCGAGGTCGTTTCCCGGCTCTGGCTTTTCGGAATTCTTATCAGAAGCTCCCACTGTCTTCTTCGGAGGTTTCACCGGGCAATCTCGGAGGAAATGTCCTGAATTTCCACAATAGAGACAAAGCTGCAATTGTCGTCTCCTGTCGCGTTCTTTCTGGGTTAGGGGACCCTTTACGACCCCTATTTGCATAGGTTCTACGGCTTCAACTCCTTTGGTGTGAGTTAGTGGCTTAGAGAATACTCGAGTTTTTAACCTGGAGCGGTCTGCCTTTCTGTTTTGTAGTCTGTGATCCAATTGGACCACTAAATCAATGTACTCTGAACAATCTTGAGGGGGATTCACGACCTGGGCTAGGACGTCTTTGAGTTCGCCACGCAAACCCCTGTGGAAAAGCGTGATCCTCTTGTCCTCGGGCCATCTGCTTTCAACGATTAGTCTGTTAAATGACGCAATATAAGCCAGAAGATCCTGATTGCCCTGCCGTAGGGAAAGGAGTTTGTTGTCCAGGGCCTGCCCCTGGGAATGTCTTGCGAAAAGTCTTTCCATATTGGCCTGGAAGGCCTGGAAATTGCGAAGAATCGGGTCATCCTGTGTAACCAGAGGGATCGACCAATCAGCGGCGCTGCCGCTAAGATACGAAAGCACAAAGGCTACTTTAGTCTGATCAGTCGGAAAAGCAGCTGGTCTACAAAGAAAGTGCAATCGGCACTGATTTATGAACACTGCAAACCTCTTAGGGTCACCAGAGAAGCGTTCGGGCGGAGCCAAAGGCACATTTCCGGGCAGATTGATTTGAACAGGATTGGCTGAAGCCGCCGGGGTATAGGTCCCTCCTGAATTAGGTAGAGGGGTTTGCCCCGCTTGTGTTTGTAATAACTGTCTGGCGAGGTCATCAGTTCGTTCTTTGGACATAATCAATTCCCTCCTCAGGGCATTCGTTTCCTGGCGGGCAGCATGTACTTCAGCTCTTAATTCCCCTAGTAACTGGGCCAGTTGATCAGTGTCGGAAGTTTCCATAGCGCCTGGGTAGGAGGTTATTGGAGGGCTTCGCGTTCTGTAACGCTCACCTGATTCCCATGGAGGCGCTGGTCCCGGCTGAACTGTTATAGTCTCTTCAATTGAGAAGCGAAGAGCTCGGATGACTCTCTGGACTGGGCTTCCTCTTATTGACCGTCTGGCTTGCAGGGTAAGGTTTCTGCAGGCGGAAGAAAAAAGGGTTAATGACCGTTTGGCTGGACTTCCTCCTCACTAATCGCCAACTCTCCGAAAGTCCAATGTCCTGGTGAGCTCTCACCTTAGGCGTATAAATGCTGGGCTCTCCATCCTGCGACTTATGCAGGGGTGCGTGGGTTCCAGCTACGTCACTGGAGGTCCTCAAAGTCTTTTTTGCCTTAGAAGTGGCACAGGTGCTGAGATGCCAAAAGGTGATGCCGCCGTTACTGCACGAGCGGATGCCAGTAGGTATAAAGAGTTTATAGTCTTGAAGAGATGGGCACCTGAAATGAAGTCTTTGCATTGTCTTTTTCAGGTGCCTGGATGCTGAGGGCGTGGTCACTGAGAGAGCGACACGTGCAGTTGTACGTAGGTATGGGAATTTCAATGACACCTCAATAATGTCCCTTGTTTTCTGTTTTCAGGTCTTGAGATGTTGCGGGCGTTGTTCGTCCGTTGCCGTTGCACGTGCGAAGTACGTGAGTATAATGATCTGTGACCTTATTATAGCACCTCTAACAATGTTCTTTTCTTATTTGCAGGTGTCGGGACCTTGCGGGCGTTTTCCCAGTCGTGGATGCACGTGGGGAAACACGTAAGTGTTAGGCTTTCTTGCAGTCTTTAATGGCACCTAAATAATGTCTTTTCTTGTTTTCAGGTGCCGGGCTGCTGCGGTTGAAGAGATCGTAATACACGCACAAAAGCAGGTACGAAAAGTAAATGCAGCCGCCTTCACCCGATTCCTACTTAACAATGTTCTTTGTCTTTACAGGTGCCGTTAGGCTGCTGAAGAGAAGGCCGCAAAGAATCCGTGAAAGCACAGATGATTCAGGTAAGCGAGCGAGGCTGCGAACGTGTTGCAACTTGCTAACCTTATGTTTCTTTTGCTTGCAGGTTCTGCCGGTGTCTGGATTCCTGGATGGTAAGTATAGTTCTCGTGTCTTTCTTCCACAGGTTGCTGAGCTGAAGCTGGAGATGTCACTGGAATGCTGGAGCTGACTCGGTGAGCGTCCTGCTGCAGATGCAGAATAACGCGAAGCACGTTTTCCCAATCGGGTGTGGTTTAAATAGTGTTGGAGTGATTGGGTGTCTTCTTCCTCAGCCTCGCCCAGGTAAAAGAGTTCCTGTGTTCCAGAGCTAAGGAGTGGCACCAGCCCCACCCAGGTAAGAAAGTAGTCCTAGTTCAGGGAATAGTTCCTCCCAGCAGAAGGCTGGGGACTTCATCCTGCCAGCATTTGCAAAGGTGAGTATGCAGCATGGTCTGTACAGGTAGGTCCACCCAAGCACCTTTGCAAGAATTATGAGCCGAGGCGCCCCTGGCGCCGGGACTGAGGTTCCTTATGAGCCTGGCGCCAGAGGCGCCAGGACATGGTCCAAAGGGCCCCAATAGGGGTTTGCTGGAGCCGGGGACGAGGGTTGTGAGCCTGCTTCCGGGGATGCCGTGCTTGACTTGGCTTCTCGGGAGCAGTGCTCATGACACATTCGTGTGCGAGAACAAACCACATTCCTCAGCATAATTGGGAATCCCTAAAACTGGAGCTGTGCAAATAGCCTTTTTCAACTTGTCAAACCCTTCTTCTATTTCCTTAGTCCTAACATTTTTTTCCTGATTTACATGTGCTTTCTTCAGAGCTTGCAACAAGAGCCTTATGTATGAACTGTAATCAAAGACCCATGTTCTTACATAGTTACACAGTCCCAAGAATCTCTGCATGTGCTTTGTTGTGAATGGCTTTACTGTTTTCAAAAAATCCTCCGCTAAATAGCAGCCATTTCTCCTCTCACTATGGCTGCTTGTAATTCTAAAGGAAATATTTGCCCTTCTTCATCCATAGGTATCTTTGGCCTGAATAAAAATGTATCAGGTATTCTCATTGTCTGGAGTAACTTTCTTTCCCTCACATAAAATGACCTGGCCGATGTACAGCACTTCCTCTTGATAGTACTGCAATTTCTCCTTGTCTACTTTATATTCTTTTTCTGAAAGAATAATCATTAGCTGAATTGAATCGCGTCTGCACTCTTCCACTGATGTGCTACAGACCAATATGCCATCCACGTACTTCAACACAACACTTTTTAAATCAATGTTGCTTTAAATCCATCTGCAGGACTCTATTGAAAATTGATGGAGACTCACAGTACCCCTGGGGTAAACAAGCACTTTATGGACGACTTTGTCTGAACGTAAATAACGTCAAATTTTGCAAGTCTTTATGCAATGGGATTGAGAAAAACACATTTTTCAAGTCAATCATGTGAACTATTGTGCTTCAACAGGAATATTATCTAAGATTGTCGCAGGATTAGGAACTAGAGGGAACTCGGCCTCTACAATATGGTTAATCAGGCGAAGGTCTTGAATTAAACCCCACAACCCCCCCTTTCTTAATCAGATAAATCGCAGTATTACACAGTACTCGGACATCAATCAAATGCCCTGCTCCATCATGGCGAATATCGTCTTAAAAATACCTTTGTCTGCCTCTCGAGACATGGGATACTGTTGTGCTTGAGGTAAAATTGCTCCTGGTTTCAATTTAGTCTTCACTTCCCCAGCTGCCTTCTATAGGCCTACGTCATATGGGTCTTTTGTCCATAACAAGACTGGCACTTTCACCATGTCATCATCAAAATACTTGGGGCGCTTTCGTGCTAGCATCATTATCTGAGGAACCTTGCGTTTAATTGTTCTCACCCAATAAGTAATACTCACCTCAAATATTACTTCATCATCTGATGGATGATCTCCAAACATATCCTCATCAGTGACTTCAGTCAATCTGTAACCTTGCCCAATGGCATTCACTGTGCACCATCGTCTACCATCATGATCATTCCCAACAAGCAAAGACATTTCTCCTCTCACTATGGCTGCTTGTAATTCTAAAGGAAAGATTTGCCCTTCTTCATCCATAGGTATCTTTGGCCTGAATAAAAATGTAGCAGGTATTCTCATTGTCCTGTACACTGAGCCTGGCAACCATGTCAAATAAATGCATACCCCATAATTAAAAACTTCTGGTTCTAACGGTACTCCTTGCATGACCACTTGTCCTGCAAATGCCATAATAAATTCACTCACATTTAAATAATGCATTCTAGGTGTTGAACACACTATGCCTTCATCAGTGAACGAAATCGTCATGTTCAACTTGGTCATTAAATCTCGACCTAATATATTGACAGGTGTCTGCCTTGAATATAACAATGGCACAGACATGTCACACTCTCCTATAGAGACTGGCAATGCGTCAGTAAAAGGAAATCTGCTTGTAGCTCCTGTGAAAGCTTGAGTATTCATGGCATTTTCAGAAATTGAAAATTTCCCATCTCGTATACATGAATGTGTTGTACCCGTGTCTATTAAAAAGGAAAAAGATTTGCCTCCTATATTGACATCAACCCTCAGTTCCTCTTGAGGATTAGGCATCACAGATAGTACTGAACACATCAAGTCTCCCAGTGAGCTGTCCTATTGTGGATACATTCTCATCCCCGTACCTGTGAAAGGATTCCCTCCATCAACAGTGACACCCCCTATTGTAGGAGTCATTAATTGTCCTGCATTTGTACTTTGCTGTATCTGCATGGGTGACTGCTATGACTGCCCTTGTGGCAGATTCATTAGTGCCTGCTGCATTTGAAAATCTTGTTGCACTCTCAGCACTTGTATCTGCTGTACTGTTTGATTCTAAGCAAACCCATCTCCACTCTGCTGTGAATATGCAGGTGGGTTTGTGGTCCCCCCTCTCTGAGAACTGGCCAAATCCTTGACTTCTACATGTGTGAGAAAAGTGCCCTGACATACCACATGTCCAGTATACAGGAGGAGGTCTCCTAATTTGCCCCACCTGCATGTTTTGACTCTCATTCTGCGTGTTTTGAAACCCACCTTGATTACTCTGGAAGTTTCCCTGATTATTCTGTAAGCCTCCCTGATCATTCTGGAAGCCCCTACCTCGAAAGCCTCCCCTCCCTCATGGTACAAATCAACTATTGCAAAAAACAAGGGAGGGGGTCCTGGCAGTCCCTCTGCCAGACATTAGTCCCAGTTACAAGAGACTTCCCCCGGAGTCTTTAGCTCACTATCTTTAACAGAGGAGACACATCTAAAACATATCAGTCTTTGTCCTGCACTAGGGCAGTCCAGCACCGAAATGCTAAGCAACTCTCCTCTGATCAAGATTACCAACAGCAACCCCAGACACGTGTTTCAGTCTGGTTGGACCTCATCACTAGGGTGGAGCTGTGCCTCTCTAAGAATAGAGAGCAAGGGGTTCACATCTGGATACACCTAGTCATTTAGGATGAGACCCACAGTTACTAAAATATGCAAAAAACAAGGGGGGTCCTGGGAGTCCGTCTGCCGGACATTAGTCCCGGTTACAAGAGACTTACCCAGAAACTTTAGCTCACTATCTTTCACAGAGGAGAAATATTTAAAACAAATCAGTCTTTGTCCTGCCCTAGGGCAGTCCAGCACCGAAATGCTAAGCATCTCTCCTCTGAACAAGAGTACCAACAGCCTTGATTGAACTGCCTTTGATTATTTACCTGCAGCATGTTTGCTGCATGATGTAAACTCGACCCGTCTCCACTAGTCACCATCGCCCCTTCAATGGTATACTTTGACAGTTTCTTCTGCACTAACTTTGCCTCTTGACCTTTCCTAACATCGTCTTTCTTTCGGTTCTTCTCTTGGAACAGCCTGCAATAATGCGCAATGGTCAACTGCTTTTCTGACCACGGCTTCGCTTCCATGCCCACCAATTTCTTGAGCTACTTCTGTACTATTCTGGCAGCCCTTGACATTGTATATGATAAAATACAGGTATAGATTTCCCCCAAGATTCCCGTGTCTCCAAGGCCCACTACACTTGGAAATTGTTAATGAAAACAAGAGGGTCATCCCCTTTCTGCATCTTTTTCGCCATTATAGCTCCCATATCTGACGTGTCCAGATACAGTACTCTAAGTACTCTAAGCTCCGTCCTGCAGTTATTGTACTGTGGCCCATTGTGAGCAGTATTTTTTGTGGTAACACCAGAATACCCTGCTCTTGACCAAATATCCTCAGCCCTTTCCCCAAGGATAGCAATCAGGAAACCTTTAATGCCCCCTATAGCTAACGTGTTTCCTCCTGTCATTTTCTCTAACTCATGTATCCATTTCCCAGCAACGGAAGTTAAACTTGGGAGGTTACACCTTAAATTGTCCTTATCCATCTGTGGCCAAGGTATATACTGTGGCCTAGCTCCTCCCTTTTCTAACAAAGGAAACTGTAAAACCCCAAACTTACATTCATCTCCCATCATCTGTCTATCCATGGCAGGGACAATTGTTCCACTCTGCCTTCTACCTGGCAGCAACCATAACCTGCTCACATAAGGTGGTGAGTCCCCCCTCTTACCATGGGGTCGCCCTTTAGGTTGATCTAACTGCCTCACTGATTCTGACGCTCCAGATTTGGGTAGGTCTAGATCCGACCATCTGACTTCCTTATCCATTGAAAAACACTCTTCAGGGGCAAATGCATCACCTTCCTCTTCCCCACGAACGATTGCTCTGTCTTCGCCTGACATATCCTGTCCCCAGCTCATGTGACTTCTCTCCTCTTCGTCTCTATACAGATTCAGTCTATCTAAAGACAGCTCCTTTGTCTCGAAACTACATGAGGCTCCCTCTGTATCATACAACTGCATACTCTCGAGTCAATAATTTTTACCCTTCCCTTGCTGCACTTTCTTAGTCCTCATATCATGATAGACTTTATCGATTGCTTCTTGAGTCAAACTCATCCGCTAGATTTGCTCTGGGCAGACCTGGTATTGTCTCATGTGCTGGGAAGAACTCTTCTATGTCTTCACATGCCGCTTCTGGATTTGGATCTATTAATTCCTTTTCCATACGATCAATGACACATGCTCTTTGCCTTCTCTTTAATTTTAGCTCATCATAAAATTCTCTTCGCTTTCTTGCTTCCTCCCTTACCCTTTCTTCTTCTTTTCTCTTCATGTCCCTTCTCTCATTTGCCCTTCGTATTTCCTTATCTCCACGTCTTTGCATTCTTTTATCCCTTAATTTCTGTACCTCTTCCTCCATGCTTTCCCTTTCTAGTCTTTCTCGTTCTTTGATTACCCCCTGTCTATTATCATACTTTCTCTGCTCTTCTGCTCTTTCCAGTGCCTCCTCTTGATACAACTGTTCCCGTCTTTATCTATCCTTTCTTTTCGTACTATCTTCTTTCACTCTTTCTTCTCTTCCTTTTTGTCTTGCTCATCTCGATCTTCCCTTTGCCTTACGTCCTCAATATGATATGATATGATATGACATTTATAACGCGCCCATACACAAGTGTTTCAGGGCGCGACGAGGCAAGGGAAGGAAAACAGTGGGAAACAGACAACGATCCTACTAGGCCAGGTGTCATTCAGATTGCTCAAGTGCATGGGTAGGGGGAAAAGGCAAGTGCCTGGGGGAAGGGAGAGGGGAAAAGTGCAGTGCAAGGGATAGAACAATAAATAAGATAAACAAAAGCGGCCAGATGGTGGCAAGTGCAGGGTAAGAGCAGAATAAGTGCTGGTAGGGGACTGTAGGGATACAGAAAACAGTCCCCTGGTCTGATGGGTTGCCAGGGGGGCGGGGCAGGTTGCAAAAGCGGGGCATGGCCTAGACCCAAGATCTGAGAGGGTTGCCAGGTAACCAGTGCAGTTTCAGCCAGGAATTTCAGCAGGGGAGAGAGGCAGAGAAAGCAGAAGCAAAGAGGAAGGTTTTGAGGTGTTTCCAGAACCGGAGATGGTTCTCCTCAAGTTTCAGGGTGGCAGGAAGGTTGTTCCAGAGGGAGGCCCCTGCTGAAGAGAGAGCTCGACCACCCACTCGTTGCTTGGAGAAGCGACTGACCCTGAGGGAGTTGGAGGCAGATGAGCGAAGAGCCCGAGAAGAAAGGTATTTGGGAAGAGAGTTGCAGGTATTGCGGCCCCAGGCCCCAGAAGGCCTTGTGGACAATGCAGAGGGTTTTGAACTTAATCCTTGCAGCCACTGGGAGCCAGTGCAGATATTTCAGTCCTGGAGAGATATGATCCCTGGGTTTGAGGCCAAGGGCAAGTATCGCAGTCCTGTTTTGGATAAGTTGCAGAGGGAGGAGAGTAGAGGCAGGCAGATTAAGATAGAGACTATTGCAATAGTCCATCTTAGAGAAAACCAGGGCTCTGGAGACGGTGAGCTTCTGGGGAAAGGAGAGGAAAGGAAGAATACCTCTGAGGACGTGCAGCTGGTAGTGGGATTTCTTAGAGACGTCAGAGATGTGAGGAGAGAAGGAGAGTGTGGAGTCGAAGATGACCCCAAGGTTTTTAGCCTTGCAGGTGGGAGCAGGAAGAGGGCCAAGAGAGGCTGGCCAGAGAGCTGCAGGGAAGGAGGGAGTGGGTGTGCTGATGAGTAGGACCTCAGTCTTACTGGCATTAAGGCAGAGGTCATTGGCGGCACACCACTCCTGGATAACAGACAGACAGTCAGTGATGAGGGAAGGAGAAGAGGAGGCCGAGGGTAGCCTGAAAATGAGCTGGGTATCATCCGCATAGCACTAAAAGTTGGGGCAGAGAGCGGCGATGTGATGGGCAAGGAGTGCCAAGTATTGGTTGAACAGCCAGGGAGAGAGGTTAGACCCCTGGGGACACCACAGGTAGAGAAAAAGATCTCGGAGACGAAGGATCCGAGTTGGACCTGGGAGAATCGGTTGGAGAGGAAAGAAGGTAGCCACGCCAGAGCCTGTCCAGTGATACCCAGGTTGTCACGGAGACGGTTGAGCAGGATGGCATGATTGACAGTGTCAAAGGCAGAAGAGCGATCCAGCAAGATGAGGACACACGGGGTGTTGGGGTCAAGGTTGGAGAGCAGGTCTTCACGGATGTTCAGGAGAGCAGTTTCCGTGCTTCTGGCAGCCCTGAAGCCAGACTGATGGTCATGAAGACACCCGACAGATTAGTTGTGGAGATTAAGCTGGAAGATGGCCAGTTTCTCCAGGAGCTTGCACAGGAAGGGAGTGATGGAGATTGGGCGATAGTTAGCTGGGCAGGAGGGTCAGCAGAGGGTTTCTTAAGAATTGGGTGCACAAGGGTGTGCTTCAAGGGGGATGGGAAGACTCCGGTGGTGAAGAAGTGATTGCAGAAATAGGCCAGGGCAGGAGCCAGGGAGTCGATGTTGTCCTTGATAGTTTTGGAGGAACAGGAGTTTACCTGGTTCGACGAGACTTTCATAGATCGGACTTGTCGAGAAACCTCATCTGTAGAGAAAAGGGAAAAGGCAGAGAAGGAGGGAGGGGGGGTGGCTGCAGAAGGATCAGAGGAAGAGTAGGGATTAGAGGGAGGGAGGCGATAGGAGGAGAGTGAGGACAGGATGTCCTGAGTTTTTGAAATGAAGTGAGAAGCCAGTGCCGTGCAGAGGGCCTGGGAGGGGACGGGAGAGGTAGAGACTGCGCAGGATTGGCCAGTTCCTTGCAGATTTTAAAGAGTTCAGCCGAGTTGTTAGATGCCGCAGAGATGCGGGCTTGGACATGGGCTCTCTTCTTGGTGAGAACGGAGAGCCAGTATTGCCTTTGCAGCAGGCCAGTTTGTCAGAGGATGAACATGAAGCACGCCATTTCCTCTCGGCCACCCTGCACTTGCGTTTTAGGGTGATGAGATCTGAGTCATACCAGGAGTTACACTTGGCTTTGGGCTTCAGGTGGATTCTCATGACAGGGGCAAGGATATCAAAAGTATCAGATATAGCAGAGTGGAGCGTGGAGAGAGCTGTGTCAGGGTGAGAGTCAGCCAAAGGGGGAGGGGGGATGAGAAGGTGGCAGCGAAAGTCTCAACTGACACGCGCTTCATGGGTCAGATGACCGAGAAGAAGGGTGGCAGTGATGAAGGTGGCTTGGCCTGAGGGCTAGGGAAGGTGAGGTGGGAGGATAGGAGAAAGTGATCACTCCAGGAAAGAGGAGTGGAGAGAGGGACAGAGAGGGGAAGGTCAGAGGAGATCAGAGCATCAAGAGTGTGCCCTGCAGAATGAATCGTGCCAGAGGGGAGAATGGAGAGTGAGAGAGAGTCGCAGAGGTCACGAAAAGGGTCCGGAGGGGGGGGACAGGAGGCATCCAGGTGGATGTTGAAGTCTCCAAGAAGGAGGAGTTGAGTGGTTGAGGCCAAGAGTGAGGAAGAGAGGTCTGCCCACTCCGAGAGGAAGGAAGAGATATGAACAGGTAGCCGATAGATAGTAGCCACAGTAAGGGAATTGCTAGGAGAGAGAGAAAGCCGGCAGACAAGGCATTCAAAAGAGGAGCAGGTCTGCGTAGGAGTGACGGAGGCAGGAATTCACTCAGGAAAGATAAGGGCCACACCCCCACCAGAGCGGTTGGGCCTGTGCAAGGAGAGTATCTTGTAGCCGTCAGGTAGGAGCATGTCAAAGCTGCTGACAGAACTGGTTGTGAACCATGTCTCAGTGAGACCGAGGACATCGAGGTCAAGTTCTTCAAGAAGGTGGCAGATATCAGAGGAATGTTTGACAGCAGAGCGAAAGTTAAGAGTGGCAATGTGGAGCATGTTGCCATCCTTGAAGGACTTCCGGGGAGGGGTACAGATCAGAGGTACGCCCTGCAGAGGTGTAGAAGGAGCCTGAGAGGGGGGGCAGAGAGGAAGGGGGAAGGCAAGGTAGCCGAGGAAAGGAGAGGGTGGGCAGCATGAGAAGAAAGAAAGTTGATGAGGCGTGGGAAGCGTCTATCAAAGAGGTGAAGGTTGGCCTGAGGGCCTTGGAACAAGAATGTCCGATTAGAGTAAACATTTATGATGACCTTAGAGGAGTGGAAGGAGGCCAAGAGGACATCCCAAAGGGGGCCACCATTAATGGGAGAAGAGGAAAAAAGGAGCAAGCACAGAGACCATGTGAATGGTCCATAAGTCAGGTGAAGGAACGACAAAGACGATGTCGGTGAGAGTTTCCTTGGAGGAGGCACTGGTATAGGTGTCAGCGATAGGGAGGCCTAGGTTGGAGATCAGGATGTCCTTTTTAAACTTTTTCCTACCAGATTTAGTGAGGAGAGCAGGATAGTCAACAGAGAAACAGTTTGAGAAGATAGGAGAGATAGAGAGCACCGTAGAGTAGGTGGGGTGGGAGAGGAGAGGGCAGGAGACAGGCGAGAGCAGGCAGACAAGACAATTTTAAATATTGGTACAGTGTGTATTAAGTAACATGTGGAGAGGCCATCTAAGTTTCTGAATCCTGAGAGGGGAGAAAAGGCCTAGTGCTTCACAGCGCAAAAATTATAAAATATTGGTACAGTGCGTATTAAGTAACATGTGGAGAGGCCACCTAAGTTTGAGAATCCTCAGAGGGGAGAAAAGCCGTAGTTCTTCACAGCGCAAACATTATTACATAGTGGTACAGTGCGTCTTAAGTAACACGGGTGATGGCCCAGCCCTGTATAGGAGTCTGCAGGAGGGGTAGGCTGGGAGAACTGGTGGGACTAACAGTGGAGACTTACTGGCGACTGGCGTCCAACGTGGACACCTGCAGACACAACAGGAGTTGCAGCCGTGGGAGCTGCTCTTTGCCGAAGGGGCCCTTAGCCGAGGGGGCTGCCGGGCAGAGGGGCTGCCCAGGAGGGTCAGTTTAAACCAGAAATGCACCCAATAGGAGGGGAGGAAGGGGACGGGGTGTGGGCGGTCCGGTAGGCGGGAGGGAATGGAGGACCAGGAAGTGGCTGCAGGGGGAGGTGGGAGGCGGAGAAACAACACGTTCGGAGCGCGGAACAGGAGAAAAAAATAAAATAAAAACACAATCACTCAATGGAGGACCCGGGGACCGTGCTGGGCTTTAACCAGCAATCTGGGCTACTGGTGACTTCTCACACCCGCTCCGATCTGCAAAGAAGCGAGCAGGGAGAGCAGCCGTCGAGTAGTCCAGGAGGGACACCAGAAGGCACCAATCAGAGTGGGGTGGGCGGGCAGGTAGGCGGGAGGGAGTGGAGGACCAGGAAGTGGCTGCAGGGGGAGGGAGGAAGGGGAGAAACAACATGCTCAGAGCGCGCAATAGGAGAAAAAAATAAATATAAAAACACAATCACTCACTGGAAGCCACAGGGACCGTGCTGGGCTTTAACCAGCAATCTGGGCTACCAGCGACCGCTCACACCTGCTCATTCTCTAACCATCAAGTTTTAGCAAAATCTGACCACCCATCCATTCATTCTGTATAAGCGCTTACTCATCAGTCTTATCTTTTTCTCCTTTCCATCTCTTTATTTCTCGTCCTATATTTAAGGATGTACTCGGTTGTTCACTTCTCTCTTTATCGCATCTCTCCTTGTCCCTCGGGACCTTAGAGATCACATCTCTCTCAGTATTTTTCTCTGAGCCCTCATCGCTGCTTTGCACAGGTGTCTCATATGGCGGGTTACTATACCCTGCTGCTGCTTTAAGCTCCATCAATGGGTACAAACCATCACCTTTCTTACTATCACCGTCTGTTTCAGGAGCGGTGGGTGGATCAGAAAGCTCCTCACCCCCTCTGTGCATACATTAAGTCACATGAGTCCCCAAATCACGTGACTTCTCTCCTCTCTGTCTCTGTTCAGATTCAGTCTATCTAAAGACAGCTCCTTCGTCTCGAAACTACATGAGGCTCCCTCTTTATCGTACAACTGCCTACTCTTGAATCAATCATTTTAACCCTTCCCTTGCTGCACTTTCTTAGTCCTCATATCATGATAGACTTTATCGATTGCTTCTTGAGTCAAACTCATCCTCTAGATTTGCTCTAGACGGACCTGCTTTCGGCTCATGTGCTGGTAAGAACTCTTCTATGTCTTCCCATGCAAATACTGGATTATGCTCTATTACTTCATTTTCCATACAATCAATGCTGCATGCTCTTTGCCTTCTCTTTCATTCTTGCTCATTGTCAAATTATCTTTGCTTTCTTGTTTCCTCCCTTACTCTTTCTTCCTCTTTTCTCTTCATGTCCCTTCTCTCATTTGCCCATCGTATTTCTTCATCTCTATGTCTTTGCATTCTTGTATCCCTATATTTCTGTTCCTCTTCCTCCATTCTTTCCCTTTCTACTCTTTCTCGTTCTTCGATTACCCTCTGCCCGCTATCATACTTTCTCTGCTCCTCTGCTCTTTCTCAGTGCCTCCTCTTGATACAACTGTTCACATCTTTGTCTATCCTTTCTTTTCATCCTATCTTCTTTCTTCTTTCTCTTACTTTTTGTCTTGCTCATCTCGATCTTCCCTTTGCCTTATGTCCTCAAAGCTCTTACCATCAAGTTTGAGAAAAATATGACCATCCATCCATTCATTCTGTATAAGTGCTAACTCATCAGTCTTATCTTTTTCTCCTTTCCATCTCTTTATTTCTCGTCCTATATCTATGGATGTACTTGGTTGTTCACTTCTCTCTTTATCGCATCTCTCCTTGTCCCTCGGGACCTTAGAGATTATATTTCTCTGAGTATTTTTCTCTGAGCCTTCGTCGCTGCTTTGCACAGGTGACTCATATGCCGGGTTACTATACCCTGCTGCTGCTTTAAGCTCCCTCAATGGGTACAACCCATCATCTTTCTTACTATCGCTGTTTGCTTCAGGAGCGGCGGGTGGAGCAGAAGCCTCTTCACCCCCCTCTGTGCATACATTAAGAATCCAATCTACAGGAGGCACCTTTTCTCTCTCTCCTCCTGGTATGTCTTCCAGAGCTCTAAGCTCGCTAGTCGTTTTTCTAACTTTTTTCCCGTATATGCAGCATGCAAATATGTCGTCATATGCTTGAGAAACTGCCTTCGATAGTGATCCCCCTTGTGGCCATGGCATGAACAATTTTTCTGCTGTGCCCTTAACCCACTATGCACTGTACAGTCTAAGCTTGGGTGCGTGCTTGGGTAACTGCTTGCAGAGGTGTATAAGTGGAGTAATATCCTCCATTTTGACTCATCACATTTGACTGTCAATACTCACCTTTACACTTTGCAGATTTCAAAAGTACGTTTCAGAAAAACAAAACAATATGAGCGTGCACCAATGGTTGCAGGCTCCAAACCCTCTATAACATGTTTTTTACTTTACTCTATGTTGTCACTAAACACCATTAGTTTAATACCAACAAATAAATAATTAATTCTCAACTTTTGTGTTTTCTTTTTCGCATCTATCAATGCTCCTATTATTTTTTCACCAGATACAGTCACATAAAACAAACAGACAAATGGACATACTCCACCGGCCACATATATCTCACAGTCTCCTCTTGAAGACCTGTCCTAAACCTAAAAATACTTGATATGGGATGTAAGTTGCCCTCTTTAAACTTGTCTTTAACTGAGTTCGTAGTCTCTGTCACCAGTCTACAAGGCTCTAGGTGCGACTTCTTCTGTTCTGTTCTTTAAAACGCAGGAAACCTGAGCGTACTCTTTATCGTGGCCTCTTCTCACGATACCTCTTATTTGCTTGGCCTCTCCTCAAGTCAATTACTTCATTACTCATCATTCTGAAGTTACTTTTACCCCAGCCTCCATCCGTTACTCATTTTCCTCTTATCAATTTCTTCCCCCTCTGTCCATTCACACTTTTGTCACCTCACTCAGTTTTACTCACCACTCGCATTTTCAACTTCCAACTCTCAGGATCGTACGCCTCCTCAGTAGCCTCTTCAACCTTCCGTCCGTTCAGCTTCCTGTAAATGCCAGGAGGGGGTTCCGTGTAAACCGGGGCACCCGTCTCACCCTTGCTTGCAAGTCTAAAGTTTAAAAACTGATACCGCTATTTACAGGGAGCTTCACGCCCTTTCAGCTAAATGGCAGAGGTTGTGTGATATTTCCGGACCCCAAAGCCTACTCTCTCGATGGATAGCTAACCATCCTCTGCTACCACGTAAACTGGAGGCTTCCAGCCCTTTAAGATGATGTAGCAATACCCTTCAGATGGATAGGGATGCAGAAGTTGCTCAAACATCAATAATCAAAATGACTCAGGTAGTTGGAAAAAGGATAACAGTTTTAATATCGATTATCTAAAACAGGGAGTACAACAGATATCAACAGATGTCTCAGGGTAAGATCTCTCACTGTATCTTAAAAAAAGCATTCTTTTATAGCAAAAAATCATCATAGGTGACGTCAATCTATGTATTACTAACGTCATCCTATGTGGCAAACTACAAAAACCTAGTGAAGAAAGTGATTGGTTCTTTAGGAACCTCTAAGTATACGATCCATACTCATTTACAGCAGTGAAGAATAGTGATAGGCTTCTTAACATCAGGTGGGGCAACTAAGCCCTACCCTTAAACAGGTCACTATGAACGTCACTAAATACACAATGTCCCATTGGTTACACAAACTATAGGGCCCTTAATCACACAGCCCCCTACCATTGGTTGGCACTCTAACCTCCGTCAGTACTTTTCCACCTACGTTAGTAGCATGCAGACTGGGCTTCCAGGTGCTGGTGAGCTAGTCTTAAACCATACTTCCCACCAATTAGCATATTCATCTATCATCACCTCAGTGGTCTGCTGTCAATTAGGGCTTTGAAATTGTCCTTGGGAGTGTTCTTTGGTTTGGAGAATTCAGGGGAGTGAAGGCACGCTCTGCCCTCATGCGTAGGTGTGACCATCATATTTATCCAACTTCATCTTTCCACGTTACTGAAGACCAAAAATAAAGCACTAGTGTATTTAAAATACTATTTTCTATTAGACCTCTGACGTCTTCTTTGTTTTTCTCCATGCCTTCTGAACAGGAGTTCTGTTCTTTCGCGCAATTTGTATGCAACGTCTGCTCACCCCAGCCTGATAAGATCTTGGCTTCCATTCTTTCTGAGAATCACTTTGTAATTCACTTGTTTTCTAACTGCGACACACTGGAAA
The DNA here is from genome assembly GCF_040938575.1 of Ambystoma mexicanum. NCBI lineage: Eukaryota > Metazoa > Chordata > Amphibia > Caudata > Ambystomatidae > Ambystoma > Ambystoma mexicanum. The sequence continues at coordinate 163,142,173 of NC_090941.1, read as the reverse complement.
AGAGGCCTTCCTTCTTTAGCCCAGTTCTGCTATAACACGTAGTGGAAACATATATTCTTTACTCACTTTAAGATATGTGTATATGCTGGCGCATGCCGCAATCTATTCACTATTTAGCTAGCCTCAAGAATACTTCATCTGCATGCGTTTCTTTGCATCTATACACATATAAAAGTACTTGACATCTTCATTATTTCTGTAGCATAGGTTTCTTCATCTTGATCCCAAGAGGCCACGTATCTTTGATACTTTCTTGATGCCTTAAAGAACAACTTCATTCCCTAGTCTCTGCATCTCTGTACATCAGCTCAGCTCTGCCTGACATCACCATTCTTCTTTGCCATTCATTGGCCCTGCTTCTTCCTGGATTTCATTCAAATGGCCATCATACTATCTCGTATGCAGGTATGGTTTCCTGAATGGGAACCTTGCCTACAGGATTCTCCTTGGTATCAGTATTTTCACTGATACCACATGTGTCTCACACTCTGGTTCCCAACATGTAGGCAATATGGGCAAAGTGGTTGAGGTGGGGGTACTTAGCTCCTCCTCTACAACTGTCTAACTTCCGTCCATCGTGTACACTTACTCTAAGGCCACTTATGTGATGTAGTGTGCTACATGTGTGCAAATCAATACATCAATACATCCATAAAGAAAGACATAAGAAACAATATTTTTCCTATAATAAACAACTCTTCCCAAACCGAAGTGTTAACCACATATACAAAAACTATGGGAATTCTCCCTGTGCACAGTGGCACTGTTAAAACACTATTAAAAGGCATCTATCAAATATCAGAGCAGTTTCAAAAAGAGAGACTATAGCTCGTGAATACATTTTGCGTGTTGCTATATCTGTTAAGAGCATTTTATTTCCAACGTGAAAAATCTTATATTTTGTCTACTCCCAGAAACCTATTTGGAAGGACAATGCCTTAACAAACTGCTTGATTACATAATAATTTAACAAATTATTTATCTGAATTCACTGCTGGAAAGAAAGACCATAGGTAAAGTATAATCATTACTATTCCATAATGACACATCTTCCCTTAGTGGCAATGACATGCCCCTACACACTTTATTATTAAATGTGTAATATGGTGGCTGCATGCCACACCATTTATATCCAACATGTGTTCCTGTCACCGAAGACATTGCCCCATCTCAATCACTGCAATCGCCTGAACTGCAGCAATCCAATCAATGAAAGCTTTATCCCACAACCATATATGCCCATGATCAACTCAATACCGTCTGAAGCTAGACAACTACTACCTTAGCACTTGTTGTTTTCACTTATGAATCTGCAGTTAATTGACAACCTTCAAATAGTTGGAATCATGGCATTAACTATGCAGTCTTCATTTTGTCAGGGCACTGCTGCTGTACAAAGATTGTACACGTAGTCGAGAATTTACCACATTAAACAAACCTTTAAAGGACACATGTGTGTGTGTTTATGTGTGTTTGGCTGTTATGTGTTTATATCTCTGTGTGCGTGTGTGTGTTTAGTAAAATAATCTTTCTCGGACGTTGTAGGCAATATCACAGAACAATTACACCCTGTTTTTTTCCTTTCGTTGGGCAGCATAATTGGAGTGGGACCACACCAAGTAATCCCGGTTGCTACATTGGAGCAAATAGGCAGAGCTGCTAATTTTCCAGCCAGCGCAGCCATTTCTGCACAGTGATCCACTGGACTGCTGAAAAGAAAGGCTAGTCTACTGTGAAGTAAACTAGGGGCGCCCATATGCTTCCAGACCACTTTGGTTGCATATAATAAATATTATATAATACATACTAATATATAAATAATCTAAAGTAAAGTAAAAGTCCACCTCCTTATGGTTGGTATTTCTATGAAACACTGCCCTGAAGTAGGCGAAGTTTTCTTGACTCTCCAAAACACTGCCCATTCGAGACAGAACCATGAAAAAAAACTCCACTATAAAGATCAGCAAAATAACCTGGCTTAACATGACAATTTTTGGGTTCTGTGTTCTTGATTTGAAACACAGAGCTAGTGCTGCTCCGGGGCAGGTCTCTATTTCAATTGGACACACTCAACGCAAACACAGCATCATCCACAGTCCAATGGAAGTGTTGGTATCAGGCTCCTACTGGTGAATCACTTCACTTGGGCAGTTAACTTGGGGGGGTGGTAGGTTACTGCAGAGTTGGCCTAGCAGCATGGGTTACATTGCCTCGGGATATAGTTGCTAATAGGGTCCTATGCCTGCCCTTCACAACAAGGCGTTATCCGACTCGCATGGCCTCACACACATATGCAGAAATACCCACACATGCATACACATACACATAAAGAGATTCACAGGGTGATACTGGGAGGGACAATATATCAGAAAGGCATTAACCTTCCTCTGCATTGTATCAAGCTCTAACTAAACCTTTATAAATAAAAACAACATTCCGTTTTCTGGTACCCAGCTATTACAATCAAGGTTCTCTTTGGAGTTATCTGTAGAGTGGGTGATGATCTCGAACTGTCACATCCTCCAAAACGATTAGGAAGATTTCGCGTATATATTATTCTACTGCTGCCTCAATTTTGTATTATGGTGGTAATGCTTAGAAATAGTATTTAAAATGCTATATAGATATAATTAACATGGATGTCTCTCCATTGCCCACTGGGCATTCATATACCCTCATATGCACAAATAGTCTGGTCCTGTGACTCGGCCTGCTATCTCAGCCCAACCTATTCTATAATTCTGTGACAGCTCACTTAATTGCCAGACATTGTTTCCTCTGTCCCAGCATCCTCGTATTAAAATCCTGAGGCTGTCTGAAGGAGTCATATGGGTCATGCTGACACGCACTTTAATTTAAGAGCATCATTCCCAGTGTGCATTATGTACTTAGTCATTCAAGCATAGAATTTTATGAGAAACATATTTGCCATATAAAAAGATCTTTGCTCATTCGTATGTTGAAAAAAGCTCTCTGATTTCTTGCAAAGAAGCCAATATGTCTTCTTGGTGCCATTTGTTCCCTTCCCCTTTCTCATATGGGTATTTTGCACTAACATAAAAAGAATGCCCTGGACTGACCATCTTAAAAAGGCAACCGTATATTAGAAAATAATGTATATTGTTGCTCTAGATTTTGATTTCAAAATCCTAACACAAAGCACTCCTATGGTAAAGAACACATTTGATAGAACTAGTAGTATTTATTCAGATGCTTTTTACAAAATAGATATTTTAGTTTAAGGTGCACAGGAGAAACCATCAACCCTGGCATATGGGTTGCCTATGACATAATTAGAGATTAGGTCCCCTATTAGGGAACTCCGATCCCCTGCACACTATCAAGGGGTCAAATATAAGCAACACCTTTAAGAAAACAAATGGTCCCTTCTGTAGAGGACACAAATTGTCCATCAATGAAGATTTGTAACATTTGCTTGTTATGCTTTATACAATTACCAAGAGATGAACTTCCTCAATAGTAGTTCAAAATATTTATAGATCACATTTAAATCATAATTCCAAATAATGTTTTATTGTTCATATGGCCCAACACGTTTCGAGAAACTCTCTTCACCAGCGGCGTACAATCATGGTTTTCTACAAAGAAATTCAGACAAAAAATAGATCAATCAATTTTCTAAGTCTTGATTTTATGGGATTCATACTGATACAGATTAGCAATTCAGATTTCTGAATCAGAATCTAAAGAGACTTCATAATGTTCGAAAGATTTCACTGGTATAATTCTTCATGCTAGGCTTTCAAAACATTATTTTTGGTTTACAATATATATCATTTTCATATTTCAGACCTGTTCATCTTTGTGATTCTAACTAACAAGGCTACTGAATTTTATCTCAATTATATTTTTCCAAGATATCACTGGGCTTTACACATATAATTTAGAATGAATGTTTTGCCCATAGCACAGATAACCTGCAAATGGTCTTGTGGTTCCACATAATTCTGTCCATTCTTTCCTTCAGAAGAAGTGTTGATACACATTTCTTGCTGACATTCCTAGTGTTTGCCCATTTGAGGAATAGAGGACTGTACCCTATCTTTCTTAAATACCATACACGTTCTGTCACTGATGCATATGTTTTATGCAGAATTATCTATTACAAGGATGTAACAATTGCACTTGTTAGTTTTTTTTTAGTAAGGCATGGGTAAATCGGCCAATAATAGACAGCCCCTTCCTGATAAATGATTTGCTGGAGAATGCTCCCATTTTTTTTACTTTTTCTGATGGATATTGATTGATATGTTTTTGCTATGAAATGGAATATACATCATTGTTTCACATCTGGATGTGTTTTCATTACACTTGTATGGGTCTTTACCGGGAGTTTTTTTAATTGATTGAACAGGGGATTTTTTCTGTCTGGAACATGAAAATATCAGTATGTACATCATGTCTCTCCCTCCAAAAAAACGTATCCGTCCCCCTCTCTCCAAGGAACTAGCTGTAGGAGGCTCTCAACATGTCAGATGTTGGGCTCTGCAAGACCACTTTACATTACATTACATTACTTTTACTCAAGTTAATAATATCTACCATGTTCTCATATTGGTGTGTCTTAGCTTCCATTTTCAAAAGTATTACGAGAATACTGTGTTAAGTAAACCATTACTTTACATGCATCTAAACAATCTTGGTCAGGATTTTTAAGTCAAAATTCAAGAGGGATATAGGAGTGTAATTGGTGCAATGCGAGTTATCTTTTCTGGTTTTGGGAATCATGTGAACCAAGCAGATTCCACAGTGAAAGGCGTATCCCTCCTGAAAAGATGTTGCTATACACTTTCATACATCCATCGAAATGTAGGTTCTCTCTGAAGAGTATTCATAGTGCAACTCTTGGGAGAACTAATGTAAATGCCAAAACGTTCCATTCTTAATGGGGCCAATAGTGGCTATGTTTTCCTTACACGTGATTTCATTTTCCCCAAAAACTTTGCCTACCACATCTAATTAGGGGAGGACATATAATGACAACAATTCATTGATCTCCCTGTGTTCAGAAATTCCTTCCTTTTAATCACATGTCTTATAAATATTCTGCAAAGTTATAATTGATTCCATTATAGTTTACTAGCAGTGCCACATTTTTTTTGGGGGGGGGGCTTTTTTCGGGGGGGTCCCCCAGGCCCTGTTTTTAAACCACTTTTTTACCTATATGGAAACACCAAAAAAAATATATAATAAAAAAATGTGAACCTTTTGTTTTCGATCCTATTGACTCTCAACTTTTACATTCGAACCTTTTGTATTCAATCCTTTAACTGGACACCAAGTAAGTGTACTTCCAGCTGATTTATTTCTCCTAGGTCTATCGGACAGAAATGTCCTCACTTGTTCTTCAAGGTGCCAAAAAGACTACGATGTTCTTGTCATGGTGGCAAACTCAGCATCCTGTAGAGGGTTATTTGGTTCCAAGCTCATGTGCTCCACTTTGATTTTGGGGTGTGCATACTTTTGTCATTTCTTCTCTTTGGTGAGCACTTGCCACAACTGATTGTTAGATCTAGAATAGAGGCAAACATGGAGAGGCAAGTTACCCCACTGCTCCAGTCATCCTATTTAAGGTGTAATTGCAGTGAAGCAACCTTTAAAATTTTGAATGTCTTGGAACAGCAGACAAAAACAATGTCCAGTAAACTTCCAGAAAAAAGTGCTAGCTAGATTTCTTTCTCTTCCATCAGGACAGACCTTGCATCAAACATTTGCCAGCCAGTCCCAAGTCAGGAATGAAATCCTTTCGTTGTGCATTTTTAAAGTTATTGGCTGAAGGAGAAAATAGTTTGACAAGAAATAGAAAGAGTAACATTTTAATGGACATCTAGCACAAGGTCATGCTTTTAGCTGACCATAACCAATAGATGCAGGATAAAAGGAGAAACATTCAAACAGCAAAGAACTTGGCCAACCGGTAGGTTTTACATACTTAATGGCTTTTCCTGGTAGACTCAAGATCAAAGTTCGTGTCAAACCATATGCCTCCTGGATGGGAAAAGAGCGGAGCAGTGTGCACCTAAGGATTAATGTGGTTCTATTTATTTTCCCATAATATATTTTATTATTATCCTTTGACTTTTTAGCTGCCACATGTTCTTTTACTTAAATGTAGTCTTTTTATTTACATTTCTTTACTGGGTGGTGGCCATGCATGTTTGGGGTGGGGGACCTTCGAGTGACAGAACCCCCTATGATCTTTATTGAGATCAGATGTATTGCAGAATTTTATGTTAGGAACGTCAGTAGTTATTCTATCACTTTCCAAATTGGAAAGTGTTAGCTGCAATTATAGTATGGATAACATGGTGCCACTATTTTCAGTACACCACCTGCTAAAGGACATGATTGATCTTCTTGGACATTCTAACACCACCAGCCATAAACCTAGATGAATATCTAATTAAGAAGAAAAAGTCTGCGTGACATCATTTGGATATCATGTACTATGATGAAGCCGCAGACATCCATGATTACATATTCTCTCCCCACTGTGAATGCTTTGCAGGGCAGCATCATGGAAAGAACTGGCAGTAAAGCACCAGATGGCTTGACTGGCACGGGCTAAGGTGTCATCTGTGTTGTGGGAATCATCTCCCAGCCCTCCTCTACAACTCATCAATGCTTCAGCATTTTCACATTGGTCAGCAACACCGGCCAATAAACATGTAAAGGGGGTTCCATAGATACTCAAGGGGCCTCATTACGACCCTGGCGGAACAGGTTAATGGCTATGCAAAAGCAGGCAGACTCGTTAAACCTGTTCCGCCACATTACATGGTCCCCTCGCGGAACCCGGTAAGGATGCCTGGTAAAACCAGGCATTGTTACCAGGTCCCGCGAGGGGAAGAGGGAGCCAACAACGGGCCACTCGTAATCGGCCCGTTTTTTGCTCCCTCTCCCATTCCCATTCAACCCTACGGGGGCTTAAATGGGAATGGGGAAGGTCCGGGCCCGGGTTCCTGGAGGGAGGAATTACTGGGCCCCCCAAACTCGGAATGGCTCGGAATTCCCCTTTCTGTGAACCCAGACACGGACGCGATTTTAGCGGCAGCCATGCCGCCAATAGCGGCATGGCTACCGCCGCGGTCGTAATGAGGCCCAAGGAGTTTTAACATGGCTTGATAAGGTTGCGTTGACTATGGAAATTGAGTGCATTCTAGTTGTGTATAATGTGTGTTTCAAGTTTTTTAATATATGAAAGGGAATTTGCAGGATGCCTGTGAAACATGCTCTATTTAGCAGTACTGTGTTTACATCACCTAATCTATCCACTTACTAATACTAACTGTAGTTTTCAACTGCATATAATGCCAACGTCTTCAGTGAGCGTTGCGGTCCACGTCAATGGACGTGTCTCGATGCAAAAAAGTCAAAAGTAATAGCAACAAGTACATTTGTATTTCCCTGTTTATGCCATCTCTTGTCAATGATTATCTTTTGAGTGTCTAAAACATTCACGTGCCAAATTTGTTTCCATATTTTAATTAGCCGATCTCCCACTTTCTAACTGCACATGTATTTTTCCAAGAGAACATTCTGTGTCCATCTACACACTAAAAGAACCGTGTTTAAAAGTGCATTTAAAATATGGTGTGGTTGATTTCAGAAATAAAAAGCAAAGCTGTGGGGAGTAACAAAACTGGGGTGCGCTTAGTCTTCGGTGATGATAGATGGTCAGCCGCAGCAGAAGCAACATACGAGGTGCCCCTAGGCCTCTAAACACGAATACATTCGAAAATGAGTGTATGTTGCAAAACAGCGGAGCAGACTCCTAAGTTAAGAGTTCTACAATAGAAAATCAACAGGATTTCCAAATCCACAAAAAGTGGTGTTTTATTGCTATTCACAGCCGACACGTGTTTCGACCAATCGGTCGTCCTCAAGGCAAGTTGGTCAGAAAAAATCACTCATAAGGTTGCTAGTGGTCCACTCGTGTACGGTAGAAGCTGAGAGGAGTCCTCTTGGGATGAGGTTCCATCCTCAGGAGGGTTCAATAAACCAAACGCTGCAATGAGGTCCTTAATGGACATTAAATGAAGGTAATTTCTTATATGAGCAGAGGTTGGCTGCAAGTTACTCAAATCCAAAAGTAGCAGGTCCTAATACCTGTAAGCATAAATGAAAGGGGCTTGATGCCGTGCATCCTGCTAGTAATATCTTTTTAGTGCGTGTTATCTTTTTTGTCGTTCTGTAGGGTTACATGTGATTATAATGAATAAAAAAATAGTGAATGAAATGCTACCAAAAATTGGACCACCCCATCAAACCACTGTTTCCCCAGGCTCTTAACCCCACCCAAACCTCCCCCCACACTTTATAACTCCTTACCCATACCACATATTTATTTTTATGTTATTTTTTCGGTATTATTTCATTCGATATAATCACTGCATACCGTTGTGTAGCAGTATTCATCCCAGCTGGCACTGTTATCAACGTGAATGTATTGGTGTCATTGGCATGCTACCCGGGAAGCCCACACATCTTCTCTCCATATGTCTCCTCTGGTCAAAACATGCATTGTAGCCGATGGCAAACTGAATCCTCAAAATCTGGGCACGTTATTCGATCTGTGTGCCCGTCACCTGTGGCTATTCTAGGAAATATGGCTACAGCGCCGTTTCTCTACGTTCTTCGAGAATGGCATGTGCACACTTGTCAGTCAGTGCAGGTGACAGCTAAAATAGTGTCCCTTCAATTTGTGGAAACATGACACCAGGGCACATTGTGTATTCAGTCATGTCGTGCAAGTAGCAAGCAGGGACTTGCCTGGGCTGCAACATTAATGCCATCCTTGCAACAAAAGCACATATGTCCGCATACCCATCGGTCAAAATGAGCGAAATACTTCTCGCATAGACAGGTCCGCGCCCATGAGTCACATGTCCTCCAGATGCATGTGAAGCAGAAAGAGGAATGTTTTCTAGAACACGCCAGCTGGTACCATGCTACACACATTTCATAAAGGCAATCCACTGTGTTAAAGGCTGGTTTTCATTGTCTGCATTCAATTGTGACAAACTTTGTTTATCTGCTTTTTGAATGCATGAATGATCGATGGTGGGATGAGAATCACAGCATTACATCATCCAAGCACGTCTTGGCACCGCTGTTGAAATGATGAATGTTTTATGGTGCCTTTAGCATTACGCTCATCACTGCCAATAAACAATGTTGTGTCATTTAATTTAACATCATCATTATTTTTTGTTTTACTATTCCACCCAAAGTGAAAGATAATGTTTTATCTAGTTTTTTTAAATACCAATAATGATATAAATCCCACTGCCCTTTGCTCGCTTGCTTTCCTTATTGCCTGCCAAAAACAATCCCTTTCGGTTCTCGCATTATCCCTCTTTCCTGGTTCTAACATTTCAATCGTATGCTGCCTCCTCCTTCACCTGACTCCTCTCCTTTGTCCCCTGTCTCTCCAACCGATTTTGGGAATTATTTGGGTTTCTCGTGTACGCTGTTAGCTGCCCTCTTCTCTCTCGTGTGTTGTTCCATTGTTAGCTATCCTCATCACTTTTCCCTTTTCATCGTTCTCTTTCCTTTCTGAATTTGACACAGCTTATTTTTGATTCCAAGCCCAGCCCACAACCTATCCCGATCATCGTTTATCCTCATCTCTCATCCCTAGTGTCTACCCTCTGCTTCTCCATTGCTTGACATTAATTTGCATATTTCCATTTCTCCTTCTATTTTGCCTTTGGATTTTAACTGTGCAATTATCATTCCTATTCTACAAAAGCCCTCCCTTGACTCGTCACTTCCTGTTCATGTTCTTCCAATGTCTCTTCTTCCTCTCCTTTCTAATGCCCTCGAGTGTGTAGCCTGTGATCAAGTCACAGCACATTTGGCTCTTCATTCTCTTATAAATCTCTTCATACCTGGCTTTCACCCATCTTCTTCTACTGAACCCACCCTTCTTTGCATCACCAATTCTTTACTTTCTGCTTTCAACACTCTCTATGGTCTTACTCTTCTTTCCACTCTTTCTTCTTCTGGATTTTCAGGTCCTGTATTACAATGGTTTTGACCCTACGGAACTAATACGATTTACTTAATCTCTTCTGGTGGCTAATAGTCGTAGATACATTCTCAATGTCTTCATCCCAATGCTTCCAAAACGGAAGTTGTATGCTTTCTGCATCACCTGTTCCATCTCAACTTCCTCCTCCTGATCTTTCCTTTCCCTTCCTCTCGTCTGCCCACTCCTTCTGCTTGTAATCTGGGTGATAGCTTCCTCAATTACTGTTTTGCCCTCTTAGTTGGACTTCCGTCTTCCCAGCTGACCCCATCCGCTCTATCTTTAACTCTGTTGTTCAACTCTTTATCTGTCTTTCACCTTGCACCTCTGTTACTGCCTCTCTCCTCTCTCTGGCTTGGCTTCCTTATAAATCTCATCTTCTAATACGTTTTCTCTCTGTCATTTTAGATTGTATTAATGCACTTGTCTCAATGTATACCTCTTCTATTGTAAATGTATAGACCACACCCATTCTTTCTGATCCCAATATCAATTTCTTCTCGTTATTTTTATTGTTTTGTATTGATTTTATTATCTGTTAAATAGATGATGTGGTTGAGATCTATTACAAATTGATTTATTTTAAATATATAATACTAAGGAAATAACATTTGATCTTGTTTCACTAAACTTCCTTGTGCTCAATCTCGCTTTTTTCTCTTTCTCACTTTTTGGCATAAGAGCATACATTCATTGCCCCTGTCTACTAGGTCTTCACTTTCTCTCCATGTTTCATTCTCATCATTAGTCTCATTTTCTTTTTTCTTCATTTGTAAATTATTTTATTGGTCATTGAAAATATACACATTCCTTCATTTCGTACCGTTATTTCACTTTGTTTACGTCTTTGACGAAAGCACTATGTAAATTTAGTAATTACAAACACAAAACACAAATCTATTTCACATTGGTGTATTTTTTTAGGCTTTGTGGACTTTCCGCAATATAGTCGTCTAATTAGCATGCTGGACTTTTTTCATTCACCAGAAAGTTCTAGTGACATTTCTTTGGTTTGGTTATTCAAAGATATATTCTCGAAAAACTGTATTAATCCGCTATTACCTCAAAGCATTTTTGGTGCGCTTTTTTATTTTTTAAACATATCTTTAATTCTGTGAATAATTTACCTACTAATGAGTCCTAATCAAGAACCCTCCTCGACCCAGATTTTGATGTGTGGATTACTCATCATATCCTGTGCATAGCAGGAGTTGCACACTCAGGGCCTCATTTACAAAAACCTTTTCAATTGGAAAACCCCACTGAAAAAGGCTTTGTAAATCAGGCCCACAATCTGCTCCTTCAGAGAGATGGCCAGAGTTATGTTGAAGAGTCAAGCTGAGGGCATGATGACTAGCCGTATTGGCCTATATAAGTGCGGGGCATGCACTCATCACTCATATTTATACTGTGCAACAGAACTTACCACTGTACGCATAGAGCTGCAGCAGTACTGTTGTCAGCAGGCCTGTGGCAATCGCATATGCTATGTTATGTTGTTCGAGGTTTGTACCATGGCTACTGCCATTGTTATAGCTCCAAGGCACGATGGTGGATGAACGCCCTTCGGAAAACCATAGTCTGTGCAAACATGTAAATAAAAGGAGCAATACAATGCAAGCAAACAGTCATTAGAATGTGTTGATTAGCAAAGATGACTAGGTTAAAACATTTTAGATCATGCAGCAGATATTTCCAGGCACAAGGAAGACTGCTGTGTTCGTGACTATGTGACAGCTGGACCCAATTTATCATGGGACTCAGCTGTGTTCTATGGTTGCAGTGCCAGAGGGGGCATGGGTATTATAAATAGTCTATTAATCCCTAGGGCAACTGTCTAAGGTTGATGACTCATATACTTTACATGTAGAACACAAGCACAATGATAAACATGCAGTCACATGCAAATTATATGCATACATGTCAGAAATTACACAAATGCAATCAGAGCAAGTCCTCTTATCTGTACCATCTAGTTATTGCAGTAAAATGGTGTCCAGTGATTCCCTCGAATATAAAGCATTGAATGAAAAAGCCTAAAATAAAATGCATCGAAAAATGTATTTTTTTGTAGGTATTTTTTTTTTATTAACATGGGTTTTAAGGGGTAAAACAATGGGGGTTGGGGGACCCCCCTATTAAAAAAAAAAGAAAAAAAAATATTTTTTTGGATGCATTTTTTTCCAAGGCTTTTGCATTTGATGCTTTGGATGTCGAGGCTATCACTAGGAACCCAGTAAAACGTGTATTATATTGGATTCAAATGTGGTGGAGGAGCTAATACGCTAATACATAGTCACCTATAGAAAAACATACCAACCTCATCATCCATGGCATCGCTGGTCTCAGAACATCGAGTGCTTACACATGTGATGCAGCTAAAAAGCGCTTAGCATACATCACTACTTTTGATGCATTCCTATATGAGGAGTTAACTTGATTATCTTCCAATAGGGTCTATGTTCCGTGCATATCACTACAGGTGGCCAAAGCCCTTGTGAGGCTGGAAGGCACTCACCCATTCTAACGCACAACTCGCATGTTTATTTATACTTGCGCCTTACATTAGTGCTGTGTTGGGGAGCTACTTCAATATCTCGTAGCACGTTGCGATGCTCGTGCCTTGTGTTAGCGCTACAGCGTTCACAGAGGTTTCCAACACTTACTTGATATGCTTATCAGGGTTGCCCTCCAGGTGGTTTCTCAGTACGTGTTCAACTTCTCTGTTGGTCGAAAGTGGACTAACACGTGTCTTTCTGATTTATTAGCTCTTTACAACAGGTCCAATGGACAGAGGGCACCGAGAAGAAAAAAATAAATAAAGATACCAGGTGCAAACAGGCTGGCCCGAGATAGGAGGTCAGTATACTCCAAAGTATGTGTGCAAGAACAAAGAATAGTGCCACTAAGGCAAACACTGCAAAGAATACAATAAACATATCACCACTGCAGGTGCAATGGCCCAAACAAATGTGGGTCACAAAAAACACCATGAGAAAACCCTTAAAAAATTATTTTAAAAAATCACGAAAAAGAAATACTCATCTTCCCCGTGTTTAAAACAAGATTAAGATCAGTAGACCAATATGATGGAGAATATTTGGTAGTGTTTTAAGTGGTTATTATCTGAACCCACATATGCCTTGGGTGTGCATTTGCTTGACTTCAAAATGAGTGTAGGCAGTGCTTTGACCGTGGCAGGCAATTACAGGTCAACGTGATGTCCCCATGCGATATCACTGCATCTCTCTCAGTAGTGAATGAGTGCCTTCAGATGGTGATGTATAATATCTCTGCGTTTTATATTTTAGGTAAGCATATGAGGTGTAGCTTGCTTATCCCCATGGATGATACGCTTTGGTTCTCTGTACAATACGAGAGTAAATAGTATGAGTATGAGAATATTGATTCACTGTGCTAATAAATCAATATCAGTCTTGCACACACTATGTTCTACTCATCACTCTCCCTCTGTTTGAAAAGTAGTTCCTCAACATGAGTATTATCGACTAATGTCTCTAATCTTATCTTCTCTAACGGATTCATATATATATATACATAATCTCTTATGTAGACCTACAACAAAATGTTGGGTTGTTTAGCCCCTGAGTTCCATATCTCTTTGTGAAATTACCAATTGCCTACCATACTCGTGAATACACCAAGGGTCCAAAATTAATGAAGATGTGATTAATCCCTTTTTTTTAATATAATGCGGGTCATGGCTAGCACAATCATGAATGCAATATGAATATAGTGTGTCTTGGGGGTAACTGTTGAATTGTTATACCCCAGCAATAGTACACAATTAACTGAAGTATAATGGGGTGTCCATATATTAAAAACATATGCTGCACTGCTACGGTTGGGCAGGGTGCCTCATATGTCAACCAAATACTACTGGCCTTGAAACTGAACCATGAAGTCCCTTTAACAAAGTGTTGTCGGTGAATGCCATAGGCTTTTTGAACAAAGTCTCTTTACTGTATTTCATAGGTTTTCTAGCAGCGCTACTTAATTTACCAGAAACTTAATATGTTCTCTTTTAAAACTGTGCACTTACCAGTCATTCTCTCCTCCATAAATTATGTGTTATGTCTGCAGACATACCTGGGCACAGGTGTCATCAATATTACCCAAAGTCAGCGGAGGATACAATAATCTTTATTTATTTGACATAAAATAATATTTTTGAAAATCACAACAAATATACTATAGACATACTTGAACACATATTTACTTCCCTTATATTCTTGAAAATGCAAATGCTGTTTTTAAAATTGTAACACCCCATTATGGCTTGTACCATAAACTGTGCACACTGTATAAACAATTTACTTCAAAACCTGACAGCCACTGAAGCAGACCATTTATTCAAATGAGGAAAATAATGTAAACACTTCAGTAAATAAGCAGGAACTTTCATTTCACTTATAAACATGCTGTGTGCAATTGTAATACGTATGTGATAATATTATATAACTAAATAACGTTGCATATTGTAATAGAAATGGCAAGCACTCTGGAATGGTTGGAATTATACTTCCCCAAAGAAAATATAAATTAAGAAGAACCTTCTAATGGTAAATTATTGTGTATTTTTTCTCAAAATAGTGTGGTTCTGTTACATATATTACATGGACGCGCTAGCGTCCATGTAGTTATGGTTAAGTTGGTGTTTTCATAGGAAGAGCATTTTTTTGGGTGGCTTATAACTATGCTGCCTCTGGACGAATCCTCACCAAACTTTGCAAAAAAAGTATACGGCCCACTCTAATTTTTTGTGCAAAGATTGGAGAGGTTTGGTCCAGGGGGGGCAAAGTTATAGGGGGGGTCCCAAAACTTTTGTTTTTTCCCATAGACATAATGGGAAAAAACTTTGCGCACGCCTGCAGCCCAAACCGCTGGACGAATTTACACCAAATTTGCGGCAGGAGTGGGGGCTTGCTCCCAAAAGCGTGTTTTTGCAGGTGTAAATCCGTTCAGTATTTTTTTTTTAAATGACCAAAATGTAAGGCAAAAAAATGAGTGATATCTCCGTTCGCTTCACGGGCAGACTTCCCGGTTCGCTGCGCGGACAGTCCCCTGATTGGCCGGGCGGCTTGCGTGATGTCCGCGAACATGCGACGTGTTCGCTGATTGGACGGCGTGGGGCGTGGGGCGTGGAGCGTGTCAGATTGTTTGTGGCGCCCGCCATCTTGCATTCGCCGACGACCGCAGGCAGCGCAGTGAAACTTGGATTAAAAATTGTATTTAGTGGAGTGTGTTGGTGTGTAAGAGTGTTTGGGAAGGGTGGGGGAGTATAAGATAGGTTCAATGTTCTGTTTTTTTATGTGCTAGACGTTTTTGTTGTGTTTGATTTTTCTGCGGACAACACGGCTGTTCTGAAATGTTCGTAAATAAACAGAATGGATTCGGTGTCAAGTTGAAAGTGTTCTAAGAAGACTCGTGGGGTCCTGGAATGTTCGCAGGGGGTGTCCTGAAGACGTTGTCTGTATTGTTCGTTGTCAAGCTGAAAGTGTTCTAAGAACACTCGCGGTGTCCTGAAATGTTCGAAAATAAAGAAAATGGGGGTGTTCAGAGGACGTTCTCCGTATTGTGTGCCTGCTTAGCTGTATCCAATGAGGGAATGGCACAGAGAGTGAAGTGGAAATGGTAGAAGGGCTGTCTAAGAGTTACGCGGTCTGCATACAGGGCGTGCTACATCCGGGGTTTTCCAGCAAATGCAGCATGGAAAGAAGACTGTAGGGATCAGCCAATCAGTTGTTGAGGTTGCGGATTTGTGTTCAAAGAGACTGTGTGTAGTGAAGATGGCAGAAGTGGAGAAAGTCAGGGTGTTGGTGCTTGGAGATATGTTTGTGCATGGTTTACAATAGTATGCTCAATGCAGGCATGTTGCAAAGAATGTTGATGTTAAAGGAGTGGAGGTGGTGTGGAGCACTGTGCCTGATTGCAATGTACAGGGAATTGTACAAGTTTGTGAAGATATGGGCAGGATGAACAGTCCCCATGTGGTAGTTTTGCACTATGGTTCTTTCCATTTGGGCTGTCAGTGCCCCTACTTTGTTGGCAGATTTGGAACACTTGGTTGAAGCAGTAATGAACATCCTTCCAATTGCCAAAGTAATTTTTTCTGGATTAGTACCTAGGGCAATATGGGACAATAGTTCAGTTTTTTGTCCTCAGCAAAACTATGCTAGGTGTGTAATTAACCGAGGCATGTGTGCCTTCATGCTTAGAGCTGGCATGTTCTTCTGTAATAATGAGAATATTGATTCCAGTAATGCTGTTTATTTTAAAGAAGATGGCATTTCCTTATCTTTTATGGGAAATGACATTCTGTTTTGGAATGTAAAGGTTGCTTTGGAGAAGGTTATGTGAAGATTTTAGGAGTAAAGTAAGAAAAATAAAAAATAAAAATACAAAATAACAGCTGTCTGTCAAGCATCTGCAAAAAAACCAAAAAAAACGGCTCTTTTCAGAGCTAACCTCAAAGGGGAATGGGGCACACTATTTAAATTTACATTATGACGGTAGTCCGCGGACATCGAAATCACTAGCTAGGGGTTCAGTATGTTCTATGTTACATGTATATAAAGTCAGGGATATTATGGTTAAGTTGTGCTACTAAAAACATTTGAAATTCAGTAAAAAAACTTTGTTAAAGGGACGTTATGGTTAAGTTGCGCTAATAAAAACCTATGAAATTCAATGAAAAAACTTTGTTAAAAGGGACGTTATGGTTAAGTTGCGCTACTAAAAACCTATACAATTCAGTAAAATAACTTTGTTAAAGGGACGTTATGGTTCAAAGTAAAACCGAACAACCACTGAAATTCGGCAGTTATGGTAAGATAAGCAACCATAACTCGCGCCACCGTGCACTGCTAGCACTAACACCCAGGACATCAAAGATAGTGAATTTGACAATTCCAGCACAGTAGTGCAATTCTTGTCTTTTTCCATGAACACTGTAAGTGCTGTCAGGATTGTTGGTTGCATTTCTATGAAGGATTAACATTTGCAAACACAATTGGTCTGTACTGTGCAGGTAAATGTTCTATATAATTGGTGGCAATTGGAATAGAATATTTATTGCTACATTTGCATAGCAATTTACAGCAGTTACATTTGAACATTTGAATGAACCTGATAGTTCTGTGTGGAAGTCATTTGTTTGGAGTGTGTGTTGCTTCTTTGAAGAAGTAGTTGACTTACCTTGACCACTAGATTCTTGTTTGATTGTGGTACTTGATGAAGTATTAGTTTCTTTTTTTCTTTTCCCTTTGGAGGAATCGTAGTGATATCCTGTATTGTTTCAGATTGAAGTAGTTTTCTGTTACAACATTTTGCTTGTTATGGAACAGGATATCTTTTCAGATGGGGGGTGTGGAGTGAACGCAGCCTATTGTATTCTAGAATGCAAGGAATATCAGCATTTACTTTACCTGCATCAAAGGTGATTAGAAATAGCCTGTCAAGTGTACGTAAGCGTAATAGTGCTATGTAGCTCATGCCTTCTTTAAAGACAGTGCTACCAATATCTATTAATGCTTTATCTAGGGTAAAACCTTGTGATTTGTGAATGGTTATTGCGTATGCTAGAGTTAGTGAAAATTGTTCTCTGCGTACATACATGTCTTTGAAAAGAAGGAAGCGGGCTGTTGAGCATCCTATCCTTTTAACTTCTGATAGTTTGTCAAAGAGAATATTGACAAATTGAATGTTGCTGTCACGGGGATATGTTTGAAAGCCAACAACTGTACCAAGTGTGCCATAACTAGTCCTTGTTCCACGTCAAGAAACGTTTAAGCATTACAATACAGTTTAAAGATAATTTTAATATTTTCCTCCAAAACAGCTGAGTTTTCTAGGATATTTAGGGCCTCATTCCAAGGCTGGCGCAAAGGGAATACCTGCACCGTTAAGGACACCGGTGCTGGTGATCCCTTTGTGCCCTATTCCGAGGTCCCTTTGCAGGTCCAGGGAGCAAATAACAGTACTGAAAATTGCGGTACTGTTATTTGCACCTTCCCCATTCCCATTGAGCCCTATGTGGAGTTTCGAAACGTCTTTGCAGCTCACATAGAAATGTATAAAATGGTTCATGTTGGCTCATGCAGGGCAAACGTCAGGAGGAAATCTGAAATGCATGTACTCCATCTCACAACTATTCACCCCAACCCCTCATAGACCAAACAAAGTAGAGGGCCCTCCCTGAGGCTGTTGGTGTTTGTGAATGGATAAGCACCCGTTCATTTATTAAAATTGATTTTGCACATCAGGTCAAACTATTCATTGCATTAAAAAATACAAAAAATATAACAATTCTGGAACATATATATAGGGGACGTTTGTTTATGTGTATGGCCACCAAAACAATTAAATAAATTATAGCAGCAATCAAATATACTTTAACATTTACTTCATACCTGATCAAAATATAGTCCTTTTCAAACCAATATGTTTGCTGCA
Source organism: Ambystoma mexicanum (assembly GCF_040938575.1). NCBI lineage: Eukaryota > Metazoa > Chordata > Amphibia > Caudata > Ambystomatidae > Ambystoma > Ambystoma mexicanum. The sequence continues at coordinate 163,123,644 of NC_090941.1, read as the reverse complement.
GTTTTCCATCAAATTTGCTGTTGCTTTTGTCAATTTTCCTCTTTTTGCCTGTTCAGTGCTGTTTTTGTTTTGTTTTGATTTCTTTGGGCAATAAAGACGTACATGCTCATTTTGCCGGTTCAGCCCACATTTTCCACTTGGAGCCAAGCCGGACGATAAGGGGCCGATTCATGGAACAAACGTGCACCGAAAATCCCAGCGCAATCTGGCGCAAGGTGGTGCAAGCGTGAGAAAGCAAGAGCACGTGCACACGTGCGATTCAAGGAAGGTGCTGCGTGTGTTTTCCACTGGTTTTGCGCCAAATCCGTGCGTGGCGCACATGGGCGGACACGTCATTGCAACAGCCTGAATGCTGTGTGCGACGCTCACAGGGACAGCGCACAATGTCCGTGCACACACCAAAAAGGGGGCAGGACACGGGGCGTAACGCACGTAATGGGGAACAAAGCGTGAAAAATAAGGCGTAACTGGGGAAGTACTGCAGGGAAATACACGGAACGCCCACACGCACGCAAACAACTCGTATTCATGGATTTGAATTTGGGAAACAAGCGCACGCTAAAAGACGTGCACAGGCATCAACACGTCCGCCACAGGAAGGCAGGCATAAGCGTCCATGCGCACAGTATAAAAAAACAACAAACACGTATATACCACTATGATGAATGCCCCATTTGTCGCAGCACTGATCGTGGGACACCGCAGGAGGATGAGAATAGCCAGGGCCTGCATTTTTTCCCCCCAGACTAGCCTTTTTGGGATGCCTGACGATAGGTTTCCACCTCGTATCATCCTAGACCTGGTCAGGGAGTTGGAAGATGACCTTACATCCCCCATTCTCTGCTTCCAAGCATTGAGCCCCTTGGAGAAGTTGCTCAATGTCCTGCATTTGTTGGCCACCTCGGTCATTTCAGCGGACTACTGCCATGGTGGGGAGGTCTCACAGGCCACGCAGTCACGCTGCCTACACCAGATGTTGGCAGTCATGACTGCGCGCCCCTCAGTTCGCAGGCACATATATATGCCCAGATCACCCGCAGAAAGGCAGGCCGTTGTCCAGGACTTTTACAGGGTGGCACACTTCCCCAAAGTACTCGGTGCCATAGATTGCACCCATGTGGCCCTACGTCCCCCTAGGGCCACTGAGCCCATCTACCAAAACCGCAAGCACTGGCATTCCATCAATGTGCAGGTGGTATGCAATGCCAAGGGAATCATCACCTCTGTCTATGCAAACTACCCTGGCTCCGCCCATGACAGTTTCATATACAGAATGTCCTCCCTGAGCCGGGCCCTGGAAGCTGGGCAGCATAGTGACACATGGCTCCTAGGTGAGTACAAATGCCCGTGCACATGCATGTACGTCACACACAGACAAATACGCAAACCCCAATAATCACAACCATTATTACCTCTCCAGGGGACAGAGCCTACCATCTGAGCAACCACATAATGACGCCAATCCGGAACCCCACCACACCACCCCAGGTAAAATACAACGCTTCCCATATTGCAACCAGGGCCATAGTGGAGCGCACATTCGGAGTGCTCAAGTCACGCTTCCGCTCCCTTGACCGCTCTGACGGGCAGCTACTCTATGCACCCCCAGTAGTGTGCAGGATCATTGTGGCAGCATGTGTCCTGCACAATGTTGCAACACGGCAGGGCGTACTGGTGGACATGGTGGTGCCCCCACATCCCCAACCACAGGCACAGGCACTGCCCATGGGAGGGTATAGAGCACATGGCGAGGCAACCCGGACCCAGCTTGTGGCCACATTTTTCACCTAAACTCCCACCCCTGCGGAGTGCACACAGGCCTGGCACATACCAGGTGACAATCGATGATGATAAAGAGACAGTCAACTGTCACAACCTTACCACCCTGAGAATGTTGCCATGGAAGTGTTACATTGTGTGCATCCCTAGCTACTCAAACCTAACCAATCCTGTGTGACCAAAAGGTACACATGCAAGGTGTGTATCACACAGACCTGCAAAACAGGCCATGACAATCACTGGTATGTCACCCAAAGCCACCAAAACCACAACATGACATGGCAAGCAATAGCAAAACACCAACACAGTAACAATAATGTACACATTGACATGTGAAAAATGCAAAGTGGTGTCAGCCAATGATACATGACATGGAATCAGATGAAATGACTGACCAACAACCTCCCACAGAAAGCAAGTCACACCCAAATGCATACAAACAGTTGTAGCTTGAACATAACAATGAATGCCTGTTTACATGCACATTGTGCACGGCAAAAACAACACTGCATAATACGTGTGCTGTGTCCATCTCCTGCAACACACTGCTCAGCACAGAGCATAGTGACCAGCCATTGTGTGTGACGCACACCCTGAGCATCACATGAAAACGACAAACTAAATAAAAAAACAAATCACGCATGTATAGGATCCACAAATGGTCATAGATCATCTGCTGCAGGGACACAGTGGGCCCCAGAAGGCAAACTGAGTGCACATGTGGACATGGAAGGGTGTTTGCACATGTTGTGGATCATAGTGCGAGTGTGTGTGTCAGAGGGACATGCAATCAATACATGCAGGTGCAATCAAGTGACCATCAGTGTCCTCATCACATGTGAACATTGCCCATGTGTACACCCCAGCATGCCAAACCACAACTATAACCTCACACCTGAAAGGTAAACATAACACATGAACAGCCATTGATCAGCAGAATACATCATGTACATAGGATACCACAATTACAATGTCATGGTGCCCATCACACTGTGGGGAATGGCAACTGTCCAACAACAAAATACCCACCCTCACATATCACCATGATCCACTGAACAACTGCGCATGGGGTATGTAGCCTTCATCCTTGAAGTCTACCTGGCCACAGGATCACCCTTCCCCTTTGTCTCCATCTTCCACCTTGCATGTAAAAAGTGTCCAGCACCCTCAGAGGCCACCTTGACTTGCAAAAACACCAAATCAAAGAGAACTCAAAGCAGGCAAACACACAGGCCAAGCAAAAAGCCTGCAGGCAGCAAAATAAACCAGAAGAGTCTCCAGTAGATGAATTGAAGTAGCAGTACATCACAAAGCACAAGTACTAGCACAATGATGGAACAACCAAGGTAGCACAGTAAAACAATGTCACAACAGGATGTTTACCATGTTTGGTACATAATATACAATGATGCACCACAAACTGATGTGTACTGTCACAGCTCCCGTGTACAGGCGCAGAAGTGGCACGAACCAACCACCCCCACCGTGGTCTGGGTGCCTGTAAGGTTAAACTCACACAGGCCTCTGAGACCCGGGTGGGGAAGGAGGGTCAGGGACATGCAGTTGGGACAGGCATTGGTATACTGGATGACCAGAATGAGGGGCAGGAGAGGGGAGTAGGATTGACAAGGGAAAGTAGGGAATGTACAAAAATACAATAATCACATTAACACATACACAATCAGACCAAACGTGTACATCATGCGCATAGTACCAAATTACTCAAATGGAAGTCAAAGAGAAACTTATCTCTGGGGTGAGTGCTGGCCTCCTGCCTGTGCACACTCAGGTCCGGTAACATGAGCAGTTCAATGCTGCAAAGAGAGCCAGAGTCACTAATCTGTGCATGCCCATAACACACACACACACACACACACCACCATCCATGCACCAAAGTAACAGAATACTCTACAAACTATCTGGTGTGGTGCTTCGTACCCATACCTAAGATTCCCCCCGTGAAGGTTCATACACAGTCAATGCAGTAAGTCAGGCGCCGGTGGGTGCGTGGCAAATGGAAGACCAATGTGTCAAGATTCACACAACATCAAATATTCCCTGTGTAAGCAGCCATACACATTTAGCAAGGTATGACTTCAGTACGAGTCGTGTTCCAGCATAACCCAAATAAAGTAGGTAGTGCATGTGGCGATTTCAACATGAAATTGAAATGCACTGCACACGAGTCTGTCCCTCGCTGTCTGTCCCTGTGAGCTGCTTGTTTCCCTGTCTTGGAACACTACTTGGCTAATACAACTGCCTCAATGGACCATGGTGGACCATAGGATATGTGCCACTGCCCCTGCATGTGCCCCTGACAACTTTCCCATCAACTAGCCATTAGTCCACCAACACATCTTAGCTGTACTGTGCGCTTCAACACCAATATCTGTCCAAGCTCACCGTCAGTGTTGCTACTTAGCATGCATGTGCAACTGGTCTGGTGGAAGGTTGGCTGCAGTGTGCCCCCCCTTGCGCTGCTCACCTTGCCTGGAGTTCCTTGAAACACGTCAGCTTCTTTAGGATGTATGAGCGCAATCCCTGTGGCTCTGCCTGTGCACACATGCGCATGTCTGCAACCCCGAATGTGGCCAGCTTCCAGACGTCCAATGGGTCATGTCTGCTGGGAAAGGTGGTCTGGAGGCTCATCCCCCTGCAGAAAGGGCAGAAAACACATGATTAATGCTTGAAATGTCCCTGTCCTCAGGCATGTCATGACTGGACCATGTCAGAGACATACTGCAGAAATCACTCCATCAGTGCGACTTTCACAGGCAAAGTGTGTTAGCCACTGTCTACAGCATAAATTGCAACAAGCACATGTACAGTAAAGATAAGAAACATACTACACAATGTATAGCAATTAATGTACATATGAATCAAGAAACCACCCATCTATCACAGGAAGAACTGTGGTCAATATCACCCCTATCATACCCACTAGGGGTGTCAACACAAGTGGTACAGCAGCAGACATGCCAGAGATATGACAGTCCAAAGCCCTTGTGTAATAGGATGTAACACCGAACCATCCTTGCAAGCCCATGAATAAGGGAAGCAGGAGTGGCATATGTGAGTCAGGACCCCAAACTGCAAACACATACACGAGACAAGCTTGAAGGAACCAGCTGGAACAGACAGTGGATGCTTTCAAAAGCCACAAAGCACCACACCATCACATGAAAGCACAATAGACAAGCAATATTAACTAACTAGACAAACTATGAAAAACCTACATTACCTAATTAAACTAACTATCAAATTGAAAGTTAACTAACTAAACTAAAAGAAAAATCAAAAATGGCCACATACGACCCGGGAGGTGGGGGAAAGGCCCCCAGGAGGGGGGAGGTACAGGGTGCTGCTCAACACCCACATGCAATGATGTTGAGGAAAAGAAAAACCTCCATGGGCTCAACGCCTGCACAGCCCGACCTCTGTGGGAGATACCTCGTCGTCCGAGTCTGGCTCTTCCTGAAAAGGACGATGTGGCACACACGCCTAGCCGCAGCTTGCCCCTCGTTGGCAGCAAGTCTGCCGGATGGGTGAGCCTGGTTCTGTGCGGCGATGACACGTAGGTCTGTATGCAGAACCTCCTGTGATACGTGTTGTGATACGTGTACTTCCTCTTGCAAGGTAACACGTGTAACACAGAGTTCTTCCTGCAAGGCCTGGCTGGACAACTGATGCACCTCCCGGCAAGCATGTAGCTCAGCCGAGATGGTACCCTCAAGCTGCTCAAACCTCTCCTCTGACCGCTTCCTCTGGGACATCAAGAGGACACCCAGAGTGGATCTGAGGGACTCATACTCAGCCCTCAGGGCCTCCATGTGTGCCTCTGCGTGAGCAGCAATTGCTTGACGCAGAGACAACATTTCAGCCTGGCGTGCCCTGTCTGAGGCCGCCATGCCCAGCCTGAGCGAGCGGGCCATGGACCGTGCCGCCCGCTGCTGGAGAAGCACCTGCCTAGCAGGGGGGAGCACGGATTGGGCCACACGCTCCATGCTCACAGCGATGTTCTCCATTGCTGCCCCCTGGCATTCAGAATTGGCAGTCATGTCCTGCTCCCACTCAGTATACCGCGGTTGCACGCGGCCACCGCGTTGCTGGGTTTGACACCTGTAGGACCCAAGGACCGGGTATCCTCGTTGGGTTGGCACCGCCCTCGCTGCACGACTACATGCCCCTGTCGACGTGATGGCCCAGGCACACCAGCGACTGGTGTGGAGGGTGACCCTTTGTCCCAATCCACCACAGGTGGAGGTTCCACCACTGTCTGACCCCTGACATATGGACCTGATGCACATCCAACTCGACATGGATGTCACAGTGGTCATCAGGGCTGGACTCATTGCCAGCCAAAGACAAGAGGGTCTGTAGCACATGTGGGTTTTCGTGGCATACCATCCCACGACCCCCACTTGTGCCGGGTTGCTCTAGTGATAACAACCCTGTGCCTTGCATGACAACACCATCCTCTGGCTCCATTGTGTCATCATCTGAAAAGTAGAGAGAAAAAACGTCACTACACATGTTAGAAGCACACAACACACACACACATAGACATCACACAGACACCAAACACATCAAGCAGGCATGTCACACACAAAAGAGAACCTGCCATGCATGTTTGGTCAACTTGACATTGCTTCTGTGATTAGGCATGTAGAAGGGTGTTATACCGCTCAGAAGTGGGTCGATGCAGTGCAGCAAATGTGTACATTACTCACTATCTACATGTACAAGTACTTCATGATGTGTATCAGAAAATGTGAAGGCAGTGCAAGGTGAATTTCAGGCATCACGTGCAATGTGCATGCAATGGATAGCATGGCTGCAAGCAAACCACCCCTCCCCCTAAGTGGAAATGCAGGGATGCCTTGCATGGCATCAAAAGGATGACCATAGACCTGTGTATTGACAAACAGTGTTGACTAGCATCAATTGCATCATCTGAGTCAAGTGACAACACATCAGATGATGATGGGACTGTAAGCAGGACACATGATGAAACCTCAGGAGTACACCCATGTGTGAAGAAGACAACACACCAGTTGGACAGAGTCATTGGGCATGAAACAGGATGAGGCCTGTGACCCACACAGACTGTCACACCCTAAACATGGGTGGGACGCAGGACTGAGCCACAGTGGCCATAGGAAGGCTGATGAAATGCCATGCAATGTAGGTCACCCTGGACATGTACCACAATGATCATCCAGTCAAGGACACATAGGGGCATGCATGGAATGCACATGGAGCATGAATGGGCACTCATGTCCCTGCTGAGCATCTGACATCTGCACAGTCCAAGTGAGACACCCTGCATCAAGTACAAAGGATGTACCACACAGCATATGTCTGGCAGGTTGGCAGGTGGAAGTTGACATGTACACAGGACGCATGAACTGGCAAGTACTTTACGGCAAAATTGATGCAAACCAGTGCAAAGGTGAAATTGGGGTCCAGAGAGGGGGTGGAGGGGCAAGGGAGCATGTCTATGTGGAGTACCCGCATGCAGGCAGAGGACACATGCACGTCAGTCATGCTATGACATAGTCCCAGGGCTGAGAGGACGGTCACCCCAGGCTACATGCAGAATGGCCAGTGAACTGGAACATGGACCGGAGGGGCATCCTGGTGACCAGCATGTGAGTAGGGTTCAATAGTGGTGATGCGGACAGTCCCCGTCTGCTCCACATGTCCACCATCCTGCAGAGCAGCCATGCATCAGTGAAGCATTGCATTACTTGCACATCAGAACCATGTACACATGACATGTAGTGGCAGTCATGCACAATACATCACACAAGTAAAACACACATATCCTCGACAAACATGCAGCAACACTCACTGGACTGGGCATCAAAATCCGGCATCTCTCCCACTCCTTCGACCGATTCCGGTGGTATGAATTCCGCAACGAGTGACTCGTGCGGAGTGAGGTCTTCCTCTTCAGGTGCCGGCCCACTGCCAGTCACCAGAGTCAAGTTGTAATTTGAGGCACGCTTAGCCTTAGGGCTGCGTTTGAGGTCATTCCAACACTTTTTTCACACTTGCGCCGTGCGCACCTCATGGCCGAATGCACTCACATGTTCCGCAATTTGCTTCCTGTGGGTATCACGGTGGGCAGCCCTAATTTGACAATTAGGCCCCACTAGCATGTCCCAGCTGTGGTCCCGCACGTATTCCACGAGGAAGTCCAGTTCCTGGTTGCAGAAAGGTTTCTTCCTCGACATGCAGGAGGTCGTGGATGTGTGTGGGGTCCCAGCCGTGCTGCAGGTGCAACCTTCCTCCTCTTGGATTGTGGCGCAGACCCTGGCTGGCAAATGCTGCCCTGATCAGTATGGCCAGTGGCACCGGTGGATTGAGCCAAGGGAGTGGCAGGTGGAGGGACGACCAAAGGCCTGACTTGCATCAGTGGCAGCTGGGTGCCCTCTAATGGACCCTGCACAGCAACATCCGCTGTGGCAGGGTCATTGACCGCGACTGTCCTGGTTCGTAGACTCACAACCGGGGTGTTGTTGGCTGCATCTGCCTCTGCAATTGCCAACACCCAGCTGGTCGGGGCAGCAGATGACATTACTGCCCCAGGGACACGTGTCTCGGTATGGGCAGCCCTGCGTGCACCTACGGTTTGCCTCCTGCCCTGTTGGAAATCTTCCATGGACTCTTCAAGTGCCAACGCAACGCAGCCTGCGCTGGCAGACCCTGGGCCTGGGTGGTGGTGTCCACAGCCACACCTGCAGCTACCACTACCCTTGGGCCTGTGGCAGTCGATGAAACGGACTGCCGGGTCACATGGGCGCCAGTGGCAGATGCAGAAGCTGCATCTCCCGGACCCACAAGTGTGGTGGCATGACTGCACCGACACATGGCACAACATCGTGCACAAATGGTGCACCCCTGCCTCTTCCCACTCTGCGGCCACCCTGGACACCCTGGAGTCCCCCTACTCCCTGGTCACCCTGGCAACGTCCCTGACCATGCCCGCCACGAGGAGTACGCCCAGCTCAGGCGCCCCTCATCTTTGTTGGCCTCCCAACCATGGCACAGATGGAGTAGTGCCGGCACAGATGGATAAGTGCCAATGGGAGGTGTACACCACAATTGTCCTGGGCAATTGGGGTGAAGGGGGTGGGATGCAAGATGTTAACAGCACCTCTGCACCTGCAAGGCTATATGTGACCCCGGTGATGAAATGACGGGTCACACAATGCTCAGGCACCCCAAAACTGCAGTAAAACCGTGCACGCAACCCCTGCAGCCCAGGTGCGTGGAATTAACCTCCCGCAGTATGCGGTGGTACCCAGGAACATGAAAAACACGTACGCGTGGGACATGCAGGATACTATGACCTCGAAAATGGGAACGCGATACACAGGGGCACCCGCAGTGGGAAAAATAGCATGCGCGACTCACCGTCAGACTAGCGCGATGATGAAAAACACGCGTAGCCAATACCCCCGCCAAAAGAAGAGATATGTCCTCCTTGATCTGCTGTGAAGTTGTGATGGCGCGCGAAACAACACGAAGTAGCAACACACACGTCGGTCTCCACGAAAGGCACGTACAGCGAACTGCTGGCCCAGCTCACATTAACCCGTGCTGAGGAAAACGCCCGCGCGCATCACGGCACTTATGCGCTTTGGCCCTTTCCTCGAATTACACGCATTCACACACAGACGTGTGTTTTTTTCACGTGCTGATCCACTATGCACCCATGTTGAGGGAAACGCCTGTGCGTGCTACATCACAGATGTGCTTATGCGCTAAAGGCCTTTCATCGAATTACACGCTGACGTGCAATTTTTTCACGTGCCAAATCACTCCATATCAAGCTGGCCACGCGAAAACAAACGGAAGGCCACGCTCCTGCCCAAAAGGCAATTTTCCTGCCCCCAAGAGCCCCGAGCACGCTCCCACCTGCCATCTGCTGCTGCCTGCCTGCTGCCCACGTGCCCTGCTATTTGGTGCCATAGCAAAAACAAAGAGGTGATGGCTGGAAGGTTTAGAATTAATCTTAACCACTGGCAATGCTCTGGGCAACCCTCCAGACCACCGTTCTTCGCCTGCCAAGCCATTACAGAAGGGAAAGACCATATGCAAATCAGGCTTGGTCCCACCCCAGAAGGGGCAGTCCAGCCCGAACTGCTAGGCCACATCCCTTCTGCACGAGACCACAAGCATCCCCAAACATGTTTCGCCCTTGTTGGGGCTCATCAGTGAGGAGTAGCTTGGGTCTCTAGGCCCAGCAGGCACGGGACCCACGTCTGGGCATACCCGTCCCACTCGGGGTGACATAGCAAAAACAAAGAGGTGATGGCTGGAAGGTTTAGAATTAATCTTAACCACTGGCAATGCTCTGGGCAACCCTCCAGACCACCGTTCTTCGCCTGCCAAGCCATTACAGAAGGGAAAGACCATATGCAAATCAGGCTTGGTCCCACCCCAGAAGGGGCAGTCCAGCCCGAACTGCTAGGCCACATCCCTTCTGCACGAGACCACAAGCATCCCCAAACATGTTTCGCCCTTGTTGGGGCTCATCAGTGAGGAGTAGCTTGGGTCTCTAGGCCCAGCAGGCACGGGACCCACGTCTGGGCATACCCGTCCCACTCGGGGTGACATAGCAAAAACAAAGAGGTGATGGCTGGAAGGTTTAGAATTAATCTTAACCACTGGCAATGCTCTGGGCAACCCTCCAGACCACCGTTCTTCGCCTGCCAAGCCATTACAGAAGGGAAAGACCATATGCAAATCAGGCTTGGTCCCACCCCAGAAGGGGCAGTCCAGCCCGAACTGCTAGGCCACATCCCTTCTGCACGAGACCACAAGTATCCCCAAACATGTTTCGCCCTTGTTGGGGCTCATCAGTGAGGAGTAGCTTGGGTCTCTAGGCCCAGCAGGCACGGGACCCACGTCTGGGCATACCCGTCCCACTCGGGGTGACATAGCAAAAACAAAGAGGTGATGGCTGGAAGGTTTAGAATTAATCTTAACCACTGGCAATGCTCTGGGCAACCCTCCAGACCACCGTTCTTCGCCTGCCAAGCCATTACAGAAGGGAAAGACCATATGCAAATCAGGCTTGGTCCCACCCCAGAATCTGCATGGGTCCAGTTGCTGTGTCTACCCCTGCTGGAACAGAAGACTCCCGACTGGGATACCATCGCTCCACAGCCCAGCCCCAGGACCCAGTTGCCCACCCACGCCTGCCTCAGGGGTTGTCATGTCAGGGCAAACACCATCCGAGACCACTGACGAACCCCAGCCAGAGAGGCAGAGGGCCACAGCTTCAGTGAGAAGGAAGTTGGTGTCCTGGTGGAGCATGTCCTGGGGCATTATGATGCCCTCTTCACACCATCGCGTGCCGACATGGAAGGAAGGGAGAAGATCTGGGAGGACGTCGTGGTTGCCATCAACGCGGAGGGGGTGGCAACCCACGACATCAAGCACGTCCGGAAGCGCTGGGTGGACCTCAGGTCCAGGACCCTCAACAGGGGCGTGGCGCCTCGTGAAGGCAGAGGATGCAGAGGGGTGCTGGGTCCACATGAACAACATCCATATGAGGATCCTGGAATGCCTAAGCCCAGCGCTCCACGCCCAGATCCTTCAGAGGAAGACCCATCTGGAGTTGAGCGGTAAGTGGCCATGCATTGCTGTGTGAAACAGGGCAGGTTGCAGTGTGCTGGTAGTCAGTTACTTGCCTGTATGTGTAACATAGGCATGTATGGATGTGTGTGCGCCGGGACATCATGGTAATGCATGTGAGACCAGTAATGCGTGAACCACATGGGTGGTGCATGTGTTCCAATGAGACATGGGGAGCTGCATGCGGAATGCACACATGAATGCATGCCAGTCCCTGTTCTTGGACATGGGTGGGGGGTGAGAGATGGGTGCTGCTCTCATGTACATGTATTGTGTGCATGTCTGTCTGTCTGAGAAGCATGTGTGTGACTTTGAAACGCCATGGATGCATGACACATGTCTGTGACGATGTGTAGATTCACTCATACAGTCTGGTCACCGTTGTATCCATTGTGTCTGTGGTGTACAAGCCATGATGCATGACCCTCCGGTGATGTGTGTGCATGGGATCAGTATGAGCCATGATGCATGTGAGTTTGAAGGCAACATTTATGTCCATGGAGGGCCTTGTACATGGATGCTGATGTTGATTGCATGTGCCGTGCCTGTTTCTGCATGTGTGTTGCGTGCATTGTCCCATGTGTTCTGGAGGGACAGGATGGAAGTGACGTTTGACAGTGCCACTCATGTGTTATTGCTTCCTGTCTAGGGGACTATTGTACAGTGCCCTGATGCTTGTGTTCTATGTCTCCCTCTACTCAGCGTTGAGTGAAGAAGAGGGCAGAGACAGTGCTGTGGAGCCAAGCGGCAGGGATGCCTCCACCGGGCGGCAACGTAAGGTCCAGCCACCCTCCCAGGAATTGCCATCATCTGGGAGCAAGGCGACTGTTGCCGCGTCTGTCACTACAGCTGTAGCGGAAGGGTCGGGTGAGCCCTCACAGGGGCTTGCAATGGCCGAAGACAGTGCGGAGACATCCAGGTTGGTGGTCTCCACAGAGGAGGAGGAGCCCGCTACTGAGCCACATATGGGGCCTGGTGGGGGTAGTACCACTGCTGGAAGTGGTGCAGTCCAGGGCCAGGGTCAGGAGGCAGAACAGGACACCGCGGAGGGTCCTGTGCATGTCGCTGTCCCTGACCCTGTGACTGCACCACCATGCACCAGCAGAGATGCCCCGTCCCAGGCCCGTCCGCAGGTAGGGGGGAGGCCCACGTCATCTGGCTCTCCACTACCTGCGGACGAGGAGTCCCATGACCGTATGGTCTCCGTCCTGATTGGTGTCATGTTGCGCATGCGTGACATTCGTGATGACGTGCGTGCTTCCTGGGTGGAGCATGCATGCCATCACGAAGAGCTGCATGGCAACGTGGCACAGTTGGGAGGGGCCATGGTCGGTGGGTTCCTACATGTGTCACGCACTCTGGCGGACCTCTCATCCTCTGTGGAGACTATGCGCCAGTCATTCTCCCTGCCGTCTTCTGGCCCATATTCCACCAGGGCCCCCTGTGGACCCGACCCGACCAACACAGCCAGCTTGGTGGAGATCCCATCTCTGCCATAGTCGAGAGTCGGCGGTGCAGCAGGGGTGGACACCCCAACAACTGGAAACTAGCAGATGAAGGATGTGCAGGCATCATCGGACAGGGCACATGGAAAGCAGCAGCAGCAGGCTCTAGGTGGGAGCGATGATGGCTTGGGGCCATCAACATCAGAGGGGTAGGCATCGGCCAGAGGGCAGGAGAACCCTGGAATGGGAGTGTCTTCCGTGTGGCTGTGGTTGGGCCAGCGTATAGATGCGGAGCGGCGGCGGGCGGAAGAGGCGCAGCTCACCATGGTCAGGGCAGAGTTCTCCATGCATCGGGCATTGAGGCGGGCTGAGTGCCTCGAGGCAACTCGCAGGGAGTTGGAACAGGCCATGAGTGCATCCCTGCGAGACCTCGGGGCCAGGACAGAGTTCCGCCTCCAGGAGATAGACATGGAGTTCGATGATGCCCTGGCCCGCAACATCACAGAGTGGCAGGACTTGCCCGCCGCCATTGTATATAGTTAGTTAGTGATAGGTTTCCTTTCTTTTTTTTTAAATTATTTTGGGACTCTTGGACAATGCCCCACGTTTTTGTATATAGTTGTAAATTAGGTAGGGTTTTGTATATAGGTTTCATTTCATTTGCTGGGCTCATGGACCCGTGTTGCAATATTTGTACGTAGTTGGACAGTGGATTTTTTTTCTTACATCATTTACCCTCACCATGGATCAATGGATTTTTGGGATTTTGGTTTCCATTGGATTTACTTTGGTGGACAAGGATGTTTGACAAACTTTATTTTGGATTCATTTGAATTGTGTCATTATTATAATTTTTTATGATTTGGACATGCCTTTTTTTCTTGTTTATGATTATTTACATGCTTTCAATCATTTTTAGTATTTTCGTGCACAATACATTTTGATTTCTTACTTCCATGTGTGGTATTTGCTTTTTGGTTTACTGCATGTCACAATGTGGGTTTACACAATCACTCGCACCCAGTGTGTGTGTGTGTGACGGACATGTGTCGATGTGCATATTTGACTTTTGGATAGTGACAAGTAATAGGCCTTTCAGTGTGGGGTGGATGGGAAACTTGATTGTGTCTAAAGACTGGGGTGGCGTGCAGTGGGATTTTGGTGGACATGAGGCCCATGAATGTGCATCTTTATGCCATGTTGTGTGGGGAACTGAGTCGGGGCCTGACCCTCAATGCTGGGTGGATGGGGGTGCTGGGGGGACATGAGTCGGGGCCTGCTGGCAGGTGCCCATCAATGCTGGGTGGATGTGGGTGCTGGGGGACATGAGTCGGGGCCTGACCCTCAATGCTGGGTGGATGGGGTGCTGGGGGACATGAGTCGGGCCTGACCCTCAATGCTGGGTGGATGAGGTGCTGGGGACATGAGACGGGGCCTGACCTTCAATGCTGGGATAATCGGGGTGCTGGGGGACATGAGTTGGGGCCTGACCCTCAATGCTGGGTGGATGGGGGTGCTGAGGGACATGAGTCGGGGCCTGACCCTCAATGCTGGGTGGATGGGGGTGCTGGGGGACATGAGTGGGGCCTGCTGGCAGGTGCCCGTCAATGCTGGTGGATGTGGGTGCTGGGGGACATGAGTTGGGGCCTGCTGGCAGGTGCCCGTCAATGCTGGGTGGATGTGGATGCTGGGGGACATGAGTCAGGGCCTGCTGGCTGGTGCCCGTCGATGCTGGGTGGATGGGGGTGCTGGGGGACATGAGTTGGGGCCTGACCCTCAATGCTGGGTGGATGGGGGTGCTGGGGGACATGAGTCGGGGCCTGCTGGCAGGTGCCCGTCAATGCTGGGTCGATGTGGATGCTGGGGGACATGAGTCAGGGCCTGCTGGCAGGTGCACGTCGATGCTGGGTGGATGGGGGTGCTGGGGGACATGAGTCAGGGCCTGACCCTCAATGCTGGGTGGATGGGGGTGCTGGGGAACATGAGTTGGGGCCTGCTGGCAGGTGCCTGTCAATGCTGGGTGGATGGGGGTGCTGGGGGACATGAGTCGGGGCCTGACCCTCAATGCTGGGTGGATGGGGGTGCTGGGGGACATGTGTCAGTGCTCACTTGTGCGGGGTGACATGTGGGCTGGCTGGGGGGCTTCACCAGGGTGGATGGGCTGCCTGTGGGGCATGGCCAGGGGTGCAGTGTGTTCCCCTGTGTTGTGGTCTGCATGCAGGCCCTGGGGAGGGGGGAGAGGGCACACCTGGGAAGACACACACTGCCAATTCGTTGGGGCACACCCGAAATACTTGTACCCCGCTCGCAAAGGGCCAATTGCGGGCAAAACTTCCCACGCAACCTCGAAATACATGTACTCCGCTCGCACAAGGCCAATCGTGGGTAAAACTTCCTGCGCACCCCCAAAATACACATACCCTGCTTGCACAGGGACCATCGCATGTGATTCGCCCGGCGCACCCTCAAAATACACGTACCCCGCTCGCACAGGGCCAATCGCGTGTGATTCTCCCCGCGCACCCCCGAAATACATGTACACCGCTCGCACAGGGCCAATGGTGTGTGATTCTCCCCGGGCACCCCCGAAATAAATGTACCCCGCTCGCACAGGGCCTATCGCATGTGATTCTCCCCACGCACCCCCGTAATACACGTACCCTGCTCGCACAAGGCCAATCACGGGTAAAACTTCCCGCGCACCCCCGAAATACACGTACCCCACTCGCACAGGGCCAATCACGTGTGATTCTCCCTGCGCACCCCCGTAATACACGTACCCCACTCGCACAAGGGCAATCACATGTAAAACTTCCCACGCACCCCCGAAATACATGTACCCCGCTCGCACAGGGCCAATCGCGTGTGATTCTCCCCGTGCACCCCTGAAATACACATACCCCGCACGCACAGGGCCAATCGCGTGTAAAACTTCCCACGCACCCCCGAAATATACGTACCCCGCTCACACAGGGCCAATCGCATGTAAAACTTCCCGTACACCACCGAAATACACGTACCCCGCTCGCACAAGGCCAATCGCGTGTAAAACTTCCCGCGTACCCCCGAAATACACGTACCCCGCTCGCACAGGGCCAATCGAGTGTGATTCTTCCCGCGCACCCCCGAAATACACATACCCCGCTTGCACAGGGCCAATCGCGTGTAAAACTTCCCACGCACCCCTGAAATACACATACCCTGCTCGCACAGAGCCAATCGCGTGTAAAACTTCCCACGCACCCCCGTAATACACGTACCCCGCTCGCACAAGGCCAATCGCGGGTAAAACTTCCATTGCACCCCCGAAATACACATACCCCTCTCGCACAGGGCCAATCACGTGTGATTCTCCCTGCGCACCCCCGTAATACATGTACCCTGGTCGCACAAGGCCAATCGAGTGTAAAACTTCCCATGCACCCCCAAAATACATGTACCCCACTCGCACAGGGCCAATCGCGTGTGATTCTCCCCGCGCACCCCCGAAATACACGTACCCCGCTCGCACAGAGCCAATCGTGTGCAAAACTTCCCGCGCACCCCCGAAATACACGTACCCTGCTCGCACAGGGCCAATCACGTGTAAAACTTCCCGCGCACCCCCGTAATACATGTACCCCGCTCGCACAAGGGCAATCACATGTAAAACTTCCCACGCACCCGAGAAATACATGTACCCCGCTCGCACAGGGCCAATCGCGTGTGATTCTCCCCGTGCACCCCTGAAATACACATACCCCGCACGCACAGGGCCAATCGCGTGTAAAACTTCCCACGCACCCCCGAAATATACGTACCCCGCTCACACAGGGCCAATCGCATGTAAAACTTCCCGTACACCACCGAAATACACGCACCCCGCTCGCACAAGGCCAATCGCGTGTAAAACTTCCCGCTTACCCCCGAAATACACGTACCCCGCTCGCACAGGGCCAATCGAGTGTGATTCTTCCCGCGCACCCCCGAAATACACATACCCCGCTTGCACAGGGCCAATCGCGTGTAAAACTTCCCACGCACCCCTGAAATACACATACCCTGCTCGCACAGAGCCAATCGCGTGTAAAACTTCCCACGCACCCCCGTAATACACGTACCCCGCTCGCACAAGGCCAATCGCGGGTAAAACTTCCCTTGCACCCCCGAAATACACATACCCCTCTCGCACAGGGCCAATCACGTGTGATTCTCCCTGCGCACCCCCGTAATACATGTACCCTGCTCGCACAAGGCCAATCGAGTGTAAAACTTCCCATGCACCCCCAAAATACATGTACCCCACTCGCACAGGGCCAATCGCGTGTGATTCTCCCCGCGCACCCCCGAAATACACGTACCCCGCTCGCACAGAGCCAATCGTGTGCAAAACTTCCCGCGCACCCCCGAAATACACGTACCCTGCTCGCACAGGGCCAATCACGTGTAAAACTTCCCGCGCACCCCCGTAATACATGTACCCCGCTCGCACAAGGGCAATCACATGTAAAACTTCCCACGCACCCGAGAAATACATGTACCCCGCTCGCACAGGGCCAATCGCGTGTGATTCTCCCCACGCACCCCTGAAATACACATACCCCGCACGCACAGGGCCAATCGCGTGTAAAACTTCCCACGCACCCCCGAAATATACATACCCCGCTCACACAGGGCCAATTGCATGTAAAACTTCCCATACACCACCGAAATACACGTACCCCGCTCGCACAAGGCCAATCGCGTGTAAAACTTCCCGCGTACCCCCGAAATACACGTACCCCGCTCGCACAGGGCCAATCGCGTGTGATTCTTCCCGCGCACCCCCGAAATACACATACCCCGCTTGCACAGGGCCAATCGCGTGTAAAACTTCCCACGCACCCCTGAAATACACGTACCCCGCTCACTCAGGCCAATCGTGTGTAAAACTTCCCACGCACCCCCGTAATACACGTACCCTGCTCGCACAAGGCCAATCGCGGGTAAAACTTCCCTTGCACCCCCGAAATACACGTACCCCGCTCACGCAGGGCCAATCGCGTGTGATTCTCCCTGCGCACCCCCGTAATACATGTACCCTGCTCGCACAAGGCCAATCGAGTGTAAAACTTCCCACGCACCCCCGAAATACATGTACCCCACTCGCACAGGGCCAATCGCGTGTGATTCGCCCCGCGCACCCCCGAAATACACGTACCCCGCTCGCACAGAGCCAATCATGTGCAAAACTTCCCGCGCACCCCCGAAATACACGTACCCCGCTCGCACAGGGCCAATCACGTGTAAAACTTCACGCGCACCTCCGAAATACATGTACCGTGCTCGCACAGGTCCAATCGCATGTAAAACTTTGCACGGACCACGGAAATACACGTACCCTGCTCGCACAGGGCCAATCGCGTGTATTCAGATGGGTGAGCGGGGAGTTTTACAGGCGTATTCGTGGTTGGGGGGCTGTATGCTGGTCCACTGGCCTGTGCGCCATGTACACGATTTGTGCGCTGTTCATGGCGCACGGGGAGGGGTTGGGGGCATAACTGGCCCTGCTGCAGGGTCGCTGCGCCACTCTGACCCACGATCAGAATATGGATGTTTAAATCCATGAATACTCTGTGCGCGGAAATGGATTTTGGCGCACGCGGCTGGCACAGACTGCCACACGCGCACTCTGTGCGCCAGCCGCATGCGCCACTTGTGCGCTGAATTCTATGAATTACCCCCTTAGTCTCAACCCTGACTTGGCCCATCACAGGAATTATCTGGCTCTCCCAATTCTACATCCTACAAATTCTGCCAACAGAGCATAGTTCTCTGACTGCCTCATACAGAATCCTCACACCTATCTTTACCCACTGTCACACACTGGCCCACTTGGGAACTAGGGAGAATACCCAACATAAATTCCTGTGAGAGGCCTGTTAAGTGGGGGCATATTACACTGCCTGTTTATGTAACAGAGGCCTTATCGTCCCCACTACCTATTGTGAATTCTTAATGTTTCTCCATGGGCATGGCCCATAGGAACAAATGCTGCTCACTTATCTTCGCCACTCTTTCTTGCCAATGCACTAACACACGCACCTCATCATTCCTGATGAAATATCAGATAATGTTAAACTCGGGACTCAGGAGGACTATGATGTACGTAATGGGAAGTGACATGACAAGAACTGAATGTATCCTAAAGTGAAATATGCACATTTCTTTCAGTTTGTCTTTTCCAACTGAAGAAAGTGCACATTGCATATAAACATTCACCAAAAGAAAACATGATCCTGTATTTTTGCTGGCTAAGTAGAAAAGGTGAGCACCTTTTACGTCTAAATCTGTAACAAAACATGCCCTAAAGAGCAGATTACAATATAAAATATTTTACAGCTGTGTGATGACAATTTGTCTGGTCTTGTGGCTAAGTGTCTGGTCTAATTCTATTCAGGTTTGCAAATTGAAGTCTATATTTGCCTTTCTGAGTTCTTGTTGCATTATATTCAAATGAGAATGACAAAGTATTCGGCAAGAGCCGAATAGCTAGAAACTATTTGTCAGGAGCCTAATAGCTTTTTTTCCAGCCGGAATGCGGCTGAATACTTACTCAAAGCCGAAGTTTGGTACACCCCTAGTGTAAAGTGACAACACCTATGTTTTAGGCAGCTCAACCTGTGGTGCAGTTACAACAGCTGACAGTTTGTTGTTTGTCAATTGTTGAAGGAACTTGCTGATGATTTTGATTAGGAATGTTTTGCCTGAACCAGCTTCACCACTCACGTATAGCAGTATAGGTTTGTAGTCTTGGCAAGTACAGTTTTTATTTTCATGTTCCACACCATATTCAGTTTGTTTTGTTATTTCTTGGAAAATGCTATGCTGCTCATTGTTCAGTTGTAATTTCAGTAGAGCAAAGTCTTCTGTAGATTGTTCATACAGACACATGGTGTTTTCTACTTCTGTCATGGCTTATTCTGCCTCATTTGCTATTAGTGTCTGTCCAAGTGGTTCTTGGCTTCCTGTTACAGAAAGTTGACTACTGTTGGGAGTGTCCACTTGTAGTTGGGCCTGGAGTTCTTCTTTGTGTTGCTGTTCATTGTGCAAAATTTTTTGTTACTCCGTAAAGTTTATGTCTGTTATAATGCTTTCACTTGCATTGAAAGCATCTTCATATGTAGTCCAGTAACTCTTCTTCTTTTCTCCATGGTTTAAAAAGTTGTAGCAGGCACATGCATTACAGTTCTTTATGTTGAGGAGTTTTTAATGACAATTTGTGATATGATTAATTAAGCTGAGTTTGTTAAGTTTCACTAAGCTGCCTTCACAATTTACCACTCTGTATCTACCTTTCTTTTCAACTGGTTTAACATTATTTTTGTATGTGAAGTTTTGGGCTATGTGGTAGAGACACATGGTTTCCAAAGTGGTACTCCTGTTTGGGTAGTATGTGTTTAGTGAATTGTTTTTTTAAAATGTCTTGGCTGTTCGGATCATTTTTGGCTATTGTTTCTATGTCCTCATATGATTTCAAAACTCTTTTTCTAGATTTAGCAGGAGCAAGAATTAGCCATACTATATTGTCAGATTTTCCATACAAGGCAGTACCGGTTAAATGGTCTGCAGTTTCATAACAGCCACATTCTCTATGAAAGAGCATTTTTATGCCTAAGCTGTACAATTTCTGTGGTAGCGTTTTGTCAGATGATATGCCATTGCAGAGGTCCTGAAGCTCTGTTTTCTCTGCTTTGGTTAAGTAGGCTTTGACATATCGTGAAACTGCAGTGGTATTGTCTGCAATGTACTGCACATCTATGTTTGCATTCCATAGCAGGGCACTGATTGCATTGTAATCATTGACGTATTTTGATTCTTCTGTTATTTTTATGTAATATGTGTTCTTAGGTGATTTACCTTTGATGCTATGTCTAACTGAAGACATGAAGTTGTTTACTTGACCTGTTGCTTAAACTGGTCTAGGGAAACCAAACGGCATTTGGTGTAGTATTTCCCTTTTTTATATATTTGCGACAGCAATATTTCACACATTTGTGTCTTTGAAATTGTAAAATTTGTGCATGAAGGTCAATATGTGTTGTTTGTGAAGGGATTTCGCAAGTGACATATTTTTGGATGAACTGCAAAACAGTGGCATCACTGTCCTGACCAAATTTAGGTGCACCTTTGATCCATAATAGCATGTGGATGTGTGGTGCTCCTTTGGCTTGGTATTCTTTTCTCCAAAAAGATGTGTTGAACTTCTCCGAGGGGAGGAACAGTCTTATTATAAATAAAGCGTAGCATAGCAATGAAGCAATGATGGAAATATCTTGATACATTTACATAATCTAGAGAGCAGAGTTCTCCTGGTGTTTTTATATCTATGTTTGTTTTATTTTTGTTTTTCTATGCATAGGAAATCATGTAAATCTTCCCATGCATATCTGCACAACTTAATGTTACAAACCAAGTGGGTGGGCCAAGGTTTCTTATCATATAGCATACATCTCCGTGACATCGGAAACTGTATTCTTTTGTACCACGCATGTTTGCTAAAAGATTTGTAATACTTGACTGTAAAACCTCATCTTTTTCTTGAAATTTTTGTAATAATTGCACAGCTGACATATTTTGAAAATGGGTAACTGATTTTAATGTGTGTGCCACTCTGTATCATAGAGTTGCTAGTTCACTTTCAAAGAGAAGGTGGAATATGTATTCCATTTTTTGTCTGAATCTGGGGTCGTCAGAATACATTCGTAGAGAGCGATATTCTGATGCTGTTATCTGTGTGGGTCTACCATCGTACCTTCCTCCTTTTCCAGTTGGAAAGAGTAGCAGAAAGGCCCCTGCTTCTATACTTTTTTCCCACATGCTGATTGGAGATGTTTTGGCTTGTCGCATTTGGTACGTTTCAAGTGTATCATCTATAGCGTCTTAAGAGTGTAAAGGATCAATTGTATAATGGTCTGGCCTAAAATATTCGATTCTGTAATCGGATTTAGAAGTTCAAACTGACCAGCGTCTGGTGACTCTTGAATTATTTCAATGGTTTCTCTCAGTTTTTCTTCAATATTAATTTGTTTGTAGTATTCATTGTGTTTTTTTTAGATATTGCAGGGCTTGTCTAACTTTATGTAAGTCTACAAGTTGTTGCCAAATTATGTCTTTTGAAGGTCCACCATTTACTAAGACAATTAAAGATTGATCTATTGGCCGTTGCACTCCTAGAGTGTGTACATTTTATGTGAGATCTAATGGTAAATAAACAACTTTGCCACGAATGCCTTTGACTAATTCAGAGAGAGGTAATTTTGCTGTTTTTGGTTGGAGGCGTATTATTGCTTGAAATGGGTGCACTGTTTGAATTATGATGCTCTAATATACATTTAGTTGTTGCAGGTGTTTTGGTAGTGGGAATAATTCCAAGGTATTTGTGATAGCACGTGAAGGCGTTTGGTTGTTGTCAAGTTTTGCAGTGCAGTAATTGCAAAGTATTAAGGGGTCAGTAATATCGTATTTGTTTTCTGCTATAAGGTAGAGAGCTAATTGGAGCCATTTCGAATCTTCATTGTCTTCTATTGTGTACTTTATGTCTATAGTTTTTGTGGTACTTTTACAAGAAGTCCTGCGGAAACACACGCAGACATGGTTTGGTACTTCATCAGAGGTACCATTAAACTTTAGTATTTGTTTTTTATGTATGTTTAATAGAAGGTTGCTATTTGTACAGTAGTTGCTAGCTTGGCTTTCAATTCCAAAATATTTTGGGCCTGATCACAACTTTGGCGGTAATGCCGGTGGAATTACCGTTGGTCGTATTAGCCCAACCGCCGAACTCCCTGGCGCTAATAGCACCGGATCACGAGTTTGGCGGTAATGTTAATCCCCAATCCCCATTTAGCCCATTCGGGAATGCCCCATTCCGCATTGGGCTCAATGGGGAATTTTCACGCTCTTACCTCCGGCGGATTTCCCGCTGGCGGTAATAGCACACATTTTTGGCGGATTTCCCCCCAGCTCAGAGCTGGTGCGAAATCCACCGAAGTCCTGATTTGGCGGACCCTTAAATCCGGCGGTAATAGCGCGACCGCCGGATTTAAGGGTTACCGCCAAAGTAGTGATGAGGCTGTCTGGATATGGTCTATTTCTTCGAGAAGTTGTTTGGCTGTACCATGTAGAAGATTGTTATTTAAATTGGCTAGTGCTAAAGCAGGACTTTTAGCATAGCAAAGTTTTTGGACTAGATGTCTTATAGTTGAATGATGTGTTAATATAATTTTGATATGATGGAAGGTGCTTTTGCAAATAGGTCCTGAAATGCAGGCTAATGAATGTCCTTGTACTCGTGTGTATTTGCGCACTGGACAGGCATCCATATTTTGTAGTAGTTTCATTTTGAATTTGTCTTTGCTCTTTACATACTGATTGAGGAACTGGCGTAAAGATTTCAAAGATTTTTTGGCAATGTTACACATTGATGTGCATTGACATTTGTAGACTGGATGTTTTGGTTCAGTAGATTGGGGAGGTGATCCTGCGTTTTCTGGGGATATTTTTCTGAGCAGAGTTTCTTGTCCCATAATGATGTTATTAAGTTTTCCATACCCTCGTCCACTGCTATGTATGGCAATTTGGTTTGTTTGCTTTTGTTTATATGTGTCTTCATTAAAATATGGTTCTGTGGTCGTGGTGTGACTCCATTCACCTCCACAGATGTTTAAGAAGCTATTTTAAATAACTTCCTTTTGAGAAGGTTTGCACTGTCTGTGACAAGCTTCTAGGATTAATTTTCTACAGTAGGTTTTAAGGGTTGTGCATGATTTCTCTCCTGTTTTTAAAAGGTTCTGAAGGACTCTGTGGCAGAACATTTTTTGTAAAACATTTTTTTTGGTATGCTTACTTGCCACTACATCAAGATTTATAGGTCCAGAGTTAGCAGTAGTAGTAGTTGAAGTCTTGTTAATCACTTTCTGTTTGGTTTTACATTTTGATAGAGGAGGGAAAGTTTCTGTACTGGAAGCTTGTTTTCGTTTCGTTTAATGACTGTATTGGCTGCTTTGTTTGAACTTTTTGTACAAATTCTGCTAGAGATGGATGCTTATTTGGACACTTTTACTTTGATTTGCTCTACTTCTGTGTTGCTTTCTACGGAGCTGCTTTTTGATAGGCAATCTTTGGGGGCTGTTGGAGAAAAAAAGAAAGTGTGGGTTGGGCTGTTGTGTAGTGTATGCGTGCTTTGTGCATGAGTGTCTGTGTATGATGGTAAGTATGATTGTGGAGGTGTGTGATTGTGCAATGGGCAGGTACATCAAGTTGGGAAGACTATTCTTGCATTTGTGTGTTACTATACTCATGCTTCAGATGACAATATAAAGTATGTAGCTGTCAAGGGGAAGCACTAATACTACATCTAATGGTAAAGTTTTAATATATTTGTTTCTTCTACAATACAAAAATTCTAGTGTGTTTGAGTAACAGTTAAAACATTGAGTTTATTTTGTACTTACTTTTTGTATGGAAAGAGTAGGTTTCTTCTAAGTCCTTGTTCGTACTTCAGATGCTGCTGCTTTTCAGGAGACTGGTGTTCACTGAAAGTGTAAAAGAAAGAAGTTAGTGCATATGTGTGTTTATAGCACTTTTGTAAATGTAGGCATTGTTTTTCACTTGTCTTTGCCTATGTGCATCCTGTATATTTTATTTAGAATCTCTTAGTTGAATATGTTTTACAAATGAGTATAACAGTAAACGTATAGAGCACACTTGTTTCTTTAAGGTTATGTCAATGGATGCTACGAGATAGAAGAAATATTCATATGCATTTTGTGCTATTTTTACAGGGTAAATGGGAGATATTAAACATAAAAGCATTCCATGTATGCCTTTGTGAAGTTGTAGGTAGTACAGCAGAAGGATTTAATATAGAGGCAGTGGTGTTGTTTTATCTGGGAGCCTTTATAATGATATTGTCTGTGTGTGTGCTTGAATGAAAATGTATGTACTCATCCTGGCTGCGTGTAATTTTATAACACACTAGAGAGTCTGTTTCATAATTATACTGTTATTTTTCACATATTGTAATATGAAAAAATATTTTTATAGATAGATGTGTGTGTAAACAAAAATTTGGAGAGCTGAAAGCTTTGGAAGTGACACTTCATTATAGCAGATGGGATAAATGACAGTAAGTTCATTTTACAGTTTATACAGGATCAGTGTCATTTACTTTATTTTGGTTTACATTTTTAAAGTGCTCACACAGCCCGTGGGCATCAAGGGCCTGATACAGGAATTGGTTGTTTTTTAGTTGCGTAATTCTTTTGTCTTATTTGAGTATTTATAACATGCTTAAACACCCAGAGGTTTCTATGCGCAACCCGGGGATCGAATCTGTGTTGCTTTGTGTCGTCTTGCTTTCAAGGTGTGCACGTTGCCACTGAGCTATGCTCCCGGGATGTATTGTATTTCTAGAAGAGGTGTACATGTACTGTGTAGAAAATATTCATACCTGTCGTCTGTTCTTTCATGTGGATGCACTTGAATCTGCAAGTGGAAATCTTGGGAATTTTTATTGTAGTTGTTGATGTAAGTCCTTTGCAGTGAGAGCCAAATTGTACTGAGAGTGATCAATAGTACATCTAAAGTGCTGATCTGTGATGACAGAGTTAGATGTAGAGTTCTTTGATGTGATTGGTGGATGATTGTGTGACTGCTTAACAGTAGCCAATGAGGAAATGGTGCAGAGAGTGCAGTGGAAAGGGTAGAAGGGCTGCCCTCAGTGTTACTTGCGCGCTCTGCGGACAGCGCGGCTGTTTGCAGACAGGACATGGTACATCTGGGGTTTTCCGAGCATGAAGTGGGAGTGTTTTTTGAGGTTTAGCCAATCAGGTGTTGAGGTTCTGCTTCATATTGAGAGAGGCTGTGTGTAGTGAAGATGGCAGAGGTGCAGAAAGTCAGTGGGCCTCATTACGACCCTGGCGGAGTGGGTTTACGCCAGCGTTATTCGCGGCGGACCCGTCCGCCCTACTACGAGATTCCGTAGCGCCATGGAGCGTTTTCCGCCTGGTTTTTCCGGGCGGAGAAATCCATGGCGCTACGGGACCTCGTCGTTAATTACGCCACCGTATTTTGAGGTGGCGTAATTAACGCCTTCCCCACTCCCATTATACCCTATGGGGCAAAAATGGGAATGGGGAAGGGTAAAATGGGGGATGGGGATTTACCGCCCCGCCAAGGTCGGAATGGGGCGGAAAATCCGCCATCCTCCATGGCGCTATCGGCAGCTTTCCGCCGTGCTCCGCGGTGCATTTAGCACCACGATTTCCGCCAGGGTCGTAATGAGGGCCAGTGTGTTGGTGGTTGGAGATATGTTTGTTAATCGTTTGGAGCACTTTGCAAAATCTAGGAATGTGGCTAAACATTTTGACACAAAAGGAGTAGATGTGGTATGGAGAACTGTGCCTGATTTGAATTTGCAGGCAATTCTAGTAGTTTGTCAGGATGTGGCTAGGTTTCATAGTCCGCATGTAGTTGTCCTACATTGTGGTGCTGTGCATTTGGGTTATGTTAGTGGCCCTACTTTGTTGCAAGATCTGCAAAATTTGGTTCAGGCAATCATGAAAGTCCTTCCAAATGCCAAGGTTATTTTTTCTGGGTTGACACCTAGGGCAATATGGGACAATAGTACTGTTTTTTGTCCTTAGCAAAATGTTGCTAGGTGCTTAGTGAACCGAGGCATGTTTAGTTTTATGACTAGATCGGCATGTTGTTTTGCAACAATGACAACATTGAGTCTGGTAATGTTGATTACTTTAAGGAAAATGGCATTTCTTTATCTTTTATGGGAAATGCTGTGCTTTTTTGGAACGTAAGGGTTGCTTTGGAGAAGCTAATGTGAAGATTTTTGGAGGAAAATGAGAAAAAAAGAAAATAAATAGAAAATAAAAGATGTTTCTGAAGCATTTGCAAAAAAAAAAAGGCTCTTTTCAGACCCAACCTCAAAGGGGAAATGGGGCACACTATGTCATTTTTCATCCCCCATACTCAGATTTTTGATTTGCCCGCAGACATCATGGTTGTCCGCTGACAGTGCATATTACATACAGGGCTTTTGTGTTTGAGTGGCATGCAAATGAAACTGAGTAGAGCTAGGGATTGGTCAATAAGGTTAACTGGGTGTGTTGTGTAAGGAGAGAGTTTGTCAGTAGGTCTTTTGTCCTGATAGAAGAGCAGATAGCTATGTCTGTGTGTTTCAGAAAGCAGATTGTTTGGATTTTGGGAGATTCATGGATAAATTGGTTGGAGGTGCATGCAGATCGCGGTGGAGTGGCTGCACATCTTGGATTATCTCATGAGGAAGTGCACTGGCATGGAGTGCGTGGAATGAATTGGGTGGATTTGGTACCTCTCTGTGCTTTTGTGGTGATACAGCGTCATCCAGACATTATTAATATTCATTGTGGAGGGAACAGTTTAGGACATGTGTCTGGAATCTCTTTGCAATTTGCAATGAAAGAAGGACTTGGGAAAGTCATGGACATGTATCCAAACTCCATAGTAATTTTTCCCGTATTGCGCAGAGACAAATGTGGCTGCATTCTTTTTCATTTGGTCCACAAATGTTGGAAGCAAGGTGTGATGTTAACAAGGCTGTTTGTGCCTTTTTGAGAGATGTTGGTATGTCATCTTTTCAGAATGAAAACATTGTGTTTTGTAGCACACACATTTTTCGCAAGAGGTGGAGTACATCTTACTTATGCCAGCAATCAGATTTTTCTGCGAAATATACAAAATGCATTGAGACCATTTTTGGAATTCCTAGGACATCTTTGATGTCCTGGGTTTTATTCTTAGCAGTGCACGGTGGTGGTGTGAGTTATAGTTGCTTAGCTTACCATAAGTGGAGAATTTCCGGGGTTTTTCGGTTTTACTTGGAACCATAACGTCTGTTTAAAAAAGTTTTTTCTTTGAATTTCATAGATTTTTATAAGTCCAACTTAAACATAACGTCCCTCTAACAAAGTTTTTTCAGTGAATTTCAAAGGTTTTTATTAGTGCAACTTAACCATAACGCCCCTTTAACAACGTTTTTTCATTGAATTTCATAGGTTTTTATTAGTGCAACTTAACCATAACGTCCCTTTAACAAAGTTTTGTTCATTGAATATCATAGGTTTTTATTAGTGCAACTTAACCATAACATCCCTTTAAGAAAGTTTTTTAATTGAATTTCATAAGTTTTTACCAGTGCATGCTATTTTCCTACAACTTAGTAATATGATACTTACCCGATATAGCAATATTTGTATCCAATTTCCAAAGTTTCACCTTAAAACGATCTGGAATAATTTTTAACACTTCTATACACTTCTTGCAACTATTTCAACAATTTTTGCATCCATAGACATCTACGAACATCTGACTTCATAGCGGACCTTCCAGACAGTGCCACATGAACCTACGCTGGCGCGCGGCATGATGACGTGTCTGAGAACCCGTCTGCACTTCACGATAAGATCTCTGCTTTGTGGACAGTTCGTAACTGCATTTTCTACTGATCTAGGAACTTCTAACTTCAAAATTTCCCTTGAACCGCTCCAACACCTATTCCTACTCACTGGGCCTCATTAGGACTCCAGCGCTAAACCATCGTGCTATTATCACCATGGTCCTTGCTGGAGTCCGCCATGGCGGAATGGGGAATTACCACCCCAATCCAAGGTTGGTGGGGTAGTAATTCCCCATGCCGCCATGGCCCTTCCCCATTCCCATTTTTGCCCGATACGGCTCAATGGGAATGGGGAAGGCGCTAATTACGGCACCTAATTAGCTCCTAGGTCCCTTTGCGGGTTGGTTTTTTAACGCCTGCTAAAAGCAGGCGTTAAAGTGAAACCCGCAAAGGGACCTCGTAATCAGGCGTTAAGGGTTTAACGGCGCCAACACCTTTTACGGCACCGTTAACCCCTTAACGCCTGGGTTGTAATGAGGCCCATTATCCATTAACAATCTAGTACACAGTATATACTTTTAGCAAAACTGCTATTTATCTTAAAATGGCATTAGCTAATGCCATCGCTCCCCCCCCAAGAGCCACCACCACTGCTGTAATCAAGGAGCATGCGAAACAGTGCCCCCTAACTTAGAAATAACACACACGCAACATTTTCCCTTGTCCACCTACTCCTCCATATCAGTGTTTGGTTGCTCTTCCCTCATTTCCCTCCCCACCTTTCGTTCTCAGCTCTCCTGCCAAAGAAAATACATCCAAAAACAACAAATGACTTATTCCTTTAGGAACCACATTTCACAGTTAAAAAATAGAACTAAAAAAATAAAAATGTATAGACTCCATCTACTTTATATTTCTCAGTAAAGTACATAGACTAAATAAGATTTTCCAACATTTCCATTTGCATTTTGTGTTATGCTAATGGGAATATTGTGGTGTTCATGCTCTGTTCCAGGGACTGGAAGGGTGGATACCGGCCCAGCAGCCCAAGTTATCAGCCCAAGCGAAGCGAGGGTGGATAATGAGGTCTCTGGACCATTATCCACCCATTCCAGCCCCTGAAATGGGGGATGAAGGCCATTAGCACCCTATGTTCCCAAAGCGGGAACCCGGGGTGCTAAAAATAGGATTTTTCTTCCAACACAAGAACGCCTGCAGCGTCCCGCTGTAGGAAGGAAAATCCTTTTCCAGGATGGCCACCATGGAAAGGGAAGGTGAGGGTTCCATACAGGGCCCCTCTTCACTTTCCATAGTAGCCTGCAGAAGGCATAAAGAGAAACCTCTGACCATATTACCACAAGCACATTTTTCTTCCCTTTGAAATCTATCCTAATTTCGAATAACTTTACCACAAAGCCAGTCCCAGGTGGACATGGCCACTTTAATCCCATGTTTTGTCCCTTGTGGTCATGGCCAGTAGCCAGATTGTCCGGATCATGACCTTATTCCATGATCCGGACAATCTGGCCAGTGCCCATGGCCACAGGCTACCCCTCAGTCACTAAAGGTATACCGCTATTTTTTGTAGCTACATTTGACAGTTGTCAAATAATAAAACACTGGCACATTTGCAAAACCATGCTTGTAGGTCTTTGTCAATGCTACTTACGCAAGTTTACTGGAAATCCACCCATGTTTTATTTTTTCAAAAGTGTCAAATGTATGTACATACAATCATCATATAACCTAGCCCACACTTGACAAAATCCATTCAGACTTTACGAAAACATCTATTTCTAGATTTATAATCTTTTTGCAAACTTTTGCGTAGATTCGTCACTTGGCACCTCATTTGTAAGCCTTTACATTATTTTGACACCCCCTTCTAATTTTTCCCCCTCTTCACAAAATCCTACCAGACTTCGGTAAAACATTATTATCTAAATGTATTATCAGTTTCCCAAATTAAATGAGGATTCATCAAATGGCACCTCATTTATAAGCCTTTACATTATTTTGGGACCCCCCTCCAATTTTGCCCCTTCATGACAGAATCCCACCAAACTTTGCATACTCACTCATGATCAGCCCAGTAATATTCATGCAGTTCCATTAAGTGGCGCCAAAGTTATAAGCCATCCAAGAACTGCATTTCACCAACCCTGTAATGCTAAGGTGTTCGCAAACTTTTACAGGACTGTTCGCGGACATAAGGACTGTTCGCGGACTTTCACGGCAAAAACACCCATTTTTTTTGCTTCTTGCAGCCATATTCCATCCCAACCTCATCACCCCTCACCTCCCCAGAGATTATTTGCTAAGTTTGACAAGTGGAATGCTGTGTTTTTTCATATGTTTTTACGGCCGCTGTCCGCGAATCCAAGATGGCGGGCGTTTCCAAAAATTTGACGCACTTCACGCTCCTCATCATCCAATCAGTGAACACGTCGCATGTCCGTGGACATGACGCAAGCCAATTAGCCAATCAGGACACTGTCCGCGGAGTGAACAGGGAAGTGTGTCCGCGGACTGGACATAGATATCACTCATTTTTTGTGACCTACTTTTTGGTCATTTTTAAAAAAATTGACTTGACGGATTTTCACCAAATTTACAAAAACAGGCTTTCGGGACCAAGCCGCTGCTCCTGCCGAACATTGGGTAAAAATCCGTCCAGCAGTATGGGCTGTAGGCTGTAGGCATGAGAAAAGTTTTTTCCCCATTCAGTCTATGGGAAAAAAATACATTTTGGGACCCCCCCTATAACTTTGCCCCCTCTAGACCAAATCTCACCAAACTTTGCATCAGAGTGGGCCATATACTTTTTTTGCAAAGTTTGGTGAGGATTCGTCAAGGGAGAGCGAAGTTATAAGCCACCCAAAAAGTGCTCTTCCTATGGGATTAGCAACTTAACCATAACTACACGCCCACTACCGTGGCTGTGTAATATATATATATATTATATATATATATATTCAGTGAAAAAACCTTGTTAAAGGGACGTTATGGTTAAGTTGCGCTACTAAAAACTTATGAAATTCAGTGAAAAAAACGTTGTTAAATGGACGTTATGATTCAAAGTAAAACCGAAAAACCCCTGAAATTCGGCAGTTATGGTTAGATAAGCAACCATAACTCGTGCCACCATGCACTGCTAACACTAACACCCAGGACATCAAAGATGACATCACAAATGTCATTGATGACATCACATGGCTGGCTCTCCCTTTTTTTTCTTTACTGACATATCTAAGCAACATAATTTTCTTCAGTAACAGTCAGGAAGTAAAAATTGAAAAAGTAAAATATTTGTAGACTTAGGGTCAAGTCAAATCATATGAAACATATAAATAGCGGAAGACACAGGCTTGAAAGAGAGCAATCCTTTCTGTGCATGAAGATAATCATTAGGGTTATCAGCACTTTCTCATAGTTTTATTTTTATTACTCTACCTTCCCTGTATATGCTCATATTTGTATACATTATACTCACTCTCCTTTCCTTTGGGTGCAGTCACATCATGTGATAAACATACATATGGTAAGTAGCAGCTTTGAAACAGAGCAATAGTTTCTCTGCATAAAGAAAATCAGTTAGGTTATGAACTTGTTCTGCTACTACTTCTGCTTTTTTGTTTACTTCACTGTCCCTGTATATACTCATATTTGTATGTGTTGTTGTCTCTTTGTGTTTTGTCTGTAATAATTATGTATTAAGTGGGTTTTATTATCTACGTATTACATGTTTCACAGTACGCAAAACTCTAATAAGAAAGCAGTTATCATTTCACTATTCAACATGGCAAGATTATGAATATGGCACCTTCATCATGTATGCTGCACACACTGCCTATTTTCTGCATGAGTAGCTTAGTATACTGGATAGAACTTCATAATAGAATGCTATTTATATCAATGCACTGCTTAATGCACTAATTAGCTCATGATATTTATCCCAATGATCCTTGACAGTTTTTGGTCAGCATTATAAGAATCCCTTGTACAGAGTTTTTATGAAAAGTAAATGCACATGTGATGTCATCAGTGATGTCATCAATGACATTTGTGATGTCATCTTTGATGTCCTGGGTGTTACTGTTAGCAGTGCACGGTGGCGCAAGTTATGGTTGCTTATCTTACCAAAACT
This sequence comes from Ambystoma mexicanum, assembly GCF_040938575.1. Classification (NCBI taxonomy): domain Eukaryota; kingdom Metazoa; phylum Chordata; class Amphibia; order Caudata; family Ambystomatidae; genus Ambystoma; species Ambystoma mexicanum. Next base: position 163,091,210 of record NC_090941.1, on the reverse strand, counting down.
GCCGAATTTCAGGGGTTTTTCGGTTTTACTTTGAACCATAACGTCCCTTTAACAAAGTTTTTTTCACTGAATTTCATAAGTTTTTAGTAGCGCAACTTAACCATAACGTCCCTTTAACAAAGTTTTTTCACTGAATTTCATAGGTTTTTAGTAGCGCAACTTAACCATAACGTCCCTTTAACAAAGTTTTTTCACTGAATTTCATAGGTTTTTCGTAGCGCAACTTAACCATAATATCCCTGACTTCATACACATGTAACATAGAAAATACTGAACCCCCACGTAGTGATTTTGATGTCCGCGGACTACCGCCAAGTCCGCGGACATATCGAGAATCTGAGCGTGGTGAATGTAAATTTAAATAGTGTGTCCCATTTCCCCTTTGAAGTTGGCTCTGAAAAGAGCCGTTTTATTTGTTTTTTTTACAGATGCTTGACATACACCTGTTATTTTGTATTTTTCTTCTTGTTTTTTTTCTTACTTTACTCCTAAAATCTTCACATAACCTTCTCCAAAGCAACCCTTACATTCCAAACTAGAAAGGCATTTCCCGTAAAAGATAAAGAGATGCCATCTTCTTTAAAATTAACAGTATTACTGGCATCAATATTCTCATTATTACAGAAGAACATACCAGCTCGAAGCATGAAGGCACACATGCCTCAGTTGATGACACACCTAGCAATGTTTTGCTGAGGACAAAAAAACGGAACTATTGTCCCATATTGCCCTAGGTAGTAATCCAGAAAAAATTACTTTCGCATTTGGAAGGATCTTCATTACGGCTTGAACCAAGCGTTCCAAATCAGCCAACAAAGTAGAGGCAATGACGTTGCCCAAATGGAAAGCACCATGGTGCAAAACTACCACATGCGGACTGTTCATCGTAGCCATATCCTCACAAACTTGTACAATTCCCTGTACATTGCAAACAGGCACAGTGCTCAACACCACCTCCACTCCTTTCACATCAAAGTTCTTTTCAACATGCCTGCATCGGGCGTACTGTTGTAAACCATGCACAAACATATCTCCAAGCACCAACACCCTGACTTTCTCTACTTCTGCCATCTTCACCACACACAGTCTCTTTCAACAAAAAATCCACAGCCTCGACATCTGATTGGCTAATCCGTACAGTCTTCTTTCCATGTTGAATTTGCTGGAAAACCCCGGATGTAGCACGCCCTGTCCACGGACAGCCGCGGTGTCCGCGGACCGCGTAACTCTTCGACACCCCTTCTACCATTTCCACTTTACTCTCTGTGCCATTCCCTCATTGCATACAGCTAAGCAGTCACACAATAAGAAGAACATCCTCAGAACACGCCCATTTTGTTTATTTTCGAACATTTTAGGATAATTATCATTTCATTATTCAACATATTAACATTACAAATATTATACTTTCATCTTGTACGCTGCACACAATGCTATGTTTCTCCATTAGTAGCTCAGTATACTAGATAGAACCCCATAATATAATTCTATTTATATCAATGCATCTTTCAAAGCACTCATTACGGTATGATATTTATTGCAATGATCCTCGACACTTTTTTTGCAACATTATAATAAAAATCCCTAGTACACAAATTTCATGAAAAAGTAAATGCACATGTGATGTCATCAGTAATGTCATCAATGACATTTGCGATGTCATCTTTGATGTCCTGGGTGTTAGTCTTAGCAGTGCACGGTGGTGGTGCGAGTTATGGTTGCTTAGCTTACCCTAACTGGCGAATTTCAGGGGTTTTTCGGCTTTACTTGGAACCATAACGTCCCTTAAACAAACTTTTTTTATTAGCACGCAAACAATATACAAAGATGTAGTGTAAACAGCAAGTACTCACAGATGGCTTTACACAGAATGTGGCAAAGTAAGCATTTATGCTCATTCACAATGAAGGTCAGCTGCTTCCATTTTTTTCTCGCAGCCCGGAGAGGCCCACGACTCCCAGTATAAGGTTCTAGTTTTTTTTACCTTGACAGACAGAGATTGTGCTGAAAGACTTTTTTTGAAAAATTGTAGCAAAAACGTAAGACACGAAAAAGAGGAATTTTCTGAGAACGTAACCACTTTGTATATCACTTTGAGAAAGATCATTGGCACACGCGGAGTCGTATTTTGGGACTGCACTACACTTGGACAATGGAAAATGCAATTATAATGTAAGTAACCCTTTAGATTATTTTATACCGGAATATAATAACAATATCGTGGCATTAAAGCCCGGTCAAGTTGTACTTGTTCGTTCAATGTGGCATATTGTTTTCTACCACGCACTATCACCGCCGAATTGATCCCCTGTCGTTTAGAGGGCTCTCAAAAAGGCAGATGACACAGGGTGGGTTAATAGAAATAATTTAACCGGTCTGTAGCCGGTCAAGCGCTCTACTCGCTGTGCCACTTCACTGTAGCGGTCAAGTGGCACAGCGAGTAGAGCGCTCGCTTTGACATCCGTGCACAGCTTTCTAACGCAGGTTTGGATCCCGGCACGGCCAAACTCAGCCTTTCATCCTTCCGTGGTCGATAAATGAGCACCACACACCGTGGGTAATAATAAGCAGCACTGAGATACCTGATGGTTCTTAGCGCTATATAAATGCGAAAATATTATTATTTTATTATTAACATACTCCGTTGCACTATCTTCGCTAGCAAATAGTTTCACGCCCTAATAAATAAAATGAATATTTTTAATAAAGATCGGCTGGTGAGACTAATTTATGTTTTTTAAAACAGGTATGTTGCCCCATTTTGCCAATGTCACGATTTTCAGACTACAGTGGATGGATTTTTCAACTGCCAGGTGCAGCTCCATGTAAGCAACTTCATGACCCTCACCATTTTATGGGACAATCTCCAAGGACCAATATGCCCTTACATAGTACTAGCGGCTAGAAGTAACATACCAACCATTATGGTGGTCTAATGCCTCGTTGTTAGACCAACCTTCCGATTATCAGTGCGACCATTTACTGCTTTTATCATAAACCAACAGCCTATCTACCGCAAAGGAACAGCGCGTGGCTCAAAATAAACTTTTGCTGATCGACAGCAGAGACAATTGCAAATCGCTGAATATTCACTAAACATTTCATGTGAAATAAATGTACTTTACCAAATGTACAATCCTGCTGTTTACTTTTAAACCACAGTTTCATATTCCGAATTGTGGCGCACTGTGTTCTAAGCTGATCTAACATCCTCTGTACCGAAAAGGAACATTGCGTGGCTCAACATGAACTTTTGCGGATCGACAACAAAGACAAATGCAAATAGCTGAATATTCTCTAAACATTTGATGTCAAATAAATGTACTTTACAAAATTTACAATCTTGCTGTTTGCTTTTAAATCACAGTTTCATATTCCGAATTGTGGCGCGCTGTGTTGTGACATAATGTGTGTTGTCTTCCGGGTTCTATGTAAAGTCCCGTAGGACTGGAGACGACTGGGCACGTTTGATGACGCACCCTGTAACGTCACGGAGAGAGGCGGGGAATATGAATGCTTTCATAATGTCAGGCTTAGGGGCGGGATATATGATTTAGTGTCGCAAAAGCAAGTCAGCCAGGTCAATAGCACCAGTCATAGGATTATCACATAATGTCGGCGCACACCAGCCTGATTTATTGTTTCTTTAGTGGACAAAAAGTCGGGTGAGGCCCATAGGAAATTGTACTATCAGCGGACAAAAGGAGGGTTCGTAGAACACTTTCAACCTGACAACGAACAATACAAACAACGTTCTCAGAAAACCCCCATTTTTTGTAATTGCAACCATTTCGGGAAACCGCAAGTGTTCTTAGAACACATTCAACTTGACAGATTACAATATGGACAGCGTCCTCAGGGCACCCCCAGTTTGTGTATTTACGAACATTTAAATACACCGCGAGTGTTTTTAGCTCAATTTTACCTTCCTTGCGAACAAAAAGGACAATACTCCGTCCTCTGAACACCCCACCATTAAGTTTATTTACAAAATGTCAGAACAGCTGTGTTTTCCGCGGACAAATTGAACACAACAAAAGCGTATAGCACATAAAAAAACAAAACATTGAACCTATCTCACACTCCCCCACCCTCCCCAAACACTCTTACACACCAACACACTCCACTAAATACAATTTTTAATCCAAGTTTCACTGCGCTGTACGCGGTCGACGGCAAATACAAGATGGCGGGTGCCACAGAAAATCTGACGCACTCCACGCCCCACTCCGTCCAATCAGCAAACACGTCGCATGTCTGCGGACATGACGCAAGCCCACGGGCCAATCGGGGTGCTGTCCGCGGAGCGAACAGGGAAGTTCGTCCGCGAAGCGAACACAGATATCACTAATTGTTTTGCCTTACATTTTGGTCATTTTTTTAAAAACTACTGGACGGATTTACACCAAATTTGCAAAAGCACACTTTCGGGACCAAGTCACCGCTCCTGCCGCAAATTTGGTGTAAATCCATCCAGCGGTTCGGGCTGTAGCCGTGCGCAAAGTTTTTTCCCATTATGTCTATAGGAAAAAACAAAAGTTTTGGGACCCCCCTATAACTTTGCCCCCCTGGACCAAACCTCTCCAAACTTTGCAAAAGAATTCAGACTGGGCCATATACTGTTTTTGCAAAGTTTGGTGAGGATTCGTCCAGAGGGAGCGAAGTTATAAGCCACCCAAAAAGTGCTCTTCCTATGGAAACACCAACTTAACCATAACTACATGGACGCTACCGCGTCCATGTAATATATTTATATATAAAATCACATTTGATATAGTACATATATTTTATAGTTCACAATCTAGAACAACGAGAAGAACAACCCAATGAAAATCATGAAGAAAAAAAAGAACACAATTTTGAAGCTAGATTGGAAAATATAAAACATCGAATGTACGCAATTCTGTATATCAAATTAAAAATCAAATTGCTGAACTGTGTATATTTAAAAAAAACATTTTGATATCTGCGGACTATAAGCAGAGTGAGGTCACTTGGGTGTGCTAATTATTGAAAATGTCATGACGTGGTTGCGGATGGATGGGGACGTCATGCATGTCTGTCTGCCCGTGCAGCGCGAACATTGGGTCCACTTTTATTGCCTGATCTCTGCAGACATTTTGAAATCCATTTTGTGCCAACCCCACCACCTCTAGAGATGAAACTTTAGCCTTCTACAACTGCTACAAACATTCTTTGTTGTTCTTTGAACTTTTTTACAACTTTTAACCCCTGTTTTTGGCCTCTGACATTTGTGGACAGAACAAAAGACTACAGACAGTTACTCCAAAGCGACCCACCCATTTCTTTTAGTCATTTGCCATCTGGCAGAGCTCAGGAGAGGAACGTATTCTGAGAGCTGGTTGCTGAAGAACAATAAGAAGACTGGCATCAGTCATTACCATCCCTCCACACAGGGGGCACCACCACCACCATCTTCAGGACCTGGAGAAGGGAACAGGAATATGCCAGCAAATTAGCTGTAGGAGGAAGAGAAGGATGATGATACTTTTAAAGAGGTGCTTTCTATGTCCAGCGGTCACTGAATCCTCAGTGTCGTTAATTTTTACCACCAATGCGGGAGTGGCAAAGGCTTAGTCTGCCCATGCGCATAGTCGCACTCAGTCATGGCCAGAAGGGTTACCACCTCCATTCGATGCCACACATCGACATTGCACCCGAAAGTCCCCCAAAAGGCTGTTCCTTTCTTGGGCTTAGACTGACCTCTTGAACAGCACCATCATTTTCCACTCCTGCCCATACTTGTTCCACCTCAGTTGGGCAGAGGATTCCTCTTGCTACATCACAGGCTATACACAAGGCAGTTTACACCTAACTTCAGAGGACAACTGTCCTCTGTGTATACTGTAATGCTTTAATCTGCCGAGGGGAGCAATTCTGCAGCACCTTTGAGGCTTCCCTGAAAGCGGCTGAAAAGATTCCCCCCTCCTCCTGTTACATTAGCAGTGTTTATTTTCACTTCTCCACCTGTCCCTCCATCATAGTGGTTGGTTGGTGCCCCTCCCCTTCCTCCTCCTGCTGAGAAAAACAAAAAAACGTAAACATGAAACATTTAAACTACAAAATAACTATGTTCCGTGGGGAACGACCTTTCGAAGTCTAGCATTAATAAAATACAAATGTGTACAGTATATCCCTATAAGGCCCGCCTGCTATATGCTGGTACATAAATCAGGATAACACAGCAGGATACACACCTCTTTTCCCCTCCCAGTGCCATTAAATCACTAAATAATGATGACCAAGATAGAGAATATGCCACCCCCAAGACCCTCCCAAGGGCAATGCAGAAACACATCTGTGGGTATCACTGATACTAAGGATATTTCTATACACAAAGCATGGATGCATGCATGAAGCAGACAGTGCATAGCACAGCTCACTCCTCCCCATGCTTGGACGTCTGCTCTGGCAGGGTGATGTTTTTCAACGCTGAAGAAACATATCTGGGGAGATTACTATGAAAATGTCAGAGCCTTTTCTAAACCTTGCTGAGAGTCCTGTATTCCACTGTCCCCTGCACAAAAGCAGGCAAGGGAGGCTCAGCCACCGCCTCTCCCCACTTGAGATGTTACCATCGCATCACACAAGATCTCCTACAATGCCACATTCTTAAACCACATCCTGCATCTCCTCCTCCACCAGAGCCATCGGATGTGTGGTACAAGATGCCATGTTGCATTAGGACTGGAGCTGGGAGCAGCAAACCCTGTGTTCTTTTTCTTGGAGCTAAACATTTCCTTGTGACTATCCATGCCCCATTACATACAAGTAAAAGTATAAGGAAAACCTTTAAAAACATTAAATAAGCATCAACAACACAAATGAAGGGGTAGAGGGCTATACATTGAGACTATTAAGGGAAAATCTGTTCAAATGTGCATCATTTATGCAATTAAGAGACAATAAGAGGAAAGGAGAGGTAAAGAAGAAATTGAACTATAAGAAAGCCTCTACAAGGATATTCTCCTTCTTCAGTTTAGCACAAACGCTCATCCTCACACTACCCCTGCATCTAATTGGGGATTCAAGACCTTAACCATATTTCCAACACCAAGAGAAACACCTTAAAGGAACACGAAATATCGTGGACCTGTCATTTGGTTTAAAACTCATGTATTTGGGTTTTTAGTCATCTGCTTTAATTCCAAATGTTTTAAATCACCCTCGAACGCCCATAAAACAACGTCTAGGAGCTTGTTGTCCCCCTTTGGGGGCGATCAAGCAGGAATAAATATACAGGTTGTCATGTTAAATAGAGCAGAGAAGGATGGCACAATGCTGCACAACATAGTCAGAGCGTGTTTCCAGTGGAAAGAAAATCTTAGCTCATGTTATAAATACTTCTGCAAATAAAACATGCAAAGGTGCTAATAGGCCAAAGGGCTACTACAGAACTCACTCTATAAGCTGCCATGTTTGAACTACGATCAAATAACTGGACATGGCATTTTACATTAATCCTGTTTGGATTTTCCAAACACTCTTGGTCTCCGAAATTGCCAGGACTGTGATCAAGGACTTGAACGCAAAATAATAAAGACACGGTGCCTAGACTACAATGGCCTGATGCCCAACACACCTTGCAAGAAGCAGGTCTTAATTTCCCCTGTGGCGTTTTGTAATCTCTGCCATTGCATTTAAATTCTGTGCTGCCTTGGAACTCGTGGTAGGAGTGGTCCCGGCAGGGCCATATAAAAGTAATAAGACCGAGCTGAGTGATATTACGATACACGGATTCTGAAAGACATTGCATTAGGCATTGATAATCTGTCCAAGTAATTTCAGTGCAATCACCTCTGCAATACACTGCAGCAGGAATTCCTACAACATATCCCATTTGCCAGTCAGTTTCTCTCTCAGTGTCTTCATCCACTTGAGACAGGCATTTGCAGAAACGTTGTGGATGGTTTCAACAAATCTATTTTTTATGTCTAGTAAAACGACTTTTTTAACGATGCATTCAGCTTTTTTTCTGTGTTACGTTGCAACCTCAAAGTGTCATGCTGGTAAATAAATGTATATATGTTCAACGCTTTTGCACTGAATGATACGTAGGAGATGGTAGAGGTTTCAATCTGTGTAATAGGTTACTTGACCTCGTTGTCCTCAAAGGTATGAGACCATTTCAAGGGCTTTTTGACAGCGAGGGAGGATACAGAACTCTCTCGCGTTGCTTTGCCCCTTGATGATCCAGGCCGTCATTCTGGCCTGGCCTGGCTGGGCACTGCGTGGATGGATGTAAAGTGGGAGGGGGCTCTGTGTATGTTTTCTGAGGGATTTTTAGCAGGAGTCTGTAAAACTACCGATAAAGCACGTGGACCATAGAGACGCAAATGTGCAGGAGCGTCTTATTTTAAGCAAAGTGACCTGTTATTGTTTTGGTACTGCAGTTAAAAAAATGAATTGAAAGAATTATGGCGGCAGGGCAGTTCTAATCGACCCTAAAGATTTTAGACGCCAGGTACCTGAGCTACGTCCCTATCATTTCAAAAACCATGAAAATAGCGCTTACCTGAAACAATCAGAAGTATAAATTACAGATATTCAGGGAGATAATCTGCAACACAGGGTTGAATCCCGCTTTTATTAATGTGCGGAATGTAGGTAGGTGCTGTAAAAAATAAAAGTGTCTTTTTGTGTGTAGAGTACTTCTTCAAAAAATAGGCACTGCGCAAAAAGTGGTGCTACCTCGACGGGGCTAGGGTTGCCGCGAGACGCTGGGAACTCGTGGCTGTAAACATATCCGGGAAACATTCCGCCATTGTAAAATGCTTTTGAAAATCAGGCTCCATGGACATTTCACCATTGCTATGGCCTTTTAAACCAGGTTTCGTAATTGATCCTTAAAGCGTCTAAGGATGGGAACTCAGTGCATCTACTCCATCAGAATCAGGCTCTGAACACGATTAGACGCCAATGCATATTTTAAAATAGAAATATTGCGGTGGCCTGGAAGGATGACAGGACTCTGTATGGGTTGAGTGGGTGTTTATTGAGACACCTGACACAACAACAATGTGGGAAGGGGGGAATGTAGTCCTGTGCAGGGTTGGGGTTCGACCTCACAGTTGCACTGTCCAATCATGCAGTTAAAGGAATGGTGCGGTCAGGAATATTATTGTCCCTATGGTTCGGCCATGTGTTTTTAACCATACATTTATCGATCGTACAAACATTTCCTATGCACCTTACCAGAGTTTTCGTCTTTTGTAGACAAGTGAAATCAGGCTGCAGGGCACGGCCATCTTGTGATAATCTTATCAGTTGACGCATCTCCCAGGATGGACTGCCTTTGCGGCACTAAATCATATCCCCCGCCCCTGAGCCTGACATCACTAGACGCGTGCCGCCCATTTCACAACGCCAAAGCACGTCTCCTGTCAACATTCTCTGCACTTCAGCTAATGACATGTCGCCATGGAAATGGCAGGATGCCTCTTTCCTCAATAAGTATAAACAAACCGTTTCACAATACACAACATCAGATTCTCTATTCCATTCCTCTCACTGTATTTCTTTGAGTATTATGTGACTCGTTTCTGTGCTCTGGTCATCTAACTTTGTTGCTTGTAGCCCGTGCGAACAGATACCAGTACCATCGCTATACATTATTTTCATTTGTTTACCACACAATGGCAACAATAACGCCCTACCAGTAAGAGCCCGAGCATTCCGAGGCGGAAATACTGGAAAGAGAAAGATGCAGAAACGATGGGGCTTCGGACGACAGTTGGGACGACGATTCAACAGATCAAGAGCCTGAGCCTAGTCGCGAGGACTGCGTCTCCACCTGGTGTACCTGCAATCGGTGCGCACTAATGCCAACCGAGGTGGAGAACTGCTGCTGCCGAGATGCTTGTCCTACATATCGCAAGGCGAGCCACGGCCGCAATGCATTACCGAGCTGCCAGACTTCAGGGCAGCCTGCCTCACACGGTCCGTGTTGAGGATTTTGATGGTGCTTATGCACAACAGTTCGCCCTCATAATCCAAGTAACGAGTAAGTATACTCTGGTTGTGATGTCAGTTAGGCCACTACTATTTCATGGTTGTCTCCTATATTGCAGTAACTTCAATATATCATTGTCATACCAATTTAGTCTTGCAATTCTCTAGTAATAGTCGTATAAAAGTCATTCAATATTGTGCAGTGTCTAGGTAGAATTTGTCCTGGCAAAAATGCCATTGGATACAAGAATTGTCATTGACAACTAGGGTTTAATACACTTATCTTGGTCATTTAAAAACAGTTTGTATCTTTCTCTTTCACAGGTGGTACAGGCTAGTGGCCTATCGTTCTTTTACATGGTGGCTTCATGCAAGGCTTGGACATCGCGTTCGATGAGTAATACCTGCCTGTGTTGTTGGTGCCGTTAGAGAAACTTTCCCCACTGACAGCGGTCAGTACAGGGCATTTTCTCTCACTGTGCTGCAACCAGAACTTTACAATGTGTAGTAGTTTTGTGCCATCAAAATAAGAAACAAAATAAAACACAACATATTTTTTATCAATGGTTTTTTCAGTTTTTCAGTGAATCAAGTGTGTCTCCATTCAGCAGTGTTCCGGTGCCTTGTCTGCACGCCCCAGGCCCATCCATCCCCCCTCCATTATCAAAGGCAGTTGGCACCAATGGATGTGCGCTGCCAAGGGGTGCTGTCAGGGGCGCAAATGGCCAAGGTGCCAAACACCATGTACACTTCAATGGTATCTTACGCACAGGGGTCATTGTTCACATGCCCTTCTCAGACCCGCTTCAAGGGGAGGCAGGCTCCCCTTGAAGCAGGCTGCGCCCCTGCAATCCACATAAGTGTGTCTCCATTCAGCATTGTTCCGGTGCCTTGTCTGTACGCCCCAGGCCCATCCATCCCCCCTCCATTATCAAAGGAAGTTGGCACCAGTGGATGTTCGCTGCCAAGGGGTGCTGTCAGGGGCACGAACGGCCAAGGTGCCAAACACCATGTACACTTCAAAGGTATCTTACGCGCAGGGGTCATTGTTGAAATGCCCTCCTCAGACCCCGTGTCTCCAGGCAGGCTCCCATTGAAGCAGGATGCACCCCTGCAATCCACATAAGTGTGTCTCCATTCAGCAGTGTTCCAGTGCCTTGTCTGCACACCCCAGGCCCATCCATCCCCCCTCCATTATCAAAGGCAGTTGGCACCAGTGGATGTGCGCTGCCAAGGGGTGCTGTCAGGGGCGCAAACGGCCAAGGTGCCAAACACCATGTACACTTCAAAGGTATTTTACGCACAGGGGTCATCTTACGCACAGGGGTCATTGTTCAAATGCCCTTCTCAGACGACGTGTCTGCAAGCAGGCTCCCCTTGAAGCAGGTTGCGCCCCTGCAATCCACATAAGTGTGTCTCCATTCAGCAGTGTTCCGGTGCCTTGTCTGCACGCCCCAGGCCCGTCCATCCCCCTCCATTATCAAAGGAAGTTGGCACCAGTGGATGTTCGCTGCCAAGGGGTGCTGTCAGGGGCACGAACGGCCAAGGTGCCAAACACTGTGTACACTTCAAAGGTATCTTACGCGCAGGGGTCTTTGTTCACATGCCCTCCTCAGACCCGTGTCTCCAGGCAGGCTCCCCTTGAAGCAGGCCGCACCCCTGCAATCCACATAAGTGTGTCTCCATTCAGCAGTGTTCCGGTGCCTTGTCTGCACACCCCAGGCCCATCCATCCCCCCTCCATTATCAAAGGCAGTTGGCACCAGTGGATGTTTGCTGCCAAGGGGTGCTGTCAGGGGCGCGAACGGTCAAGGTGCCAAACACCATGTACACTTCAAAGGTATCTTACGCGCAGGGGTTATTGTTCACATGCCCTCCTCAGACCCCGTGTCTCCAGGCAGGCTCCCCTTGAAGGTGGCCACAACCCTGCAATCCACATAAGTGTGTCTCCATTCAGCAGTGTTCCGGTGCCTTGTCTGCACGCCCCAGGCCCATCCATCTCCCCTCCATTATCAAAGGCAGTTGGCACCAGTGGATGTTCGCTGCCAAGGGGTGCTGTCAGGGGCGCAAACGGCCAAGGTGCCAAACACCATGTACACTTCAAAGGTATCTTGCGCGCAGGGGTCATTGTTCACATGCCCTCCTCAGACCCCGTGTCTCCAGGCAGGCTCCACTTGAAGCAGGCCGCTCCCCTGCAATCCACATAATACCATGACATATACACGTCATTCATTCACATACACATCCCTTTTTGTAATTCTTTACAAACCACTTGATATTTATCATGAGAACATCTTTGAGCACTGCAAGTCAACTCGTGAACGTGCTACCTGAGAACCCCAGTGACAAATGCTAATCTGCTTGTTGTCGTGCTATCTGTGAACTTCTTTGACCACTGCGAGTCAGCTTGTCACTGTGCTACCTGTGAACATCTCCCTGTTCTCCTGCCACTAACTACTCTGCTTGCTGAAACTAACTGTTTGTTGGTCAAGGTAAGGGCATGTATCCTAATCATATCTCCTTCATCAGTAAATTTCTATCTATTTTGAACTAACGTACTCAGTAGTGTTATGTTCATTCATCTCATTGCCATGGACTTGAGCTTCATTTGTTATGTTATCGATATATCAATTTTGATCAGTGTCAATTGGCATTGAATTGCAGCCTTAGTGGACCGTGTCTATAATATAAGCATATTTCGTTTTGATGCATGATAGCCCATTCAAGGAACGAGTAACAAGAAATGTTTTTCGTCACATTAAAGGAACTGTTTATGAAAGTTATCGTATAATACAGCCGCCCACGCTTCACTGGTTTTGCTCTGGTGACCAAAACAAAGCTTGCATTGAAGAATGTATGGTATAATTCCTTCTTTCTCACGTTTTTATGCAAAGCAATTTTTGAATAGTGTTGACCTTTTTTGTGCAGAATTTACAACAATGCCTGATTGTTCGATTTTCAGTTGCCCTTCTAAGACCCATGACAAATCTGAAGGCTCTACAATGCATGTATTCCCAAAGACTCTAGATCGAATTAGAGAATGGGTCAGATATTTCGGATATGCACCGGCAGAGCTTGAAAGTAGAGTCAAAAAAGTCTTGGAGGACAAGAGGGGTGATCGATACCCCATCTTCAGCCTGCACTTTACCCCAAATACGTTCGACACATCCTTGTACACAAAGAAGAATCAACTGAGAACGACTCGAACATTTCTCCCAGACGCTATTCCGACTCTATTTGTTCACATGCCGCCACAGGTGAGTCACGGTTCCGGATTTAGCTTTAGGCCTTGGGGTAGTGAGCAGGTAATCAAATGCATTGATTGGTATTTTAGGTGTAAATGTCACTTATAATACTTTCGATATTTATATGATTGTATATCTTTTTAAATAATGACCATTTTGCTAAACATCTGTCCTTGGTTTTAGAACCCTCATAGAAATTGATTTATGGGCACAGATAACTGTGCTATATTATAAATTTAAATAAGCATAATGTTCTTGTATTCAGTCTCCTTACATGCCAAATTTTAATATTAGCATTTCTAAATCAAATAATACTTTCCCTTTACAACTCTATGACTATGCACCGAATATGAAGAAACAAGACTCAACATCCATGTCTTGCCTGGAGTCATAAACCACTCCGAGCGCGTATCAGGTAATCTTAATTAGCTATTCTGTTCCAGACTTGTTTTATGCATGGAATTTGAGATAATGTGATCATATTTACGTATCGTGTAATTCCTTTACACAATGTTTCATTTGTGCTTTTCTTTTGATATATACCTTTGTCCACGTCCCAATGTGTGTGTTCAATTTCCAATATTTTCATCCATACTAATGGAAGTACTGTGTTTCAGGGAGGTGCTAGAGCGTCCTCTACAATTACATGATCCCTTGTAGTCGATCCAGAGCCAGAGTAATGCGTACAGACAGTACCCTCTAATGAAAGAAAGTCGGTATCATTTTATTTGTAATACAAATTACTTATTTTAAATGGGTACTCTTTTCTAGGGATGTATACAAGATCCGTATATTGAACGGGAGGCACGTGGATCCGAGTCGGTGCACCAGCTTGCTGTTGGTGATGTTAAAGTAAGGAAGGTTTCAATGAAAAGAAAGAAAGATAAGGTTATTTATAAACAGTTTCTATTTTTAGCAATTGTTTTGTGCTGAGGCCTTCATAATATGCTTTTTTTAATGTAAATTGTCCGATTATGTATGTTGGATTTACATTGAACATGCTTTTTCCAATCTGTCCTGTAGTTCCCCGATGGTGTACGGACTATGCAGACACAGACAGCGACACAAATGAGAGATGCTGCTTGCCAAACTGTTTTCATCATGGAGGAACCATTCATTGAGGCGCTGCGTGTTCAGACTCGAGATGCCTTTGTCCAATGGCCAGAAAATGAATTTAATGTGACCGGTGAATCCGGCAAAGTGTTTTTGGACCACTGCTACAATGTGACTGCTCCACCAGATGAAGATGAAACTGAATGTATTGAAGATACTTTTGAATTAGTCGCAGAGCACTTGACACAATCGACATCCGCCAAAAAAGTGCCACCCAAAAAGCAGTCGACATTGAAGTTTTCTCCTATTCATGGTCAAGTAACAGATGTTGAAATGACAGAGACTGAAGCATCAACACAATTGACCGACAAACTAGACAAAGATCTCAACTATAGTATGTCCAGTTTGGCTGATATGTCCACAACAGTTTAGTCTGAAACAACATTAATGCAGGATGACAGTCTAATAAAGTAGGACAAATACATACTATTTGACAGCTGCTTGATGGAGATTCTAAAGATGCTGAAATGTGTGCATTCAGTGAGAGGGGAAGTATGTGGGAAGCCATTGGTGAATGTGACTCGTCCTTCACAAGGCACTAACCTCAGAATACATGCCACCTGTGAAATGTTACATAAAACATTTGCATGGTCCGCTCAACCGATGCTGGGGAAACTATCAGTGGCTCTAGTTTCAGGAAGTTATCCAGTTTCTGTCAGTTTGTGGGACTCCATTTCATTTCTAAAATACAGTACTACAATTATCAATGTGATTATCTATTCCCTGCCATTAGCGAAGCTTAGAAAATTGAACAATTGTCTATTCAAAGTACATTCTCCAACAAACGGTTCAGGCTAGCCGGCGATGGACAGTGTGACAGCCCCGGATTTTCTGCTAAATACTGCACATACCACTTTCAGGACATGGAAAGTCAAAAAATTGTGAGTTCGGTGTTCGTGCAGGTGTCCGAATGTAAATCCTCAGTGGCCATGGAGAAACTTGGTTTATAAAATCACTGGAAGATCTACAATCAAGGAGAAAGCAAATCGACCTCATAGCCACGGACAGACACGTTTCAATAGCCAAGACAATGAGAGAGCAGTTTCCAAATATTAATAAATATTTGCCTGTTGCCAAATAAATCAATAAAAAAGTCTTGGCTGAATGGAAAAAAAAAAGGTTTGGAAAGTATTTCACAGTAGTCCCAGTTTTTCAGCAACCATCTTTGGTGGAGCTCCAAAACATGTGATGGGTCTGTGGAAATTCTACTGGGAAAATGGTGGTCACTAATGCACCACTGTTCCAACGTTCACTCTTGGACAGAAAACCAACATTTCCACCAATGTGAACATGGTCCTTTGTCTCCAGAGCAGGCACGGAAGAAGAAGTGGTTGATTCCATCTTCACCTCCACACAAAGCCATTGAGAAGATTGTGTTTGATAAAACTCTATCAAGAGATCTGAAGTGACTCACAGAATTCTGTCACACAGGAGATTTAGAGGTGTTCCACAATATGTGCCTAAAGTACAGGCCAAAGAGATTGCATTTCGGCATCGGAGGGATGAAATATAGGACATTACTAGCGGTATTAGCGCATAACGAGGATGCAGGCCGTAAACAATCTAGGACTGCAGGAAAATTAGGGATGCTTCGCTACACTATGGCCTTTACGAAAAGAAGCAAAACATGGGTGGTCAAGCCAGTAAATGAGGAAATGGAATTCAATTGTGTTAAATATCTTATTATTAATGTCTAGGGAGATGCATGCTCATGGAATTGCGCGTGATTTTGATCAGACACACATACATTGCCACAAAACATTGCCAACATACCATGTTCACCCAAAGCAGAGCTCATTGAACAGTTCAAATCCCAGCACAAATGATTACCATCTGTTTTTATTTTTGCCAAACATGTTTTTATGAAGTGTTCAAATAAGATATGCAATTTCTCTTTTAAAATCTATCCTCTTTGTCCTTTTTTTTTCTCAAATAGTACACTTTTTACGATTGCCATACAATGTAACACTGTGCTTTCACATTTCACAGTTTAGTCGAGCTACTGTGGGACCTTCATTGATTGTGGTAGGGCCAGATGGATAACAGTGTGTAAGAATCTTTGGGTTTCGGCAGTTGCCTTACCATACAGTTACCCAAGCCGCTGAATAACTGTTCATCACACAAAAGGGATGAGACCTAGGCTACATAGGATACTAGGCACGAAAGAAGTACTGACTGTGAAAACATGCCATGGGGTAGGAGGCCCGTGACATAAGCAGAGGTGGGGCTATTGCTAGACACACTTTGACTCCATTTTTGTGTTTCCTCGACTTCAATTTTGGAGTAGGATGCATTCTGTCATTGCCAAGTTTCCCCTACCTCTCAGCAGCGGCATGAACAGCGAGCAGTGACAGCCCCCAAATATTTCCTCCTGTGCCCGTGCTTCACAATTCCAGTTCTCATTGATACGTTGACACGAGATGTTGCAAACTAAGAATGTATGTTCATTGTGAGTGAAGGTCACGAGCTTTGAATTTTTGCTTGCGAGCTGAGGAAGTCCATGCGTCGCACACACAGTATTTGGTTCTATTGTTTTTTGACATTGAGAGACAGGGACCATTCCAAAAGGGATTGAATTAAAGGAGGGGTATAACAACGTAAGATATGATAAGGTTGTCCATTCCAAAACTGGACTTAGGCACATGTAAGTTCAGTTTATGAAAAATCGTTGACACGAACGGAGTCTGCGTTACGGTCTGCATTATGCCAAGAGAATGGAAATGCCGAATATAATGTAAGTTTCACTTTAGACAATTTTATACCAGAACTAGTCCAAATATCATTAGCTGACTGTTATTGCTGGGTTATATTGTAGTTGTTCATTCTGTGTGGCATATTGCAATGAAACGCAAGTACAACCTTCGTGTGCTGGTTTTTCTACCAGGCACATGGGCAGTCCAGCATCCATACACATGTAGACCACCACTCGTTTCCCCTTGGTTCAACGCTAATAAATCATTACATTGTGCACCTCGAATTGTTGCCTCAGCTTCCGCATTACGTTTATAGCTGAACATACTCCTTTGCACTATCCTCGGAAGCAAATAGTGGAGTACTTTGCACATTATGTTTTCTCTGTT
This sequence comes from Ambystoma mexicanum, assembly GCF_040938575.1. Taxonomy (NCBI): domain Eukaryota; kingdom Metazoa; phylum Chordata; class Amphibia; order Caudata; family Ambystomatidae; genus Ambystoma; species Ambystoma mexicanum. Next base: position 163,073,801 of record NC_090941.1, on the reverse strand, counting down.
CACATTGTGTCAAGTCTGTGCTAATAAGTAAAATGATTAATTGTACTAAAGATCGGCTATTGAGACACATTTCTATTTTTATGTTTTGCAAACAGGTACATCCTACCATTTTGCGATTGTCATCTATTCCAGACCCCAACCGATGGTTTCAACCGCCAGCTGCAGCTACATGTCAATCACTGGATTTATTTGACTCTTTTTTGGGACGATCGCCAAGGGCCGATATGCCCTTACGCTGTACCAGCGATTAGTAGCAACATAACAACCTTTACGGTGGTCTAGTGCCAAGTTGATGCACACGCCTTGCAATTCACTGTGCGACCAAAGTGCTTCTTTTACCCAAAATTAACACTCTGTGTACCCAAAAGGAACAGTGCGTGACTCATGATAAACATTTGCGGATCGAGAGCAAAGAAAAAAAGTTCCATTTTGTTTGAATATGTCAATCGCTGAATGTTCTCGAAGCATTTACTGTGAAATAAATGTACTTTACCAATTGTACAGTCTTGTCGTTTCCTTTTAAAGTACAGTTTCATATTCCGAATTGTGACATGCTTTGTTGTGAGATGATGTGTGTTTCCGGGTTCTGCGTCAATTCTCGTAGGTGACGACTGGGCACTTTTGGCTATGCTGCCCAGTGACGTCAGGGAGAAAGGCGTAGAATATCAATGATTTGGTGATGTCAGGCTCAGGGGCGGGGGATATGATTTAGTGCCACAAAGGCAGTCCACCCTGGGCGATGCAGCAACTGATAAGATTATCACAAGATGGCCACACCCTATTGCCTGATTTCAATTGTGTACAAAAGACGAAAACTACGGTAAGGTGCATAGGAAAATTTTGTACGATCGATCAACGTATGGTTAAAAACACAAGGCCGAACCATAGGGACAATAATATTTTTTGACCGCACCATTCCTTTAACTTCACTGCATGCAAGGTGTCAGGGGATCTGACACACTGAAGCAGCAAGAGCACCCAGGAGGATGCCCTCAGCCTTGGTATTATGCTCTGCTGCTTGGGGCCTCTGTCAGTTGGGCCCTGTTGTAGTCTTAGGCTCCTTCTCAGGAGGAGCGCCGAGTCTGATTTGCTTTGTGAGGCTCCCGTGGTGCTCTCCCACTCTCTCTGCTGTTTGCGCTCTTCTCGCTCCAAATCTCACGAGTTCACGTGCTCACATGATCTCGCCGGAAGGAGTCCCCACACACCTCTTTTGGTGGAAAAAGATGGTTGCTGGTTCATGACCAAGTCAGTGAACCTGGTGGGCTTTCTTCTCTCCCTTTGGGGTCTGTTCTCGTTGGAGATGGCACCTGGAGATTGGGTGGTAATGCAAGGTGATTCGGGTGGAGTTAGGCCCTCTGGTGTTGCCTCGCAATGTGGATCACTGGACTGGGGCGGGGGGCTTGTGTATGCATGTTCCCTTTGGTTCTTTTCTCTTGAAGCATTCGTCTTTGGATGTTGGGAGTCGCTTGCTGAAATCCATTGTTCATGGTCATCCCCTGCTTCTGTGGAGGGGTAGTTGGTGGACGCTCTTTTGCGGTACACGGTCACTCTTTCCAGGTTCCACTGTCTTCCGTCGCTGGTGTGGATGTGGTTGGTTCCCTTGCTGGTGACTTCTATGGCCTTGCTGTATTTGGATCCTGTGAAGGCATCTTTGTGGGATAGGCGTATTTTTTCTAGGTCCCCTTCACTGACCTCTATGTGATGGGCCGCTCTGCGTTTGTCGCCTTGGGATTTAATTTCCTACTTGTTCTTTTGCATACGGAATACAGTGTCACTCATGTCTAAGGCCTTCGTCGTCTCTGACTTGGTGTAGCCACGGTGGTACTAGCATGGATGCAGCCCTTCTCCCTCTCAACAATTGAAAAGGAAAAACTCCTGTGATGACATTGGGTGTAAGGCGCTGGGCAGCAACAGCCTCTTTCACTATCTTGGTTGGATCTAATCCCGATACACATGCCAGTTGTTAGGCGCCTTTGATGAAACGGTTTGCCCTTTCCACAAGCCCATTCACTTGTGGGTGGTACAAGCTTGCTCTCAACTGGTGGATATTGTGTTTCCTTAAGAACTTCTCAATTTCATTGGAGACTAACTGCACTCCATTGTCGGCTAGAATCTCCTCGGGGAGTCCTTCCCTCTGAAACACGGCCCTGAGCACTGCTATAACTGTGCCCATGGTAATGTCTGGCACAAATTCGATCTCCACCCACTTGGAAAAGTGGTCCACCATGACTACTCTGTACCTGTGGTCAGCAGACATGCCATCCAGCGGGCCATTGAAGTCCAGTACTATCTTGTGCCAGACGGCGTGTGGGATTTCCGTGGGTATCATGGGTGCCTGTCTCACTGTCAACCGTTTTTCACTGTTCGTGCACTCATGGTATCTTTCGATCATTGCCCTTATGTCTTGATCCATGCCGGGCCTCCAGTAGGCTTCACGTACTCTGCATCTTGTCATGTTGCTGCCTAAGTGCCCTGAATGTGCTCTGCACAGTATTACCTTCCGGATGCCTCTTGGGGGAATTACTCGGTTACCTCTCAGAAGCAGGCCATCCATTACTGTGATCTCGTCACCAACCTTCCAAAATGGACTCAGACCTTCTGGGACTGCTCTCTCATTGGGCCACCCCTCGCAGGCCCACTCTGCTACACGGCACAGGGCATCGTCCTGTCACATTTCTTCTTGCCAATGTAGCTCGCCCATCTCCATGAACTCCCTGTTCCTCGGATCACTTATGGAAGCCACCACACATTCGTCTTTGAGGAACGTGGCTCCTAGGGTATTTTGTTTGAGCAGCCTGGACATGCAGTCTGCGTGGGCATTCTTCCAGCCAGCAATATGGGTGATCTCGTATGTATACTCCTGGAGCTTTACCGCTATTCTTGCCAGCCTCAGAGTCACTGTTCTGGTTCCGCCAGGGCTCAGCATGTATACCAGGGGCTTGTGGTTGGTAACTAAATGAAATTTGGTTCCCCAAACATTCGATCTGAAGGTAATTCCACGGCCCAGGTGCACACCAGCATCTCTTTTTCTACAGTGGAGTAATTTTTTCGGATGTGGACAGTGCTTTGGACGCAAAGGCCACTATGTTTTCCGTGTCTCCCTTCTTTTGAGTAAGGGTGGCGTCCAAACCGTATGCACTGGCGTCTGTCGTAATGCATGTTTCCCATTCAGGATTAAAGGGTTTGAGACAGGGTGTGTGCAGGATCCTCTTTTTGATCTCAGCAAAGGCTTCATCTTGTTGGCATTCCCATGTGTAAGCTGCACCCTTCTTTAGGAGGTCTCTTGACGGCGATGTCGTTTTGGAGAATCTGGGGACGAATTTCACGTAGTACTCTGCGAGATGCAGGAAGGGCCGAAGTTCATCCTTCGACATCGGGGCTGGTGCATGAGTTATGGCTTTCAGTAGTTTTTTCTTGGGGAACACCCCTTCTCTCGAGATGCTGTAACCCAGGTACTCTACTTCCCCAACACCGAATCTGCACTTTTCATGGAGCAGGTGGACTCCCACGTCCTGTAGCTTGCTCAGCACCTGGTTGAGAGCTTTGTTGTGATTTTCTGTGTCCTTAGCGTATACCAAGATGTCATACTGGAAATACGTAATGTTTGCGATGCCGTGCAACAAAGAGTTCATCATCCTATGGACGGCCGAGGCCACAGAGGACAGGCTGAACGGCATGCGTGTGTATTGGTACGTGCCAAAGGGGTTGATGAACGCAGTAAGCGGGCGGGAGGCCTTGTGCAGGTTTATTTGATGGTATGCATCCCGCATATCAAGCCTTGAGAATATGGTTGCTTCCTTCATCATAAACACTATTTCATTGATGCTAGGAAGTGGAAAGCTGTCTGTGACTACTTCTAGATGTAAACTGTGTAGGTCTATACACACTCTTAGCTCGTTAGAGGATTTCATCTTGATGAGTACCACCGGGCTCAGCCATTCGGAGGACTCCACTGTCTCTATGGTGCCTTCTTTCTGGAGCTGAGCTTCGAGTGCTGATCTCGCTGTCGCAGGAAGTGGTCTAACCTTGTGCTTTACAGGAACTGCATTTGGTTTGAGGTGAATATTGTTCACATAGTTTTTTAATTTTCTGGGTGTTTCGGAGAACAAGTCGTGGAAGTCTTCTTTTAGGTTTTTTGCTCCTTCTGAGGAGACCAGCAGCACCTGCTCGGGGGTGCTGGGGTCTAGCCGTATCAGATTATATTGGTTGTCCATCCCAATACGGCTGGGACCAGAGACAAGAAATATTCTTTGGGGGTGGTGGACCTGTCCTTGAATTCAATTTTTGCTTTGAAATAGCCCAGTAGATCTATGGTGGCCCCTCCGAAGACTGTCGGCTTCTGCTTGGTGTTTCTGATTTCAACCTGGCCATTCACCATGTGCTTTTTGCAGGCACATCTATAACACTTTGGTGCATCTCTCTGTTTGGGTCCCTTATCTCTGGCGGTCTCCCGGGGCTGTCTCTCTCTGCGTCCTCTCCGCTGTAGGGGGGTCAGTTCAGAAACGGGTGATGGCCGCCAACTTCTCTTTGCCTGCTTGAGGTTTCCTCTTCAGCCCTGGCAATGTGCACTGCTTTATCCAGGTCAATCACTTTCTCCTGTATAAATTTGTCTTGGACCCACATAAAGCCACCAGTTCCCTCATCCTGGTGATGTAATCGTCAACGAGTTCATTGCTCTCCTGCTTCCTTGTATAGAATTTAAGCCTGTGGAGGACCACATTTTCTTTATTAGTGAATCTTTTTGACGATGCGGCGGATCGCCTCCATTAACCATTAAAACATCGTCGTCATCATCCGCTATGGGCATGGCTTTGAGCCCTGCAAAAATGCGCTGCCCTTCAACCCGCATGGCATTGAGCAGTATGGCCTTCTTTCTGGCTGCCGCGTAATAGCCAGTGTGCCCGGAGAGGGGAGGAAAGCGGGGGGCGGTGTGGCGCCCTGCATAGTCTGTACGGATGGTTCCTGGTCCTCGTCGCCAATTATGTGGTGGCCTGGAAGGATGACAGAACTCTGTATGGGTTGAGTGGGTGTTTATTGAGACACCTGACACAACAACAATGTGGGAAGGGGGGAATATAGTCCTGTTCAGGGTTGGGGTCCGTACTCACAGTTGCACTTTCCAACCATGCAGTTAACTTCACTGCATGCAAGGTGTCAGGGGATCTGACACAGAGAAGTAGCAAGAGCACCCAGGAGGCTGCCCTTAGCCTTGGTATTACGCTCTGCTGCTTGGGGCCTTGTCAGGTGGGCCCTGTTGTAGTCTTAGGCTCCTTCTCAGGAGGAGCTCCGGGTCTGACTTGCTTGGTCAGGCTCCTGTGGAGTTCTCCCGCTCTCTCTACTGTTCGCACTCTTCTCACTCCAAATCTCGCGAGATTTTGTTCTCCTTTTTGGTGCCGGTCAGGCCAGTACTGCCCTCGGAGCACTGCACTGTTGATATTGAGCTTAGGCCAAGTAGGGTGCCAAGCACATATGTATACTGGCTATACAAATTCACGCTGGTGACTAAATTGTGTTCTTCAACCATACTTCATTAAATATGTGGTACGGCATGATAAATTACTGTTATACAGAGCATATCATGAAAACAGATTTTTGGAGTTATTTCTTGAATTTTTTGTTGGAGAAATGTATTTTGGACCGAACTTGTGGCATGAAATAGCGAAGAGGTTTTTGAGATAAAGCCACATTCCTTGTATAAATAAATAAAGACATGAATTGGTTTTTTTATACAGCGCCTCATGCCAGACCGCTCTGTCTTGCTTTGCTTCTAAGACAAGCACGCTGCATCCTGATCTAATTTGGTTTACATCAACGTGAGTGGAATAATGATGCCTAACTTCTGAAAACTCAGCTGGGACGGTCAATGTCGCTTTCTAAGTAGTTTCTAACCAGAGGAGTTTCAGGGCCTGATTGTCAGACCGTGCTCCTATGGGATTACGCTATTAAAAATGCTTCTTTGAATTAGGCCGTCAGGGCATAATTTAGGACGCAGTAAAGGGACTTTGCACTGCAAACATATACTTTGCATTGGGCCTAATTCACATAGCGGCGCAAAGTGGCTTTGCACTGCAAAATTACTCTTTGCAACGCGCTAAATGGACCTAATTCCCCAAAAGTTTTTTTTCTGAATTTAGGCCAGATGCAAAGGCTTTTTTGCAGTGCAAAGTCACTTTGCACGTGTTCTAGAAGTTTCACTTACAAAGTAGTATCACTCTGTAGAATCAGTAATGCAATTACAATATGTAAAATCGTAACGCCCTCACTTTGTTTTAGGGTGCAAAACTAGATCTTGTTGGAAGATATTGTGAAAATATTGGAAACTTAGGCAACGTTCAAATCAGTTCCGTAGCTAAAACCCTGCTGCGGTGGAGTTAGAATCTGCATGGGTAAGTATATCATCAACAAGTGCCGGGTGAGGCTTGCCCACGTGCCACCACCCTGCCAGCTGTTCGCTGTGCCAAAGAGTGCAGCCTACTCTAATGCAGCAGAGTCTAACAGAGTAGCAACAAGTAACTAGTAAAGTGCGTAGAGTGGCGAGTGGGGTGTGAATGCCATCGGGAAGGGAGACTGAGCCAAGAACACTGTGTAAAAACAACCAATGGTTTGAAGAGTCTATCATTTATTGACGTTTATAGACATCCCCCAGAAATTTTTTGAACTCTTCGGTGTGCTTATTGAGTCACATGGCTGATGGCCATGAGACATTAACTTCGGAATTAAAGTGATTTTTGGAACTGCCTGCTGCCGTCAACAAGCAAAAAGAAGGAGTGATGAAATTGGTATATAGGGAATTGTACTTGAGACAGATTGTTAGACATTCCTGACAAGGAAGCTTACTTTCAAGTTACCTAAAGGTAATATAGGAATCATATATCAATTGTCTTGAACCAGCTCAAGCAAATGCACTATATGTCAAGCTCTGCAGAGCCACAGTCATTTACTGCTTTTTGGTAAGGGGACAGAAGTCTCACCTAAAAAAAGTAACCTATTCACTTTAAATTCAATTTCGACCTTTATAAAAGTGCAAGGAACTGTTAGCTGAAACCAATCTGCCTAGTAGCATATACACTAAAGAGCTGATTCATGGAATGTGGTGCAGAAATGGAGCAACATCCGCACGCCGAGAGGGACCCTGCACAAGCTGTGGCGCAGACAAAATTATGCGTTCCACGTGTATTCATAGATTTAAAGATGCATTACTAGCCGTCGCGCAAGTTAAAGCAAGCTGCACGAGGAACGCCCACAACACACCCCCAATCACACCAAAATGCAAGCAAAAGGACAAACACGGTGCAAGCCTCCGTGCCACCCTGGCCCACCATCCAGGACCCCTGTGAGAAGGCGCACCTCACCTCGCAAGCCCAGGCTGCACCCCAGCGAAATAGCGCATCTCACCTCGCAAGCCCAGATTGCACCCCAGCGACAACGCGGGCCCTCTCTCACAAAGCCAGGCTGCATCCCAGCAAAAACACAGGCCCTCCCTCGCAAAGCCAGACTGCACCCCAGCGAAATTGCATGCCTCATCTCGCAAGCCAAGACTGCACCCCACCGAAAACGTGGGTCCTCCCTCGCAAGCCCAAACTGCACCCCAGTGAAATCACATGCCTCACCTCGCAAGCCCAGGCTGCACCCCATTGAAAACACAGGTCCTCCCTTGCAAGTCCCGACTGGACCCCAGTGAAAATGCAGCCCATCCCTCGCAAGCACAGGCTGCTTCCTCCAGACTGAACACCACCCCCCATATCCCATCACCTGTGACACCCCAACATGCAGCCCACTCCACACTGGACACACCCCACAGGCAGCCCCCTCCAAACTGGGCACCACCCCCGCACCCCTCATCTGAGACACACCCCCGGCAGACCCTTCCAGAGTGGAAACCCCCCACAAACAGCCCCCTCCAGACTGGGCACCACCCCCCAGCCACCCTCACCTGTGACACCCCCCCCCCCTGGCAGCCCACTCCAGACTGGACAGCCCCCACTGGCAGCCACCTCCTGACTGGGCACCACCTCCCAGGCAGCCCCCTGACAGCCTCCCACAATACCAGTGCAATGCATGTCTGCTGCTTACCTGAACCTCTGTGGCCTGCCAGCTCCATTAAGTGTAACACCAATATGTTGACTGCAAACATGTTCAACAGGAAACACTGGAGATCTATCAAGGACTGGAGCATCTACAGACACAACCCTCAAGACTTCAACCAGCCCACCCCATACATATGTGACAAGTGAATGTAATGGCAAGTGACATGTGCATGTTGGACATGGCACATTGCGAAGGCATCAAAGCACACTAACTGAATGTGTGCCCATGACAGAAATAAACCTACTAATAAATATGAAATATACACAAACAAAGGCCAGGCGCGTCACCGATTGAGCATCAGTGCCCCGGGTGGAATGGGTGGCAAATTACCCAACAGGTAACAATAACATGACAGGGCCATGCATGGGAGATAAGAGGGCAGCCAGAGAGTGCATGAGTCAGAGATCGGAGAATTGTGCTGCCACCAGAAAGAGCAAACATGGCTCATTACTGCATTCCAGTGTCCGAGGTGGAGTAACACATGAGAGAAGGCTGTGTGTGACTGAACATGCTGGTGGGCTTGTCTGCATGACATGGGTTTAACACAGCAATGACAAACAAATGTGCAATTTACTGGACAATGGAACACCTCCACAGTGAGCCCACCTACCTCCACCCCAACCACACTGATGGCAAACACACAGTGATGCTGCACAGCTAAAAGCAAATGAAAACATACAGTGCAGACCCAGCCATCTGATGGACCCACCCCACATGTCAGACACATGTGCATCTTTCCAGCCGCAACCATCATAGCAACAACAACACACATGGACGCATGCCACAAGACACATGACTTGCAATGGAGAGATGCACTGACTGAAAAGTGAACTATCAAAGTTGCTGACAAACAAATAAAATACATGAAGCGTGGAATGTACAAAATCAAATATGTATTGCATATAAATATTTACAATAAGAACGGGGAATGAAGGTGAAAGCAGTCCAGGGGAAAATAAGAAAATAAATAAATAAAGAAATAAAAACCCTAAACCTAACAAACTACACCTAACATACAAGAAACACTGTGAAGGAAAGTCTGCCAAGTCTGGGGAAAATAATTAATAAAATAGGAAACCTACATCTAAATAACTATTTACAAATGCAGCAGGCTAGTCCTCACAGATCTCAATCAGCCCCTCCTCCATGGCTGTGTCCCATGCCTCGTCTCCGCCTCCTCATGCGGGCGTTCGTTGTTGCTCGGAGGACTAGCAGGTTGGCCAGCATCCGTGTCTCTATCACTTGGCCCTCAATGCAATTGTCCTCCAGGATGGCATCCCGCCTCCTTGCATGACACAGCACAATTCCTGCCCTGGCCATCACCACTCCTGCTTCATGTTCCCACTATCTCTCTGTCACGATCTGCTGTCCATAACGCCAGAACATGGAAGAAAATTAGGAGGGGTCCTCCTCGTGCCCTCAACCTGACTAAAATAGTAAGGGCTAGGCTTCGGCCAGCTGCCAATTGCGGCGCCGGAAGGGGGCACTCCGCCTCCAGTTCCCTTGCTCCATCAGACAGGAACCAGGAACCTCTCCCTGCTATCTGGTTCTTGTCTGTGTGCAGAACAGGAGCTGGAGCCCTGGCAGACTTGACCTGCCATGAGAAACAGGTATGCTTTTATTTTTGTATATGTGTAATGTGTGCATGTGTATATTATACATGCGTGGTGGGTGAATTGAAGTGAATGTGTTCATGTTAAGTGTGAATATCCTGGTTGGGAATGCAATGTGAGTGAATGGGAGAGAAAGTGTTTGGTTGAGTGACTACTGGGTGAATAGGTATGAAAGAGATTATGTTTGTGTATGAATGTTCTGGGGTTCTTATGTGGAGAAAGCAGTGTGTGTGTGAAGGTGAGAGAAGGTGCATAAGTAGTGAGTGACTGGTGGGTGAATGAGTTTGAATGTTATTGTGTGTGTGTGTATGTGTAAATGTTCTGGTGGGTGCATGTGTGGAGAGTACAGTGTGAATATTCTGGTTACAGGAGTGAGTGAATGTGAGAGAAGGTGTATGGGTGAGTGGTTATGAATGTCATTGTGTGTGAATGTTCTCGGTGGGTGCTCATGTGAAGAATGCAGTGTGAATGTTCTGGGTGCTGTGATGAATTCAGGGAGATTGGCACATCTCCCCAAGGGGGAGGCAACCCCTTTGGGACTAGGGAGGTGAGCCCACTATGCTTAACACACACTAGCGGACATGGTAAGAAGGAGCCCTCTGAACGTGACTCCCCCTTAGGGGGCAGGTAAAACCCACAGAGGGGAACACGTCACCATCCCTCCCGCCAGACACAAACAATGTTATAGGGTATGTAGGGGCTAGGCTATATGATTACCCCATACACCCTTTAAACCTGGCTGACTTGCCTCCTGGCCCTAGCCATGTCCAAATTCCATGGAAGACAGTAGAAAGCGGATCAACCTGCCCAGTGGAGTAGTGTCCCTTGAAAAACCAATCAGGAGAGAGTTTACACTGGTCTCATGGAGTTTAAATGTGCTTGAAAGTTAACAGACGGTTAGGCTGCCGAGAGAAGGAGAGCTCCATCCAGTCTTGGTGTGCAGGACAGTGGCACGCACTGGGAAAGTGCAGCAAGGCCCAGAGGATGACCGGCCTGAGCAGCCTTGAGAGGCAGCAAGAATGATGACAACATACCTCAGATGCCTGAAATGAAATACAGTCAGAAATCTGCCCACACATCCACAAAACAAGCACAGATGCAAAGCCCAGTTTAAGTGTTGCGCTGGTGGTTCCATGATGAGAGGAGAGCAGACACGATGCAATGCCCATTCAGACGAGAACTGCTCAGAGCAGCCAAGTATGGGGTAGACCCCGAAGGGAGGCAAGTGGGCGGAAGTGCGGAAAGAGAGAAAAGAGTGAGTGGAAAGACTGAAAGAACCCCATAGTAGGGTTTGCCAATTAATCAAAAAAGTGCCAGGGTGGAGGGCAAACAAATAAACCCTAGAGTGATGAGTGACAGAGAGTAAAGCACCGGAGAATGGAGAGATGGAAGGAACCACCAGAGTGAGGAAAATTAAGAGAGACAGCCCCAGAGTGGTAGGGTAGAAAGAGGAACGAGGAAATCTCCAGTGTGGGAAGAGATGGCAGGAATCCCTCGAGTGGGAATAATGAAGAGAAAGAGCTGAGAGTAAGGAGTGAAGACTTGGAAAGTCCCAGAGAGGGAAAAGATGGAAGAAACCACAGAGTGGGGTGATCAAAGAAGGGGAATCCCAGATTGGGGAATGAGAAAGAGGAAATTCCCAGAGAGGGAAGAGATTGAAAGGACCCCAGAGTGGTTAGTGAGGCGGAGAGAAGCCAGGGTGACTGAGACGACCCCAGAGTGCGGAGCCAAGAAGATGGAAGATATCCCCAAGGGGAGAAAGACTAACAGAAACCCAGAGGGGAAAGTGGCACAATGATACCTGGGCCAGGCTATCTGGAAAGCATTTTAACATTCCACAATCTGTATATCTTGGGCTATAAACATGGGCCAAGGCCTATACTAAAGATGGGCAGGGTTGGGGCTTGGATTACAGCAGCCATCCTGTTCAGTCATTAGTCAACCAAATCTGTCTTTAATAGGTTTGTTGTTTTCTGTTTCCTTTTGAAAAGGCCTGGACACCAGGATAGCACTCCAGCATGCCATGAACGGTATACTTTGAACTGTAGGCATAGGCAAGGACTGATACCAAAGAGGGAAAGTGCTGGTGCTTTGTCACTTCTTTTCATCTTTTCAGTGACAGGGACAGTGGATAGGTTAGAGTAAGATGATGGACTGAGAACGTTATTTACTTTAAGACACCTGATGAGCAACCTGTTCACGTGCTTCTGTTCGGGAAAGGTTTTTTAAAAGTGACAAAAAAATAAAGTCGACAAACTGTACCTACGTGTACGAATCCTGATTATGACTTACCACAGTGTGTGCGCGAGTGCATGTTGAGAAGGTGTGTGTGTGAATATGCATGCATGTCATTATGTGATCATGTGAGGCACTGCAGGGTGGAGGGAGCACTGGAGAATTGTTGATACTTCCTTAAGTAACCTGGCATGTTTTATTGGCATTTTTAGGCAAAGACAACTTTATGAATGTTATTACGAGGATATAGTGGCATGTAAAAAAGAAAGTATCAATCAATATTTAACTTTATTTCGGCTAGGACCTATAACATTTTCAAAACACAATTTATACAACACAAGACAAACCCATTACAGTCATTGGCACAGATAAACAATCATAGGAAGGAATGGCCTTGCGAGCCAATATTAACATAGAACAGTACATTAACTTTTCATCTAGGCAATTCCACAGCAACCGTTATTGCCCATGAATGAGGGAGGCCCTGAAGACCCAACCCCCATTGGGACAGCATTTACTCCTGATAATACATACCCCTGTGGCATTTTTCCCCAAAGGTATGGGCTCAGCAAATTCCAAAATTAACTGAAGTATTACACAACCTATTGGTTCTCAATATGTCCCCAGCAACTTTGGAGTCACAGAGCATTAGCTCGACAGAGCCAGAAGCATCAACCCCTTTTTAGAATATTTGGAGCAGCCTACAATGTGCTCCCCAGTTACAAAATGACAACCTCTCACTGTGTGGAGCCAATGTAAGCATTTATTCTGGAGTGCTTCCCTGGGTTCGTACCGCGTTGAGGTTCATTTGGGTACACCATGCAAAAAAAATGGACCGGAGTAAGGAGGGCCTGATATTTTTGTCATATTTGTTTGACAACTCTTGGCACAGCACTTTATTTTCCTTCACAGCTATCCTGATTACTCTGAGGGTCTTATCCACCTGCGATCCACGGGTCAGCCAGGGCAAAAACAGGGCGATGAGGCGCAGAGTTCGGTCAGATCCGATTGGAGCTCGGTATTGGGTAATTCCTGAGTCACTTCTGGGACTTGCATTGTCCGATTTTGCTCTATTCCCGCCACAGAGTCCACTGTCTCCCTTGCTTGTTTCTGGGGATTTGGCGCAAGAGTCGTGGAACAAAGAACCAACCAGCCTCACATCATGTTGCCTATTTAAAACCCTTTTCAAAAACCCCATTTAATCTATTAATCCTCTACTTCTACCATCTTTCCAACTGCTTCCATGAGGGCAGAAGCAGACATTTTATTGACAAGAGTTCAGGCAAAACCAAACTCTGACAACACTCCTTAGCCTCAATAGCCTCAATGTCCCTCCTACTCTTTTCACTGTGGTCGCAAAAGCCATTTCCGTAATGTTAGATGGTGAGCTGAGTGGGGTAACCGCAGAGCTGCATTGATTACCACAGGTACGCAAGTTCGTATCCCTGCAGGCTCGCTACCCATGTTTGTAGCTAGAGAGCAGGAGGGTTGAGAGGGCAACTTGTCATTATATATGGTAACTTGATCTCTCGCCCACTCGGTGGTGATATTGTGTTCTGAGCCAAAATGCAGTGGCCCTCCCACCACCCTGTCATTGGAAAGGAGGCAGCAGGGGTTTCGTTTTGCATATAACCAGGGGTGCTGGGGGCGGGGATTGGATTTAAAACAGTCAAGCCTGAATCACTTAAGGGATCCGATGGTCACAAATGTTTTGACTGCTGGACTTGTAATTCCGGCCATGCTTCCCTGGGACACACAATCTCAGGATCAGCAGCTGTCAGGCTGGTTGGAATATCAGGTGTTTTAAGTGGAAAAGTAGAAATGGAATCATTGGAGCCTTTAGTGGCAATATCCGTGTGAATGTCAATAAGTGACCCCTCCCCACAGAGCGAAGTGTTTAGGGTGCTAGATGTACCCAAAAACTGCTGGATTTCAATGATAAGTAAGTGGGCGTTCCCAGAGGAGCCAGAGGCCGTTGGATCGACATTGCCCTTGGGGGCCAGATCAGTTGGATTAAGAACTTGCTTTTTCCTTATTAGAGATAAAAATGTTTTGTTTGTGCCACAGTCCAAGCCCTAATCCTAGGCCAAATCCTGGTCCAAATACAGGGAGCGAAGGGGAAAGAGTCATAGCCTGCACAAGTTCCCGGGCACTTTCTTGGGAAAAAGGTGCCGTCATGGTAGATGTGGGTAGAACTGAGACAAAGCCAAAAGCCTGATGCCCAAAAATGCAAATAAGTGTGCGGCGCAGTGTAAAAAATGCCTCAAAGCTGCAAAGTTTTTAATGTTTCAGTTTTGTCCAATATAATAGAACTGTGGTAAAACTGTTATTAAACTGATAAATCCAACATCAATCGTTACCTTCCTTATAGGTCCCTTTAATCCTGAGACGGCAAAGCACATCAACTGACTGTGGGCAGAGCCTTCATTCTTCAATGCTGGCATGTAAGGGTGTTAGGTGGATACACCCCAGAGGGGCCGCAAACACCCGGCGGGATGCTAACACTGTCCTCCTTGATCCCTGTGTGCTTCAACTTTGCAGCATAGCCGATGGGATTTGAGCAAGCAGCAGGTTGGGAGAGCCAGCAACAGCAAAGGAGGTGTCCAGGAAGTGCTGCAGGATGCTAAAACCCATGCCCTTGACCCCAGCTGGCTTCACCCTGGTTGGAGCGGTGGGATCTGAGCAGGCAGCAGGTGGAAGGACAAATAAACCAGGTTCCAGCAACAGCAAAAAGGAGGAGTCCAGAAAGTAATGCAGGATGCTAACACCTGCACCCTTGACCCCTGCATTTTGGTGCAGCCAGTCTGGCCATTTGTTCCTATGGCATGACATTTTTTTTTACTGGGAATCAATAACAAAGCAAGCATGATATGTTTTATTACGTGCTAGACTGCCATTTTTGTGCAGCTAGTTTATCCATTTCTTACTGTGGCATAACATCTTTTACTGGACATTGATGATAAAGCAAGCATAATCAGTGTTATTATGTAGCTAAACTTGCACTTTGGTCCAGCCACTCTAGCCATTGCTTACAGTGTTGTGACATGTTGTACTGGGCATCTATGATAAAGCAAGCAAACATGATGTGTCATTACGTGACCAGTCTGGCATTTCAGTGCAGCCGATCTAGCCATTGCTTATGGTGGCATGACATATTTTACTGTCCATCTATGATAAAACAAGCTTGATAAGTGTTATTATGTGGCTATACTTGAATTTTGGTACAGTCAGCCTATCCGTTTCTTACTCTGGCATGCCTTTTATTTACTGAGCATCTATGATAAAGCAAGCATGATAAATGTTATTATGTGGCTCCTATGGCATTTTGGTGCAAACAGTCTGGCTATTTCTTACTGTGGGGTGGCATTCATGTACCTGGCATCTATGATAAAGAAACCATGATAAGTGTTATTATGTGGCTAGACAGGCATTTTAGTGAAAACAGCCTGGCTATTTCTTACTTAGGCATGACATATTTTGTGAGCATCTATCATGAAGCAAACATGATTAATGTTCTAATGTGTCTAGGCTTACCTACATTGAAAACACTTCAGACGTTTTTATTTTTATTGTGGTATGCCATTTTTAATGGCAAAGCCAACAGGAGAATGTTCCTACGTGGGGCTAATGGAATATATTAGCAGAACACGCTTTCTTATAGTGTCATTACTGGGATTATGGGCAAAGCAAACATGAGTATGTTCTCATATGGGAATGCTGGCATATGTTGGTGCAGCGAGCATGGAAATGTATTGGGAAAGACAGCATAAAATTGTGTTATTCTGGCATATATTGTGAGACAATGCGTTGTGAAACGCTCCTGTGCACTGTTAGCGACTTGCATCTTTTAGATTTATTCATGTGTTACCCTTCAAAACCGATTGTAAACTGTATGGGTTTTTGCCCAAAATGGGTTGTATAATGTCCTATCTGAACCTACTATTCAAAAAAAAATTCTCAGGGGGAGACCAAACAAACTCCCTTTCATTGGTTCGGGTGCTCATGTTCCGCTCGGTCACTCTCGCATACTCTGGCAAATATTTACACCCCTCCATTTAAAAAATGTACTAGCTGCCACTGTGGCCTATACATTAAGGAGCCAGATGCCAGGCACTGGCCCATTATTTCTACACTAAGTGAAAAATGTAGCTTTGATTAAAAACCATACTTCCAGCTTTCACCTAGTGCAGTCTACCCGTGCCCCTGCAACAGCATGATAATCAAAGACATGGACATTGCGCACCTGTGATGGTCCAGGCCAGCCCTGAGTGTGGCTCATAACATGCTTTGTTGAGGAGCTGGGGGCGGGGGGACTTGGCATGCCTTACAAGGGAGCCCCCAAATGTTGTGCTATGCCACTGGACAACTGGGCAGAAGGGCAATATGGGCTGGGCATACTCACCTAAGAGTTAATTTTACAGTCGTCTCTTGAATGGAGGAATTTATATCATGAAGTGAGAGCATAAGACTCAAATGAGCTCACAGTGATTAAAGAAGTAATGTACTTTAATGTCACTACTAAATTGGAGATGGCACAGCCTCCATGCTCTTTGAAGAAACTGCCTCTTAAGAGATTCAGAAATAATATTTTGCAGTGAGAGCTCTAAAACCAACCATCACCTGAATGATAACGGTTCTCCGTTATTACATCAAACTCCTTTTTGAAGTTTACATTTTGGTTTTCTTGGTTTGGTCAACCTATTTATTTTACATTGTTTTCTGTTAAAGGCCCACCCCCACCAATACTCCAGTTCCCCACCTTTTTACTCTCCTACCCGTTACATATATATCACGTAAAACACTTTAGTTGCAGGGACGTTAAGGTGAGAACCTAATGCAACCAAACCCCCGAAATTCAGCTAACGCCACCTTAAATTCACACCCCCTGTTGTGAAACCTATGACCACAATGATGACATCACAGATGACATTAATGATGACATCACTAACTACATATTCCATAATAAAACTGATGCCATCACAGAACGCATCGCTGATGCCATCACTGGTGACAACACTAATTGCATTGTATATAACAGATTGCATCAATTATGCCATTAGACATAACAACATTTATAAGTTAGCTGTGGTCACTGGCCATCACCAAAGGCCATAGCTAGTGGTCAGTTACTGTTGTAAAATATACAGTGGGTATGGCTGAAAGCCATGCCTAGTGGCCTGTTACTTTTTTAAAATATATAGTGGGAAAGTTGAAAGCCATAGCCACTGGCCATAGCTAAAGGTCATGGCTAGAGGCCGATTAATATGTTACAATATACAGACAGCATCAAAGGACATGGCTGATGACTGGTTCATATTGTAAAATATACAGTGGGCAAAAGTCAATATCTACTGCCAATTCCAAAAGATATGGTGAGTGGCCCATTAGCAATTTAAAATATACAGTGGGCACAGCCGAAGGCCGTGGCCACTGGCCATGGCCAAAAGCTATGGCTTGTGCCTGGTTGGTGTTGTATAATATGCAGTGGGTACAGCCGAATGCCACAGTTAGTGGCACATTAGTATTTTAAAATATACAATGGGCATGGCCAAATTTTGTAGCCACTGCCATGGTCAAAGGCCATGGCTAGTGGCCCATTTGTATTTTACAATATACAGTCAGCATGGCAAAAGGCTGTGGCCACTAGCCGGTACTGTTCTGAAGGCCATGGCTAGTGGCTTATTATTGTATGTAACATAAAGTGTAGACGGCATAAGGCTGTAGCCCCTGGTGAAGGCCAAAAGCTATGGTTGGTGGCCTGTTTTCTCAAATATACAGTGTGCATGACGGAAGTCCGTGGCAAGTGCCCATGGCCTAAGGCCATGACTACTGGCCCATTAATGTGTTAAAATATATTTGGCTATGCCCACTGACCATGGCTGAAAGCCATGCTTAATGCTGGTTACTGATGTAATGTAATTAGCAATGTCTTCAGTGATGTCATCTGTGATGTCATCATTGTGGTCATAGGCTGCGCAACAGGTGCAAAGTTAAGGTGGCTTTAACTGAATTTCAGGTGTTTTGTTGCACTAAGTTGCGCTTAACGTCACTGCAACTAAGGATTTGTCCTTGAATTTCAAGGGTTTGTTACAATGTATTGTTCCCCTTAATGTCCCTGCAACTAAAGTTGTTCATCTTGAATTTCAAGGGTTTTGTTATTCTATTGATTTTTTCCGTGACACTAGCTATTTCCCTCAGCATGGCCAGTAGCCACAACCTTCAGCCGTGCCCACTATATATTTTCCAACACTACCGGACCATTACCCATAATAATTGTAAATGTTAGACAAACAAACATATGGTTGACACAATGGCTTACCTAATTTCTTTCATGGATGTCTCACCTTCTCTGTTCAGTCATTATAACATCTCTGAAAAACAATGTGTGATGCTGGAAATGCATTGGGGGACAGGGCCTCGATGTCCTTGTTCTGTAGTCCTTTTTCATGATTGTCCTGTATTACTCTCTGCCAAGGAGCCCGTGTGGGACTCTTGGCAGTGCAGCTCTTCCTCATTTTGGTTTGGTTTACAGACCCTTCGGATACCCTTATGGCACCCATGGGTGGGGGTACAACCCTGTGCCCCTAGTGTATGTTTTTGGGAACATGTGTGTGGCCCACAGAGTAGGGTATGGGCTGGTGGCAGATTCATACTGAATTTGACAGGTGTTCTGAGTATCCTCCATTTTGGGATACCCATGCCCTGCCATTGGAATCAGTTGATTCCTGATCGGAAACAAGATGGCACCTGTGGCCTCTTGCTTTCTATTGCATGTTACCTTGCTTTCTTAAAGTCCTGGGAAGACCTGCCTCTATCCCTTCCCCCTGACTGGCTGTTGGGTGGAAGTTCCATATATGGTATTGTGGGGAAGTCCAGGCCAGACTGGCTGGAGCCTTCGCAGTGACTGCATGTTGTGGGTATACCCTGTGGGTGGGACCTGGGTGAATGGCATGTGTGACCAATATGCACTTCTTGTTATGGGTATCTAGTGTCTGGTATGTGACACAAAGACTGAGACAGCCCTGCCCAGAACTGGTATGAATGCAGTGTGGAGTGCTGAATGGCTGGGTACTTGTCCCAATACACATTCCTTGTTGTGAGTGTCTGAGAGGGAGGAGAATGGCCTGAATGCCCTGTGAGCCTGATTGGCTGCCTGCCTGCTGAATGCCCATCTGAGTGATTGGTTGCCTGAGTGTGACCCAGCAGAATGAATGAGAGTCTAAACAGTATATCTGGCGGCCTCTCACTGCTAGAAATCGTTCAGAAGCTGAAGTCGAAACTGATGCTTGATCTCGAAAGCCGAGCCTGAAGAAGAAGGTTGACTGCTATTACCTTCACCACAATCTGAAAGCCGCCGTTACCACGAGACTGATCCGAGAGAGGACCTGGCTAGAAGACCTCTTCCCAAGCTACGAGGGACCATCGTGCACCACTAACCTTTGCCAAAGAGCCCTGGAAGTCAGCCTTCGAAAGACTGTCAACCGGAGGTGGGGACCACAGAGGAGAACGAAGAGGAGCACTGGACAGCCGTCCATCATCGTCGACCAGGGTGTACAGGTTTGCTATAACCGCTTGAGGCCCGTCAAAGCTGTGTTGCCCAGAAGCAGGAACCACTTGATGCCGAGCCGCTGATGACCGGAGTCGCAACGCTCCATTGATTACGAAATTTGAATCCAAGGACTCTCTCGCCAGCACCGCTGACCGTTTTGTCCCGCCGGAGAAAGTCGAGGCCCCTGACCCGCTACGGAGCATCCGCCGGTGGGTTTCTCACTACCCAAAGAGTGCTGTGACGCTGGATGACCGGACACCCTTGCTGGGCGAACGTTCTTCATAGAGTCTTTGCAGTAATGAACTATCGATGGCAGGGTGCCCCGCACGCATCATCTTCGCAGGATGTCCACGACCGATTGTCGACAAGCACCGCCAGGATCGAAGCTGCTGCCTCAATGCCGTTGTTCACCATTCCTTCAAGGAATCTCAACGATCCGTGGCTCCTGCCTTGAAGGGAGCCGCTCAAGAAGGATCCGTCAGCGACCCGACGTCGAACACTGCTATTCCAGGTACATTGTGGTGGTAGAACTATTTAGAAGGAAATAAGACTCATATTGAACAATATATGGACTGGCCTTGTATTATATCTTTATTTACAGGTTTCCCAGGTGGGGGGATCCTCATACAGAACTGTGCCTAATGGTAGGGGCCAAGTATTCTGCCTTTTGTTTTAACCAACCTACTTTCCTCCTATGTTTATTGTTGGTTCACTTTATTAACTGATTTGTATGACATTTGAACCAAGTATATTGATGCATTTTAATGCAATCAGAGTAATTGTGGTACCACATTGAATTGTATATATTTGCCATTATAGATTATCCGAGCACAAAGTGTGTTATTGTGATTATGTATATAACCATGAACCTTATTTTTATAAAGACTGTGTTATCCCTAACATAGTGTGCATACATTACTTTGTGTGTGCTTGGGGACTTCACTGTAAGAACCAGCCTGCATCACCTCCAGAGAGCTAGGCCTTGATTGCTTGCCCATGTTTACCAAATAGAGAATCTTGGCTGGGGTCCTCTGTGCCTCTCCTCTGCCATATAAAGAGCAGGAGTACAGGCACCCCCCCTCCAGTCTTTACACAATGCAATACATGTCATAATAAAACTATAAAGAAGCGTGATGAAGTTTTGTTTTTTCCATACTAGTACTTTATAAATACTGAATGCATTTCTAGTACTTAACAAATTAAGATTGCACACATTAATCATTTGGTGGAGAAAAACAAATTCTCATTGGAGAGACAAAAAACTCTATTCACTTATCTAAAATATCTAAATATAAATGTTTACACACAAATTACATTCTATCTCACTTTGTATAAACATCTCTATATGACACACTTACTGCGAATGTTAACATTCCAATAAATGCAGATTATATGGCTACATTGGCCGTGAACAACATGGCCCACAATGTACAAGTCTAATGAAAGGAAAACTCCTAACTTCAGTTCTTTCTATTTTGTCAGCATCAATGTAACGCATATAATGTATAATTATTAATATTAGCATACTACATCAAGCTCTAAAAAGGATAATACTCCTATCCAAGAGTGAGGATAGCTATGGAAATATAATCACACATTTCATAATACCTAAAGTTCCATTTTTTAAACAGTGAACAAGTAAATTATGCACCCTATATTGGGTAATAGTGGAGATTAAAAGAATTACATGTGGGAAAGGGGTGAGTGTGTAGAGGCTGCTTTAGGGACACAAATCACTGCATGGGCACAACAGCTACACTAAGCACTTAGGTAACTATCAACCTGGTTTTGCATCGGCAAATTCTAAATCGAATTCTCCGCAATGTCAGTGGTTCGTGCACCTCCAAAGGTACTTGTATACATTTTTTGTTTAAATTAACAATAATAATATTATGAAAATAAATAACTATGTGCACAAAAACAATGTTTATTTCTGTACAAACTTTACTTCATTTTAAATTATATGACATTTGCAAAGTAGTTTATTCAACCTGAGCCAGGTAATGAGGCATAGAACCTAACTATGCCTTCAGTTTTACAAATAGAAATATGAAGACATGCCAACATTTTTAATGTCTAGTCAAACCATTATTTGAAATAATAGGTAGACAATAAAAAGTACCCTGTATCTAAATACATCAAAAACCTACACTAAGAATATTATAAATGTAATTTCAACACATCTTGTAAATACTGCATGCATCCTAGGTTTGGCCCCTTAAATACATGAGAAGTTAATGATTACATTTCATAATCTACACTTCAACTTTCAGTGTTTTTCTTTACAATTCCATAGTGATTTAATACTTCTATTTACTCAGAAGCTTCATTCTATGTATATAATACCATCTTAAAGTCTTCAATTGGCAAACTACATTTTTTAAGTACCTCAGAAACACCACAAACTGTCATTTAAACAATGCAGTCTTCCACAAGTGAGGTAGCACAAAGAGCCAAGTAAAATGTATTTCTTTACAATTAATCATAACCTATACACTGTTTGATTGTTCAGGTTGAATAAACAGCTAGAAATAACTTTAGATATATATTTCTACAACAGTAGGGACCCAACATAAAATACACATTCCCTTTTTTCTATTAGCTACAAGTTTACTTCCAAATATGCTAATGATCTCTAAATTGTCATTAAAATACTTATTTTCAAATGTTTGTGTGTCCCTATTTCGGCGACCCGCACACATAAGACGTTAATAACATTTTTCTGTAATGTATCCTGCACAAATTAATTGCTATTTCTCAAAAATATATTATTGTTTTCATATTTAATTTTGATCAAAGTCCAGAGTGTAACCACACACACACCACTGGACTTTTATCGAACAAATAAAACTTGAAATAGAGGTACTTCCAAGAATCCACTAACTAGTACTCATTCTCTTTTTATTTTCATGACAATACTTTTTTCCAAATTGTGTGTGTCTCCTTATTTTGGCCACCTACATATATAAGAAATAAATGACAATCTCAGTAAACCTTTCCTTAAAATTACAATTTCTCATTTATTTTTAATTATTTAGTTTTTAGTTTGTGTGCTCTACTTCCTACTGTTTACTTGTTTCAGATGTTAACAGTTATCAACATCTACCCTCCCTAGCACTCGAAATAATGTACATGGAACCACTTATATAACCCAGTACTCGTTGGGAACACTTGTGCATATTAAAATGTACAATGTTTAAAATAATAATACAGAAGTAGAAGATTGCAGAATGCTGTTCTTTAAATAATGTATATAATTATGTCAAAGTGATATATAACTTTATTTTATACTAATTGTATATTCTAACCTAGTAATCATTTATCCTTTAGTTTACATAGAAACATTATAACTTATGTTGATCTTTTAAGCATCATTTTTGCATGTTTATTTTCAGAAAGAATATACAACATATTTTAAAACGTTGGTTCTCCGATCATTAAGTAAGCACTCTTTTAGCCATTTGGCAATCTAGCTTAGTAGTGTGACTGTAGTGTGTGACTTCTGTACGCACCCATGTTGTGAAATGTCCACAGTGAATGTATGCTTTGTCATGAAAAATAATAAAAAATGCTTTAAAACATTTCTTATGAATAGAAACTTGACTATCTACAAAATGTATTACTGACATGTTAATTGTTATACGATGTAGACTATATCTTTGAAATATAATTAAGAAGTACTAATTAAAAAGTAGATTTTGCAGTGTAAATTGTAATTTACAACCACAGTCACTGCATTGCATATCATGAAAAGCTTTTGTTACAAGATCAGAAAAATGTGTTTTTTTCTGTTCAGGGATAGGAAGATATAAAAGCCTTTCTGAAACATCCCAAGTAATATTGTCTTTGTTGCATTGTGGACGCTCATGCTTCCCCTCATAAGACATACATGCATATGTATCTACACTAACTGTTGCCTGTGCTAGTTCTTCAAAAATACTCATGAACAATTCTTGACCATCTTGCTGTGTATTTTGAGAGAAACATTGTCTTCCACTTGCAACAGCTACTACATTTTGAATTGACATGGCCGAATGTGTGGTGTGTGGTCTTTCATCTACAGATATTTTAAGGTGTGTAAGCTCCACACATAACTGTTTGTCTACTGTTGAAGCTATTTCTTGCATCAGTGATACCATTGGAAAAGACTTGCACAAAGCTGCATTTGAATAGCGTTCAACTGCTATTTGATTACAAAAATGACAATGGGAGTTTATCATATTTATTTGACATTCCAATACTGCTAGATTTTCTTGTTTTGTACACTTAAGAGGAACCATTTTATTTGAATGTAGCTTCACAAGGTCCTTATTTTTTCTCTCTAAGTCCTTAGCAGGAAGAAGTAAAAGGTCAAGGTGAGTAAAAATAAACCTTCAACATTGTGTGTGTGTGTGAGAAGGTTTCATATGACATTCCTTCTTTGAAACTGTATGACCAATGTGAATTAGTGCTGTGTCTAAAGTCAACCCTTGTGATTTATGAATATCAATTGCATATGCCGAGCACAATGGACATCATGCTCTTTTCACAAAAGTATCCTTAAAAAGCATGTAGCACGCAGAGGTCAGAGAAATAACATGATGTTCCTCTACATGATCAAACTTTACAAGAATATGTTCAATATCTGTACTGTGAGGAAAAGTGTGAAATGCAACCACTCTTCCCATTGCTCCATTGACTCGACCAATTTCTACATTCAAGTTTGTCTTTAACGTTACTCTTGCATTGATGCACAGTTTTAAAACTCCAAGAGCAAAGGTTTGATTGATTCAAGTAGACAGTTCAAGTTTTAAAACAGCAGGAATAGGGTAACTCCCATTTACCACCCGACTTCATGATTGAGCCAACCCTTTAATGCAGTGGTAATAGCGTTACCACTGCATTTAAGGGTCAAGGCAAAACTTGTGATGAGGCCCTAAGTCTGCAGATTACCTGATATTAATGGTAAGTTCCTGGAATTCAAAACAATTCCAAAGGTTGAAATTACCAATGCTACCTATAGTATTTGGACTATCCTTAGATTGCAGCATCTTGAAAATTGGTTGACCTATCACAGGAGTTAATTGTAACAAATCTCTGAAAAGAATTATATCTTTACCTCCAAACAAAACATCTTAGTCAGTCTTCAAGACCTCTTACATTTTCAAGTGAAGAAAAGCTAGTATCACAATAGACACCATGCTTACTTCATCTACAATCAATGTATTTAATTTTCTTTTATCTTTCCCTACTTCTTTTGCTGCACTTGCTACAAGTTTTCAATACTGTAGTTCATTGTCATGCTCCACTGGAAGCATCAGCAATCAATGTAAAGTAACACCTCCTATGTTGAATGTTGCTAAACCTGTTGTTGCAGTTACAATACATGGCAACCCCCGGATGCGACGGATGGCACAGATGCAACGGGTGGTGCGGAAGCCACGGGTGGCACGGATGTGACGGATGGTGCGGCTGCTGCGGATGGTGTCACTTTATATACGTATGCCGCTATGTACGCCCCCTGTCCTGCTCTCGTGCCCGGTCGCAGGCGCTTTACTGATAACCACCATATCAGGGTTATCATATCAGTTTTCTCATAAAAGAAGTCTTGCTATCCACCAGAGAACACATACAGGCATGAAACCTCATGAGTGCACCGAATATGGGAAAAGGTTTGCTCAGAAGGGACATCTTCCTATCCACCAGAGAACACATACAGGTGAAAATCCCCATGTGTGCATTGAATGTGGGAAAGGGTTTGCTCGCAAGGCTCATTTTATTGGCCATCAGAGAACACATACAGGTGAGAAGCCTCATGAGCGCCCCCAATGTGGGAAAGGCTTTTCTTGGAAGGCAGATCTTTGTTGCCACCAGAGAACACATCCAGGTGAGAGACCTCATAAGTGCACTGAATGTGGGAAAGGGTTTGCTTGGAAGGGAGAGCTTATTAGCCACCGGAGAACACACACAGGTGAGAGGATAGCTCAACTGCAAGGTGTTCACCTTGGAAGCAAGATGACACGAAGCAACATAGGTTTGATCCCTGGGTCCGCGCTTAGAAACTTCTGGGTATTTAAGCGCATTATAAATGCGCAACTAAGACAAAAACAATTATGCAACTAAAAAAAAACTATTCCTGTAACAGCGCCTCGATGCACGAGTGCTGTGTGACCATTTTATAAATACAAATAAATAAATTAAATAAAAATATATCACACTACTACACTCACTCTCTCCTATGCAACATCGTTCAACTAGAACACAGCTATACTATGATAAATTCGGCCTAGCTGTTCTCATACTAACATAACCCCATGAACACCTCATCTTCCTAATAAAACACAGCTAGCTGAGCATATACTGGCTATCTTAGGCGTCTCCTCAGGCCTAACGCAGCCAGAACTTAGTCTTGGTGTCCACCCTCTAGACTGAACACATCCCAATCATTTCCTCAGCAGCACACCTACCGCTAAGAAGCAGCTATCATGCAACAACCACACCAGCTGCACACATATCCGGTGCACCCATGCACCATACAACACTCTCTCTCTCTACTGACTTGAACTGCGGTTCCCGAGGGTGTTCAACCTACCAGCACTTTCAGGTCATACCAATGATATATAAGGTGCTACATGTTTCCTCCACCCTCCCATTACTGTTGTTTCCTCCCCACACCTCCTCCAGCACTATCTGAAATGTCATCAGGCCTAGTACGAGAATCGCTTGTTGTGTTCCTCCCCTCCCTTTCTGCACCCCTCTCCCTCACTTTTTGTTTTTCTCCAGCTCTACCAGAAATGTTGTCAGACCTAGTACGGTAGTCGCCTGTCTGTTTCCATTTCCTTCCCACTCTCCCCCTCCCTTCCTTATCTATGTCTTAGCTCTTGCACTATCTGAAATGTAGTCAGGCCGAGTACGATAGTTAATTTCACATCCTTACTGTTCATGGCCTGTAAAAATGTCATTGTATTTTCCCTTGTTCCCTCCCTTGCCTTGAAGCGCTTTGAAACACATTGTGTATAGGCACTATATAAATAAACTATCATATCATATCATATCATACATAAATGGCAAGTAACATAACATAACATAACATAACATAACAAAGAGCAATCAGTTACATTTTGTATCATTGCTCTCAATGTATGAATTAAAAAAAGATGTTCTTGTTCCCGCTTATCTACTGACATACATCAATAGAGGTTTGTATTGGACACAAGAACATTCATGCTTGTCATGTTGTCAATTAATGTAAGACCATCTTTGATTTTACAATTAAGTTCCTTCTGCTCTACATTAACTTACTAATGTATAATAATTTGCTCGCCTAAGACATTTTTACTTCCTACTGCAGAATAATGACTGCCCTCAGGAGCCTATTTTGCCAATTCAGCTGCCAAAAGTTCTTCTTCACATAGTTCTGTTTGCAGTAACTCTAACTACTGTTCAAAATTTGGTTATCTAATAGTTTTTTTGCAAAAAAAGATTGTTCAAAAGCTCCAAAACTTCGAAGCAAATCACTCTCTGCACACCATGGGAAGAACAACTACAAAAGGCAACAACACAAAAAAATCCTTTTTCTCTGCAGTTTAGCAAGAGAGTTTCATGTGGTTGATGAAACTTGTTTTTTCATGTCTCACTAGAAAACCAGTACATCCATGTACTTTAAACCATCCTCTGTCATCGTTTCTTCAATATTTCAATATGAGTAGCATTATGCTACTTCAGACAAAGAGAAATCCTCCGATTCTGCATACCTATTTGAATAATAGGTATCAATCAAGTTTGTTTTGAAATCTCTGTACTACAAGGTACTCTTTCAGCTTACTGCTAAACGTTACTCAAAGGCTTCAGTACCAAATTTGTTGTAGTAGCTGGGCAAAGACTTAACCATAATACATTAAAGCTACATACAAAAAGAGGCAAATAGTTAGCTGATCTGTGCCTTTGTAATTGCCACGCTCCCTTTGAGAGAGCATCTTAGGACCAAAGCTCTGAAGTTTCTGAATAAGACTTTAGTCTGCTGATAAGTCTGTCCATACTTCAGCAGCACTGCACTTTTCAACTTTTGTCATATGTGCTGTAACATAAGGAGCAATAGCTCTAGTATCATCCGCAATGTACTGTGCAAAGCTGAGCAATCACTAGACTGTAATCATTCATGAATTGGCATTACTTTTCTCTTTTTAAATGACAGGTATTCATTGGTGACTTACCAGTAACATGGTGTTCAATAGATGACATTAAACTATTTGCTCAACCAACTTGTGTCACAGGGCAAGGAAAGCCAAATCTGCACCGATTATATTACTTGTCTTTACTTTTAGATTTTCTCTGACAGTACATCCCACATGAGTGCCTTTGAAAACGTTCCACCTTTTTCCATAGATCAGCATTCACATAATTTTCACGAATCCACTCTGCAAGATTATCCCAACCATATTGAGCGCAACTTAAATTCGCAAACCAAGTTGGCCAAATTTCTGATCATGCATCTAACCTCTCAGTGTCTTCTACACCAATATTTGTTAGTTTCTCTCATTGTGGCAAATTTATCTGTAATCTTTTGTTCTAAAATTTCATTTTTTTCTTTTACCTGTAGCAGCACCTCACATGTGGAAACATTTTGAAATCTTGTTCCTGTCTGAAGTGTATGAGCAACAGCATAACATCATATCAAACATTCACTTTCATACAGTAAGTGAAAAATATATTCAACGTTGGTGAGGAATCGGGAATCTTCAGAATACATTTGTGTACAAAGATATTCTGAAGCAGAAATTGGAACCTTCCGATCAGCCATTTTTACCCTGTCTCTAGTAGGAAAAAGCATAGGGAAACAACATGCTTTTAAAGTTTTTTCCCAAACACTGATTGGTGCACCTTTTTTTGATTTCATCTGATATAGTTCTAAATTCTCGCCCATGACTTAACATGACTGTAGAGGATGAATAATGTTATGTTCATACAAACTCTTCCCTTATGTTAGAACTGGCCTTCACTGCTATTTGTAATAAGGGTGCCTGGTTGGCCTTGATCCTTCGGGCGAGTAATCACGTATATCAAAACACAATGATCAAGGCCTTTATGTCACACGCTACTGCTTCAGTTAGTTAGCACTTGATCATTCCCAATTATTTAACCAAAATACAATTTTTATTCACATACAAAAATACTAATAATTAAAAAGACATTCTCATATTCAAATAGTTCAGAACACATTTAGACATTAAAAACTATTATGTGACCCATATTAAAAACTGATTCATTTCTAGACACAAATATAATCCAGTGATTACAAAATTGGCACCTATTATACGCATAGGTCCAGCATCTATATGCTGTGTTAAAAAAACAACCCTGGTGTATTACAGAGTTATTTTTCTCCTCAGTTGTATTGCTTATATTTGTGACCTTCCTACTATTTGTAGTGTCATTGTACATTCAAAAGAAGTCGACACAGTGTGTTTCATCTGTTCTCAACAACGCTAGTTGATGTTATGTTCATTTGCGCCCTTCATCAGGACGTGACCAAATTTTCCAACACCACAATGTAAATTTTGTGTTTTAGTAGTAGCCAGAACCATAGCGGTGAACTGGTGGCCTGCTTGACTATTTGAGAGTAGAATTCGATCGCTCATGCCTGCAGTGGGCAGGCCTTTATAACAGAGTAGAAAGCCCTCTGGGGCTTTGAGGGAGAAGGGCTCCCGGATGGAGAGTCCCACACTGTGGGTAACAACTGTTACCCAATGTCGTGGAGATCATTTCTGAAGCCGTGCACTCAAGGCTTTTTCCAGGATTGGTTCCTGGGACAAAGTGTGGGAGTCTCCAGACGGGAGCCCCTTCACCCTCAAAGTACCAGAGGGCTTTCTACTCTGTAATAAAGACATGCACTCAGCATGCATGGGCAATATCTTTAAGACTTTACCAGAAAATGTATCAATATTGCACAAAGAATTGCACATGCATACCACAGTTTGTTTTCTAGGTTTTATAGCAGACAGTCCTAAACTTTCTACTTCTCTAGTAATTGTCTTTAGGCTTTCTTCTTTTCAGAAACCACACCATTTTGGACTTCATGGCTATGTCCACTCTGATTAATAGCTAGGGTCACATTTCATTCTTTAATGTAACTCTATTCATTAACATGTCTTTCTGTATGAGAAGTTTGTTTCCACTCTCTGCCAAAGAGTTTACAAAGGATGTCATGCGTAAGTACATAAACTGTTATATCTTTCTGTAAAATGGCGTGGGGACATTAATTAACTTCTCAAGTTTCTTCAACATAAAAAATAAAAATCTTCCTTTCATATGAAAAGCTTTTCTAATTATTCATTCTACTTGTTTCCTTTTCCAAAAAATGTTCACCAATACCTAGATTTTGATTTCACACTTCTCCCAAGATTTGTAAACACTCGGCAGTGGAACATTTTTTCTCTATATATCTGTATCCCTCTGTCTAGAGCATAATGGAATTATTTGTTTGTTTTTTGTTTCAAAAGATGTGTTTCTTGCTAACTACTAATGGTAGTGATACATTTTTCATTTTATAACTTTAACTTGAAATATGCTGAATTTTGACATTTTCTAAAATATTATCACTAACGGGCATAGGTGTATTGTCATTTAAATGTGTTTGTACAGAGTTGAAACATGACCTTCACGAGTTGTACATTTAAAAGGTTTACTTCACTGCAAACAATCCTTCCTCCTGGCACGTTCTTCAAACCTCTTCATAGGCATAAATAAGGGATAAATAGGCTAGGTAGAGGTAGTGAAGCAAGGGGAAGGATGTGATTACAGAAAATGAGAGACAAACCATGGAAGTAGTATGAGTGCACATCTAGAGAATGCAAGTAGAAAGAGTATATGTTAGGCGAATGGAAGAAGGGAACAAAAAACAGGCGTAGGATAGGTGGGTGGGAATATAGAGTGAGGTGAAACATTGGATGGGTCGGGAAACAAAAGACAGTGGTAGACTGGTGCACGTAGGGTACACGGAAATAGGATGGGTGTGTGAGAATAAAGACAATATGAATAAGTAGAATGCGTGGATATACAGGCAAAAACAAATAGGATGAGTGGAAGGATGGACAGAATGAACTGAAGTCATAGTATCAATCCAAAATCATTAACATGTATAAATGTATAAACATTACTAGTACATGTAAATTGAAGTAAGGGAAAACAAGAAGCTACCACAGCCACACTAGCAGCATATTACCAGTCATGTAGTTTAGCCAGTGCTTAATTTGTGCTGGTGTCCATCCACTGAAACTTAATTTATAGGGAGGACAGAGAACCAGCAATCCTAACACTTCTGAATTATGCATTGTGTAGGGTCTGCATTACGTACTTTGTTATCTGCCACTAACAAGTGTTTGGGCCTATATACTGCTTACACGAATCCATGTCTCTCCTTTGCCTATTTCATATTTCAATATCTGGAAAAGTATTTATGATCCTTTCTGTGCACACTAACAGAAAATGGTCTGCACTTCTGTTTTGGGCTTATGATAAGAAGCTGCTTGTGTAGTCTCTGGCTTTCGTTCTCAATTTTACACCTGTCTGGTGCTTATCATGAGCCTTCCTGTATGCTCATCATGAGAAGTGATAATGATAATGATAATGATGTGTTATTTATATAGCGCCTTAAGCTGTATAGCGCCTTATAGCACTTTACAGAGCACATATTTACATACAATATCATATTTTCACAAAGATATGCTACATTTAAATTTATCAATACATGTCAAGAGTCATTTTTGTATTTGTCACACGCTATACATTGAAATGTTAACAGAAAAGAATTTGTCCTGGCTTACATATGGTTGCTATTATGACAATTGTCATGAATTAAAAAAATCAGAGCTTGAACGGCCACTGCTTATACAGCACTATGTATGTTCTATTTGAGTAAAGCATGCACTGCAAAGGCCCCTGCTATGTCTAAACTATGTGACTGGAGCAGGCTCTGTGAAGGCCCATACTGTGACTATTAGATATGGGGTGCAATTGCACTTATGATGAAAATACTGTGCCAATTCTGCATGAGGGGAACAGGCACAACCAAGCCCATACTGGAAATGTTATTTGTGAGCTGAGATTACACTGCAGAGGCCTAATTTTATTGGGTCAATTTGCACTTGGAAAACCATTCTGTGTCCATTTTACATTAAGGGAGCTTGCACTACAGAGGCCATTTCAATGTTATTAGTGAGTGCAGGTTTAACCGCTAGGGCCAATGTTATAAACATTGTATGTGAGGGAAGTGTGTACTGCTGAGTCACATCCTGCAACCATACTATTTGATTGAAGCTGACATTGCTGATTCAATATGAAGTGGGAGAATGGAAGACCAGGCTCCCGTCCTTCGCCTCTCGCGCTTGGCCTAGAGGGTCACGACCCAGACACCCGCCACGAGAAGAGATGGTCCATTTACCAGACGATCAGATACCCTGGTACAGGAACATACGGATGTGTCCATCTGCCTGCCCAGCAGCCCGCACTGGCCATGCCGACACCTGCGGCACGGATCAACTAGACTAAAACCTACACGTCGTTAGAGATGCCATGACGACCTAGACAACGGGAAGCACATCTGTACAAATGTACACACTGGACATTCCCACACCAACCTACACGAAGAATATACTCAGTGCTATGACGTAGGCGACAGGCATATTCACGAACGTGCATCTTTATTATTTTTTACATAGGCTTTCAGAATGCAGAAACGCAAGACGCGTCATGAACTCTTCTACTAGCTTGCTTACGCTTCTCTTGAAACCAGTTACCGCCATGAGAAGTATAATGAAGACACAACACTGGTCATGGAATTATATGCTCCCATAACCTAAAGCACCTGTACACCAAACGGACCACTTATGCACCGGGCCCAAGTAGGCCTCAAACAAGAGCTCCCGTGGACATTAACAAAGCAAGAGTCAGGTTGCTGATCCTGCAGAATGAGCTCGGCAAAACAACCAGCCAAGGTCGCAATGTTGCAAACCCACCGTCTAAGAACAAATCATCAAAGGCACGATGTTGCAACCTTAAAGTCGCCCCGGCAAATTAAACCAGACGCGCAGTAGAAAAACAATATTAATTGTGCAGAATTCTGCCTCTTTCACGGTCCCTCCCCACGTGACCAAGCCGAACCTGACGAGATGCCAAACCCAGGAGAACAGAGGCATCTGGATCCCTTGCTACGAGACACTGGCAGATACACTTGAAAGGCTCAATGGACATCTGCGACAGTGGGAGCGGTCCGCCGTCCAGCTATGAATAAGTCCTCACATTGTCTGCACGTACCTATAGTGAAACATTGTTGCACCTTGCAGGTACACCGAGAGCTGGGAACAATGGTGGTCCCAGGCTGGGAAGCTCACGGGCGCACCAATCAGAACATGGGGCTCTTATCACTGACGCCAGCAATATTAGCCAATCCTCAGGAGTCTTCATGTAACAATTCTCATGTATCTAATTGTAGGGACATCCCAGATATACCACCTGACTACACCTTGTCCACTAATATCATTCTCTATATGTGTGCTATACTAACCCTACCACTCGAACACCCAATTAAGAGTGGCGATAGGTTTTTTGTTAACTTTCTGAAGTGACGCAAGTAGCGCATCATAATACAGTAAAAAGGGCCTGCGAGCCCCACGATTGTGTGTGTGTCAGGACGGACGCGTACGCTCCTTGACCCATCCCTGCCGTTTTGTCTAATAAACAGCAGAGTCACCTTGCTCCTTGTGTGCGTCTCATACTCTATCTCATCTCATCTGGGATATACACGGGAGGAGTTGGGGCCTCCCTGCCTGGAGGTCCGCGGACGGCCCGGCCGACCCCGGCAGAATTTCCCCCTGACAAGTTGGAGGCACTGCTGAGATCTGTTTAAGATTGACTTTTTATTTTTACTTTTTCCAGGCACTCCCGTTGCGAGGAGGCCTGGCGGCGCGGCCCCCTCTGCCGTTGCCCCCTTCTGAGGACTACAGGACCATCGCGGAGCTGCGAGAAGACCGGACAGCGCAATCTGGATATTGGCCCTCGGGAGCCGGTTGAGAAGTATCCCGCCCGCGGTTGGCGAGTGTCCAGACGTGGTCCAGACGAGGGGAGGTGGCGAGCCGCTTGGAGGGGTGCACGCAGTCGAGCGGCCCTGCATCGAGAGAACTTGGTGAGCATGACACGCACAACGAGCAATGTGAAATTGTGAGGGAGGGGGAGGAAATAAATAAGGGAGGAGGGAGGTATTGTACAGATGCGCGGCGAAGGTCTAACAACTGAGTGTTGCTAATGGAATGAATGGTGACGAGACGAGTGCGAGAGCAGTCGGCTACGTCACGCGAAAGAGGGGGGCGGAGCACGAAAACATCACGTGTGGCCGCTCGTAGACACTGATTGGCCTAAGTCGCGACTAACGTGTAGGGGTGGGTGTGTGTGGTTTCCTACGATTTGGCATTTATTGATCAATGAGTAGATGAGGTTCCCTATTGTTCGAGCAAGAAACTCGATAGGTAGATGACGAGGTTCCCTATTGTTCGAGCAAGAAACTCGATAGGTAGATGACGTTTCCCTGTAGGCGGTAGCTAGTTGCATAGTTGCCCAATACGGAAGATAATTGGCTGGTTAAGCCCTCCTGTTGAGGGGCGTATCACACGCGAGGCGACGCAGCGTGTGCAGTCCGATTATATTATTGATGTGATTACCTTGTTCCAGGAGAGACAGGAAGACAGCTGTAGGGTTAGCGGGGGTAGATTGCAAGTGTATTTTGAAACTTAAAAAAAACATAATAAGAATGTACCAGTAGCTCGAAGAAATCGGTGACGTCACCAGTAGGGATTTAATAGGATATCGCGAGCACAAGGAACTTTGGGTTTGAGAGGTGTGAGGAAGAGAAACATGATAAGGGAGCGGATACGGAGATAAACGATAAACGAGTGGATCGGAAGAGGAGAAGGGGAGAGGGGCGTGGCTGCGCACGGAGAACGCCGGCCACGGCAAGTGTAAAAGGGGGAGGAGAACGGGGAAACAGGACGACTGTATAAGATCGTCATAAGGGGTACGCAGCCGCAGGGGGCTGCGTACGCTTCGGCCGCAGGGGGCCGTAGAGGAAGGAATACAAAATATTAAATTATACATATATATATATTTGTGTTTTATTATTATTATTTTTTATTTAGTTTTATATTTTTTTTTTTTTTGCATAATTTGTCAAAGGATTGTCGTAAGTCCCCACACTTACGGGGCCAGGTAAACAATATAAGGTTGTATATTGTAAACTGATACTGAAGGGAAGGGTAACAAGTGGAGCACCACTATGTCATACGGGACAGAGTCGGGAGGGTGGGGGAACACCCTCACAACCCCACTACAACACATATGCACCACACTGCCACCCCAAAGGGAGAAATTAATTAAGTACAGCATAGAATGGACCCAGGGGACGGATAACAAAATGTTAACACCATGGCCGCCTAATGGTAGTTTCGATCCATATGCCCAACATTCACATGCTAAACCATCTGCACAATACATACAAGGGGAAGAAGTTGGCAAGCCATGTGGAGGTGTTTAACTTATGGAGGATGTTCCAGGGGTCCCGACCAGGACCAAATGGAATGTTCACTATGGGGGAAACACCTGAAGAAAAGGAGATTAAGAAAGAAGGAACGGATGGGGAAAAGGGGTGTGAAAGAACAAAGAATACGGGGAATGGAGGAGAGGGAGGAGAAAAAATTGATAAATTAGACAACATAAAAAAAGAACCGAGCAACGACATACCCATATCACCGGGAGTGAAAACAGAGGGAGGAGGGTTGTACCCTTTAAGAGAATTAGGAGAAATAGAGGGACAGTTAAGGGCGGCTGAAGGATACTCGAACCCGGCATACAGCCCTCCACCATATGTGGCTCATAGGAAGATGCCAGTGGAGGAGGGGAGGATTGGAGAAGAACAGACTGTAGAGATAGGAAATGATGAGTGGGTCGCTGCACAGATATTATTAAAATTATGAGGTTCACTAACTGGAGAAGAGAGGGAGGTAGTAGAGAGAATAGACGAGGATAGTAGAAGAGAGAGTGAAATGAGGGGGGAGGAGCTATTATGGCAAAAGGAAGAGATTTTGGAGGAAAAATTGGCAAAGCTAAGGGATGAGCAGAATGAATTAATAAAACAGCTTGAGAAGGAGGAAAAAGAGAGAGTGAGGAAAAGGAAAGAGGGTAAGGACGAATTGGACAAATTAAGGGAACGAAATAAGGAGCAAAGGATAGAAGCTGAAAGGGTAAAAGCAGCAGCAGACAGGGTGTCAAGAGTAGTGCTGAGAGAAAAAAAGAAGGAAGAAGAAGATAAGGAAAGGGAAATGGAAATATGGAGGAGGAGGGTACTATCAGAGGCAGCTAAGAAATATGAAGAGGGGAAAGAAATAGAAAGAGAAAGGGTGAAATGGGAAAGGAAGAAAGAGGATGAAAGAATATTGGAACAGATGAGCAACGAAGTGATGGAGGAACTAAAAAGGAAAAGGGAGGAAAATAGTAGGGAGATGGAGGAGAGGAGTGAAGGGGAAAGAGAAGGGAGAAATAGGGAGAGTGAAAAATGGGGGGATGTATATAGAAGTAGAGAAGTAGCAACAACATCAACACCAGGGGGAGCAGTTGGTAACAAAGGAAGAGGAGAAATGGAGCTAATAGACTTAGAAACAGTAACAGTAAAAGGGAAAAAGGCAGAGTGGGGGAAACCATTTATGATTGATTTTTGCAGTGAGGAGGAAGAAGGAGTAGAAAGGGGAGGAAGAAAGAGTGAAAGGGAAAGCTTAGATAAGCTGTACCTCACTAGAACAAACATAGACTCGCCATGGATCAGTAGGAGAAGGGAGGAGCTGGAACGAAGTGAGGAGGGGGTGCAACAACTAGTGGAAAAACAAACCCATGAAGACACACCATCGCCATCTCCATCACGCCCTCCCCCATCGCACCCCACATGCCCAACCGCCACACGCTCGCTGCGCACAATAAAGCTCGCGCCCTTCATGGACGAATTGACTCCCTATGCATGTCGGCTTAGAGACCTCCCTAGCCGCAGGCAAGATAGACAAATAAACATGCCCACATTAAACACAGGAAATGACGAAAAAAGGGGAAAGGACGGAGAAGGAGGTAGAAGCAGGGGTAGTAAGGAGGAATTTGAAGTGGTAAAGGAAACGGGGGAAGAGGAGGGGTGTGAGGACTCAATATTATGGAACGTAAAGGGTGACACAAGACACAACTTAATGCCACTGTTGGAGAGAGGAGGGGTTAGACCGCAGTATGTACCTTGGAAGCATACGGATAAAGAAAATATAAAATGTAGGCTCCCATCACTAAGTGGAGGTGCGGGTAAGTGGATATATGAAATGGAAAAACACACCGCAGGACAGAAACTAGCAGTAGGAGATGTGAAGGGCCTGTTAATATCAATATTAGGGGATAGAGCGGACGACATTTGGAAGAGAGCGGGATTCCATGGGGTAACAATATGGAACACATCGCATGATGGGGCGCCATTTGCAAACTGCAGACATGCGCTATGGCAGGCACTGAGAGTACAGTACCCAGACACATCAGACATAGGAGCAATTACTTCCCGTAAGATGCGTGAGAATGAGGATCCTGTTGATTATATCCAGGATATTCAAGAGAAGTGGCGTATGGAAACTAGAGAACAATGGGATAAAACACCAGCCATATTTTATCATATACTAGTACAAGGGCTCCCAGAAGGAGTTCAGAAACAACTAAAGAAGGTAGTGGGAATGGAAGCAAAACCATGGCCAGAAATACAGCTGACTATAGTACATCACTGCAGGACATGGCAAGGAAAAATGAAACAAAAAGAAGAGGACAGGAAAACAGAAGAGGCCAAACTAGTACAGAAAAAACTTACTAAATACACAATGGAGGGGGCACAAATAACTACGCCCACACCAATGGCCCAAAGCCCCACACAAGTAGTGGCTGCACAAGATCCAGCTCAAATAGCACCTCCACAAAGTGTAATACAGCAAGTGCCGCCACTGCAATTACACGCACCAAACATGGGAGGAGGGTACCCAATGCAAGGAGCTGGGTATTATAGTTATAACAGGGGGAGAGGAGGATTTATGAGAGGGAGAGGATACGGATATAATAACCAACAGCAGGTGGGGGGACTTAGAAATTCCTACCCCACAGGACAACCAGTATACCAGGACAACACAGGGAGCTTCCCATGGCAGTGCAGGGAACAACCCGTGTGTTGGAGTTGTGGATTATTAGGACACATGTCACATACGTGTAGGGTTAGGCCAGGAACACCAGCATGGAATGAACAGGCACAACCTAGGACCTCACAAGAACAGCAGGGCATACAACAACAGCAGATGTTACAACAAGGAAGTGACCAACAACAACAAATAACACAACAACAGCCACTACCACAACAACAAGTAGCGCTAACACAACAACCCAAAACTCAACAAACGCAATTGGGTAGGGTGACGGTCTTGGGACACAACCCTTACACAGGGAATGGCCAATCATTGTACCCCCAATAGGACAGCCCACAGACGGCCTTGGTGTGTCCCATCCTGTCAGTAACACCTAATAGTGCGGAGGAGCCACGCATAGAGGTAACGATAGGTGACAAAAAATTATCATTCCTTGTTGACACCGGGGCAACCCGGTCTTGCATAAGGGAAGGTAAATTTAAGATGTCAGGCGAAGCCATGAACACCCAAGGATTTTCTGGGGCTAAAGGGTTGGTTCCCTTTACTGATAACGTTCCCTTATCTATTGGAGATTATGATCTGTCAGTTCCACTTTTGTATTATAGTGCCTCACCAGTAAATATACTGGGGAGGGACATAATGAATAGGTTGAATATGACGATCTCCTTTACAGAGGATGGCATAATTTGCTCTACTCCAGGGATTAACATGCTAGCAACACGACAGATTATGCAAGCATACTGTGGACAGACAGCGATTAGGGCGGAACCAGTAGATGGCGAGCTATTCCAGTATGGAACAGACATGGCAATTGCATGGATGCCTGGGATAGAAGGGAAAATATGGAGGAGGCCAGCAGCATATCTGTTCCGACCAGAAACACCTGTTAATGAACCAGAAGGAAAGGTGTTTGTAATGGACATTGAGAGCATTATTGCAACAGCTGATTATATTGCTGTGCACGCCCAAGATAAAGAAGGAAGAGCATGGAGGGCAGTGATAGCACTAGCAGAGGGATGTAGGCTGACCCAGGTGTCAGATGAAGAGCTGTTCTCAGAAGAAAAGGAGGAAGATGAAATGGTGTTCATGATGAGTGTAGAAATATGGCTAAGAGTGGCTCACAAACAAATAGCACAGAAAATTGCAATGGCACTTGAGGCACCTGCATGCACCCCAGTCCCTTTCTTTAAGGAGGATATGTCAAAGGTGCCCAAATCATTATGGACTATTAGCCCTTATGACGTGGGATGCATAAAAAGCATAGGGGGTGTAAGGATAAAATTGAAAAAAGGTGCCATACTACCAAGAGTAAAGCAGTACCCACTGTCAAAAGAGGCAGATGAGGGCATATATGAAACTATAACGGCCCTTATAAACAATGGCATATTGGTCCCCTCAGAATCACCATGTAACACGGCTGTGTACCCAGTGCGCAAGGCTAAAGGGGGGTCTTGGCGCTTCATACAGGCCCTCAGGCCCTTGAACAACATAGTAGAAGCAGAGTATCCAGTAACAGCAAACCCGGCCACAATATTGTGTGGCATTCCAGCAGAAGCATCACGATTTACAGTAAAAGACCTTAAAAATGCATTTTTCTCTATACCATTACACCCAGACTCACAAGATTTGACAAGCTTCACTTACCGACTTACAAAGTGGATACATACCAGGTTACCACAGGGGTATTGTGAATCACCCTCAATTTTCAATAGAGTAATACAGATGGATTTGGGTAACGTTGAGGTGGGAAGCACAGTGTTACAGTATGTGGATGACATAATAATTTGCAGTACAAACGAAAGTAAATGTAGAGAGGACTCGTTAAAAATGTTGACGATATTGGCTGAAAAGGGGTACAAGGTAGACATGGAAAAGATACAATACTGTCAGGAACAGGTACTTTACATTGGCCAACTGATATCCCAACATGGAAGAAAGATTGCACCACAAAAAGCACAGGCCATCTCAAGCACTCCCATGCCACAGACTGTGAGAGAACTGCAGCAATTTCTGGGGCTGTGCAACTACTGTAGAGCATGGGTATTTGATTACAGTTCATACATAGGACCCCTGCTTGAGGGCTTGAGGGAAGCAAATAAAGGGGAGAAAAAGTTGGGGTGGACTATGGAAATGAGGTAGGCCTTTGACGAATTGAAAGACGCGATATCAACAGCTCCAGTACTGGCATCCCCAGACTATGAGCGACGCTTTTTTATATTTTCACATTGCGACTCAGCAGTGATGAAAGCAGTATTGGCCCAAAAAACGAGCATGGGCTATAAACCAGTAGCATTTTACAGCGGTCACTTAGACCCCGTGATGTTAGGCCACTTCCCTTGCGAACAAGGTCTCGCTGCAGCTGCTTTTGCAGTGGAAAAAGCATCAGCAATAACCATGGGGTGTCCAACTACACTATTTGTGGAACATGCACTATTTGCAATATTGAATAAACCCAAGTCCACACTAACGACACAGAGGGCATCAGGTTATGAGATCATTTTGTCTAGGGCTGAACTAGCGATTGTTAGATGTAGCACTGTTAACCCTGCAAGGTTCCTAGCAGAAGTAATTGAGGAGGGAGATTACGCCCATGACTGCACCAAAATAAATGAAATATATTCATGCACTAGAAGAGTTGAAGAAAACGCACTAGAGGGAGGTGAGCTTTTGTTTATTGATGGGTCATCAACTATTGATCAAGGAGATGGGATACGGAGGACTGGGGCAGCAGTGGTAAAAATGATGGAGGCGCCGGTGTGTGTGGCTATGAAGTGTGTACAATTACCACAGCATTACTCTGCTCAAGCCGCGGAACTGGTTGCACTAATATTGGCATTAAAGGAAAGTTTTAACAAACGAGTAACAATATATTCCGACAGTGCATATGTTACATCCACTGTCCACTCAGGGCTATCAAAATGGAGAAGAAGAGGGTTTAGGAGAGCTGATGGCACTCCAGTGCAACATGCCCTCTTGTTGGCTGAATTAATTGAAGTAATAAACGACCCCCAAGAGCTAGCCCTAGTCAAATGCACAGCACACACCAATGGTGAAGACCACGTCTCAAAAGGGAATGCAGCAGCAGACGCACATGCGAAATATGCTGCATACTTTGGTGAGATATGGAACCCCACAGACTCACAGAGAGGGAGAGGGAGGGGAATGGCTAGGGAGATGTTAATAAGAGAAGGTTACACCCATCTCCCAGCCACACAGATTATGGAATTACAAGCGGCTGCACCAATGGCCGAAAAGGAAATATGGGTAAAAAGAGGATGTACAATGTCACCAACCGACGCACTATGGCGCCAGAGTGGTACTGGGAAAGTTGTAATACCGTTGGCACTTTTAAATACCGCCCTGAGCCAAATACATCACCCAGCCCATACAGGCAAGGAAATAATTGCAGCACGAATTAGAGAAGATTGGTTCTGTCCCGAGTTAAATTCTCATGTGTCAAACTTTATCAGCAATTGTCTCACATGTCAACAGTTTACGGCCGGTCATACCCTAAAGGTGATAAGAGGTACCATACCCCGGCCAGAAGGACCTTTTCGGCACCTTCACATTGACTATGTTGATATGATCAACATATGTCAAGGTAATAGGTATATGATTGTAGTAGTATGCCCATTTTCGAGGTGGATTGAAGCAGGGCCCTGTTCACACCCAGATGCATTTAGAGCAGCCAAATTCCTAGTAAGGGAGGTCTTCCCTAGGTGGGGAGTGTGCGAGGTGTTAAGATCAGACAATGGCCCGCATTTCGCAAACGAAATGTTCCAACATATCACAGCCCTGCTGAGCATAAAGCACAAATTTGCATGTGCATATCACCCACAGGCTAACGGTGTATGTGAACGCCTGATTGGCTTATTGAAGGAGGCAATTGCAAAGATACAACAAACAACAAAGAAAAGTTGGTTGTATTGTCTTCCGTTAGCCCTATTCGAATTAAGGAACAGGCCAGGGTCCGACCACCACCTCACCCCTCACGAGGTGGTTACTGGACGTCAAATGCGCCTTCCCCTAACGCCAACGTCAAGGGCATTCACTGACCACGAAAGTTCAGCGAGTGTACTAGGTGATGAAATGTATCAATATGTGTCGTCTTTGATTACTAGTGTTGTGTTTGTGTCTCAACAGCTCGAGCGCATATGGGGCGGGTCCACCAGAAATCAAGAAGAAGGCGCCAGTACAGAATTAGAAAAAGAGAACTTGTGCAAACTTGCCAAAGGTGACCACGTGCTACTTCGCAATTTCAATAGGAAGTGGAACGACAAAAGGTTCACTGGCCCCCATCTGGTAGAAGACGTATCACCAAGAGCAGTAAAACTAAAGGACAAGCGTGCCTGGAACCACCTACATGATGTAAAGATCTACAAACTGCAGACCCGCCCCAGCGCCAACGACAGGTCGATTGGAAAAACGGCAACAACATCCCCGACAGCGGAAGGAAGTTCTACCACAGACAACGACCTAATTGTTCCCTTACCGTGTCACTACCCAGCTACCCCAGAGACAACAACTGACGAAGAAAGGGGTGATCCCCATACTGCCCACCCCATGGTCACACGTTCAAAGAGTAAAAATACTCCCGCCATCTGAGCACAAACCCCCCCCGCCCATTGACTCCCAAGTACAGTTGTAACTTGAACTGAAAGACATTGCCCGCACAAATACACATGTAAACACGTGAATGTTCTCTTTTTCTCTCGCACATACAGGAACTGCGTATTATTGTATTGTTAAGTAAAGAGCTAACTAACAAGTCCACTGTCCAGGCGTAGATGGTACTCCCAGACGACAACTACCCAGAAGAATTGTCATACCAATTTGTATACGAAATAAAAAGGCCAACATACTTAAAAAGAAGAAGGGTACGTGTCTACTACACAGCCTTCCTCCTGGCCATAGAATATTCCATGCCCCACCTCCGCCCATACTTGCCGGTCCTAAGAGACCGATCACTTAGAGTAGCGTGGGAGCAGCTCTTCGCCTGGGCACTGAATGACTATTTGATAGGGAGAGCTTAAATAAAACAAAACTAACATCTAATAACGAGCATTTTGAGAATTTTTAGGCGGGCAACTTTAACGTCGCAAGAATACGCTGCCAGGACTGCAGCAAGGTAAGAGCAAAATGCCGGTGAGATTAGCATATGTAATAAAAATAATAGGGATTTTGATAATCACCGGATTTTTGGCTGCCTCTGTATGGCAGTACAGCTGTGCTATCAATTTTATTGCTGCACCCAAACCTAATATACCCCCGTTCCTTGCTGCAACAGGTGTTACGTCAGGTGGTAATAATAACATTGCACCCAAGCAAAATAGAGTTAAACGCAGAACATACTCAGAC
Organism: Ambystoma mexicanum; assembly: GCF_040938575.1. NCBI lineage: Eukaryota > Metazoa > Chordata > Amphibia > Caudata > Ambystomatidae > Ambystoma > Ambystoma mexicanum. The sequence continues at coordinate 163,030,734 of NC_090941.1, read as the reverse complement.
AATAAAGGTATTGATAATTATGTACAAGATTCAGCACACGTCACAAACAACATATGGTACCAACACATGACCCGCATTGGTAAGCAGACAACTGAGGATAGCTGCTACGTTTGCTCATTAATACCATACGCCATGAGTGCTTCACGAACGTTTGTTGCCACAGAAATAAATGAGAAGACAGCGCAGTGCATAATATACTTGGCACTGTTCCAGACGAAAGGAAGATTTCAAGGAACTGTAGTGCACATGACATGGAAAACACGAGACTCATACCCATATGAAAACAACTTCCTCAAGACCTACTTGAGTTATCACAAGACCAGTTTACATGCTGAAGCATTCAAATATATAACAAGTGGTCCTGCAAAAGGAGAAACAAAGAAAGTAACACTGCAGTATCTACCATGTGATTGGTACGCCACTGAAGTTCCGGGTAAACAAGGATGCTGGGAGAGGCCGCTACTGACGATAACAGGAAAGGTGTATCTGGACAACAGCTGGGAGATAGGAGTGATTGGCAGCAACATGGTAACAAAAGAAACTATCTCAACCATCGAGACACACAATCACCGATGTTGGACGACGTGGATCAAGTATGTACGAATGCTCACGTGGGTAGAAGAAGATGAAGACCCAATAACAATACTACCGTTGACTGCGCCCAAGGTATGCTACCAGCATAAAGGAGAGGTGGACGTAGGATATAACACCAATTGTGCAAGTGTGACAGAGTTACCTGAGGGGGGAGCGGGAACAGCAGTAATAATGGACCATTATTGGGCCTGTGGAGAAAAGGCATACCATACACTGCCTCCCCTATGGAATGGTGTGTGCACAATGGTACACGTCAATGTACCATCACTAGTGGTACCTAAAAAGCACGTCAATGTGGCGAAATTTCCTAGAATGGATGAAGGGAACAAGAGAAGAAAGAGGTCTGCACCACTTCAGGAGGAGCAAGGGAACAGGACCAACAGCAATGACACTGTCCTAAATAGAAGAAAAAGACAAGGAGAGCCACTGACAGGAAATTACCTGTGGGGAAGGTCGGAAACGGCACTAACCGCCAGAACACAGACTATTCAGCAGAGCAGCAATGTTCTTCTCCTCAATAATACACCCGGGACTACAGGCTTACGCAAACGCAAAATGGCTCCAAATAACTAGATGGGAACTAATGATGACCATCAATTCTACAGTAAATGGGTTTAACGCAATAAAAGAGGAGCTGCGAGCTGTAAGGATGGTAGCACTCCAGAACAGATATGTATTGGACCTTCTCACAGCAATGGAAGGAGGAGTTTGTGCAAAGATAGGGCAATCATGTTGCACGTTCACACCTGCCAATGATGCTGACAATGGTACACTGACAGAAGCAGTTTCACAATTGGCCCAGATGCACTCCAAAATGATGGATGAAAGCAACGGTGTGAACAAGGATAAGAGCTGGTTTTCACTATTATGGTCATGGATGCCATCCTGGCTATCAGATGGACTGAAAATAATGGTGGGATGTACTATATTGGCTGGAGCTACCCTGATCATAATTAGATTTTGGAAGGCACGGAAGGCACGCACTACTGACGAGTTGCTGGAAATGGTGGGAATGCACCCCTTGATGCCAGCAGATGACGGCCAGCATACAGGTGTAATAATACAGGAGAGGGAGAAGCTGCGCACCCAAATAATCACCAACCATCTAGACCCACCATCAGTGAAGATCGAGAACCCAAGAAACCCCAGGAGCTACATAGGAAGATGGGTATACTGTACGCCTGGAGGTGCCTGTGAATATATGTATTGGTCCTTTGAAGATCATGTAAACCATTATGGACATCTCGGAGGAATAACTAAGATATGGCGAGTAAGAGGAGATAACGAGAAGGATATGTTTGTGGTCGACAAGTCGACCAGAGGGGGGACTGAAGTGGGAGAATGGAAGACCAGGCTCCCGTCCTTCGCCTCTCGCGCTTGGCCTAGAGGGTCACGACCCAGACACCCGCCACGAGAAGAGTTTGTCCATTTACCAGACGATCAGATACCCTGGTACAGGAACATACGGATGTGTCCATCTGCCTGCCCAGCAGCCCGCACTGGCCATGCCGACACCTGCGGCACGGATCAACTAGACTAAAACCTACACGTCGTTAGAGATGCCATGACGACCTAGACAACGGGAAGCACATCTGTACAAATGTACACACTGGACATTCCCACACCAACCTACACGAAGAATATACTCAGTGCTATGACGTAGGCGACAGGCATATTCACGAACGTGCATCTTTATTATTTTTTACATAGGCTTTCAGAATGCAGAAACGCAAGACGCGTCATGAACTCTTCTACTAGTTTGCTTACGCTTCTCTTGAAACCAGTTACCGCCATGAGAAGTATAATGAAGACACAACACTGGTCATGGAATTATATGCTCCCATAACCTAAAGCACCTGTACACCAAACGGACCACTTATGCACCGGGCCCAAGTAGGCCTCAAACAAGAGCTCCCGTGGACATTAACAAAGCAAGAGTCAGGTTGCTGATCCTGCAGAATGAGCTCGGCAAAACAACCAGCCAAGGTCGCAATGTTGCAAACCCACCGTCTAAGAACAAATCATCAAAGGCACGATGTTGCAACCTCGTACTCCGCGCACCAACGTTAAAGTCGCCCCGGCAAATTAAACCAGACGCGCAGTAGAAAAACAATATTAGTTGTGCAGAATTCTGCCTCTTTCACGGTCCCTCCCCACGTGACCAAGCCGAACCTGACGAGATGCCAAACCCAGGAGAACAGAGGCGTCTGGATCCCTCGCTACGAGACACTGGCAGATACACTTGAAAGGCTCAATGGACATCTGCGACAGTGGGAGCGGTCCGCCGTCCAGCTATGAATAAGTCCTCACATTGTCTGCACGTACCTATAGTGAAACATTGTTGCACCTTGCAGGTACACCGAGAGCTGGGAACAACGGTGGTCCCAGGCTGGGAAGCTCACGGGCGCACCAATCAGAACATGGGGCTCTTATCACTGACGCCAGCAATATTAGCCAATCCTCAGGAGTCTTCATGTAACAATTCTCATGTATCTAATTGTAGGGACATCCCAGATATACCACCTGACTACACCTTGTCCACTAATATCATTCTCTATATGTGTGCTATACTAACCCTACCACTCGAACACCCAATTAAGAGTGGCGATAGGTTTTTTGTTAACTTTCTGAAGTGACGCAAGTAGCGCGTCATAATACAGTAAAAAGGGCCTGCGAGCCCCACGATTGTGTGTGTGTCAGGACGGACGCGTACGCTCCTTGACCCATCCCTGCCGTTTTGTCTAATAAACAGCAGAGTCACCTTGCTCCTTGTGTGCGTCTCATACTCTATCTCATCTCATCTGGGATATACACGGGAGGAGTTGGGGCCTCCCTGCCTGGAGGTCCGCGGACGGCCCGGCCGACCCCGGCAGAATTTCCCCCTGACAAATATATTCTATATGAACACTCTTTCCACTTCCATGCTTCATGCTTAGAGTCTGTGTTGAGGAAAGGTTACCTTACACCACTGCAGCCCACACAGCTCTTTTCTACTTTTTGCAATGTCTTAATGAGAACAACAATGGGCCTCATTATGAGTATGGAGGTAGCCATGCTGCTTTTAGCGGCATGGCTACCCCCATACCGGGTACCAGGTCCGGGTCCCACAAAAGGGGACCTACCGGGCCATTCCGACCTTGGAGGGCCCAGTAAATCCCTTTCGCGGGACCCAGACCCGGTACATCCCCATTCCCATTCGAGCCCCCATAGGGCTCAATGGGAATGGGGAGGATGCTAACAATGGGCCCGTTAATGACAGACCCGTTGTTAGTATCCTGGTCTGCAAGCGGGTCCCGCTAAGGACGCCTGGTCTGGCCAGGTGTTCCAGAGCTGGACACGCTGCAGACCTTGTAATAGGGTGGCCTGGAATGAACAGTGCCGGTCCCTTACCGGCACCGTTCATTCCGCGGCCGCCTAACTCCTAATGAGGCCCAATGACTTCTTCTGTGCACAAGAAAATTGCAATACTGCAGTCCATACTGACATGTTTGTGACGGAAACATTCACTTGAACTGCCTATGTTGATGTGCACTATTTGTACAAACTTGGAATACTGTATCCAAATCTGTACCTAATCTGTTTAGAAAAATATTGTTCTACTGAGGCGTTTTGTTGTGACAACAAAATCAAAATAACAAGGTTGAGTACCCCAAAAGGAAATACACCGAACACGGGTTACAAAGGAACATACAAAGTACTTTATTTTATACTGAATTCAGTTACAAAGAACAGAACAAAATCAGATAGCTATCGGCCCTCAGTGCAACACAGCGAACTCCAGCGTGGTTCAATGTGTTCAGTGAGAGACGCTGTACATTAGAATTCATTCCTCTTTTATACTATTTGCGAACACGATGTCCAACTCTACTTCGGGTTAATATTCCTCTAATACATTACTGATCTAGGGTTCATGCCGAGTCCGCATATCCACATGTAACTGGTTTGCTTTTAATACATATATCAACAAGCCTACACGCCAACTGTGTATTCTGGGATTTCCCATGCAGGTCTTCTCAAACATTAATACAATGTAGTTAAACAATTGTTCTACGTTCAGTATTTGAATACATTGTTCTTAACATATGCTCGTGGATTAGTTTCATTGCACGAGTAATCCTTTACACACAGGTCAACGATGGACAAGGTCTCAGTTCACGACCTCAATAAGTGGCCTGCAGGCAAGTTACATATTAGGTACATACAGAGGGCAAGACGGCCATGTTGTATTTCGGAATGACATCGTCCACCATTTTAACTCACAGGGTGACTTTACAAAGCGAACCTAAAATGGCAGATCGACCTAAAATGGCGGCTTACGTTGATTTTAAGGTCAGGACCTTGCAACACGGATTTCTTCGCAAGCGACTTATACGCAGCTTGGCGTAGGCCAATATACATATATTCATGGCAATAGGAGGCACAATATAATTTCTCATTTGACTTTGTGACCTACACTATTATGGAAGCTCATCTTGATCTTGTATGTGTTTGTTTGTGTGTGAACATTGAGAAGCATTGTTGTTCTGCATATGCAAACCTTACATTACTGTGCTACATGCTTTGTCTGTTTTTTTTATTGAAAGTTGAAGTACTACTACTCACAATGTCGCTGCTCTCTGTAAGATAAAGAATCTTGTTTTGCCACTCCACCAAACTCACAAGATTCCAACCTAATATAATGATACCCGTGTCTATAGAACTCCCTGAGAGGGTGCAATGTTTTATTGCCTCGTCTTTAGCCACGAGCATGAGGGTACCTGCGGCTATACAAAAAATAGGCATCAAAGAATATTTTCATTTTTAAAAATATTTCAAACCTTCCATGGGTGACTTAGAGCCTTTGTGTTTTTCTACCAATATATAGTGGGTTGGAATGTGTCAAGAAATTTGGATTAGGCTGGGTAAGAGTAGAGAGGGTGTTGGTAGAGTGTATGAAAGGGGAAAGACATGGTGGGGATATGATGGTGGTACAATGGATGTAAGAAGAGTGAGTATGTGGGGCTAGTCAGGGTTAGGTAAGATGGGAGAGAATAAAGAGGGAGGGAATATGGTGGGTGGTTGGGGTAGAAAGAGTGGGGGGGAGATGTTTGGATGTAAAGCAGGTGGGATACAGTAGATGTGTAGAAGTAGAGACACTAGTCATGATCACAGCAAAGTATGCACAGTGATTAAGTCATAATTTACACTTTTCAGTCTGTAAAAAAATAATATATAATTAGAGAACAAAATCCCAATACGAGACAAGCGTTTTTGGTCTTGTGGGTAAGCGTCTGCACTGGGGACATGAAAACCTGAGTAACACCCTCGTAGTATACTTGAGCAAGCTTTCCAACCTCAAAAAACACCAAGGGGTTGCGTCCACCCTCTGAAACAAAGTTACACTGACCACCCACATGTATCCTTTACTTGTGCCCTGAAAAGCAGACACAATCAGGGCAAAATAAGTGCACTAGTGTTCAGGATTGTAAACTCCCTTTCTAAATCATAAGCAAATACTCATGACTTACTTGCCATCTCATCATTTCCCCTCCTCACCACCAGGTGTGGCTTTCAACAATATTATGTTTTTAAAGATAACTTGAACAATACACATACCATAGTGTCACTCAAATATATCAATTCTTATAGAACTATGTTAGGAAAAAAGTGTATAATTGTAGCATTACTCACCCATATTCACTAGAAGACTACAAATACTATAATGCCATTCAGAAAAAGGCAAAAATAAATTCTCTCAGAGCTCTCAGTGAGCACTGGCAACATAGAAGATATGTAAGCCATATTGCGGCATATTACGTATGTATATCAACAGGTTATTCTAAAACTAAGAAAACACATGGCATCCGGAACTGTGGACTGTCTCCCATCGAGGCAGTAACCGGGACAGTCCCTACTTAGCTGCAAAGCAAGGAAGGGGCTAGCCCCCTCAGGCCATATTGCTCTAAGTGGTCATATAACTTGTGCTCATTTATTAGGCAACATGGCCTGAGGGGGCCTTCGACTTCCTCGCTAAGAAGATAGGCAGGATTAGTCCCGGTGTCTGCATGGATGCGAGTCCCATATGCCTATCTTGAACAGTGTTTTTCACCCCCAACGTCACTGCAGCTGTGAAAATATCTTTTAAAAATAAATGTTATATCCACAGGTAAAGAACTACAGATACCCTCGGCTATCTGTTATCCTTCTTGTACATGTGAATATCGGAAACATTACTGAAACAAACAAATGCTTACCTGCCCCTCCAGGCCCTAACCAGGTATCCCCCTCCTCTGTGCTTGCTCCCGACACACCAATGAAGGCCTCCACACCTCCCCTCTCTCATTACCACCACAACACACACTGTTTCGATCATGCATTTCCTATGAAATGTCGGCTAGTTGCAGCTATAGCCAAGGCTACAGAAAAGCTGTATGTTGCAAACTCAGTCCCTAGACCCCCTCCAACTCCCATATTTCACTTGGGGGCTTTTTCCATCCCCCACCTCTAGCCCGATGGCATTTGCATGTTTTATGACCTGCAAATGGCCTTTTTTCTGTCTTTCAGTTTCCAATATCCTTGGCTATAGTTGTGGTTATCTCTCGCATCGAGGAAAGAAAAAGGATGGTGGCTGTTTCACTTATAAACATCTGACTTCACTGCAATTTAGCTGAAATATAGCTATTTCGGAGAAGGGGTTCCCCCTTCCCCATCAAATATCAATAGAATGACTGCATGGAATACCCTCAAACCACAAAAAGGCCCGAAGTCAATGCTTTGTGCCCAAGTTTTTTCGGACCTGTTCCAAATCCGTCCAGTGGTTTTGACTGGGCACTCCAGCAAAAATGTACCTTTTTTGTCTATGGGAAAATTAATAGGAAGTAAGCAGCAACTTTGTTTTTATTTTATTTTTTGTTAATAAAGTTTTCATTTTTTAACAAATCTTTACCAATCGTTGCAGTCTGAGGCGGCCCATCTGCCCGTAAAGCCTTCTGAATTTCGGCCAAATCCATTGCACGACTCAAAAGTTATTAGTAATTCTTTTGTTTTGGTTTTCCTATAGGAGTCTGACTCACCTTAACTATGTATTCAGTAAAAACAACTTTGTTAAAGGGACGTTGTGGTTCAGTTGCGCTACTAAAAACCTGTGAAAATTAGTAAAAAAACTTTGTTAAAGGGACATTATGGTTCCAAGTAAAACCGAAAAACCCTTGAAATTCACCAGTTATGGTCAGCTAAGCAACCATAACTTGCGCCACCACCGTGCACTGCTAAAACTAACACCCAGGACATCAAAGAGCTCATCAGAAATATCATTGATGGCATCACTGATGACATCACATGTGCATTTACTTTTCATTCAAGGGGTTGTGCATGTAATGTTGGCAAAAAAGTATCAGGGATTATCGGGCGATGTGTAATACACTACTTACTTCATCACACAATGTAGTGTTCTAAAGAACATTCCATTGCAGTGTTCTTTGTAGTACAGGAACCTTTTCATACAGAAATGTAGGTATTGTCTACAGCATACACCACATAGGTGCTATATTTGTAATTTTCCAAAGGAATATAATAAAATGGTGAATGCTTCTGTATCATACTTTTCCGTACTGTGAAGCATGTACTAAATAACTAATAATGCATCACTTACTACATATTTCTACTAATACATGTAAAACATACATAGACTACAATGCATACACATATGGGGCTTATGTATGGAGAGTAAAGTAAGCAAACAAGAGGCAGTATCATTAGCAACTATGTTTAATGTACATGATTGTATTCACGTACAAAAATGATGGCTGTGCTTCAGGCCTGCTTCTTCCCCTATATGTGTATATCATAAGATGCGATTCATTTATAATGAAAGTAGTATAAGAACAAGTGAGAATAGCAATATCTATAAATGTAATACTTTTGAAAGTTAAGTTTCTGACTGTCAGTAAATAAACCCACCTGGCCTACATATTGCAGTGAACAAAAAAGAAGGGCCTAGACATGTGATGTCATCAGTGATGTCATCAAGGATATTTCTGATGTCATCTTTGACGTCCTGGGTGTTAGTTTTAGCAGTGCACGGTGGTGGCGCAAGTTATGGTTGCTTAGCTGACCATAACTGGTGAATTTCAAGGGTTTTTCGGTTGTACTTGGAACCATAATGTCCCTTTAAAACAGTTTTTTTACTGAATTTCACAGGATTTTAGTAGCGCAACTGAACCATAACGTCCCTTTATTAAAGTTGTTTTACCGAATTTCACAGGTTTTTAGTAGCGCAACTTAACCATAATGTCCCTTTAACACAGTTTTTTCTACTGAATTTCATAGTTTTTAGTAGCGCAACTTAATCATAACATCCCTTTAACAAAGTTTTTTTACTGAATATACACTTTCATCATGTGAATTTAGGAGATCTTTACTAGGATTCCCTTACTTTATATACATGTAACATAGAACATAGTGAACCCCCCGCTAATGATATTTGAAGGCCACAGACTGAGCGTATGTCCGCGGACGGGTGCGGACGAGATCAACACTACCCAAACACTCAGGGGGTTTCTGAAATTGTTCTATCATGCCATATAAAAACTGCACAAGTTTAAAAAGCAGCACATAAACACATTGTAAGTAATAATAAATAAGCAGTGGAACCTACACATCTAACACATCACCCATCCATTTAAATACCATAAATAATTAAATGGATTATACATAACAAAAAAAGATATGCCTCCAACGTAATTACCTCACAGAAACTGCACAGCTCGGAGCGACAAAAGACGAACACAACACAACTAATACAAAGTACAAGAAAGTAGTAAGTGAACTTCATTTTTCTTATATGTTTGTATACTTTTTGTATGAGGTGCAGAACAAGTAAGGTATTTCTGTTGTTTTCACACAGAAATGTGCAGTACTTTGGAGTGGCTGTAGGAGAATTTTCCGCATGACAAAATGTCGGAAGATAGCGATAATGGCACACACTTCTTTGCATAAGCAAATTTAATAGTCAGTAATTTATGTGTACGTAACATATATATATATATATTTTTTTTAACAGACCATATAAAAATTGAAGAAATTCAACCAAAAGACACAGTGCAAGACACCTTGAAATGCATAGAAGAGAAAGTGGACATGCTCAAAGCTAATTTCAATAGTTTACGGCAATTTATCGAAGACCACGTCAAAGGAAAAATTAGATACCATTGTACTACCTGTACCTGTCCCCCTTCTCCATTTCCCAGTGAACTATCCCCAAACCCTCAAGAACAACATAAACGTTTCGTCGAAACTTCCATCCCTTCATCCCCTCACAACCAGCCTGTGGAAACCCCTAATTCTCCTATATTTGTTTCAGTGTCTGCTTCTCCCGCTCTCTCTTAATTGATGTATATGTGTTTAATAAAAAAAATGTTATGTTAGTTTTAATGGAATTGTTTGCGTCTAATTTTTTTTTTTTAAAGAGTTAAAATGTCCGCGGACAGTGCGCCTGTACAGACTGTCCATAATTAATAAAATATGGATGTCCTAAGGACACTATATCTGTCGGTACCGTCCGCAGCAAAGATGGAACTGTCCGTAAAACAGGCACGGTGTCCGGCATGTCCGTAGCCAAACAAAATGGAGGTGTCCTAAGGACACTGTACCTGGCCGTATAGTCAGCAGAACATCTACGCACAAGCGCACCACACCCGTAAGTCCTGCGAACATCGCGTCTGTCCTTAACTGTCCGTCTCACTTGTGTCACACTTTTAATTAGTTTCAGGACCCAAACACTGTTCCTAGAATACCCGCGCGCAAGCGCACAACTGTTCCTGTGCATTTGGTGTCCTGCAGACTCCCATTTCCTTCGTGGATGTGTTCACGATGTCATCATGTGACCGAACCTACGCTGAGCGTGTGTCCTAATTTGCACACTTTGTCCGCTTCCCCAACATTTCAAAAAGAACTTATGCAGACAAGCCAAATTATTTTACAATAGAAAAATCACCATTTCATATGTCCCATACAATGGCCCTAGTTTTCCACATATTGTTTGGAACTTTTCGAATGCTTTTGAGTGATCGATATGGTCCCGAGGCGCACCCCTCCACCCCTATAAAAGGCCACACCCCGAGCTCATCTTCATTGTCTTTCTGCTGATTGCAGATTGAGTTTTGCTGCCTTTAGTGTTCTAGCAGAGATTACATCTCCAACCCTGATGGCATCCATAACTGCTGTTGCTACATCAGCCTCAGCACCACCCCTAAACCCTTCACCACAACCACCGCCCCAAGGGCCTGCAGAGGGGAATACGCGTGAGGATGTAGAGAGCGAGGATGAAGAGGATGAAGAGAATGAGGTGGAGGAACTCCCTACTACCAGCATTCGCCAGGAGTCGTGGGTGTGGCGGCTGTTTACCGTTTATGGTAACGTACCAAAAGCATGTGCGAACCAGGTCACCTGTAAACAGTGCAAGTTGGTGCTGAGTCGTGGGTGACCTGGTGCGTACAGCTTTGGTACGACAACCATGAAGCGACACCTAACTTCGTTCCACGGTGCCTCCGTTTCCGATCCTCTCACCACAAGAGACACTCCTGTGGGAGACCGCATCCCTCCAGCTGCTTCACAGGCCATTTGCGATGCTGTTGACCCTTAACTTTCGAGGGTCACAATATTGGGTATGTACACTCTGCAGGGGGGTGAGTCTTCAAAGTGCTTTCGAGCCTTCGGTCACGAAGCACCAGAAGAGCTGCTACCTACCTAAATAAGGCCTACCCTACATCTTTCTCTCTCCACCTGCCCTTTCCCCGTGGTTGGTGTCCCTTCCTTACCCTCCTTTCCCCTCCTCTCCTAGTGTGTTGTGTGTAAAAAATCCCCAAATATATCAAACAACACATTTTTTTGAAAAAAGGCTCTTTTCAGAGCCGCCTTTCTCAGTTTAAAATTGGAACTATCATGTAAACGGTGTAGGCCCCCACGCATTTTTCAAAAAGTCTGCGGACAGTCCTAGGACAGACAACATTTTAGGGTGCAACTGTAGCAAAACCAATGTACTTTTCTCTGGGAGTAAGTGGTGGCTCTGAAAAGAGCCTTTTGGTGGTGTTTTGTGTGTTTGAAAAACTTTAATTCATGTAACGCAAAATAGGTGACTATAATTCCAAAAAAGGTTGCAATGCATTTTGTACATTTCGAAGAAAAATCTGATTGCCAGCATATGTAAGATGAACTCCATCTCTGCGAAAAATGAATGTGCTACTAAACATAATATTTTCATTGTGGAAAGAGGACATGCCAACATCTCTTAGAAAGGCACAAACAGCCTTATTGGCATTGCGCCTCGCTTTCTCCATTTGTGGACCAAATAAAGAAGAACGGAGCCACATTTGTCTTTGCGCAATGCGAGAAAAAGTTAATTGGCAATTTGAAAACATGTCCATGATCTTCTCAAGTCTTCCTTCATTGCAAATTGTAAAGAAATTCCAGACACATGCCCTAAATTGTTTCCTCCACAATGAATGATAATTATATCAAGATGACGCTGCGTCTGTAAAGTAGCACACAGAGGTACCAAGTCCAGCCACTTCATTCCACGCACTCCATGCCAGTTCACTTCCACATGATGGAATCCAAGATCTGCAGATATACCTCAACGTTCTGCATGCACCTTCAACCAATGTGAAAAGAGCCTTTTTTTGTTTTTTTTGCAGAAGCCTGACAGACACCTGTTAATTTGTATTTTTTGGTTTTTTTTTCTTCTTTCTTTACTCCTACAATCATCACATAACCTGCTCCAAAGCAAGCCTTACATTCCAAAAGAACATGGCATTTCCCAAAAAAGATAAAGAAACACCATCTGCTCCAAAATAAGCTGCATTACTGGAAACAATTTTCTCATGGCTACAGAAAAACATACCAGCTCTTAACATGAAAGCACGCATGGCGTGATTGATTGCACGCCTACCAATACTTTGATCAGGACAAAAAACACAACTGTTGTCCCATTTTGCTCTAGGAAGTAATCCAGAAAAAATTACTTTCCCAGTTGGAAAGATGTTGATGACTGCTTGAACCAACTGTTCCAAATCTCCCAACAAAGTAGGTGAACTCACGTAGCCCAAATGGAAAGCACTATAGTGCAAAACTACCACATGGGGACTGTTCATCCTACGCATCTCTCTGCAAACTTGGAGAATTACCTCTACATTGCAGTCAATCGCAACGCTCCACACCACCTCCACTCCTCTTACATCGAAATTGTTTGCCACATGCCTACATTGAGAATAGTGCTGTAAACCATTGACAAAAATATCTCCGAGCACCAACACCCTGACTGTCTCTACCTCTGCCATCTTCACTACACACACTCTCTTTCTACACAAATCAACAATGTCAACATCTGATTTGCTGATCCCTACAGTCCCCTTTCCATGCTGGATTTGCTGTAAAACCCTGTATGTGGCACGCCCTACCCATGGACAGGCGCGGTGTCCGCGCGGCATGTAACTCTTAGCCAGGCCTTCTAACCTTTCCACAACAAATCCATTCCCTCATTGGACACAGCTAAGCAGTCACACAACCATCCACCAATCACATCCAAGACCTCTACATCTAACTCCATCATCAGAGTTCCACACTTCAAATGTACTGTTGATCACTCTGAATACAAGTCTCATATCATTGCAAAGCACCTACTACAAATACTACTGTGCAAGTGTCGAGGATTTCTACTTACAGATCCATGCAAAACCACATGCATGATTACAAAGTACTGGTATGCATAATTTATTCAGAGTACATGTACAACTCTTATGATTCCATATAAACAAATTAATGCCACTAAATCTGCATAGCCAAAACAAACATACAAACGCTCCCGCTTTAAACGCGAGGCTCCCAATTTTTCATTGAAAAATCGCACTACTTCTTACTATCTCCCGCATAACCTATACATACATACCAACCATCCCGATTTACGCGCAAAACTTGATTTTTCATTCAAAAATGTCACAATTGTTTACTGTCTTCCGCCTAAATTAATGCTACTCCCAATGCGATCGTATGTGAAAAATAAACGTTGCCAATTGCTGTGGTGACATCTCCCTCTCAGGTGCTCCCGATTTTATGTATGCCTACTTATAATATGAAAGTATTCAAATTTTTCCCATCTACTATAATGACCTATCACTTTCAAACCTCTCTACTATATACACCACAGCTCCAAAAAAACAAGGGAATTTCATGAACTTTAAATTGTACTCATTTGCGAAGCAGGTTGAACTAACATACTGCAAATAACATATAAAGGCTGCACATAGTCAAATGAAATGCATGCATACACTGTGTTGAGATATCAAAAGAGAATACTTTTACGAAAGCATAAAAATGAATGTGTACATTCACATCACTGCTATAAACACACATTACTAACTTCTTCCTTTTTCAATTGCAGTGAAGACCACTCTCCTGAAAATCAACAGCATCTACACTACAAACATATCCGAAGAAACCTGCTCATTCCACATAAAAAAGTAAGTACAATACTACCTTTATATTCTTACTGTTCCTCAAAGACACTGTGTGGGTCATTCATGTAATTTCGCAGCAAAAAAAACATTGATTTCTGAACCATTCTGCCCACAAATCCCCATTTATTAAACAAAGATTAACAGGTAGAATGTCACACAAATCCCTGTTTTTTTGGAACACAAATAACATACACAAGCCTTAGAATGTTAGTACTGCACAACAAATACCTGTTTTAATTTTATACCATTACGTTTACTATTAATGCTTCTCCTCACCACTAGCTAACTTTCTACTCTCATCTGAAGCACAGTGTAGTAACATACATACAGAAAAATAGCCTTCCCAACTCATTTTAACTGCCCAATGCACATTCACACACCACCACAAACATCTTCCCCATCAAACTCATACACGCATGCACACAGCACACATACATTGTAAAACAGACCAACCCATACCTTCTTTTTTTTCAACAGATCCCAAACAATGCCTACCAAAAAGCAAGTCCGTAGAAAGGAACGCAGAAATAGAGCAAATGAAAATAAAAGTGTCCAAAGTAAGCATCCATCTCTACCAGAGTTTGTACAAAACGTTGAAACGAAACAGCTAATGCAGTCATTTAGCGAAACAAAAGAAGCTTCAACTACAGAAACTTTGCTTTCTCAATCAAAATGTGGCACAAAACAGAAAATGCTTAACAAGAATTTGGCTACCACTAATGCTAACAGTGCTCCTATAAATACTCATATACTAGCAAGAAACCATAGTAAAAAAAGTATTTTAGCAAAATTGTTCTGCCACAGTGTCCTTCAGAATCTAATAAGAAGAGGAGCGAAATCATCCACAACCCTTAAAACCTACCGTAGAAAATTAATTCTAGAAGCTCTCGTAGACAGTGTAATCCTTCTCAAAAAGAAGTTATTTATTTTAGTTTTAAACAGGATGAAAACACTAACAAAACTAAGTACTAAATTACAAAAGAAACTTCTCAATAAACAGAATGTCAACTTCTTAAATATTTGTGGAGGTGAATGGAGTCACACAACGACCACAGAACCATATTTTAATGAAGAAGCATACAAACAAAATCAAACAAACACAATTGCCATCCATAGCAGTGGACGAGGATATGAAAAAATCAATAATACCATCATGGGACAAGAAACACTGCTTACAAAAGTATCTCCAGAAAACTCAGAATTACCTCTCCATTCGACTGAACCAGAACGTCCAGTATACAAATGGCTGTGCACGTCAATGTGTAACATTCCCAACAAATCTTTCAAATCTTTACGCCAGTTTCTCAATCAGTAGTGTGAAAGGTTAAGACAAAATCAAAATGAAAGTGCTGCAAAAATATGGATACCTGTCCCGTGCGCAAATACCTAAGATTACAAGGGCATTCATTAGCCTGCATTTCAGGACCTATTTGCAAAACCACCTTCCATGATATCAAAATATCAACACATCATTCAAATGTAAGAAATCTAGTGTATAAACTATACTATGCTAAAGGTCCAGCTTTAGAATGAGCCTATTTAAACTTCTGCATGGCACACCCAAAAACCTACAAGAAGAAATCAACCGTATCCAGAGAAAATATTTTGGAAGTGAAAGCCACGTACAAAATACAATAGTTTTAGCACAGACTAGCAACAATTCTGCACATGGCAACCTTCTATTACACACATACAAAAAAGAAATACTAAAATGTTAACGTACATCCGCTGAAGTACCAAGCCATGTGTGTGTGTGTTGCCGCAGAACTTTTTACAAAAGTAACACAAAAACTATATAGCCATAACATACAAAATAGAAGACAATGAAAATTCCAAATGGTTTGAATTAGCTTTCTACCTTTTAGCAGAAAACAAATACGAAATAAGTGAACCCTTAATATGTTGCAGTTACTGCACTACAAAACTTGACAACAACCAAACTCCTTCACATGCTAGCACAAGTAACTTGGAATTATTCCCACTACCAAAACCCCTGCAAAAACACAATTTGTATGAGAGCATCATAATTCAAACAGTACACCCATTTCAAGCAATAATACGCCTTCAACCAAAAACAGCAAAATTACCTTCCTCTGAATCGGTGAAAGGCATTTGTGGCAAAGTAGTTTATTTGCCATTAGATCTGACAGAAAATTTGCACACTCTAGGAGTGCAACGTCCAACAGAGCATTCTTTAATTGTCTTAGTACATGGTGTACCAACAAAAGACAAAAAAAATTGGCAACAACTTGTGGATTTACAGAAAGTTAGACAAGCCTTGCAATATCTGAAAGACAATAATGAATACTGCAAAGAAATAAATATTGAAGAAAGCTTAAGGAAAACAACTGAAATAATTCAAGAATCATCAGAAACTGGTCATTTTGAACTTTTGGATCCTGCTGCAGTATCCACTCTTTTGGACCATTATACAATTCATCCATTGCACTCTAATGAGAGCATAGATGATGCACTAGAAACTTACCAAATGCGACAAACCAAAGGTTCACCAATGAGCATATGGGAAAAAAGTATAGAAGCACGTGCTTTTCCACTACCATTTCCTACTGGCAAAGGAAGACGATACGATGATAGACCCACTCAGATAACAGCATCAGAATACTGCTCATTACGAATGTATTCTGAAGATCCCAGATTTAGACAAAGTGTGGAATACATATTCCACCTACTCTTTGAAAGTGAACTAGCAACCCAATGTTACGGAGTTGCACACATATTGAAATCTGGAATCTACTTTCATAATATGTCAGCTATGCAATTAATACAAAAAGTGCAAGAAAAATATGACGTTTTACAATCAAGCATAACTAATCTGTTTCCAAACATGCATGGTACAAAAGAATACTGGTTCCGACGTCACGGAGATGTACGTTTTATGATCAGAAACCTTGGATCACCCACTTGGTTTGTTACATTAAGTTGTGCAGAATATGCATGGGAAGATTTACATAATGTCCTATGCATATCAAACAACAACAAAACCAACATAGATATACTAACACCTGGAGAACTTTGCTCTCTAGATCCTGTAATTGTTTCAAGATATTTCCACCATTGTTTCATTGCTATGCTACATTTTATTTGTAATAAAACTGTTCCTCCCCTCGGAGAAGTGCAACACTTCTTTTGGAGAAAAGAATACCAACCCAGAGGAGCACCACATATCCACATGCTTTTATGGATTAAAGGTGCACCTAAATTTGGTCAGGACAGTGATGCCACTGTTTTGCAGTTCATCCAAAAATATGTCACTTGTGAAATCCCTTCACAAACGAAACATAGTGACCTTCATGGGCAAATCGTACAATTTCAAAGACACAAATGTGGCAAATATTGTCGTCGCAAATACAAAAACAAAGGGAAATACTACACCAAATGCCGCTTTGGTTTCCCTAGACCAGTTACAGAAACAGGTGAAGTGAACAACTTCATGTCTTCAGTTCGACACAGTGTTTAAGGTAATTCACCTAAGAAAAATAAAAAGAGCAGAAGAATCAAAACATATCAATGATTACAATGTAATCTTTGCCCTCACATGGATGCAAACATAGATGTGCAGTACATTGCAGACAATTCCACTGCAGTTGCACGATATGTTAGAACATACTTAACAAAAGCAGAAGAAACAGAGCTGCAAGACCTCTGGAATGACCTATCATCAGACAAAACACTATCTCAGAAATTGTACAGCCTAGACATAAGAATGCTCTCTCATAGAGAATGTGGCGCCTATGAAGCTGCAGATTGTTTAACTGGTACTGCTTTGTATGGAAAATCAGAAAATATAGTATGGTTAAGTCTTGGTCCTGCTAAATCTAGAAAAAGAGTTCTCAAATCATATGAGGACATAGAAACAATAGCCAAAAATGATCCAAACAGCCAAGACATTTTGAAAAACAATTTACTAGACACATACTACCCAAACAGGAGTACCACTTTGGAAACCATGTGTCTATACCACATAGCCCAAAACTTTGCATACAAAAATGATATAAAACCAGATGAAAGCAAAGGAAGATATAGGGTGACAGATTGTGAAGGCAGCTTAGTGAAACTTACCAAACAAAGCTTAATTAATCATGTCAAATTGTCATTAAAAACTCCTCAACAGAAAGAACTATATTACATGTCCCTGCCACAACTTTTTAAACCATGGAGAAAAGAAGAAGACATACTAGATATCTATGACTGCTATGAAGACGCTTTCAAAGCAAATGAAAGCACTATCACTGATGTTCACTTTACGCAGTACAAAACAATGTTGCACAATGAACAACAACACGAAGAGGAACTCCAGGCCCAACTAGATAAGGACACTTCGGACAGTAGTCAACCTTCTGTAACAGGAATCCAAGAACCACTAGAACAGCCACTAATAGCAAATGAGGCAGAATTAGCTATGACAGAAGTGGAAAACACCATGTGTCACAATGAAGAAGACACAGAAGACTGAACTGTACTACAATCGAAACTTTACAAAGACGAGTGCACCATTTTTGAAGAAGTAGCAAAAGAAATTGCACAGGTTGTACAACACGAAAATAAAGAATGTACCTGCCAAAATTACAAACCTATACTGCTGTACGTCAGTGGTGAAGCTGAGTCAGGCAAAACATTCTTAATCAAAATCATCAGCAAGTTCCTTCAACAATTGACAAACAACAAACTGTCAGCTGTTGTAACTGCCCCACAGGTTTAGCTGCCTACAACATAGGCGGTGTCACTTTAGGCCGACTACTACTCCTTCCAGTAGGACACCAAAACAAATTAGACTATTACAAACTTTCTACAGATGCTGCAATGGAACTCCGCAGAGTATTAAAACAAATGAAAATGCTACTAATAGATGAAGTGAGCATGGTCTCCAAACTAATGTTGGCTTTGATTTACATCAGATTACAAGAAGTACTTAAAACAAACTATGAAGAACTCTTTGCAGGAAAACACATTATCGTTTTTGGAGCTTTTCTACAATTGACACCAGTGAAAGGTGAACCTATTTTTAAAACCTTAGGACACAAACTCTGCCGTAAAACTGTTGGCAGCATAGGGAATGTCAACCTTTGGCAACATTTCCAATACAGAGAATTAACAGAAAACATGGTTTAATCTGCAGACCTCACTTACGCCAACATTTTAAAAAGTATTAGAATTGGTGTACTATCTCAAGAAGCACAAGCAATATTGAAAACCCGGCACATCCATGCTCTTTATGGCGATAACGCATGTGCTACTGATGTTATGGAACAATTAGCGCACAAAAATGTCAATTGTATTGACTTAATGCCAACTCTTGCAAGCTGTTCCAAATTCAATGAAACAATATTAAAAAAAGAAATGCAACAAATAATTGCAATTTGCTCTACAGACAAACTGGACGCACATGGTATGACACTACCCATGTGTCAGCAAGCCACAACAAGACTAAATACCTTAGAAAATTCAATCGCCAACACAGCTGGGTTGAAAAAAGTATTAAAATTATCCTTAAATTGTAGAGTAATGCTGAAACGTAACCTTGACGTGGAGCAAGGAGTAGTTAATGGGGCACTAGGTACAGTTGTTGGCTTTCGAACATACCCACGTGACAACAACATTCAGTTTGTCAATATTCTCTTTGACAAACTTGCAAAAGTAAAAGGGATAGGGTGCTCAACAGCTCGATTCCTTCTCTTCAAAGACATGTATGTACGTAGAGAACAATTTTCTCGAACTCTTGCATATGCAGTCACCATTCCTAAATCCCAAGGTCTTACCCTAGACAAAGCATTGATAGATATTGGAAATACAGTCTTTAAAGAAGGCATGAGCTACGTAGCATTATCATGCTTATGTACACTTGACGTTCTATTTCTAATCAACTTTGATGCAAGTAAAGTGAACACTGATATTCCTTGTATTTTAGAATACAATAGACTGTGTTCACTGTACACCGCCCCCATCTAAAATCATATCCTGTTCCACAAAAAGTAAAACGTTGTAAAAGAAAACTAATTCAAACAGAAATGCAACAGAATCTGATTGCAAATCCTTCAAAGAGAGTAAAAGAAGCAAATACTTCATCAATTACCACAACCAAAGAAGAACCTATTAGTAAAAGTAAATCAGGAACACAAACTCCGAAAAAATCACTCGGACACAGAACTATCTGGTCCATTCAAATTTTAAAATGAAACTGGTGTAAGTTGCTATGCAAATATAGCAATGAATATTCTATTTCAATTGCCACCAATTGTTAACAACATTTACTTACACAGTACAGACCAATTGTGTTTGCAAATGTTAGTCCTTCATAGAAAAGCAACAAACAATCCTGACAACACGTATAGTGTTCACGGAATAAGACAAGAATTGGACTACTGTTCTGGAATGGTGAGGTTCACTATAAACTCACAACAAGATCCACAAGAATTTATAATGTACTTACTACAAGTACTGGAAAACAAAAACATACCTATAAATGAAATTTTCCAGATTTCATACATATGGAAACATACTTGCACTCTCTGCAGCAATGTGACACAGGAACAAATCCCTAAAGATCGACTTGTGTATGTACCCATACCTAATTGTGAATCCATTCCATTTCAGCAACTTGTACACAATGCAAACCAGGGCAGATTAGGTACTATCTGCAATTCAGATAATCGCTCCACCTTACTGATACAAACACATAGTAACTACATAATACTAATGCTTCTACGTTACAATGCAGATGGTACCAAAAACGACTGCAAGCTGACTGGATTAACACACAGTCAAGTGTCACTTGGTAGGAAAACCTTCACAACAATAGGTATAATCTACCACGCAGGAGCCACAACCAATGCAGGTCACTACAATGCATATATCAAAAAGAAATGTGGATGGTTCGAATGTAATTATAGTAGCATTACTCTAAAGCACGGATTACCATAAAATCTTACAAACTTAATAACTAATGTGTACTGCAACATTAACAAAAATTCAATTAAAAGACTATTAACAGTTAGAATACCCCAACAGGTATCTATCTAACTGCCCAAGATTGTATAACAACCACACATGTAAATGAATACCACTGAATTGTAACACAAGATACACAGTTAGAATACGCCAACAGGTATCTAACTGTTTAAAAATCTGCAACAAGTCAACATATAGAACATTACCCGGAAACAACAAGTGAACACTCAAAGGAAACAAAGAAATAGTTTGAAGCTTAGCAAAGAAAGGTTTTTTTTAATCCGACAAGGATTTCTTTTCCCCCAGACCCAATGATTTGAAAAACAAACACAGAAACTGAGCAAAATTCACAGTACACTGGTTTCTAAAGTAAATATGAGGGTAAAAAAAGCTAAAATGTCTATTATACAATGTAATAAGTCTTTATAAAATACAAACACTAACATGCTCTTTTCTTTTATCACAGAAATTGAAACAGAATATTTCCTCCAAGTACTAAAGTCATGTAAATAATATATTGAATCTCAACAAATGAAACAGTAAGTATAATTTCACACATTTCATACATATTCAAATCTATACGTGTTATCTGTGGGTGTAATATGGTGCAGTGGCTGTGACCAGGGCCTAGAGTCGTGGATGTATAACCCACGGCCTACGGTCTGCGGCCATGCAACCAAGACTGTAGGTCCTACCCACAACCACCGCACCTTATCAAACCCATGGTGGCTTATAACTTCACTGCTTATAACTCTGGACTTGGGTGCGGCCATGCACCTAAGACTCTAGGTCGTGCACACAACCACCGCAGATCACATCACACACATGCTAACCTATAACTTCAGTGCTTATAACTTCAGTCTTGGGTGCAAGACTCTAGGTCCTGGCCACAACCACTGCAGCATATCACACACATTGTGGTTTATAACTTCAGTACTTACAACTTTGTTCTTGGGTGCATGGCCTTCAAATTCAGAGTAGGCCATATACGTTTTTTGCAAAGTTTGGTGAGGATTCGTCCAGGGGGAGCAGAGTTATAAGCCGCCCAAAAAGTGCTCTTCCTATGGAAACAGCAACTTAACCATAACTACACGGCCACTAGCGTGGCCGTGTAATATGCATATTTGGTCAATTGAAACTAAATTGAGTCAATCAAAATGTAAACCTTTAAAAAGAGGTTGGTTTAACAATGGCATACCAAATGCAATAATAGCAATTAGCAATTGGAAAATGCAAGACAAACTTTATTTAGAATTATTCCTATACAAACAACGACATACTAATTTTAAAACGTGCCCGAGTGGAACTTAAAACGTAAATGGGAAGAATAATGCATTTAAGGCACCACTTGCTACTCTGGCATTTCCTGGTGACACAAGAGGTGGAGCGCAGAGCAGAAATAAGATGTCTGTCCTTCACACCTCATCGGTCTCTGGTGAACACATGTTTCTATGAATTCAGCTTGGTTTTTTTTTCACCTGGTCTAGACCAGATAAATTCCATAAGAAACCATTAGTAAACCCTGCCAACAAATCGTATTTGCTTTACTCTGCGGTGGGAAATGAGAGAGTAAAAGCGATTTTGTCTTGCTTATACTCTTTCCTTGTGCACTCCTCCTCATGGACCTTTAAAATTAGAAGCAGGAGATCCCACAACGCGCAAGTGCTACCATTGGTGGTCTTCTGGAAGTACCTGTCGTCTCATGTAAAAGTGGCTGGTTTGGGGGCATTTACTAAACTCCACAGGACCGTAAAAACAAGTAACTTTGCTTTTATGATCTGTGGAGTTTTAATTATCTCTGCAGGCGGAGTGGGAACACAGAATGGGATATGCATTTTGGCGGTGTGTTGCCGCTCTTTCTTCAAATACCACTGTCATTTTTTGCCAGCATGTATTTTCGGGCTGATGAAAAAACAATCGAATTCCTACTTCTGGTTTCTCCACCTGGTAATCCATTTGAGTAATGCCACCTGGTAATCCCAAAGAGTAATTTGGGGGCAGCATGTACACTTTTTCCAAAACGTATTGGAAATGTGAAGAGTAAAGGTGTATTTCTCTTTTCATTTTCACTCCATTTTGGAAATGAACAAAATTGTACAGGGGACATTTTGCACGCTAGTGAAAATTGACAGTCTCTTCAAGAGCAATTTGGGTTTTCTATAAAATAATCTCCAATACGTGAAAAATGAAAGCATTGAACTGTTGTGGGCAATACTGCGATTGAAAGGTCTAAAGAGGAAGTGAAAGGCCGTCACAGCGGTATATGGCTCCTTTAATCACCTATATATATGCTAGCTGAAAGGCTACTAAGATCCAAGCACGACAGCAGCAGCCAGTTATTTTTTCAAAATTCGTATGTTGAATGAAGTTTGAATTTGACTACAAAAACTCACTCAGCTTTTCCTTGTTGGCTGCATTTGAGTAAAGATGGCCAAAACCGAAAAGGAAACAGCATCTGGTTCTAAAAAGGAGGAGTCCTCTTTCCATTTCTGTTGTGATGACACAGATGAGGCAGACACGCAGCTGTGAAGCTGGAGGATGAAGAAGCAAGCTGCCTGCTTAACACGAAATCCTGACCTGCCAAGCCACAGCATCTACTTCAAGAATACAAGAAACCCCAGACATGTTTCAGCCTTTCACGGATTCTTTAATTAAGTGCAGCTAGATCCCTTAAGCTCTACATCTAAGGGGCCATATTGGGACATCCCCCTTCTCACATAGAGAGACTTACTATAAATACCAAACAGTGGTAGATGGAATGCACTGCTTTTCTCATATCCATACACATTTCTATCAGCAGTTTCTAGCTTCCAAACAGTTTTGATTGCTTCTACTTAATCACAGATGTGTACCAAAATTATACAGATCAGTCTTTGTCCTGACGCCAGTGGGAGAAAACCTACTGGAACGAATTCTTGACGATGACACTGTCGTATACAGCGGATGAAATGTGCCATTCTAAGTCATTTCACAAATCATCTAAAATGCATCTGATGAAAACATCAGATTTTAATGTAAATCTACATCAAAGCTCAACAGCTCTTCGAAGTTTCGGTTTAAATTGTGTTTTGTCAAAACATAAATATAATAGACTTCATGACTTCCACAGTTTCAGAACAAAGGATAGAGAGCTTGGCTCTGCATCAGCGATTTGCTGATATCGCCTGAACACCTAATCTTAATGGATACATGGTGAAGTAGGAAGATTAACCCTCGGGACTGAAGTAGAAAGCAATAAGCAACAGCTCCAGGACGGATTCTGTAAATAAAGTTAAAAAAGCACATGAAAGTCTTCAGATAGCCATGAGGCAACAGAATCTTTACAAAAAAGGTGCGTCCTTTAAAGTTTTCTTTGAATGAGATTACATGTCCAACGTAGTAAATCAGTTCCATAGCGAGCCTTCCCTAAAACGTGTCTCCTTTTTATGTCCCAGGCTTCCTAATTTATATCTGCTCTCCCCATGTAATTCACATTTATGACTGTGACCAGCGGATAATTCAGTTCCAGGCAGCACCGTTACTTCATGACCCTTGGCTGAAACTGGAAACGCAAAGTGAATGAGCTGTGACACCTGCCAATCTAGCAGCCAATCTGGCGGAGACAGGAGCAGGGGCTTGGATGCATTTAAATACCACTCTAACTCTCGGCCCCCGCAATACTAAAAACCAACTGTGAAGGGTACCTTAAATTGTAATGGGTGTTTCTAAAATGAAGTTGGAATGGATTTCCTCTTATCGTGGATGCAATGATTCTAATCGTGCTCAACCGGAAAGGACAATATTTATCACTTGCTATGTGTGGGTGAGTGAAACAGAATCTCAGATTGCAGATGCACAAAATTGAAAAATGGCTGAGGCATACAGGAATTTAAACTTGCCTCTTTTGAAAAGTTTTTATCAGCGAACTTTGAGATGGCGAAAATCTTGCCACTGGCCCCATGTCATGAGGTCTACTCTGGATGTTTGGCAAGCCCCACTTTGTGTCGAACAAGGTTTGGGTGTGGTAAGTCTTACTGGGCCAGGTGGCGAGCTGGCATCAAGTCGGGTCGAAGCGGGCCAGAGGTTCTGTTCGAATGTACCATAGTGCGGATGACTCATCAAGGTCGGTTCGAAAGTCAATTAATTTTGAGACGTTGTTAAAATTGCTAATTCGAGTCAACGAGTAACACATTGCACCAGCAGTTTGAGTCGAGGTCCGGTGGTTCGAATATGTGATCATTGTAGTCTGATGCACTGTTCGAAGAAGGGGTGGTATGAAGTCTTCTGCAGCTCTGAGCTGGTTTTTCGAGCTGAACAGGTGATCTGCTCTACTTGGTGCGATGCAGTATAGCACCAGTTTGGCAGATGCATGGTTCCTTTTGGTCTGATTTTGGAACATGATTTGAATGTGGTTCAATAGGTGATGCAAACAGGGATCCTGACTCTTCTGGCTCTTGGACTACTGGGAAAACTAGTGCAGGTGACTATTGAACAAGCTGAAGCATTCTCAGTCTCTCCTGTCCTGAGCTAGGGAGATTTACAAGATGAATGGTATGACTTGGTCATCACCAAGAGTCACCTCAATGTGCCATGGGAGTGCGTCGGGAGCAGAGCCTCCCTCTGCCTTGGAGAACTCATTCTTAGCATCAATATCTGAAGACTTTGGAAAGATCGACTTTCCCAAAGATGGTCCCAATGAATTCTCCCTTAAGTGCTGGATTGTCTAAAACTGGGTCAAAGAAGGGGGAGATGCTCTCTGTTTTAGGCCACAGACCACATAGAACTGAAGGGCATAGTCTGCTTTAAGGGGTCCAATCCCTGTCCTTGTGACAAGAGGTCTTTGCCTAATTGCATCATACCCAAAGTGCATTGTGCTAAAGGAAGAGTCGGAGGCGGGAAGGAAATAGAGTTTCAGAGAATTGCAAGATGGTTGAGTCCTCCCCCAACTATGCTGAGCTCCCTCTTGCTACACTAACACGGCTCCCTTCCTAGTCCAATAGCATCAAAGGCCCTTTGGTATGCAACACCATGGTGTGAGGCTACTCCTTTTTTGTGTGTGCCCTCTGAAGCCTCCTTCCCAGGCTACACCTACTGAGAGCTTCCTTGGGTGGATAAAGGTGTTACCCAATCTCACAAAGGATCAATGAGAGGAAGCTCCCACTGGTTATTGTCCTGCTGGTTGCAGCAGAGGCAGTCAATATAGGTAGAATACACACTGTCGGTCCATGGCTGGCCTGGGTTCACAGTGTTGGTATATGTATGATACAAATTGGATGGGGCCTTAATTGATACGTGAGCTAAGAGCAGCCATGCCCCAAAGCTCAGGTATGCCTTATATTGCAAGATCAAACTACCATCATGTTGATAGTTCATCATAATGATGTGGCTTTGCAACAGAGCAGCAACCGCTACATGCAGACCACACCCTGCAATGACTGTCACCACAGTTGTCAGACAGGGTTGCTGTGACCACTGAATCTGCTCTGTGACAACAGAGATCAGACACTGCAGATCAGGATACTGATGCAGCAGGGCACAGTTGTACACTATGCATTTGGCTTGGAGTTAATGAAAGGGGAATCTGTTTGGCACACCACCCTTTCTGAGATAGATCACCTGCATCATTTTATTATGAATAAAAATCCAAAAAGCTAGGGCTCTTATGTCAAATGGCAATCCTTCACATTGAGACGGAAAGCAAGAACAAATAAGCAATGATGCAAACAATGGGAAACATATGAAGATTGAAAGGAAAAGCAAGCATCAGCAATGGGGCCTCTGCTATGTCAGCAGTACACTCTTCCTGTTAACAGTACCTAAGATCTATCTTGACAATGAAAAAGCATTACCATCTTAAACTCGTGCTGCTGGATAGATAAACATGGAGTCCTTAAAGTAAAAAAGCAGTCCTGACTGACACGGAAAACAAGCCAGCCAACTGTGATGATCTCAGCATACAGCGCACCTTCTTGTGAAGATCCCGAGGTGAAGCGCTCTCACAGGATAGGAGAAGATGGGTTGGCACTGGAATATGCGCTGATAGAATTATTGACCTTGACACTGATCAGTATTGCTTGTTATTGTTTCTTACACACATGAAGATCAACATCCACCCTTGTTCTCTGACTTTGTGTTTAATAATGATACATACATGATTCCTGGGGTTTGAAATGACATGGGACATCAGCTTTTCGATTTTGCAGGAGGACATTGGTCAAGGATGTACATTTTATGCGTTGAGAATTTGGGCGTGAAGAAACACTTTTTTATCGCAGTACCGTTAGAGAGTTCAGACTTGGGAACATTCTGTGGCATTAAAGCATGGAAAATCGTCTATAGAGGAAATGAAACGCACAGGCTGTCATTTTCAACCAAATGTTCCCCATTCTCTTTCTTCTAACCCACCTACCTTCCCCCTCTTAGGCTACACACTGCATCCTCTTGGTTCACTTGTCTGCTTCCTTTACCCTCCATCATGCAGTTGGATTTTGGCTGCCTTTGCCTTTGTACTCAATCTTCTCCTGTAGCCTTCAATGATAACTCAATCTAACTTCTAACTGACTCTCCCCCTTCGCATCACATTCCTCGGACCCTGGTTCAAGGACAATTTTCAAAATGAACACTTGACACCTTTTTCAGAAAACCCTCTTTCTTTTAATAACATCCAAGCCATACTCCTCAAAACGGACACTCCCTTTCACCCAGGGTCTCCAGCTTTATCTATCTGCCACAGATTTGTGTGATTTTTCCGTCGCGGAAAAGTCAGCGACGGAAAACTTTGCATGAGAAATGTGCGAACCACAAAAGGTTTGCACATTTCCCCTGCGAACACGCATTCAAAACCCCTACATACCCACACCCCGACCCACACCCACAACATACCCACAACACTTCCCCACCCACACCCTCAACACACCCCCACCGGTTGCCAGACATTTGGTCGAAAAAAATTGGTCGACCAGACAAATGGTCGAACCAATTTGATCGAAAACCAAATGGTCGAATTTTTTTTATTTTTTTATTTTAACCCTTTTTTTTTTTTTTGGGGGGGGTCCCCCCCAACCCCCTTTT
The DNA here is from genome assembly GCF_040938575.1 of Ambystoma mexicanum. Lineage (NCBI taxonomy): Eukaryota > Metazoa > Chordata > Amphibia > Caudata > Ambystomatidae > Ambystoma > Ambystoma mexicanum. The sequence continues at coordinate 163,002,634 of NC_090941.1, read as the reverse complement.
TTTCTCTAAAAACCCCTTTTTATATTAAACGAAAACCCAAAAAATAAATATATAAATAAAAAAAAAATTCGACCATTTGGTTTTCGACCAAATTGCGTCGACCAAATTGCAGTCGACCAGTTTTTTTTCGACCAGTTGACTGGACACCACCCCCACCCACACCCCCAACATAAACAAACCCTACTTACCTTTTTTACACGCTGAGTCCCTGCAGCGCCAGTTCCCTTTCACTTCCGTGATCGTGATCGGGATCCGGCGTCGCAGGGTACTTTTTTTTTTTTGGGAGCTGCAGGGGTTTCCCCCGCAACACCCTGCTCACTCTACCACTCAGTATAGTGAGCGCGGTGTTACGAGGGACACCCCCGTAGTCTTTTTTTTTATTATACTTACCTACAGTGCTACCACCAAAGATTCAAACTTTTGGTGTTCGAAACTTTGGTGGCAGCATTTTTCAGACTTTTTGTACGGTCTGACCTTTTTTTCGGTCCGATCATACAATTCCATCTGCCTCACCTACTGCACAACACCTACTACCGTCCGCCACCTGCTATCATTCTTTCACTTGGTTTCTATAATGATGCGTTTATGGTTTTTGAAGCAGAATACATTTATGTTTGAACACATAATGCACAATCCTTCTTGAACAAGTTTTCCTTTATGACTAAGCACTTAATCTCTCGTTACTCTCAGCTTGCATTTCTTGCTTTCACAGAAACCTGTGTCTCCCCTCATGACTGTCCTGTACTAGAGGCTGTTAACACTGCCTCTGGTACCTTCTCACACTCTCCCGTACCAATTAGGAAGGGAAGTGGAGTAGGGTTCCTAATCTATAAGGCCATCGCTGCTTCACCACTGCCCCTTCTGACCACACCTCTTTCTCTTTTGAATATTTCACTATTCAACGCCTCCCTCCTAATCATCTCACACTCCTGGCTCTCTATCAACCCTTTCGCCCTCTAAACTCCTTCTTCTCAGACCTGAACCTTCTACTTGTGTTACACACTACAAAAATCCCATTGTCATTTTGGAGTGCTAAATCTTCCCAAGCCCCCTGCAGCCACCTGCCTTGAACTGAATTCCTTCCAATAGGACCACTCCCTCTGCTCTCTCCATGACCAGCTCAAATGTCTCTGCAGTGAACTCTCTTGATATTGTCTTTCTCTCTACATCATTGTCCTCTTCTGGCTTCTCTAGTGACCCTTCTCCCTTTGATTACTCTATTGTTCACTTTAACTTCTCTGTCCATCCCACCCTCTACTCCTCCTCTCCCCTCTTCAATGACCACAAGGCAATTCAAGCAGGACTCTCCAGCCTGTTACCTTAATGATGCCAAGACCCCCCCCTGGTCTCTCTCCCGCATTCATGCCTCTTCCACTGGCCGTGCTTTTTCTGACTTTTATTTTGATTAATGACTTCCTTTTTTCAACACTATCCTACACACACATTCACACCTTCCCACCCAGTGAGTAAGTCTTAGATCACCTTTATGATGTAGACCATCAATACAAACATGCAGCGTTGCCTACTGTGCAGGCACACATTCCAGACCTCCACCATACACCAGACTACAAAAAGTCCCTCGCTGTTGTTGCCTCTGAACTGGACCGCCAAATTATCTTACTTAACAAACTTAATATTCTCCCATCACTATCACCCCTACAAACTTTCTCCCACACTACAAACTTTGATAACACCTCCAAACCTAAATATACATTGCCTCTGCCCAGTCTGCTGATGACTTTGTGTGTTGCTTTTCCTTCATAATTTCTAAAATACATGACACTCCCACAGTCATCCACGCCATCCCTTCTCCATCCTTCTTCAGTCCACCACCTCTCCTCTTTACCATTTCTAATCTTGACTACTCCTACCCTATTTGTCTTACTGAATTAGCACTCACCCCTTGCAGCACCAACCCATTCTGCGCCCCTAGGTTTGCATCACAAAATGTCAAACATGTAGACTCATTTACCTTCCAAAATCACTCTGAACTCTTTAACCTCTCACTCTCTCCACTGGACTATTCCCTGCCTCCCTCGAATCTGCATCTGCAACTATCCTCCACTTTTGAGAAATGCTCTGCTGACTCAAATGCCCTACTGAACTATCACCCAGGTTGCCATCATTCAAAGCTCACTGAGTTGTGGTTTTCAGCCGGTCATAAAAGACAGAAGGATAAAGGCATTGGAGATTCACTTCAATCTGGTGTCCACAATAAACACTTCATTGGGGCAGCACTATGCATGTATCCAACTTTATCTCTGATGTTCACTACTCCCAATTCTATTCTATACTCATCCTTTTGGACCTCTCTGCTGCTTTCAACACTGTTGACCACTCCTCTCTCCTCTTCACTCTCTAGGCCCTTGGGTTCCACAAATCTGTTCTGACCTGGAATGTCTCTCCTTCAAATTCTTCTGGAATGCAAAGAAATCTGAACTCTGCTCTTCATCTTCTATACTTCTGCACTTGGTAGACTTATTTGATCTTTGGCTTTCACTACCACCACTTGGCAGATGACACTCACCTTTATTTCTCCTTTCCACCCTCCACCCCAGTCATCTTGCAAAGCATTGTCAAATGCCTCACTGCAATCTGTCACTGGCTAGCTCTCTTCTGCCTCATAATGAACTCTTCCAAAAAGAAGGCATCTTTCTCCCATCTTTGAAAGCCTTCCCTCTGCCCTCCCTACCCTATTTCCTTCCCACCTCACCTTCTTGCTCACTCGACCAAGCCTCACAAACTTGGGTTTCTCAATGAAGCAACCTCTGACTGCAACAATCTATCACTTTTGCTGCTCAAATGAATGCTCTCAAAATTTGAAAAATGCATCCATTTCTTTTTGAAAATGTTAATCTCCACCCTCGTGCTCTGCAAACTCCCCTGTTGATCGCTCCTACTCCTTAGCCTGCCTCCCTCCTACTTACTCTTTCTAAACAAATGTATCAACTTTGCTTCACACACTCTCTACAGCCTACCCAGTAACCCCGCCTTCTACCTACCAACACAGTCTGGTTGGCTCTCCGTGACCAACTGATCCATTTTCAAGTGCCTTCTCTGAGGTTACAAATCTCTTGATGGTTTTGCTTTTCAGTACATGACAGATTGCATCTATGTCTATTCCTCCTCTGCACTCCACCTCACTTGCCACCTCTCACTTCTGTCCTTTCTCCTTACTTGCTTCATTAGAACCCGCCTCCCATCACAATCAAAAACCCAGTCTGACTGTGTTTCTCATCAAATCTCACCTTAACTTCACCTACTGGCCAAAGGGGACCTCCTTACTAAGTGTGGGTGTTCCACCCCCAGTGAGGAATTTCGAAATCTATTGCATGTTTATGGCTCCTGTGGCTTACATGGAAAAATGTAACCTTTGCAGCATTTTTTGCCACTGTGGATTTATGGAATCTTAAAGCATCTTTTCACCGGCCCATTGCCCAGTTTGCATGCCCCAGTGGCCAAAACACATGCAAATTAATTGTGTATCGGGCCCAAATTCACAAAGTCATTGATTCTCATGTGCATTGGCAGAAATTGTATGGATACGTTGAGGATCTTATTTGCATTACAAGGCCATTAAGACTCAGACAGTCCTGCCAATCACAGCACCCTGATCCTGGGACTCGGACCCAGTCACTGTAGAGTTGCACGTAAGATACCACCCTTAATACTATACATTGGGGGTAGTGATAGAACAGTAAATCACTTCTGTGAAACAGGTGTGCCAGCTATTGCTTTGAGAGTGAGGCTAACGACCAGGTGTTGTATATCTGCAGCTGTTGCTCTTTTTCACCGTCTCTTTCTAGGGGCCACAGCTATAGAAATCAGCGAGCACAGCACGACAGTGCACCAGTAAAGTGGATGATATGCTCACCACCACCAACATCAGCTAGTTAGTGATAGTCAGGGTTAAGGCAGGCTTTTAGTGATGGCAACAGTGCTTCTTTGGACAAATCTTGGAGTGAGGAAACCATGGAAGCTCCTGAGCAAGAGGTGAGTGTCCACGGTCCCAATCCAAGGCTCCACCAACAACACTACAGCATGCCCAGCAGAGACCTAATGCTGTTTGGAGTAAGTTCATCAGAAATGTTCTGCAAACACAAGTCTCATCACTGCAGCCCCAGCTGATTCCTCACATCCATCAGTCAGTAACCACCAATCAGCAAAGCCAGCTGTCTGGGCCTATGTTTGCTACTGCATGACCAAGACAAATAGTGTAATTTGTCCTATTTGCAAGACGTCAGTATAAACAATGTGGGCTATGCTGACTGACCACAAATCTGAGTGGGATTCAGCCACTGTCAACAATAAAACTCTAGGGCAACTACAGCACAGCATAAACAAGGGCAATGTGCCACTCGTCAGCTGACTCTGATGCAGACTTTGGTCAAGTAGATATTTTCTGACCACAAACGTCCTTTTGCCTGACAGGTTGAGGCTGTGGCAGTCCAAATGCTGGTTCTAGACCTGCTGCCTTTTTTCGTTTGGGGAGAATCCTGGATTTCGTGCAGTCGTGGCATGTGTTGCACTGAGATGTGCATTCATTCTCTCACAATTCAGTAACACTAAGTTATAGCTAAGCTTCACAGTGCACTTGAGGATTCTGAGGCTGAGATGGCGCAACTTACGATAGACATGTGAACAAGCCTGAAGTCACAAACTGTGTAACAGTGTCAGCCCAATAGTTGTCATTTGTGAAAGGACACAGCCCACCACATTGGCTTCGACCAGATGATACACAAGTTTGCAGATGTGTGCATACAACTAGTGGGCATTATTGAGGGCTTGCTTTGTTTCAGCTTCCCCATCCCTCCTGCTTCACCCCACCATTCCCTTCAGTGTCATGCAATAATGCCATTGTGTACGTTGTTACAATACTCCTCTTTAGTTTGCAGCACTTGCCCCTGTAAATTAATGTTTTTGTTGTTATGTTTTGTCCTTGGTCATTCTCCCACACCCTCATCAATTGCCTCACAACTTGTTCTCACTTTTGTGTTATTGCACATGCACCCTTCTGGGCAATGCCTCGACCATCTCTAAATGTGTTATTGTAAAGCATTTGATGTTGATATTGATATTTTATTTCTATCGTGCTGGTACACAAGTGTTTCAGAGCGCGACAAGGCAAGGGAGGGGAACAGGGGAGAATAAAACAGCAATCTGACTAGGCCCGGTGACATTGACGATGTGCAAGTGCATGGGAGACGGGGGGGGGGGAGTGCATGGAGGGGGGAGAAGTGGAAAGTGCAGAGCAAAGGAGATACAGATAAATAATAATAAATAAATAAATAAGTAAATAGTAAAGGCAACAAGCAGTAGTAGTGCAGCCAGCAATTGGCAAGTTCTGGGTTTAAGGCAGCAGACAGGGTAGGTCTGATAAGTGTCGGAAAAAAAAGGTGGGGGGTTGTATGGGTACAGATACAGACCCTTATGCAATGTGTGACCCAGAGGCAGTGCAGGAGGGTGGCAGGGTGAGCAGGTACCTGGGCCCAGAGGGCAGAGGGTGGCCAGGTGCACAGTACCAAGAGAGAACAGATCAGCTGGGGAGAGGGGGAGCGAAGGCAGAAGCAAAGATGAAGGTATTGAGGTGCTTCAGGAACCGGAGATGGTTCTCCTCAAGTTTTAGAGTGGCAGGAAGGCTGTTACCATTTAAATACTTCCCAAAAGCAAAACATAAAGATAAAACACAGACATTATTCCTGCAGCAATAATAGTTTTGAACAGCTATGTTTTCTTTGAAATTACAATATGGCCAAAGAGCATTTACCATCTCTTAACCGGCTCCATGCTGTGTACTATCTAGCCACCTTACAATTGAACCAGCAGGAAGCCTGATGGGCTACCACCAAGTGGGCTGGTGGGTGGACAGTGGGGATCTTGGTTTGAGGATCCAGGAAAGGACTCTGGGCCTCAGAGAACTTCTGCACTCCACAATCAGTCAGTCGCTCACTGCCTCACCCCAACCCTCCCCCTAAATTCCTTTCAGACGAAAACACACTACTCTCAAGCAATCTGGTTAGACTGCTCCATCTGAAAATAATTTCGGTGGTGGGATCCCAGGTTGAGCAATTTCCCATACAGCTTGGTAGTGAACCACCTTTTTAATTTCCAAATCCTTGCAGATTTCAAAATTTAAATACAGTAATCTTGCCCCCTAGCATCCTAAGAGGATAACACAAAATTTAAGATGATCAGCTTACCTTAATCTAATCATGTTTACAATTTTCTTTAAACATGACAAAGAGTGCATTTAATCAGTAGTACTGCATTTTAATTTCCTGCCTCATACCTTCATCAAATAATCCTAACACAAGTTTGAATTGCATATGTTGGTACCAATTTATCATTTTTTATGCCTGGACAGAGGTGGCTCTCCAGCTGCAGTGGTCGATGCAGGCTCCATAGAGATCTCTGGTGACCACATGTTTTTATGGATGTTACCTATACATCTGGTACACTTTATTATTTTATCTGCTCCATATTTCAGGGTATGTTCACCTGGTGACATAAATTAATTTGCCAGAGGAGGGGCGGGGTTTGAGCCCTTTGCTCACTTGTGTACCTGCTAGTGTGCTTTCCATGGTTCTAAGTGATCCGAACGCGGCTGATTTTGCCGCGGCCAGAAAGTTCGCATGAGAAAGCGCGAACTACCAAAGGTTTGCACCCTTCTCATGCGAGCACACTTACATACTATGGGGGCTGCAGGGGTGTCCCCCGCAACACCCCGCTCACTATACCACACATACAGAACCTTTGGTGGTAGCATTTTTCCGTCATATTGTACGGTCAGACCTTTTTTTTGGTCCGATCGCACAATACCCTTTCAGTGAAGCTAACTTTGCATGTCACTTTGTCTTATCTGAGCTAAGTATATTCATGATTCTCCATTGTCTGAGAAAGCAGGCTCACACATCAATGTATGCTGGTGACAATTAGGGGCACCTACAGCTAATGGGAACAGACTGCACTAATTGACTCTGCCCTCCATACCCCTCAGCGTTATACGTCACTGGCCAGCTGACATCAAAACTAATATCATTTGAGAACATAATGCTAAACCTTCTGACACACTTATTCTTCCTCCCGCCAAAGCAATGTACTTAATCATTTACCCAATGGCCTACCTTTAGTGCCCAATTCCACTTATGATGTGCCTTCATGGCACCGTTTCTTGCTTAACATCAACTTTTAGTCCATTACTGCCTCCATACTCAATGAGGTCCATGTAGCAATGTTGACAAAGGCAATGAAATGGGGGACATCTTAAAGTTAGTTTAAACAAATAACCTAAGGGGATATTTTGGGCAGTGACATAATAGGGACGTGGGCGACTTTATTCCATATATGGGTATTGTCCACCTGCAAATTTACTTTTCTCACTTTATTTTCAATGACTTATTTATTCATCATAATTTTCCACTTCACCCTCTAGTTCCGGCCATCATGAAATTATGTTTCCAGTTGATAATTGATCGTCATGGTGTTCATCAAAATTAAGCCAAGAATTCAGTCCTGAATAGCCCCTTTGCCTAAACGGCGATAATTCGGAAACAAAACAGGAACATGCACCAACACTGGGAGGCAGTTCACTGCATTGAAATTTTTATTTCAGGCAGTACCATGTTGTTCAACCAATGTTTTGCACATAATATGTAATGTGTCCAAATGTTTAAACAAGTAGTGTCTAATGAGTGGAATCCAGTGTATAAAAATAATAATGCTATTGTAGAGAAATTCCAAAATATAAGATTCAAAGGCACACAGGTTGGGTAGGAAAGGATATGTTTTTTCAGACCTTACTTGCACAGGAAGGTTTTTTTACAGGTACAGTGGTCTTAATGTTGCTATGTTATAAGAAAAATCATATTTTTCCTAATACAATGTGTATTAACATCTTCATGGCAGTCACAGAGACATTATTGCATGCAGAGTTCAGTACAATTCAATGAATACCTTCTAATGCGATTTTAATCCATTTTACAACATTCCTAAAAGCAACCAATTAATTCACCATAAAAAACACCTTAAAAAACATATACAAGTGACTTTGGGCCTCATCACGTGTTGGGCGGTATCCTGACGGTATTGCGAAGTTGGGTTTGTAGGGTGGCGGTCTGTAGATCAGGAGGAACAGTAGGTTGGATTGGTCTTTTATGTCGCCTGAGGGGAGCGGAGTGGAGCAGATGTAGTTTTTGTGTGGTAGTGCGATTCCTCCTCCTCCTCTTTAGTTTTCTATGTTAAAGTTTATTAGTTTGAAGTTGTCAGGTCAGTGTCGCCTTTGCTTAAAAGGTCATACATTTCTGTTTTGTGCTTAGCCTTGGATCGTACATTGAAAAGAGTCCAGTGTAGCATGTACGTTTTCTCTTGTTCTTTGTTGCATATGATTTCTTTCAGTTTGGGTGGTGTCTGTCAGATTATCGCTTCTTTCTTGGACACAGCTGTTATTTGTTGGTTGTGTTGCTGGGGCAGCTATCCCTTCGTTGAGGAGTTCAATTAAGTTGAGCGATGGGTTTCTTTGTTCTGATTTGTAGCAGTGAATGCTTGGTTATCTGTGTAGTATGTTTTGTATTGTAAGGGGTGTGGGTAGTTAGGGATTCTAACTTGGGTCTGATTCTTGTTGGGGTTTTTCCAAAAAATTTATTTGGAGTTGCTTTGTTCTGAGTGTTGTGGTATGTGGTTAGGTAGTCTGGTGGGGTCCACTATAAGATTCCTTCGGTCCTTAATTGTGGTATTTTTGTTTTCCATTGTGGTAGGATTGTAGATGGAGAGGTAATGAGCGATGTGTGCTGTTTTTGTTCTTGTCTTAGTCCATATCTGTTATCTGCTTAGTGGTGGTGGGTGGACATTTTTAGTTGTTACGAATTCTGGTAGGTGATTCCAGTTCAACGTGGTGCACTTTCATTTCTCTGTCTTGTTCTATTTTCCATTCTTGATTCTTTGAGCTTCTTGTATCATAGCATGTTTGTGGTCTTGATGTGTCGAGCTGTTGTGGCTTGATGTTGCACTGTGAGTTTGTTTGTGTGATTTTGTTGTTTTTAGTGGTAGGTTTCCTGATTGTGCAGCTCTCTGATGTCGTAGGTTCTATTGGTTTTGATCTGGCTAGGTGAGTCATGGTGTATAATGGTTTGTGGTAGGCGGATTGGTGTGGGTTAAAATGCAATGGCAGGTGCCTTCTTGTACGTTATTTGTAGTGTTTTGCTTTTGTAATCAATTGATATGCATTCATAATTTACAATTGTGCTCTGAAATTTGTTGTTGTTTTAGAGAATTCTATTGTTGGTCTGATCTTCAAAAACCTTTATTAATTTGTCACACATGTCCTTTTGTATATGCTGTATACTTTGATACCTTCTTCCACATATTGTGTGCAATTATTCTATGCACTCGTCAAATGGAGTCCTTCGGTTATGATTACCTTTAAAGAGTTGCAAATCATGTTGATTTTATAAAATACATTTTTTATTAGCTCTTTAAATTTGTGTGCTTACACTTTTTGACAGGTGTAATTTTGGGTATGACAGACTCTGACAATGAGTGTCGTCTTTCCTGTTGATTGAATATATTTTACCCAGTTGGTTGAATGTTGACTTGTTAGACCCCAGCAAACACTGGGTTTCTGGTGTTGTGTCACAGCAGGTCTCACTATACCATAATGAGACCCTGGGCCACTTTCCATGGCTTGTGGCCATGGACTGTGGCTATAACTCCTGGGGCATGGGCTTCAGGCCCTGCAAAGCAACCCACAGAACCAACAAGTTTGCCAAAAGCCTCCCCCAAGTTGGAAATTGTGGGAACAATTTGTTAAAAAATGAAAATCCTATTAAGAAAACATACAAATACATGTTTCAGTCTACTCCCATTAATTTTCCCATTGAGAAAAAAGTGTTTTTATTAACATTTGTAGTGTAAAAACCGCTTGACAAATTTGGACCTAATAAGAAGACATTTGGGCGCAAAGTGTTGACTTAATTCCCATGACTGGTTTGGGGTAAATCCATCCAGTTCCTAAAATATTCGACAGAGAACAGTGTGCCCCCTGCTCCTTAAAACCTTTATGTCACTTTTTGTGCTTTGCAGAAGAGAGTCTGAGGGAGACTAACTACTTTCGATTTGCTAAATGAATTTGGATGACATTTTCTAAAGAAAAAGTTTGGGAAGACCCCCCACCCCCCCAAACTGGACATTTTGGGAACAATTTATTAAAAAATGAAAATGTTATTAGGAAAACATAAAAACTCACTTTTCATCCTACTACCATATATTTTCGCATATAGAAAAAGTGCAGTTTTTGAACTGCCATACCATGAAAACCACTGGGCAAATTTTGACCAAATAAGAAACCATGTATGTACACAGAATTGACTTAATTTCCTTGTTTGGTTTGGGGTAAATCAATCCATTAATTCTTAAAGTATTCGACATAGACGTGGGCATGTGCCCTGTTCATTAAAACCTTTATATGTATTAATGTTGGTGCTTTGCACCATAGAGGCTTTTAAGAAATGAAAAGCCACCGTTATGTTTTTGCTCAATCCAAGTGATTCCCGCAATATTACCAGTTGAAGTCAGAAATGAAAGAATTCAGTGAGGAAAAAGGGTGCCATCAAACTTTGGAATGAACCCCCCCACAACTTTACAGAGTCTAATAATGTTCTTAACATCAGAAAGAGACTCAAAACTCTTCTGTTTATATAGTCAGTCTTAGGAGAACACTGATTGTTTTGAAGGACAGTGCTAACATACCAATACCAATAGCAATAGTAATAGCAATCGCATCAGGCTAGAGGTCGGGAGTGGGAAAGAAGACACCATGTGAAGTCGCAGATTTGGGGGTTGGTAGGGGAGTCAGTTAAGGGTAGAACATTGTTTGGGTTAGCCTGGGTATACACGCACTCAGAAAGAATGTGCATCACACAGAGCATATATGTTATGTTAAAAAACAGAGTTGTCATATTTCAAAATGTAACTTATCAAACCAGTGACATCAATGATGTGATGCATGATGTAATTAGTGCCACCATCAGTGATGTCATCAGCGATGTCAGGCATGATGTTATTAGTGGTGTCAACAGTGTTGTCATATTTGATGTAATCATTGTGGTCATATGCTGCACAACAGTGGGCACATAGTTAAAGTGGACTTGCTCAAAATGAGATTGCTGAATTTCAGGGGTTTTGCAGTGTTAAATCTGATCACCTTAACTCTCTCTTAACAAAGGTTTCTTTCACTGAATATATATATATATATATATATATATATATATATATATATATATATATATATATATATGTTACACATCCACGGTAGTGGCTGTGTAGTTTTGGTTAAGTTGCTGTTTCCATAGGAAGAGCCCTTTTTGGGTGGCTTATAACTTCGCTCTCCCTTGACGAATCCTCACCAAATCTTGTAAAACAAGTATATGGGTCACTCTGAATGTTTTTGCAAAGTTTGGTGAGGTTTGGTTCAGGGGGGGGTAAAGTTATAAGGGGGGTCCCAAAACCATAGACTGAATGGGGAAAAAACTTTGCTCACGTCTACAGCCCAAACCGCTGAAAGGATTTTCACCAAATTTGGACCAGGAGCAGAGGCTTGGTCCCGAAATCGTGATTTTGCAAATTTGGTGAAAATCCGTCCAGTAGTTATTTATAAAATGAGCAAAAAATAGTTAAAAAAAATTGTGATATCTATGTTTGGTCCGCGGACACACTTCCCTGTTCGCTCCGCGGAGGGTGTCCTGATTGGCCTATCAGCTTGCGTCATGTCTGCGGACATGCAACGTGTTTGTTGATTGGACGGTGAAGAGCATGAAACACATCAGATTTTCGGGAACGCCCGCCATCTTGGATTTCTGGATGTCCGCGGACAGCGCAGTGAAATCTTGTTGAAAAATACTATTTAGTACAGTGTGTTGTTGTGTGAAAGTGTTTGGGGAGGTTGGGGGAGTAAGAAATGGGTTAAATGTTTTATTTATTTATGTGGTAGACCCCCCTGTTGTGTTCGCTTTGTCCGCGGACAACGCAGATGTTCTAAAATGTTCTAAATAAACAAAATGGGGGTGTTCTGAGGACACTACTCCTGTCTGTATTGTTCACAAGCAAGCTGAAAGTGTTCTAAGAACACATCATGTGTCCTGGGATGTTCATCAGTAAATAAAATGGGGGTGTCCTGAGGACGGTATGCCTGTCCGTTCTGTTCACAAGCAATTTCAAATTGTTCTAAGAACACATGTCGCAAGCATGTTCAAAGTGTTCTTAGAACACATTATGTGTCCTGGGATGTTCGTAAATAAACGAAATGATGGTGTCCTGAGGACACTATGTCTGTCCATACTGTTCGTAGGCAAGCTGAAACTGTTCTAAGGACACTCATGATGTCCGCGGACATTAAAAGTGTCCATACGGCATAGTTGAAATGTTTGATTCTATGGCCACAATCACCGCAGCATATCACACCCATAGTGGCTTATAACTTTTGTATCCAAGAACAAATTTATAAGCAGAGAAGTTATAAGCCACTATGGGTATGATATGCTGTGGTGGTTGTGGGCAGGGTCTATAGTCTTGGGTGCATGGACAAGATCAAATTTATAGGCAGCAAAATTATAAGTCATTATGGGTGTGATTTGCTGTGATGGTTGTACTTAATATAATATAAGTACTGTTTGCTTTAGTAACTGTAGTACATGCATTTCTTGTTTATTTCTGTGATAAAAGAAAAGATCATGTTAGTATTGGTATTTTGTAACAATTTATAACATTGAATAATCAACATTGTTTTTTTTTTTACCCTCATATTTAGTAGATTACAAATCAGTGTACTGTGCAATTCGTTCAGTTTCTGTGTTTGTTGGTAAAATCATTGGGTCTGTGAAATAAAAAAATCCATGTTGGATTAAAAAAAACACCCTTTTTTTGTTATGCTACAGTCTATTTGTTTGTTTGTTTTCAGTGTTCACTTGTTGTTTCTGTCTAATGCTTTATATATTGGCTTGTTGCAGATTTCTGGAGCAGTTAGATACCTGTTGACATATTCTAACAGTCTATTTTGTGTTATAATGAAGTGGTATTGATTTATCTGTTCAGATATTGTAAAATTGTGGGGTAGTTAGATACCATTTGGTGTATTCTAACTGTCTATTTTTTGTTATAATGTAGTGGTATTGATTTATCTGTTTAGTTATTGAAAATCTTGGGGTAGTTAGATACCAGTTGGCGTATTCTAACTGTTTTTTTTTTTATATAATGTAGTGGTATTCATTTATCTGTTTAGTTGTTGTAGAATCTTGGGGCAGTTATATAGCTGTTGGCATATTCTAACAGTTTATAGTTTTCTAATAAAAGTTTAGTGAATGTTTAAGTACAGTTTAGTTAATACATTTTGGTTTTAAGAAGATTAAATAAGTGTTTGTAATCTCTGCTTTAGAGTAATGGTACTATCATTACATTTGAACCATCCACAATTCTTTTTTATATATGCAGTATAGTGACCTGCATTGGTTGTGGCTCCTGCGTGGTAGATTATAGCTATTGTTGTGAAGGTTTTTTTTACCAAGTGATACTTGACCATGTGTGAATCCAGTCAGCTTGCAGTTGTTTTTGGTACCATTTGCATTGTAACGTAGAAGCATTAGTATTACGTATTTACTATGTGTTTGTATTTGTATTAGTAAGGTGGGGAGATTATCTGTATTGCAGGTAGTACATAATCTACCATGGTTTGCCTTTTGTACAAGTTGCTGAAATGGAACGGATTCACAATTAGGTATTGATACATACACAAACCACTCATTGGGGATGTGTTCTTGTGTCACATTGTTGCACAGACTGCATGTATGTTTCCACATGTACGAAATCTGGAAGATTTCATTTATAGGTATGTTTTTTGTTTTCCAGTACTTGAAGTAAGTCGATGAGACATTCTTGTGGCTCTTCCTGTGAGTTTATAGTGAATTTCACCATTCCAGCACAGTAGTCCAATTGTCGTTTTATTCCATAAACACTATACGTGTTGTCAGGATTGTTTGTTGCGTTTCTATGAAGTACTAACCTTTGCAAACACAATTGGTCTGTACTGTGTAAGTAAATGTCAACTATTGGTGGTAATTTAAATAGAATATTCATTGCTACATTTGCGTAGCAATTTACACCATTTACATTTGAAAGTTTAAATGGACCAGGTAGTTCTGTATCTGAGTGCTTTTTTTGGAGTTTGTCTTCCTTTTCTGAAGAAGTACCTGGTTTACTTTCCCTAATAGGTTCTTTTTTGATTGTGGTACTTGATGAAGTATTAGTTTCTTTTAATCTCTTTGAAGGATTTTCAGTGACATCCTGTTGCATTTCTGTTTGATTTACTTTTCTTTTAGATAATTTTACTTTTTGTGGATTAGGATATGTTTTAGATGGGGGGTGTATAGTGAACAAAGTCTATTGTATTCTGAAATGCAAGGAATATCGGTGTTTACTTTACTTGCATCAAAGTTGATTAGAAATAGACCGTCAAGTGTACGTAAGCGTGATAGTGCTACGTAGCTCATGCTTTCTTTAAAGACTGTCAGGGTAATTCATAGAATTTCGCACAAAAGTGGCGCACGCGGCTGGCGCACAGTGTGCGCGTGTTAATGTCTGCGCCAGCTGAGTGCGCTAAAATCGATATCCGCGCACAGAGTATTCATGCATTTTAGCCTCCAAAACCAGCCGTGGCGCAGAGTGGCCCAGCGACCCTGCAGCAGCGCCAGTTACGCCCCCAAGAATGCCCTCGCGCAAGGAAAAGCCATCAAAATTCCCAAATCAGCGCAAAGGTCTGCGCCAACCCTGGCCCAGTATACTAGGCTGGCAAACAGCAAACGCCGAGCGGGGAACGTGTATTACTGGGGTGCACGGGAAGTTCCACACATGATTTCAGCAGGGTACGTGTATTTCTGGGGTGCGGGGAAGTTTAACATGTGATTACAGCAGGGTACGTGTATTACAGGGGTGCGCGGGAAGTTCCACATGCGATTTCAGCAGGGTACGTGTATTACAGGGGTGCGGGGAAGTTTAACACGCGATTACAGCAGGGTACGTGTATTATAGGGGTGCGCGGGAAGTTCCACACGCGATTTCAGCAGGGTATGTGTATTTCTGGGGTGCGGGGAAGTTTAACACGCGATTTCTGCAGGGTACGTGTATTACAGGGGTGCGTGGGAATTTCCACATGCGATTTCAGCAGGGTATGTGTATTTCTGGGGTGCGGGGAAGTTTAACACGCGATTACAGCAGGGTACGTGTATTATAGGGGTGCGCGGGAAGTTCCACACGCGATTTCAGCAGGGTATGTGTATTTCTGGGGTGCGGGGAAGTTTAACACGTGATTTCAGCGGGGTACGTGTATTACAGGGGTGCGTGGGAAGTTACACACGCGATTTCAGCAGGGTACGTGTATTTATGGGGTGCGGGGAAGTTTAACACGCGATTACAGCAGGGTACGTGTATTACAGGGGTGCGTGGGAAGTTACACGCACGATTTCAGCAGGGTACGTGTATTACAGGGGTGCGCGGGAAGTTCCACACGCGATTTCAGCAGGGTATGTGTATTTCTGGGGTGCGGGGAAGTTTAACACACGATTTCAGCAGGGTACGTGTATTACAGAGGTGCGTGGGAAGTTACACACGCAATTTCAGCAGGGTACGTGTATTTCTGGGGTGCGGGGAAGTTTAACACGCGATTACAGCAGGGTACGTGTATTACAGGGGTGCGCGGGAAGTTCCACATGCGATTTCAGCAGGGTACGTGTATTTCTGGTGTGCGGGGAAGTTTAACACGCGATTACAGCAGGGTACGTGTATTACAGGGGTGCGCGGGAAGTTTAACACGTGATTTCAGCAGGGTACGTGTATTACAGGGGTGCGTAGGAAGTTACACACACGATTTCAGCAGGGTACGTGTATTTCTGGGGTGTGGGGAAGTTTTACACGTGATTACAGCAGGGTACATGTATTACAGGGGTGCGCGGGAAGTTTAACACGCGATTTCAGCAGGGTACGTGTATTAGAGGGGTGCACGGGAAGTTACACACGCGATTTCAGCAGGGTACCTGTATTTCTGGGGTGCGGGGAAGTTTAACACACGATTACAGCAGGGTACGTGTATTACAGGGGTGCGCGGGAAGTTCCACACGCGATTTCAGCAGGGTATGTGTATTTCTGGGGTGCGGGGAAGTTTAACACGCGATTTCAGCAGGGTACGTGTATTACTGGGGTGCGGGCAAGTTTCACACGCGATAGGGCCTGTGCGAGTGGGGTACGTGTATTTTGGGGGTGCAGGGGAGTCCTACACGTGAATTGGTAGTGTGGGTCCTCCCAGGTGTTCCCTCTACACCCTCCACGGCCCCTGCAGGCAGACCACACCACAGGGGACTACCCCGCACCCCTGGTCATGTCCCGCAGGCAGCCCATCCACCATGGCCATGCACCCCAGACAAGCCACCTGTCCGCTTGCACCACTGATCACCAACTCATGTCCCCCTGGACCCCCACCTCCCAAGCACTGCAGGGCACCTGCCAGCAGGCACCCACTAATGTCCCTTTGCACACCCACCCCCCAGCAGAGTGGGGCACCTGCCAGCAGGCCCCCATTCATGTCCCCTTGCACCCCCACCCCCCAGCAGTGTGGGGCACCTGCCAGCAGGCCCCCATTCATGTCCCCTTGCACACCCACCCCCCAGCAGTGCGGGGCACCTGCCAGCAGGCCCCCACTCATGTCCCCTTGCACACCCACCCCCCAGCAGTGTGGGGCACCTGCCAGCAGGCCCCTACTCATGTACCCTTGTACCCCCACCCCCCAGCAGTGCGGGGCACCAGCCAGAAGGCCCCCGCTCATGTCCCCTTGCACACCCACCCCCCAGCAGTGCAGGGCACCTGCCAGCAGACCCCCACTCATGTCCCCTTCCACACCCACCCCCCAGCAGTGCGGGGCACCTGCCAGCAGGCCCCCACTCATGTCTGACTTATGTCCCCTTGCACCCCCACCCCCACAGCAGTGCAGGGCACCTGCCAGCAGGCCCCCACTCATGTCCCCCTGCCCCCAGGTCATGACGATCCTCAATCATGGCACTTATGGCCAGCCTCCCCAGCCCAAAGACCCAACCAAGTATTTCATCCACCCACATAGAAAAGGCAATTACATGATGCAACCCCATTGGCAAGTATTTAAATTAACACATGTCCGTCACACACACACAATGGTTGCAAGTGAATGTGAAAACCCATATCATGACATGCATGAAACCAATGAGATAATACCACATATGGAAGTATGAAGACATTTTTTTTATTAAAAGCAACATGAATGGAATTAAAATCAAACAAACAGCAATGGGAATAAAAAAAGAAAAGCTGCATGTCCGTAAAAAATGAAAAACAAGAAATCATAATCTAAAGGAAAGGTGTCCAAAGTCACAGTCCAACAAAGCAAATCCAAGGGAAAAACAAAAGTGGAAACCATTGCTCCATGGGGAAATCCAAAAAAAAAAAGATGAATCCAATAGTGAACTATATACAGATGAACAATCCAGGGTCCATGATCCCAACTGAAGAAATGAAACCTATCAAAAATACTACCTAATGAAAAACTATATACAGAAACGTGGTGCATTGTCCAAGCACAACCAAAATAAAGAAAAAACCAAAGGAAACTTAACACTATCTAACTATTTACAAGGGCAGCGGGCAAGTCCAACGGCTCACATTTTGATGTCCCGGGCCAGGGCATCATCGAACTCCTGCTCGATGTCCTGGAGGCGGTCCTCTTCCATGGCCCTGAGGGTTCGCAGGGACGATGACATCTGGAACTCCTGGTCCCTGCGAATGGCCTCGAGGCACTCGGCCCGCCTCAGGGCCCTAACCATGGAGTTCTACGCCCTGACCATCGTGAGCCATGCCTCTTCCGCCCGCTGCCGCTCCGCATCTATCGAATGGCCCAACCGCTGCCACACGGAAGACACTTCCCGTCCAGGGTCCACCTGTCCTCCGGCCGATGCCTGCCCCTCCGATGATGAAGGCCCCGAGCCATCATGGCTCCCACCTTGTTGCTGCTGTGCCGCTGCCTGTGCCCTGGCTCCTGCTGCCTGCACATCCTCCTCCAGCTGGGGTGCAGTTGTTGAGGTGGCCACCCCTGCTGGACGTCCGACTCCCGACTGTGACAGGGATGTGTCCTCCACCAGCATGGCCGGAGGGTCAGAGGCAGCTCCACAGGGCACCCAGGTGACACATGGGTGGGAAGATGGCACGGAGGACGACTGGCGCATAGGGGGTTCAGTTGAGGAGGGGGTCAGAACAAGGTCCAGAAAACAGAGGAATCCGGCCCTGGTGAGCTGTCCCAGTGGGTCAACGCAGTCAACGAGCCATGCGAGAAGATGTGCAGTCTCCTCACGAAAAGACTGCAGGTCAGCTCACATGGCACGTTGACTCAACGCCACCCCACCCAGGACAGGCTCAACCCGGTGCCGGATAGCCTCTTCCGCAGGGAGAGGAAGGCCAGTTGGTGTAAGCCTATCCCCTCCCTGAGAACGGGTCTGGACGTAGGTATCCCTGCTGCTGCAAGATGATGCAGTCACAGGATCGGGGAAAGGATTACACACAGGCACCTCCGCAGTGGCCTGTGCTGCCTCCTCTCCCTGCCCCTGCACTGCACCACTAGCACCAGTGGAATCCCCACCTTCATACCCCGTCTCTGTCCCTTGCACGGCCTCCTCCTCCACCAAACCCCCGACCAACCTGGATGACTCTGTGCCATCTTCCTCCGTCGGGCCCTGTGGGGTCTCAGCTGCCCCTTCGGCTGCCGAGGAGTCCAACTGAAACCTCCATCTCTTGGACCGCCCCTCGGCACCTGCGACCTGGAACGCGGCACCGGACTCCTCACTCCCCGACGAGATGACAACCTGGGAGGGGAGCCGGGCCTTGCGTCTCCGGCTGGCGGTGCGATCCCTGCCGCTGTGCTCCACAGCACCTTCTCCGCCCTCTTCATCAGTTGACGCTGCAGACAGGGAGAGATAGGAGACAGGCATCAGGGCACTGTACAATGGACTCATACACACATGACAGTTGTACATGAGTGGCATTGTCAAACTTCAGACATGGCATCACAATCCCCAACACA
Organism: Ambystoma mexicanum; assembly: GCF_040938575.1. NCBI lineage: Eukaryota > Metazoa > Chordata > Amphibia > Caudata > Ambystomatidae > Ambystoma > Ambystoma mexicanum. The sequence goes on along the minus strand of NC_090941.1, from coordinate 162,983,499 downwards.
CATGTCATTGCAAGTCACACACATGAGCTATTCCACAGCCATATTGCAACAGCCAGCACCATCCATACACATACAACAGCATGAGCAGCCAAAGGTGAGCCAGACATCACATGAAACACAGGGAGTGCAATAGACATGCACACACACCACAATTACATGCATGTGTACACCTCCGCCAACTGTCGCAGTGATGAGATTGGCATCCATGTCGCATCTGGCAATCAGTCTTCTACATATCAGTCTCACATGCATCCATGTTGCATCACTGTGGCGCCCATGTCAAATACACACACATGCACATGTACACTGTGCAGATACATGCAGCTGGAACCAACATCCATGTGTGACACCACAACCATGCCAACTTACATACACAGTAATCCAAACATGTGTGCTCACACATCTGCATTTGGCCTGCATGCTTACCCACACATACACCATCCATGTGTCTCACACATGAAAGGACTTGCATGTGTCAGCCTCACAGCCCTGTACATACACATCCATACATGGCCCTACAAAACCACATGTACAACCTGCACACTACTGGCACACCACCACACGCACAGCTTCCAATCAGTATGCATGTACACTTACCGCTTGACTCCAGACGGGTCTGCCTCTGAAGGACCTGGACGTGGAGCGCTGGGCATATGCGTTCCAGGACCCTCATCTGATGTTCCGACAGGTGGCCCCGGCGCCCCCTAGCATCCGCTGCCTTCAAGAGGCGCCGGCCCTTGTTGAGGGTCCTGGACCTGAAGTCCTCCCAGCGCTTCTTGGCATCTTGGAAGTCGCGGACTGCCACCCCCTCCGCGTTGATGGCAGTCATGATGTCCGTCCAGATCTGAGTCCATCCTTCCTTGTCGGCGGCCGACCTTCTGATGAGGGCATCATACTGCCTCAGGACTTGCTCCACCAGGACACCAACTTCGGTGGCAGTGAAGCTGGTGGCCCTCTGCCTCCCTGGATGGGGGTTGCCAGTGGTGCCAGATGGTGTAGTGCCGACATGGCAACCCCAGAGGCAGGTGTGGGTGGGCAACTGGGTCCTGGGGCTGGGCTGTGGAGCGATGGAATAGCAGTCGGGAGTCTTCGGTTCCAGCAGGGGTGGTCACAGCAACAGCACCCCGGGCTGACGTGCAGGCAGCAAATGGCAGGGCACGTGGGCAGCAGGCAATCAGGCAGCAGCAGATGGCAGGTGGGAGCATGCTCGGGGCTCTGGGGGGCAGTAATTCAGCCTTCTGGGCAGGAGCGTGGTCTTCCGTGTGCGAACGCGTGGCCAGCTTGATAAGGAGTGATTTGGCACGTGAAAATCTTGCACGTCAGTGTGTAATTCGAGGAAAGGCCCTTAGCGCGTAAGCGCGTCAGCACGCGTACGCGATTTCATTGGACCAAAGTCCCTTAGCGCATAAGCGTGTCTGTGACATGCGCGCGCGGGTGTTTCCCTGAACCCAGGTGCATGTTACACGTCCAAGAACTGCACGTCCGAGTGTCAACTCGTTTAATTGTAGGATAGGGCCTTAGCACGTATACGCGGAAGTGACGTTGGACGTGTGGGCCGGTTCAAAAGGTACGTGTAGGACGTCATTTCCTTGTACGTGCTTTTCGTGGAGAGCGAGTGGGTGAATTCTGTACTTCTTGTTGGTTCACACGCGATTTACTTCACAGCGTTTCTAGTTCGTAATCCCAGTTACCTCTGACAGCTTTTTTCTGATTTTCTGTTGGGCCTGTTTCCTCAAACAGCGTTCACTTCTTCTTTTGTCCTGTCTCCTCAGACAGCGTACAATTCTTCTTTTGGCGGGGGTGTTGCCAACAAGCACAGGGGCATATTTTTCATGCTCTTTTTACAGGGAGATGGTGAGTCGCGCAGGTATTTACCAACTGTGCTTGCCCCGTGTGTCGCGTACCCCTTCAGAGGTCATTGTAGGCTGCGTGTAACACGCGTACGTTCATTTTTGTGTTTCTGGGTGCCACAGCGTAGCGCGGGTACATTTTTCCACGCACGTGGTCTACGAGGGGTTGCGTGCATGTTATTTTCTGTTTTTGGGGTGCCTGTGCGTTGCGTGACCCGTCATCTTTCCCCAGGGGTCACATACAGCCTTGCTATAGCACTAGGGTATGAATTCCATCTAGTACCCTACCCCTTTGACCCCCAATTGCCCAGGACAATAGTTTACTGCCACTCCCATATGCACAGCAAAATCAGTGCCATGGTTGGGAGGCGACCAAGCGTTAAGGGTGGCAAAGGTGGCCGAGCCTCAAGAGGTGGGCGTGGTGGGCACGGTAGGGGACGTGGCCAGGATTTGCAGGGTACCCCTAGCCCCCCATGTGTGGAGGATTAGTCAGGGGCACCCATGGCCCCCCCACATGGTTGAGGGAAACATGGCTGACACCATCTCTGCTCAGCCCTTGTTGGACCGGCCCATTGTCACACCTGACCTGGCACTGGGTGACTCCCAGACTTACTTCCAGATCGCCAAGTCTAGGCCACGTGTGGCGGTGCAAGTTGGTGTCACCAGGCCACGTGGATCAGGGGCAGCTATGTCATCTGCTGCCCCGAGTAGGCAGGGTGAGGAGGCTGCAGGGGCAGATGCAGCTCCATCCACCCCAGCTCTGACTCTCCCAGCCAGGGCAGTGTTGGTCCCAGTTCATCTTGCTAACGTTCCCCCTGACTACGTCACACTTCAGCCAATGCCTGTACCAAGTCCCATGCTCAGTGTGCATTCCCACACTCCAACTACCCAGTTCACCGGTGCTCCTGCCCCTAGTGGCCAGAGCGGCGTAGACCACTCAGGATCCCCACCACCTTCCAGAAGAAAGAGGAAGAGTGCTCGTCCAGTACAGGCTGATACCCCAGACACGGCTATGCAGTCCGGCACGCCAAGGAAGCCTAGCTTAATTGATGCCGAAAGTGATGAACTTGTGCAGTATGTGTCCGCACATGACAGCGAAATGTTGATCACTTCAGGGTGCAAGACCACACCTGCTCGACGTCAGGCACACTGGCAGACCGTCGCGGACATCATAAGTGCCCTTGGATTTGTGAGGCGCACAGCTGGTTAGTGCTACAAGCGCTGGAATGACCTTAAGTGCAGGGCAAAGAAAAAGCTGGCCTCAAGTCATGCCGCTACTCTGGTGACTGGAGGTGGGTCTCCACAAGAGGACATTGAACTCACTGTACATGAGTCTGTTGCTGGGACCTACATCACAGAGGAACAGATCCAAGGTGTGGGAGAACTGCCAGATTACGAGGCATTGTCCGATGAGTGCACATGCATGTGTGTGTGATCCATGTGTATGTTGTCTGTGTGAGGGTTTCTGATTGAGTGCCAGGTGAGGGTGTGTGTGCTTGAGTGGTTTGGGTCACCCATGTGCTTCATCCAAAACATTCTGCGCCCCTGGATTTGGGTATTACAGTATCCCTTCTGCCCACAGTAGACATTTTGTGCAACATCACGCCAGTTGCCCTTGAAGTGGCATCTTGCAACAACATTGTTCCGTATTTTTCAGTGTTCTTTCAGGCTGATTGTTTCAATTCCCACACTTCACTACGCATTTCTCAGCCCTATTGTCAAACAATATGTGACATGCCTATGGTACATGCCATCTGTGTGATGGCATGTGTCATGTATGTGGATTGGACATGCCACTCTCAGGCCAATGTGTGATGGCACTGCTAGCCAGCATGCAGCTAATGTGTTGCTCTTCCGTCTCGGTGTCATCAGTGTCTGACATTTTCCTCCCCTTCAAACTCAGTGACAGTGCATGCATGGGAGGGTTATAGTCATGTGGGACATGTGTCAATCAAGTACTGGTTCTGTAGCTTGTCAGGCCTAATTGTGTGCCATGGTGCTAATGCCTGTTTCCATTTTTTGTCTTTCATGTTTTTGGAGGTGATGACGCACTTGATGCTGTTGAGGGTGAGGAGATGGTGCAGACCCAGGAGGGATCTCAGGCACGACCAGGCACCAGTAGGGGACGGGGTGTGGTGGTGGGTGAGAACCCACTCTTGCTGCAGACCGTCCTCTCCAGGGGTGTCTCTGGGTGCACCTCCCCAGACCTCTATTCAGGTGTTGATTCGGATGATGAGACCTATGTGACTTCGCAGGTACGTGTTTCTGGAAGGGATTCTGTTCTGTACGACCCACCTGCACCAGGGGTACAGCCCACTATGGGGATGTCAGTGTTGGTAGGTCCGCCTTTGGTGGTTACGGATGCAGGGCCACACTTCGCAACATCTGATCCTGTTCCTGGGCCAGCAGATCAGAGGGGGAATGCAGTCCTGCAGCCTCAGGCAGTGCCGACACAGCAAGGCACAGTGCGCCTTCCCCCAGACAGGTGTGGTGCCCGCCAACGCGGTGGCTGTACGCCACCAGGCAATACCGCATGGGAGCAATCCATATAAGGTATGGCAAACCAACAGGCAGCATCATCTGAGATGATGGCTCAAGCAATGGAGAGGGTAGCCACTTCCATTGTCCCCCCAGAAAAGCAGATGGAGCAACTACAGCAGGCAACAGACTCCATTTGCCAATCACTCAGGGAGGACATGTTGGCGTCCAACAGGGACAGACGGGCAGCCCTGGACACTCTGTGGGAAGCCATTTCTTTAGAGTCCCAGGGCCAGAGGGAAGCCCTGAGGGTAGAAGTCCATCACCTCAGGCAGACTCTTGTGGACCTTGAGGCTTGAACTGTCACGAGGACAGAACAGCTGCTGGAGCGGGTCACACGTACGCTCTCAGCAGAGATGCAGGCAACTCGGGAGGAGGTCCGGGCATCACGTCAGGTGGTGCATGGGGATCTCCGCACCATATTCCTCCAGAACGAGACCTTCCACACCCGCATGCTTGCTGCCGTGGAGGACCAGACTAGGGCTTTGCGTGGGCTGCCTCCCATAGCACCAACACCTCCTGTGGCGGCAGCAGCACAGAGTGATGAGAGCGACCACAGCGATTCTGAATCTCTCACAATAGCGTAGCCGTGCAGGCCATGAGCACATGGAGGTGTTTTTTTTTCGCAACATCCACACAGGTGGCTGTTGGTGTGCACCCTGTCCTCGGACCTCCTGGGTGGCCTCCCCCACCCCCTGGCCCCCACATGGCCATTTTTGATTTTTGATTTTTTGTTACAGTGTGTTGCTTTGTGTGGCTCCCGTGGGCATCCACTGTATTCCGGCTAAGCACATGCAGGCTTGTCCTGAGTTTGGGTTAGATGCTTGGGTTTGTGAGACACACACCCCTCCTGCTTCCCGTTTCCATGGGCTTGCAAAGGGTGTGCCCAAGTGACAGTGACTTACACAGTGACGTTGGACTCCCATGACATGTGTGGGCAGTCTGTAGTCAATACTGTGTATACATTCCTAGTGCATATTGTTGTAGTATTGTACACTGCATGGTGTATTGATGTGTGCTTGTGCATCCATGTCTCCCTCCTAATTTGCAGGTTCATTCCTCATGTCTTCACAAGGCCGTCTACTTTGGAGATGGAGTTGATGTTGTAAGCAGTGCACTTCCAGATTTGCGTGGCACCAATACTGTACAGTTGGAAGTGGTCGTTGTGCTATCATCACCAGGTTGTAAGACTACGTATCCTTAAGTACTGTCATGTGAATGCTATGTTTGGGGTTGGGTAGCTGCATTGTAGTGTGATAAGTATTTGGTCATGTGTGTTGTCAGTTCTACATTAATGAGAGCATATTGTGTGTGGCCAGTTTCCATTCGGGACACTGTACTTTGTGACACTTGTGTCATGTTTTGGGGATTCCTTTGTTTGCTCTAAAATAGCATGACATGCCATGGTGTGTTGGGTGGCGGTGCTGGGGAGGGGTTGGGTGACATGGCACTGTTTTCATGTTGTATCTTGCAAGGGGGTAATGATTTTAGCAGCATAGAAGTGTGTCTTTTGATGACACAGCATTGGTGGTGTTTGGTTAGGTAGGAATGCACACAATGGAACACTTCAAGGTGAACAATCTCAGACTGGTATGGTTGTGACAGTTGACTGTCACTTGACTCATCATCATTGATAGTCAGCTGGTATGTGCCAGGGCTGTGTGCACTCCACAGGGGTGTGATTTTAGGTGAAGTAATTATCCACCAGCTGCGTATGGGCTGCCTCACCCCGTGCCCTTTCCCCTTCCATGTGCAGCGGGCATGCATGTGGTTGGAGATGTGGGGGCACCACCATGTCCACGGCCAGGCCCCGGCGTGTTGCAACGTTGTGCAGGACACATGCTGCCACTATGATCCTGCACACTACAGGGGGAGCGTATAACAGCTGCCTGCCAGAACGGTCAAGGGAGCGAAAGAGTGACTTGAGCACTCCGAATGTGCGCTCCACTATGCCCAGGGTTGCAATGTGGGCTGTGTTGTATCTTACTTAGGGTGGCGTGGTGGGGTTCCGAATTGGCGTCATCATGTGGGTGCTCAGAGGGTAGGCACTGTCCCCTGGGAAGGCGGTGATGGGTATCATTAGTGGGGTTTTCATTACTCAGTATCTGACATGCATGCATGTGCAGTGGCATTTATACTCACCAAGCAGCCATGTATCGCCATGCCGGCCAGCTTCTAGGTCTCGGTTTAGGGGTGACATTCTGTAAATGAAACTGTCGTGGGTGTTCCCTGGATAGTTGACATATACTGAGGTGATGAATCCCTTGGCATCACATACTACCTGGACGTTTTTGGAATGCCAGTGCTTGCGGTTTCTATAGATGTGCTCAGATGCCCTGGGGGGACGTATAGCCACATGGGTGCAATCAATGGCACCTAGCACTTTGGGGAATTGTGCCACCCCGTAGAAATCCTGGGCAGCAGCCTGCCTTTCTGCAGGTGTTCTGGGCAGGTATATGTGCCTGCGGACTGATGGGCGTGTAGTGATGATGTCCAAGACCTGGTGTAGGCAGCGTGACTGCGTGGCCTGTGACACCCCCCCCACTATGGCACTTGTCCGCTGAAATGATCCAGTGGCCAAGAAGTGCAGTACATTAAGGACCTTCTCCAGGGGGCTTAGTGCTTGGGAGCACAGGGTGGGTGATGTGAGGTCATCCTCCCACTCAATGACCAGGTCGAATATTATGTGAGGTGGAAACCTGTACCTCCCATACACATGGTCATCAGGCATCCCAAAAAGGCTGGTTCTGGGTGTAAAAATTCTGGCCCTGACTATCCTCCTCCTCCTGCGGTATCCCACGGTCACTGCTGCTAGGAACGGTATATTCATCCTGGCGTCTGAGCTTGTTTGTTGTTTGCGCACTTTTATGATGCGCGGGTCGACGTATGCCTGCTTCCTGCTGGTGTACGTGTTTCCGGATTGGCCCGTCTTCTTGGGCGCATGCCTTAGCCATGTTCGATTCCATGAATACGTGTTGTAGGCGAGCGTGTGAAACTTTCCTCGCACCCCAGTAATGCACGTACCCCACTCGGCCAGGCCCAATCGCGTGTGAAACTTCACGCGAACCCCTGAAATACACGTACCCAGTCCAATCGCGTGTGACACTTCACACTTCCCGCGCACCCCAGTAATACACGTACCCCGCTCACCCAGGCCCAATCGCGTGTGAAACTTCCTGCGCACCCCTGGAATACACGTACCCCGCTCCCACAGGCCTGATCGCGTGTAGAACTTCACGCGCACCCCTGAAATACATGTACCCCGCTTCCCCAGGCCCGATCGCATGTAAAACTTCCTGCACACACCCGGAATACACGCACATGCTATTTTACACACCGCGGGTGTCGCTTTTTGTCGCGTACCTCTGTGCACGTCATTTTCACGAGTTGTTCCCCATTCCGAGTGTTACGCCCCGTGTTCCGCCTACTTTTGTTATGTGCGCCACGCTATGTGTGCTTTTGCTGTGGCCTTAGCGCACTCCGTTAGATGACCTGTGCGCCGGCGTGCGCCGCGCACTTTTTCAGTGCACATTTCTGATTTTATTCACGCACAAACCTCTATGAATAGATATTCGCACTTGCACTGCAATTTTTGCTCTTTCACTGCGAATCGCACGTTTTCGCACGCTTGCGCTGACATTTTCACACATTAATTCCATGAATCGGCCTGTGTGTTACCAATGTCTATCAATGCTTTGTCTAGGGTAAGACCTTGTGATTTATGAATGCTGACTGCGTATGTAAGAGTTAGAGAAAATTGTTCTCTTCGTACACACATGTCTTTGAAGAGAAGGAATCGAGCTGTTGAGCATCCTATCCTTTTCACTTCTGAAAGTTTGTCAAACAGAATATTGACAAACTGAATGTTGTTGTCACGTGGGTATGTTTGAAAGCCAACAACTTTACCTAGTGCTCCATTAACTAGTCCTTGATCCACGTCAAGGTTGCATTTAAGCATTACTCTGCAAATTAAGGATAATTTTAATATTTTTTCCAATCCAGCTGTGTTGGAGATTGAATTTTCTAAACAATTTAGTCTTGTTGTGGCTTGTTCACACATGGGTCGTGTCATACCATGTATGTCTAATTTGTCTGTGGTGCTAATTTCAATTATTGGTTGCATTTCTTTTTTTAACATTGTTTCATTGAATTTGAAACAGCTTGCAAGAGTTGGCATTAAGGCCATAAAATGTACACTTTTGTGGGCTAATTGTTCCATAACATCCATAGCGCATGCATTATGGCCATAAAGTGCATGAATGTGCCGGGTTTTCAATATTTTTGTGCTTTTTGCGATAATATACCAACTCTAATACTTTTTAAGATGTTGGCATAAGGGAGATTTGCAGATTGCCGCATATTTTCTGTTAATTCTCTGTATTGGAATTGTTGCCAAAGGTTGATATTTCCAATGCTGCCAATGATTTTACGGCAGAGTTTGTGCCGTAAGGTTTTAAAAGTAGGCTCACCTTTCACTGGTGTTAATTGAAGAAGATCTCTGAAAACAATGATGTGTTTTCCTCCAAAGAGCTCTTCGTAGTTTGTTTTGAGTACTTCTTGTAATCTGAGTTGAATCAAGGCCAACATTAGGTTGGAGACCATGCTCACCTCATCTATTAGTAGCATTTTCATTTCTTTTAATACTCTGCGTAGTTCCATTGCAGCTTCTGTAGAAAGTTTGTAATAGTCTATTTTTTTTGGTGTTCGACTGGCAGGAGTAGTAATCGGTCTAAAGTGACACCGCCTATGTTGTAGGCAGCTAAACCTGTGGGGGCAGTTACCACAGCTGACAGTTTGTTGTTTGTCAATTGTTGAAGGAATTCACTGATGATTTTGATTAAGAATGTTTTGCCAGAACCAGCTTCACCACTGACGTACAGTAGTATAGGTTTGTAATTTTGGCAGGTGCATTCTTTGTTTTCATGTTGTACATCATCATGTGCAATTTCTTTTGTTACTTCTTCAAAAATGCTACGTTGTTCATTGTTTAGTTTTGATTGTAGTATAGTTAAGTTTTCTTTATCTTCATACTGACACATGGTGTTTTCTACTTCTTTCATAGCTAATTCGGCCTCATTTGTTATTAGTGGCTCTCCCATTGGTTCTTGGCTTCCTGTTACAGAAGGTTGACTACTGTCAGGAGTGTCCTTATCTAGTTGGGCCTGCAGTTCTTCTTTGTGTTGCTGTCCATTGTGCAACATTGTTTTCTACTGTGTAAAGTTTACATCAGTTATAGTGCTTTCATTTGCTTTGAAAGCGTCTTCATAGGAGTCATAGTTATCTAGTATTTCTTCTTCTTTTCTCCATGGTTTAAGGAGTTGTAGCAGGGACATGTAATATAGTTCATTCTTTATGTTGAGGAGTCGTTAATGATAATTTGATATGATTAGATTTGGTTTGGTGAGTTTTACTAAGCTGCCTTCACAATTTGACACTCTGTATTTTCCTTTTTTTCCATCGGGTTTTATATTATTTTTGTATGTGAAGTTTTGGGCTATGTGGTATAGACACATGGTTTCCAAAGTGGTACTTCTGTTTGGGTAGTATGTGTCCAGCAAATTGTTTTTTAAAATGTCTTGGCTGTTGGGATCATGTTTGGCTATTGTTTCTATATCTCCGTATGATTTTAGAACTCTTTTTCTAGATTTAGCAGGACCAAGACTTAGCCATACTATATTTTCAGATTTTCCACAAAAAGCAGTACCAGTTAAACAATCTGCTGCTTCATAGGAGCCACATTCTCTATGAGAGAGCATTTTTATGCCCAAGCGATATCATTTTTTAGACAGTGTTTTGTCTGATGACAGGTCATTCCAAAGGTCTTGTAGCTCTGTTTTTTCTGCTTTGGTTAAGTATGCGGTAACATATCATGCACCTGCAGTGGAATTGTCTGCAATGTACTGCACATCTATGTTTGCATTCCATAAGTGGCCAATGATTGCATTGTAATCATTGATATATTTTTCTTCTGCTGTTCTTTTTATGTAATATGTATTTTTAGGTGATTTGTCTTTAACACTATGTCTAACTGAAGACATGAAGCTGTTCACTTGACCTGTTTTTGTAACCAGTCTAGGGAAACCAAAGCGGCATTTGGTGTAGTATTTCCCTTTGTTTTTGTATTTGCGACGACAATATTTGCCACATTTGTGTCTTTGAAATTGTAAAATTTGTGCTTGGAGATCACTAATTGTTGCTTCTGATGGAATTTGACAGTTGACATATTTTTCAATAAACTGTAAAACAGTGGCGTCACTGTCTTGACCAAATTTAGGAGCATCATTATTCCATAAAACTATGTGGATATGTAGTGCTCCTCTGGCTAGGTATTCTTTTCTCCAAAAGAAGTGTTGCACTTCTCCAAGGGAAGGAGCAGTTTTATTACAAATAAAGTGTAACATAGCAATGAAGCGATGGTGAAAATATCTTGAAACATTAACAGGATCTATAGGACAAAGTTCTCCAGGTGTTAATATATCTATGTTTGTTTTGTTTTTGTGTGATATGCATAGGAAATCATGTAAATCTTCCCATGCATATTCTTCACAACTTAATGTAACAAACCAAGTGGGTGGGCCAAGGTTTCTTTTCATACAACGTCCATCTCCGTGACGTCGAAACCAGTATTCTTTAGTACCACGCATATTTGCTAATAGATTTGTAATATTTGATTGTAAAACCTCATCTTTATGTTGCACTTTTTGTAATAATTGTGTAGCTGACATATTTTGAAAGTGGGATCCTGATTTTAATGTGTGTGCAACTCCGTAACATGAAGTTGCTAGTTTACTTTCAAAGAGTAGGTGGAATATGTACTCCACATTTTGTCTAAATCTGGGATCTTCAGAATACATCCATAATGAGCGATATTCTGATGCTGTTATTTGAATAGGTCTATCATCGTACCTTCCTCCTTTGCCAGTAGGAAAAAGTAGAGGAAAAAAGCATGTGCTTCTATACCTTTTTCCCATATGCTGATTGGTGATCCTTTTGTTTGACACATTTTGTACGTTTCTAATGCATCGCCATTAGAATGCAATGGGTGAATTGTATAATGGTCTAAAGTATTGGATATTGTAGCAGGATCTAGGAGGTCAAATTGACCAGCCTCTTGTGTCTCTTGAATTATTTCAGTGGTATCCTTCAAGTTTTCTTCAATATTAATTTATTTGTAGTATTCATTATTGTCTTTTATATATTGCAAAGCTTGTCTAACTTTATGTAAATCTACCAGTTGTTGCCAATTTTTTTTGTCTTTTGTAGGTACACCATTTACTAAGATAATTAAAAATTGCTCCATTGGAAGTTGCACTCCTAGAGTGTGCACATTTTCTTTTTAGATCTAATGGTAAATACACTACTTTTCCACGAATACCTTTCACTAATTCAGAGGGAGGTAATTTAGCTGTTTTTGGTTTAAGGCGTATTATTGCTTGAAAGGGGTGCACTGTTTGAATTATGATGCTCTCATATAAATTGAGTTGTTGTAGGGGTTTTGGTAGTGGATATAATTCTAAATTATTTGTGATAGCACGTGAAGGAGTTTGGTTGTTGTCAAGTTTTGTAGTGCAGTAACTGCAAAGTATTAAGGGGTCAGTTATTTCGTATTTGTTTTCTGCTATAAGGTAGAGAGCTAATTCAAACCATTTAGAATCTTCATTGTTTTCTATTTTATATGTTAGGTCTACAGTTTTTGTGTTACTTTTATAGAAAGTTCTACGGCAACATACACACACATGGTTTGGTATTTCAGCAGATGTACTTTCAAATTTCAGTATTTCTTTTTTGTATGTGTGTAGTAGAAGGTTGCCATGCATAGAATTGTTGCTAATTTGCTTTAAAGCTATTTCATTCTGTAAGTGGCTTTCACGTGCAAAATATTTTTTCTGGATATAGTTGATTTCTTCAAGTAGGTCTTTTGCTGTACCATGTAGAATAATGTTATTTAAATTGGCTAGTGCTAAAGCAGGACTTTTAGCATAGTACAGTTTATAGACTAGGGTTCTTATAGTTGAATGATGTGTTGATATCATTTTGATATAATGGAAGGTGGTTTTGCAAGTAGGTACTGAAATGCAGCCCAATGAATGTCCTTGTAGTCCTGTGTACTTGCGCACTGGACAGGTATCCATATTTTGCAGTAGTTTAATTTTCATTTTGTCTTTGCCTTTCACATATTGATTGAGGAATTGGCGTAAAGACTTGAAAGATTCTTTGGGAATGTTACACATTGACGTGCATGGCCATTTGTGTACTAGACGTTCTGATTCAGTTCAATGAGAGGTAATTCTAAGATTTCTGGGGATATTTTTGTAAGTAGTATTTCTTGTTCCATTATGGTATTATTAACTTTTTCATAACCTCGTCCACTGCTATGTATGGCAACTGTATTTGTTTGCTTTTGTTTGTATGCTTCTTCATTAAAGTATGGTTCTGTGCTCGTAGTGTGACTCCATTCACCTACACATATACTTAAGAGGTTATTTCTGTTGACATTTCGTTTATTGAGAAGTCTTTTTTGTAATTTAGTCATTAGTTTTGTTAGTGGTTTCATTTTGTTTAACACTAAAATAAATAAGTTTCTTTTGAGAAGGATTGCACTGTCTATCAACGCTTCTAAGATTAATTTCCTACGATAGGTTTTAAGGGTTGAGTTTTATTTCTCTCCTGTTTTTATAAGATTTTGCAGGACTCTGTGACGGAACATTTTTGCTAAAATACTTTTTTTGCTATGCTTAGTTTGTACTATATCAAGATTTATAGGAGCAGTTTCATCTGTAGTGGTAGCAGATTTTTTGTTAATTGTTTTGTGGTTTGTTTTACATTTTGATAGAGGAGGCAAAGTTTCTGTACTTGAAGCTTATTTTGTTTCGCTAAATGACTGTATTAGCTGTTTTGTTTTAACTTTTTTTTACAAATTCTGCTAGAGATGGATGCTTGTTTTAGACACTTCTATTTTCATTTGTCTGTTTCTGCATTGCTTTCTACGGACTTTATTTTTGGTAGGCATTCTTTAGGGTCTGTTGAAAAAAATAAAGAAGGTATGGGTTGGGGTGTGTTGCAATGTATGTGTGCTGTGTGCATGAGTGTTTGAGTATGATGATAAAGATGTATGTGATGGTCTGTGATTGTGCATTGGGCAATTACAACTAGTTGGGATGGCTATTCTTGAATTTATGTGCTACTAAATTGGGGTTCAGATGATAGTAGAGAGTAAGCTGGTGGTGTGGAAAAGTAGAAATAGTAAATCTAATGGTATACAATTAAAACAGTTGTTTGTTCTATAATATGAAAATTCTAGGGATTGAGTTGGGTTATTTGTGTGTCGAAAACTAAGAAATTGTGCATCATTCTGCCTGTAAATCTCTGTTTAAGAAATGGGGATTTGCAGACAGAATGGTGCACAATCTCTATTTTTAGACACAGAAATAGCATGAATTAACAGTATAGTAATGTACTAGTACAAACAATATGGTGGTATTCAACTTACTTTTTTTAAATGAGCAGGTTTCTTCTTAGTTGTTCTTTGTACTTCAAATTCGGCTGCTTCTTTTCAGGAGAATGGTCTTCACTGCAATTGTAAAGGAAACAAATAAGGAATTTTGTTTGTATATAGCATTGTTTTTAATGTAGACATTGATTTTTTTAATTGACATTGACCCTCCGCGCCTTTCTCAAAATCATGAAAACTATCTTATGCACATAAGATGCGTCGCACCAGTTGAATACATATCATATGTTCTTAATGCATAAACTGTATTGTAATGACTAACTGTACCAACCAAAATATCATTTGTATGCCTTGTGGAATTCATAATGTACCACTGAATACCACTATTTCTGTAACTAAGCTCTTGTAAGTAACAGTGCCTCAATGCCATGGGCTGCTTGCGCAGTATATAAATATAAGTAAATAAATGTTTACATTTTTGTACAAGTATTGTTGTTTGATTTTGGAACATACGGTATGCATGCAATTTTGTTTGAGTATGTTAACTCTTCATATTGTACTTTAAATATGTTAGTTCAACATGCTTTGAAAATGTGTGTGTAAAAAGAAATTAAATAGCAGATAGGTTTGGAAGTGACAGTTTATTTTAGGGGATGGAAAAAATGACAGTAAATTTATTTTATAGATTATACAAGCTAAAAGTCAGTTAATCTGTTTATATGAATCTATAAAAATTGTACATGTACTATATAGAAAATATGCATATCTGTAGTTTGTGTTCATGCATATGGATATGCATGCAGCTGCAAGTAGAAATCTTGGAGACTTGTACAGTATTTCTTGTAGAAGGTGCTTCCCAATGATATGACACTTGTACTCAATGAGATTAACAGTACATTTAAAGTGGTGATCTATGATGATGCAGTTAGATGTAGAGGTCTTGGATGTGATTGGTGGATGTTCATGTGACTTCTTAGCTATATCCAATGAGGGAATTGCACAGAAAGTGAAAAGGAAATGGTAGAAGGACTGTTCATGTTACGATATGTCCACGGCAAATTAGAATGAGCAGAGAAAGGTATTGGTCAGGAAAGTTTAGTGGGTGTGTTGTGCCAGGAGAGAGTTTCTCAGATACTCTTTTTGCTGAGAGAAGAACAGATAGCTATGGCTGTGTGTTTCAAAAAAATGATAGTTTGGATTTTGGGAGACTCGTGGATGCATTGGTTGAAGGTGTATGCAGAAAGCTGTGGAGTAGCTGTAGATCTGGGATTCCCACATGTGGAAGTGCACTGGCATGGAGTCCGTGGAATGAAGTGGTTGGACTTGCTACCTCTCTGTGCTACTTTGGAGACAGAGCAACATCCAGACATAATTGTAATTCATTGTGGAGGGAACAATTTGGGACATGTGTCTGGAATTTCTTTGCAATTTGCAATGAAAGAAGGACTTGGGAAGGTCATGGACCTGTTTCCAAATTCTCAAGTAATTTTTTCACGGATTGCGCAAAGACAAATGTGGTTTCGTTCTTCTTCATTTGGTCCACAAATGGAGAAAGCCAGGCGCAATGTCAATAAGGCTGTTTGTGCCTTTCTGAGAGATTTTGGCATGTCCTCTTTTCACAATGAAAATATTATGTTTCGTAGTAGATACATTTTTCACAGCGATGGAGTCCATCTTACTTATGCTGGCAATCAGATTTTTTGTGATGTCATCTTTGATGTCGTGGGTGTTAGTCTTAGCAGTGCACAGTGGTGGCGCAAGTTATGGTTGCTTAGCTTACCATAACTGGCGAATTTCAGGGGTTTTTCGGTTTTACTTGGAACCATGACGTCCCTTTAACAAAGTTTTCTCACTGAATTTCATAGGTTTATAGTAGCGCAACTTAACCATAACGTCCCTTTAAAAATGTTTTTTCACTGAATTTCATAGGTTTTTAGTAGCACAACTTAACCATAACGTCCCTTTAACAACGTTTTTTCACTGAATATATATATATGTATATATATATATTTATTTATATGTATTACAATGACCGCAGGAGCGGGCATGTAGGTATGGTTAAGTTGCTAAACTCATATGAAGAACACTTTTTCGGCGGCTTATAACTTCGCTCCCCTTAGAGGAATCCTCACCAAACTTTGCAAAAAAAGTCTATGGCCGTCTCTGAATTTTTTCGCCAAGTTCGATGAGGTTTCGTGCAGGGGAGCAAAGTTATAGGGGGGGTGCCTCATTTTTCTTTCCATAGACTGAATGGGGAAAAACATTGCGCTGGGCTACAGTCCGAACTGCTGGACGGATTTTCAACAAATTTGCGGCAGCAGCAGGGGCTTGGGCCAGAAAACGTGCTTTTGTGTGTTTCGTGAAAATCGGACCAGTAACTTTGTTGCAAAGGACTGAAATGTACGTCCCAAAAAATGTGTGATATCTGGGTCCGCTAAGCAGACCCTTTTCCCTGTCTGTTCAGTGGACCGAAGTCTCATTGGCCTGTGGTATGCCGTGCTGTCGGTGAACGTTGGACACGGCCGATGTTTGGCTGGAAGGAAGCGTGCTGTGCATCAAAGGTTTTGGGAAACGCTGCCATGATGTATCGGAGGAAAGTGTTGTGGTGTGTGTGCCAAGCCCCTAATGCATTGTGTTCATGGCAGGAACTCTTGCATGTAACTGTGTGGCCACTAAAAGTGCTCATATCTGCCTCCGCTATGGCGTCACTTTTCTCTGTTCACTGCGCAGTGAAAAATGTGATTGCACTGCAGTGTACGATGACGTGTTGTGCATCAATCATTTTTGATAACGCCGGCATGTTGTTTCTGAGGGCAGTGCGGTGGCGAACAGACCTGGAAATATAGTTTATGGCATCTGGTGGTGAGACGAAGGTGCTGCAAGTGACACATCTCATTAGAAGAAGACGGTGGTGTGCCAGCGGTATCTATGCATACTATGCCAATTCACGGTTATCTGAACAGGCAACAATCTTGTGTGGTCATTGCAGCATCCGTTATGGCATGCCAGCTGCAGCGGCAATGTCTTTCTGTGATGAGTGGTTTCAGGCACATTTGCAGAAGGGGAGTGCATTCCACAAGACATGGACATTTACAGATAGGGTGTACTATGGTGTGCTGTGTCTTGTAAGTCTGTAGCCCCTTTAATGCATGGCTGCAGCCCTTGCACAGAAAACTTGTCCACTGGTTGAAAAGGTATGTCGACTGGTTGTAAGTCAGAGCCACATTGTCGCTTTGTGTGTGTGGTTTGGCTGCATTGCACACATTGTTGGTTGCATGGGTGTGGTGATTGGTAGAACATGGTACAGTTGTCGGTGTATGGGTGGAGATGCTGCAGTGACCAGTCGTGTACTGTGGCCACTGGGTGCACTAATGCAATAGTGTAAATATGGAAGAGGTTATGGTGCAAATGGTTTTTACATGTGCTTGCGTAGTATGCATTGTGCAAATTAGTAAGTGTTGAAATGCACTTTGCATTACTGTTTGTATGTACGTAGTACAGTGTGGAGAGCAGGACCAATGTTGCGACAATTGTGTTGTTTGGTTGGCATTTTACAATGGTTTCTGATTGGAAGTGAGTAGCGGTGCGGAACCCTGTGATATGGTTGTGCATTATGGTAAGTGGGACATGTGTGCATGCATTCCTGCTTTAGGGTGAGGATTTTGGGTAGAAGTGCCGGTGCCTATGTTGGCTTTCTGATTTGTGGCACATGCCTACATGTTCGCCTGCATGGCGTTGTTATGTTTTGGTGGGTCTGGGCAAGGTCAGGACTGGTGGAAGCATGGCCGAAGGCCATAGTCTGTAGACCATGCACCCAGCAGGCTAGGCCTTCATGACAGCCACCACAATCTATTGCAGTCATGCAGTTGTCAGTCTGCATGTATGTCAGGTTGGTGACTTGTAATCAATGGTTGTGGAGGACATTGTAGACTTGGTAGAGCAGCAGAAGTGAGCTGCTATGCATACATTAGGATACGGTCTACATCATTGCCCCTGTTGCACAATAGGGAGCCACATGTCACCATTTGCGTTTGCTATGGGTAGGCCGTTAGAAGACCCTTGCGTTAGGAAGTGCTGTAAATTATGGCAGCATGAAAGGACATGCTCAGCAGCACACATGTAAAACGTGGCCAATGCACACAGCCTCCTACATACAGTTCACCACACCTGCACCCAACAGCGTAGGCCTTTAAAACAGCCACCAAAACCTATTGCAGCCATGCAGTTGTCACTCTGCATGCATTTGAAGTTGGTGATTTTTACACAATGGTTGTGGAGGACATTGTGCACTTGGTCTACCAGCGGAAGAGAGCTTCTATGCGTAAATGAGTATATGGTGTTCATCAACGCCCCTGTTGCACAATAGGCCGCCACATGCCACCATTTGCATTTCACATGGTTTGCCCCTTATATGCCCCTTGATTCACGGAGTGCTTTAAGATATTGCAGCATGAAAGGACGTGTTCAGCAGCACACATGTAACCTATGGCTAATATATACGGCCTCCTACATACCGTTCAGCACTCCCAACGGACTGCTATCCAGCCATGGGTACAAATATGTGCTAAGGGTGAAAGCTGGCAGGCTTAAGTGAAGATGGGGAGTGTAGTGCACATGGCATGATCATTTAAACATTGCATCTACGATGGTGTCTGCATGTATTTGAAGTTTGTGACTTTTACACAATGGTTGTGGAGGACATTGTAGACTTGGTACAGCAGCAGAAGTGAGCTGGTATGCGTACATTAGCATAAGGTGTACATCACTGCCCCTGTTGAACAATAGGGAGCCACATGCCACAATGTGCATTTCCTATGGTTTGGCACTTAGAAACCCCTTGCTTTTGGGAGTGCTGTAAGATGTTGCAGCATGAAAGGCTGTGCTTAGCAGCACACATTTAAACTATGGCTAACGTACATAGGCTCCTACATACCGTACAGCACAACCAACACAACGTTATGAAGCTATGCATGCTAATATGTGCCCAGAGTGAAAGCTGGCAGGCTGAATTGCAGATGGGGAGTGCAGTGCACATGACATGAGCATTTAACCACAGCCTGTACTATGGCAGGCTCAATTGAAGATGGCTAATATATATGGCCTCCTACATACCGTTCAGCACACCCAGCACACCCAACGGACTGCTATGCAGCCATGGATGCAAATATGTGCCCAGGGTGAAAGCTGGCAGTCTGAATTGCAGATGGGGAGTGCAGTCCACATGACATGAGCATTTACCCATAGCCTGTACTATGGTGTGTTTTCTGCGGGGTGGGCCTAGTGCCTTACGTGCTTGGCTGGAGTGAAAAGCAAAAAAAGGAGTCCTCCTGCTTTAATGTGCCGTGGCCCTCCTGGTACTTGGGAAAGCGTACGTGCCACATTCTGCGTTTATCACCATGCTGGCCAATGGAAATGGGAGTATGGCCTTTGTCCAATCAGGTGCTCAGGGTGTGCGTCATAGGCAAGAGCACCAATAGGGAGAATTTGAGCTGACGTGGAAAACACAAAATTACTTATAAAAACTCCAAAAAAAAGTGTTTCTATGGAAACACCTTTTAAAAAAAAGAAAAATAGGCTCCTTTAAGAGCCGCCACAACTAAGGACGTCCCCTACCCTGGTTGAAAGTTATGCCCCACTCCCTCGCGCACAGAGTACGAAAAGTCTGCGAATATCGCGCTAGTTGCAGGGTGCTACGTGTTAAATACTCCCCTTTTGCAGATGGCAGCCTTAGGAATGGGCCTGTAGAGGCTATGGGATTGGTGAATAAGGTTTCTGGGTGTGGTGTGAAAGCACAGACTGTGGTACATGGTGTATGTGTCGACAGAAATGCAGAGGATGCGGTTATGGCTGTGTGTTTCACGAGCCACATAGTGCGGGTTTTAGGGGAGTTTGAAATACATTGACTGAAAGTGAATGGAAAACACTGTGCAGTGGCTGCTCATTTTGGAATCTGATTTTGGTTTGTCTGTGTGACACTTTGGTGACACGCAATCATGCCGATATTATTGTTGTTCATTGTGGAGGGAAAATTCCACAGCATGTTACAGGAGTTTCAGTGCCATTTGTGATGAAGAAGGCACTTGCCCAGGTCATGCATTTGTTTCCGATCTCTTGCATAACCTTGTAACACGTTATGCTGACACTTATGTGGCTGCGTCATTTTTTATTTGGTCTGCAAATGGAGAAAGGGTGATACATTGCGAAGAAGTGTATTTGTGCCTTTGTACGACATGTGCCAATGGCGTTCTTCACACATGGGCATATGACGTTTCAGAGCACAAACACATTTCCCCAGCTATAACATTCATCTTACTATGCGTGCCATGCGGATTTCTACACACCTTATGCAAATTGCCTTGGTGCTCTTCTCAGACCCTCCAGGATTTTGCAGCATGAAACGCCAAATTTTGCGGCATGAAATGGAAAATTTTGCGGCACAAACCTTTATTTATGGCAGCATTTTTGCAGCACACTTTTTGACTGGAGGGTGCAAGATTGGTACATTGCAGGAAAGAGGCTATGTGCAAGGCTACAAGAGAGCCAGGGTGTCAATGTATGTATCTTTTATATCAAATAGGAATAGTCCTAGATGTATCTGGCTTGGCAGAACAGTGTTTGTTTTGGCTACATTTTTTGGTTTAATGTGCATGCCTATTTAATATTATTAACATTATTAATCATCATCAGTTGTAATGCTGAAAATATTCCCCTTCTATGTTCCCCAATCCCGCAAACACCCAGTCACCTCTCTCAACCAACACACCTCACACTTCTCACCAATTCCCCATTACAACTTGTATTTTTGAACCTCACGCACAGTCATACACATACTCACATGCTCTGTCACACTGCCAAGTCACAATTTGGCCTTTCTAGTCCCTGCCAAACTCCAAATCATAATCCCAATGCACACCGTACACTCCCCAATTCCTCCTGCAGTATACAGTTCATTCTTTCATGCTACATCTGCATCTTTCATCCTTTCTCCCATTCTATCACACTCTTCCCTCATCCTTTCTCCTAATCTACAGCCCACTACAACCTCTGAGCCCACGTTCCTTCCACTTTCTTACCTCCGCTCTCTCTGATTTCTGGCCCACCACCCCACTGTTTCCGCTCTGCTCTCTTGCCCACTGCTTCGCCCTCTGACCCACTGCTCTCCCTCTGATTTCCCTTCGCTTTCTTGCCTACCACGCCACAGCTCACCCCTTTCTCACTCCTTTCTCTCAGATATTGTGACCATTTTTCATTTTTTGTAGAAAACTGTAGATTTTGTTCTAAAAAAATGGGGCATCTAAAAATAGAGCAGAAGATGTGCTGTTTTTAGATGAGCCATTTTTGGAAATGAACAGGCCACCTTAATCTCAAAGTTGACCTGTTCATTTCCATGGGGCAGAGCTGTAGTGCAAATGATGCTCTGGCCAGCCACCTTGAATACGTTTGTGTCAGAAACGCTCTCCCGACAATGGTCTACAGGCTCCCCGTGAATTTCACCATAACTGGCCCTTAAGGTTCCTGCCACTGTAAAATGCAACCCAAAAAAACCACATTTCTATCCCATTTGGGGAACAGAAATACAAGTAAAACCGCAGCTAAGTATTGCATGAGTAAGTAGGGTCATTTAAGACCCTGTAAAGCAGTGGCACCCGCACGCACTTATTTAAAGTGTGCATATAGAGTGGCATACAATTTCTGCACATTTAAAAGCGCATCTTGCTTGCTTGTCAATTTCGGATGCACTTTTAAATGCGCAGAAATGCCCCCTGATTTGCCCAAAGGGGTGAAAAAGGACATCTGAATGGGCGCATATAAGAAGCGTCCATTCAGATGTGCTTTGTGGATCTGACTACTCTTTTTTTTTAATTTTTATTTTTATTTTTGCTCAAGTGATGAAATGTGCTTGCGCATTTCCTTTCTTGAGTCCAAAAAAGCCCCTTAGACCCTTGAGTTTAAAAAAAATATATATATATTTTCAAAAACGGACATTTTTGTGGGTGTTTTAGCAAAAACGGCTATTTTGCACTTTTTTGCAAAAACTGCAGTTTTTCGCAGCATTTTGCGGGATCAGAAAATTTCTATAAGCTGGAGGGTCTGTAAAAAAAATGTTGGCTAGTGTTGCGCACTGACACTCTTCAAAACGGTGTGCAACACATAAAGAAACCTCTTTCTACAGCGGCCCCCTTTCCAACCGATTCAACTACAGTGTTTTGCACAGTGCCACGCCTCCGACCCTGCATCTGCTCATTGCTAATTCCATTGTTCATCTCTAAAAGGTGCTTTCTTTATTTTCCTTTTTTTCTTTCCCAGTCCATTTCCATTTATTATGCTCTTCTGACACACACCACAGAAGGAACGACAGGAAAGGGCCGGAACAGAAGGGGCAGCACCTGCATGGATATGATAGGGGACATACCGAGAGACGGAATTATTGGGTGACCCTCACCTACATAGGCACCAGTCATTGTCATGCTCACTGAAGGACCCTCTGTAGAGTAGCACGTTGCAGTACATGCACAATACAATGCCCTTTGCCGGGTAAGGTTCTGTAGCTTAGCATATGGTCTGCAAGGATGTTTAGAGCTCTGCTGCCCTACAGGAGTGCTCCTCGTGTTGCCCGCAGCAGATGTGGCAAATGCTGTAAATGAAATTACCCTATGTAATTGTTGGAAGGGCGGTAGACTGCCCACTGGTCCCTTGTGCTTTCATTTCAGTTGTAGTCACATGCAGAACAAACACTTTATGCTACGCCATTAGTCTTAGGAGTAGCACTCACGGAGATGCATACATTCTGGATTACAAGAATGTTTACAACAATGGGAAACACAGCTTCATTTCATGGAGCAGGAAGCCATTTAATTTTTGCGACCCATGCAGCTACAGTACTTTTCTAACCACTGCTAACATTGTTTGTGCTATGCACATTCTGCTGTTTGCTTGCTTGCCTTTACATGCACTAGTATGTGTGTGACCAAGCCGCACCAGCTTTGCCATTTTGCAGACTCACTACAAAGTTTCCCACCTGCAGTTACATGTTGTCTTCTACTGTACGACCCGCAGGCGACATCTTGACACTTCCCGTCACACTGCTCAGTGCAGACACAATGTGTCTGTTTCAGGGGTCTTTGAAAGGCATTTAACACGCCCACGCTACACTGCAGGTTGCTGTTCCTTGATTACCAGTGGGCGTCATACAGTCAGGGGTCCTTTAGCCACAGATTGGTAGGTTTGCAGAGCCACCCACGTAGTCGGCAGAAGTACTTGAAATGCGGTAGCCTATCATATGTATCCATAGGGCTGGCGACAGGGGCGATGTTACCAGCACACAGTGGATGACCTATGCATGGGTATATGTGTGGAACGCATACATGTGCGCTTCCACAACTATTTAAAAGTGCATTAGAAGATGTGGACATGCAGCTACTAATGAAGTCCTACAGATACTTGCTGTGTGATTGCACATACGCCGACCAGGTGCAGTCTCCCTAGGAAACGTCCATATTGCTCATCTGTAGTCATCTCGGCCAGTACTGTGCGGCACAGATTCACTATGCAATGTTAACACAAAAAGAGAAACTACTCAAACGATCACTAACATTTACCATGTACATCTGTAATTGCTGAGGTACACCAACACTTCGGAAAAGGAAGGGGAGGTCATTACAAATCTCATTGATGACATCATTGATGACATCACATGTGCATTTAGTTTTCATGGAAAGCCTCCACAAAGGATTGTTATTGTAACGGTGGCAGAAAACTATCAAAGATCATTGGAAGAAGTATCATGAGATAATGAGTTCATTGCACAATGCATTGCTATACACACCATTGTATTACAGACTTCCTTGCAGTACCTGAAACAACTCATGTGGACACGTAGCCATTGTCTGCACCATGCCCCATAGACGTGTAATCTGGAAAATGTTCTCATGTTACATAGTGAAATCATGAATGCTTTTGTTTTAGAGTTTCGGGTACTGTGAAACATGTAAGAGGTAGCTACAATTGACTTAATAACTACATATTTGCAGTACTGCACAGAAAACATAAAGACACCACAATGCATACAAATATGAGCATTTACAGGGAAATTACAGTAAGAAAACAAGGAGCAGTATTACTGGAAAGTGATCATAAAATAACTGATTACCTTCATGCACAGAAAGGATTGTTGTGTTTTACACTTTCTTCTTCCCCTAAATGTATATGTATCATATGATGTGCTTGAACCCTGAGGAAAGTAGTGCATGAACATATGAGAAGGGTGCCGTACACAAAAATAGAACCTTTTGATTTGTTACTTCCTGACTGTTAGTGAAGAAATGCACCTGGCCTGCTTATGTCAGTGAACAAAAAAGGGGCACCAACACATGTGATGTCATCAGTGATGTCATCAATGAGATTTGTGATGGCATCTTTGATGTCATGGGTGTTAGTCCTGGCAGTGCACACCGGTGGCACGAGTTATGGTTGCTTATCTTACCATAACTGGCAAATCTTTTGTTTTTGTTTTACCTGTAACCATAATGTCCCTGTAACAATGTTTGCCAATTGCATTGCATAGGTTTTTACTATTGCAACTTAAACATAACATCCCTTTTACAATGTTTTTTGTTAGTGAATATAAATATACATATGCCTGAATGTCCTCAGGCATTTGTGAGGTCTGCGAACATCACAGCAATGCCCTCAAACATCTGGGGCCAGATTACATAAACTTTGCCCTGGTGCAAGTGCAAAGTTTGCACTGTTTTAGCACTAGGGCACTGTTTGCCATATTTTTTAAAACACTGAGACACATTAAAAACCATTGCACCTCGATAAGTGCAGTTTGGCATATTAAAAGCACCAGGGCTAAAATGGCCCTGGTGCTAATAAGATACAGTTGTGATGCATGTTTGCATCAGGGCCAAGTTTGCCCTAGTGCTAATACAATTCCGTATTAGCACTCGGGCAAACTTTGCCCTAGTGCATAAATGTAGTGAAAATGCATCTTATTTGCACTAGTGCAATTTTTCCCTGGTGCTTTTAATATGTCAAACTGCACTTTTCGAGCTGCAATGGTTTATTTATGTGTTTCAGTGTTTTTAAAAATAGGGCAAACTTTGCCCTAGTGCTAATACCATGCACACTTTGCACTTGCACCAGTGCAAAGTTTCTGTACTCTGGCCCCAAATATGTTCGCGGACTTTGGAAAAGAAAAAACACTATTTGTCTGCCCTTTTATAGACATAGAACCTCATTACGAGATTGCTTCCCATTTCCGCTGCCCGATTTCTCGGTAATACTGAGATTTTATAGGCTGTGGCGGAAACAGCAAGTTCCCATTCACATGTAGTCATAAAGGACTCCATGGGAATGGGAACACTGAAGCACCAGCATTGTTGCTAACGGTCCCAGTGCTTCAGTGATTTCTCTGCAGGTAGGCGCCTGCACGACCGGCAGGTCAGGCCTGCCTGTTGTTCACTGCCCCTACTGTCAGACTCAGAGTAACCCGGTCTGGAGAAAATGGCGGGGGCGGAATTACCAGCATTTTTTCTGCCATTTTTTCCAGACCGGGTTATTTGTAATGAGGCCCATAGGCCACTTCATCCTCACACCCCTCAACTCCCCAGAGGTTATTTCATTTTTAAGCCAAGTTTAATGTTGGGTTTTAGAATATTTTCTGATCACAATGTTCACAGATTACATGTGATGTCCACCAATATTAAACGGTTTCCTAATTGGTGCAGAGGTGTCTGCGATCTGACTGAAACGAGAAATCACTTTCTCTACTGACCTTTTCAGTATATTTAAAAAGTTACACTGGACGGATTAACATCAAATCTGCAAAAGCACGCTTATGGGACCAGACAGTCACTTCATGCACAAGTTTGGTGCAAATCCCTCCAGCGGTTCAGGCTGTAGCCGCAAGTAAAAAAATAAATCCTATGGAATTCTATCTGGATTTTGAGTGGGGCCTATATTTTTTTGGTAAGATTTGTGCAGATTCTTCAAATGGTGTCAAAGTTATAAGCTGCCAAAAAAATGATTTTCCTATGGGAAAACCAACTTAACCATGACTACAGGGATGCTGTGGTCAACCCTGTGATATATGGCGTCACCCTATTGTTAAGGTGAAACCTATCATCCGCAGGAAAAGTGAACATTCTATGCCTAATAACCTTTGATTATTAAGGTGGATCTGCGCAAACCTTTAGAAATGTAATTCGTGGACAGGGCCCCCAAAAACTGGAAATCCATGTTATGGTTCAAAATATATAAAGGATTGAAACAAAGGGTCTATTTTTCACTTTTCCATTCATGGCAAAATGTCAAATTTTTGCTCAAACTCACAGCCAAAACCGATGGATGGATTTGCGGCAAATAAGAAGCAAGTTGGGCACAAAGTGCTTGAAAGAAATCCTTTGTTGATTTTGTGTAAATTCATCCAGGAAGTGTATTTTAATTTGGCATAGAGCTGATGCCAACGCTTTTCATTTCTGCAAAACTGCCATTACGCAGTTCGAGATTCAATATGTCAATTTGATTTTTGGAATCTGCCCTTAAAGGGTCTATGGGGTGTAAGTAGAGCTGTGTTGAAGCCACAGAGCATGTGAACATGTGGACAGAATGATCTGTGAATGTTTGGGCCTTGGGGATAGTCTAGGATATGTTTTCAAGCGTTTTTCTCTGATCTAGATTTTTTTCGAGTTGCAATTAAAAGAATAAATACATGAACACTGTAATGTAATTAGATCTGGAAATCACAGTGATTGCTAGTCAGGGAAAGAGAAGCAATTTAAGTTAATTTAGGAAGCAATCATGTTTTTAATATATAAAAGTATTACAGGGAATGTTTTAAAATTAACTTAAAAGTGTGTGAGGGTGTACAATGTGGATATCAGTGTTTGGGGTTGTTGTATTTGCTAAGTAAGCTTTTAATTGTTTAATTACATTGAAATGAAAGTGCAAATGAAGCATATTCATGTTTACTACATCTATTTTTGTGATTGTACAAGCTTTTCACGTGACTTAACAGTGAAGATCTCAGTTTTCTTCTGACGTCAGAAGGGAAGATCTCTTCATTACAGCACCTCCCTCTTCTATGTCACAGGCCCGGGTATTTAAATTTACCTGAACCTCTACATTGCTCTTCCTCATCCAAGTACTAAATGGTAATCTTGCGTATACCCCGAGAACTCTCATCGTTCTTCCAGTACCAAGTTGTAATATTACCTTTCCCACCATATCCCTCTTCCTCTTTGCAGTACTCAATAGTAATCTTACTCTTACCCACATTCCTCTTCTTTGTACTAGTACCCAATAGTAATATAACCTGTACCCCACATCCTCTTCCTTGTTCCAGTACCCAATTGCAAAATTACCTTTACCCGTATATCCCACTTCTTCATCACAATCTCTCACTACCCGAACCTCACTGTTCCTTGCCACAGTCCCCAACTACGCCATCTCTCTCTTCCTCATCACAGTTCCCCACTACCCCACCTCAATCTTTCTCATCACAGTCCCACAACCTCACTCTTCCCTTTCACAATACACGATTGCCTCTGCCCCACCTGACTCTTCCTTGTCACGGTCCCCATTACCCCACCTATTTCTTACTTGTCACCATCTGTTACTGTCCCTACCTTTATCTTCCTCCTCAAGATTCCCTATTAAATCTACCCCACTATTCCTCATCACATTACTTCAGCACCCCAACTCCCTCTTTATTGTCACAGTGATCCACTATCCCTTGTCTCAGTCCCCAACTATGCCTTCTCATTCTTCTTCATCACAGTCTCCCTCTAAAACCACATCACATTTCCTTCTCAGAATACCCCACCTCACTCTTCCTCATCACAATCCCCCTACCTCACTCATCCTTCTCACCATCTGGCCACTACCCCCACCTCACACGTCCTCATCACGGTCCCAACTACCCCACCTCACTCTTCTTTGTCTTTGTCTGCCACTGCCCCCAAATCTCTCTTTCTCCTCAAAGTCCCCTTTTACCACCACACCACTCTTCCTCAACTCAGTTCTCCAGCACCTCCACCTCCCTCTTCCTCATCACAGGGCCCCGCTACTCTCACCTCACTCTTCCTCATTACAATCCCCACAACCCCCTCAGACTTCCTTATCACATTCCCTCACTATCTCCACCTCACTCTTCCTCATCACAGTGCCCTACTACCTCACCTCACTGGTCATCATCACAATCACTCACTTCACTGTACTAACTCTTTCTCATCCATATCCCCATTTCCCCTTCACCTCAATGTTTCTCATCACAGTGCCCCACTACTCCCACCTCCCTATTCCCCTTTACAGTCCCCACTGCCCCACCTCACTCTTCCTCATCGCAGTCTCTCCCACCATATCTTAACCTTCTTCATCAGAGTTGCTCACTATGCCCACCCCACTCTACCTTGTAAAAAGTGCCCAATAGTAATCCATGTCATTATCCCACATCCCTCTTCCTTGTCCCAATATCCAATGGTAATCTTACCTTTGTCCCACATCCTTCTTCCAAACCCCATTACCCAATAGAAGTCTTACTTTTACCCCCATGCCTCTCCCTCACCATAGTCACCTCACTGTTCCTCGTCAGAGTCCCCCACTAACCCCACCTCACTCTTCCTCATCACAGTCCTCTACTACCCTAACTCACTCATCCTTGTCACAGTCCCTAACTACATACACCTCACTCTTCCTCGTCACAGTACCTCAATAGTAATCACTAGCACTACCCCTACATCTTTCTTCCTCGTCTCTGTGCACCGATAGTAATCCATTCTTATCTAGCGGACACAAAAAAGATTCAATACTTGATAAACCTAAAGTTGCGTGGCTGAACAATTGATATTAGTAACAAATAATATAACATCCCTGACTGTAGCAGACTGGAGCTGAGATTTTCAGAGTAGCCTAAGACTCAGCATCAGACTCCAGCAGTGAGAGGGCTGGTTGCAGGGATTCACTTAGATCTGGGTGACTCGAAACTCGTGTTCATCCTGTGATGCTGGAGACAAACACAGTGAGGACTGGAGAAGTGAAAGAAGTCAGTGTCTGTATGCAGTGTGTGAGTGTTTGTGTGTGCACAAGTGTATTTATTTGTGAGGCATAACGTGTCTGAGAGAGATTTGTGTGAAAGAGTTTTCCTGTGTCCTTGTATGCCAAATTGTGTCACCATCTTGTTTAAAGTGAAAGTGCACATGTTTTGGTGGTAATATAAAGGTGCATGTGTGGGATTATATGGCTGTAATACGAAACTGTCCTAAAAAGATTCTCAGATGCAATGCTATTTTAGCAATGGGCAATGTTCGGGTAGTAATGTGAAAATACAATAGTGACCTTTTTGAGGCAGTGTAAAATTGGTAAGGTCATTTTAGGGGCAATGATGTGGTAGGACAATATACTTAACTGCGACAATGTAACATTTCATGACACTTTTGAACCTGGCATTGCAATTCTGAGGGCAATGTAAAACTGACATTTAGCAGCAATCTGAGGCAGTATGAAGGTAGTAGGGTGAACAAGTGGGAAACTGGTGAAAGAAAATGTGCTGGGACAATTGTAAACAGGGAAGGTAATTTTCTTGAACCATGTTGTGCTATGTCAATGTGCTTGACATGAGCAATATTAAACTGAAATGTCAATGTTAGCATGGAAATATTCATATGTAATCTGACTGGCTAGCAAATTGTGATGACATCTGACATATATGAAAGCACTGCAGTATATTTCAGGGTGTTCCCCCAGCAGTTAAGCACATGGATTTACAGATGCAAATTGCATTAAATTGCAACAAAACCCACGCATAGTGTGTACAGGAAGCTTACATGTGGTTCTCACAAAGTCATGAACAGAGCACAGTAGGCATGAAGATGAGCATCTGCTGCCTCTATGTGCAACCGGTGTGTGTGTATGCACATACCAAGTGAATGCTCATCCGTGGAAGTGAATGTGAGTGGCACTTGTAAAATGCAAATACAGGAATGGCAAGGGAGTTTCTATAAGGTAAACAGGAAGATGCAAAATTAAAGGTCCACACCCACAAAATAGCAATTCTCACAAAAGCAGTGTGATTCTCAGCGATTTTTAATGCCATAAACCTACAGTTATGTCTGTCTTTATTTAAAACTTTCAACAGCAGGACCGAAGCACCACAATGGACACTTTGGTAAAAAAGCAACACAAGGAATAGTTGCTGTTGTACTGAGACATTATGCCAGGAAGACCCACACAAGTGGCAAGGTTTACCAGTACAGGCCTAACCTTTTTGGGATGTCTGAAAATAAGGTGTTGGTGTGCTTCATCTCCTCACACATGTGACACTGTTTATGGAAAGCAAGTGGGAGGCTCGGTTAACCACACAAACGCACTTCTCACGTGCACTGCCACCACATGACTGCAGGTTGTGCTACACTCCAGGGAACTGGGTTTTTCCAGGACACCACTGCCCTTGGATTTCTGGCAGTAATGATGCCTGCACATGATTCTGCTTTGCTCCAACCAGCACTGTGAATGTTACGTCTGCATGTTGCATGTATGCTACAGTATCAGAAGACCGCGTATTTGGTGGCACAGCAGTTCTACACTGTTTGCCTTTTTCATTGGGTACCCCACGCACTAGTCTTCCCCCTTATTGCACTGCAGCCACCATTCCAAACAAAAAGGGAAAGAATCCAGGACGGAGCACCCAATCAGGTGCAAGAAAGCTTTTCTAATTATATATTTTCTTAACACAATGGCCCTTAGTGTGACACGTATTTCAGCCCGGACGGCCTTCCTCAAGACAGGGCTAAACACATTCCTTACATAATCATAAAGTGTATATAACCAACGTTGCGTGAGTATAGACAACATTCCAAAAAGAACATTATAATGGAAATGATATGAGTATCCAGTGCCATGCCAACCAATATTTACGTGCAAGTTATACAATGTCAGTAACATAAAGCCATTAAAAAGTCGTATGTACGTGGATTAAAGCAAAAAGCACAAAAATCCATTTGTAATGAGCACCAGGCAGAGAAAAGAGGATTGGCAATGGGGAGGATACAAAGGAATTAGTGAGAAACAAAATATTGATGTTGTCCAAATCGTTCATTTATGAATGAAACAATCAATTTTGGTTATATACAATACAAACCACGATTCAAGGGGAGGGGACGAGGAGAGAAAACACACATACGAAACACAAAAGATAAAAAGATATATAAGTCCCATTAGTATTAGTAATTCAAAACTATCACATTAATTCACATAATGACTCAGGACTGAGACGCTTACCCTTATCAGGAGTTATGCTATTCCTCACAAAATATTCCAGGGTTTGATCCCAAAGGTTAAGCAGCTGTTATAGTAATCATTAAAATTGGGTAGCCATTAGTGATAATTATTTCCCAAAGCAATGTCCAAAAACTTTTTAGTTTAAGTATTAAATACTAATATATACAATAAAAGGTTAAACATCCCTCAATTACCTACAAATAGGTTAGTTACGCACGTTCCGTTAACTCGTGCTCAACAATACCTTACATTATTATCTTGTTTGCATAATTATGCAATCACCTATCAGCCGGCAACATAAACTTAATATTGTGTAGACCTTATGTCGTGAAATCCTAATATACCAAGCATATTAGTTAAGTGAGACCGAATGCTTCAATGTGATTCAAAAATTCAATGGCAGTGACTCACACGAACTTCATAGTATTACGAATTCAAATGTTGAAATGCTATCGTGGCGAAGCAAATCTAATGTACTGTTGCCATGCAGTAGTACAGTGCTGGAGAGCCGAAAAAGACCAGTGTAATGCATTTACCAAGTCATTCGCATTGGCTAGACGAGTGAAAGTAACGCAGGCGGGCGCCATCCTTGGACTATTTTTTTACTAGTTCCCAAGGTGATGCCTGGATCGGTCCGCCCGCGGCATCACGTTGCTAAGCAACCAAAATCCGACGGTTGCAAGTAGCAGCAAAAGTTTTATTCCTCCCAAGTTATTTAAGGTTGTACACTCAAACTCTAACGTTATGTATTAAAGAATGATGCGAAAAGTATCTATACTTGTGGGTCAAAGGAGTGTTGAATCCTGTAAGCCGCATTCAGTTAATTCCGCGACGCAAAAGCAAATTCCGAAAAGGGTAGGAGTCTGTTCAGTTCGTTATCAAGGTAACCTCCCGCACAATTGGGAGTCAGATTTGGGCGTGTATTCTATTAAAGCGATAATAATGGGTACAAGTTCACACATCTTTTTCAACTTGCAATAGGAGTAATATTTTCTACTAGTCTCGTTGCACATAGGAAAACGCACATGATTAGTCCCACATCTTCACTCTAGTTAGAGATATAGTTACCTTTGAATAACAATAATGTAATTATACATACAAGTTAGTAGTTCGATGTTAGGGTGTAATATATTAACCTGCTAAGTTATTTAATGTGTCATATTGGTTGCAAATTTAAACATCTATTTCGACTTGCAAAAGGTGTAATATTATCTACATAAGAAGATGCACATGAGTAATCCCATAATCTCCACTCTGGTAAGAGATCTTGCTACCTTTGAATAGCAATAATGTATTTATACATACATATTAATAGCAATCTGATATACCAGTCGGGTCAAACATTAAGGTCCATATACTTGCTCATAAATATCTTATAAAAATGATGCCATTTCTGCATCAAAATTCAAACCCAGCATAGATGTATTAAAGTAACAGATGAGTCTCGCCTCTGCTTGACAAAGCGCTAAGACTCTATCCCCGCCTCGTTTATTCATTTGGACCTGTTTCAGCCCTCGAGGTGGGGATAGGGTCTGTTTGTAGCATGCTCAATGCACACGAGCGGAAGGACTATAGTTTAATGTTTAATCAGAATTAGAATAGGATAACCTAGTTTGCTAATCTAAGCTGTAGCCTACTTTTATGTACTAATGCTAATGAAGATTACATTTTAGTAAGAACAGGCTTTTTCTGTGCTGTGAGCTCTGGGTAAAGCAGGGACTTTCTATCACAGACAGTGTTGCATTTTGTAAGTGATTGTTAAATTGTATCAAAGTTGTTGTCACAGATAGTCAACATTGGGCTGTGCAACAAAGGTGGCCCACACCATAGCCTATTGAAGGATTGCTAGATAATGGGTGATCTGTGAAATCCAGAGAGAATTGAAAACAGAAATTGAGAAAATGGGGGAACCAAGTTGTGTCACTTCCGTACTAATAATAAATGACATTTACGTAAATTTCATGAATCCCTTACTCTTGATCTTTCATAGTGTGACACAATTCGAAATGTGAAGTGTGATTGGGACTCGTCCTTGTATTAAAAAATCTTAAGACAATTTTTCTATCTTGAGTGGTTGGTCTGGCATCCTGTAAGGTCTAAATTGATAGCACTGCTTTTCAGACCCAAACCGGCAGAATTTGAATGCAATTCATTTTAGCCTGCATTTAAATAGCATGCACATAGATTAGAAATTCACAACCCCAACCATGCCTTCATACAGGTGGGCAAAGTGTTGTAAATATGTGTATACAAATGTCATTTTCTATACAACCTTCCTCTTTTTTTTGATACTTCAGAAAATAAAATACCCTGGATTTTCTGTTCATTTCTTGAAGTTGATTTTGTGTAAATATTAATTGAAGACATATTTAATACACTGGCCGATGAGGGGCATTATGGTCATAGGACTGTGTGCTGTTAAGATGTGGCCTTGTATTATTTAAGATATGAATTGTTTAACACATTACTAATACTCTGTTGTGTGACAGAATGCATGTATTACATTTAGTGAGATTGTCACAGGTAGGTTGAGTTTCATTTGGTAAATGTGCCTATGAAATGTATATATGATTTGATTTTTTGTAGTGATTTAGCGTACATAAATCAATGGTCCACTTTTAATTTCTTTTTATTTAAACACATATTATTTTTAATCACATATCTTGTCTTCTGTTCTAGAATTGTGGGCTAGTGATGTATACCAACAAGCGTTAGATCCGAGGTTGCAATTTAGTGAAAAGAATGGCATATTAACTAATATAGCTCTACATACTGCACTCGGTAAGTAGCAGACTGTATAGAGTCCTATGGAACACCAACATGGTGAATAACAGAAAGGTCTGCATGCCTTGGAATCATGTAGACCTTTCTGGAGACCCGGTATTTAATGCATGGGATAACATGAAATGACGTTAGCGGTATCACCATAGGTAATAGCACAAACCTCAAAATCAGGCCCCATGTTTCCCGGTTTATCAAACACAAATAAACTCACATTCAATGGCTGTGGTGGGGGGCATAATGGATGGTGGCAAGCATTCAACAGTTTCTTGGGGTACAACCATAGCTGTTCTCCAGGGATGAGACTGTTGATTATTGCTGATAAAACCCAGAGGTTAGCTGCAAGTGAATGTATCATCCTTATTGACAATCTCTGTGAAACAGACGTGTCCATATATCGTTTTGCCTTACGTTGGAGTGCCAAGCATGGTTGTTCGGAGTTTCACATAGGTCACATAGGTCACTGCGTCCCCACAGGCCCACTTGAAGGCAACTTCCACCCCTGTCTGATTTTCAAGAGTGTTACCGAACCTCCAAGGTGAAGGGGAATGGGAATAAATAACCCATTTCAGGCATGTCCATTTATCCGATTTTGGAAACCCTGCAGCATTAAAGATTACAGTAATTAGTCCTCAGACCTTCTCATCTATACCTAAACATATTTTTATACATTTCATTCATGTTCTTCCCTAAAAATATCTATACCTTATTCTAACTTAAGAATTCTGTGAACTAGTTTCTTATCCTACCATTGCAGGTAAATAGAAAATAAATGAATTTCGGTTGAACTCTTTTGGTAGGACAGCACTGAACTTTAGCAAGACAGGTTGAAGTAGAGACTTCCGCATGAAAAACATTATTCCCTCCTGTGAGCATTGCCCAATTAAACCTCATTGTGGCGGTAATGGAATTACTGCCACATTTACCGTTCTGCTGAGTTATGAGTCAGCAGAGTTACAGTGGGCGGAATTACATTTGGCGGAATTATAGCACAACTGTATTATCGTGCTATCCGAGGTCTGGACACGGTGGTCATACCGCCAAAATTTGGCCATAATTCTCCTGAAAACACAGCGTAGTTACTCCACCTTCCAGTTGGAGGTAAATGCATACAGGTGCCACAAATGAAGCCACAGCTGCACCCAATACACTCAAGAGGGCTACACAAGGCACACACCTTCCCCAACACACACTTTCCAACACCATGCTGCCACCAGCCATTGTGACCTGGGACATACAACTGCTCATGCTGGAACTACAGAGGCAGGAAAACAAGCCCAGGGTACAGCGTGCAGAGAGGAGGAGAAGGAGGAGAATGAGGTAGAGAAGGAGGAGACGCAATGTAAGGCAAGCGCCCATACCCAGCATCAGGCTCTCACCCTGGACCCTCACGGGCATTCAGCTGGTAACCCTGTACTGACGCTACAGGGAGACCATAGGTGAGCTGCTCACCATAATCCGAGGGGACATTGAGAGCAGGATTAACATCAGGACATCTGTGCTCCTGCTGCTAAAGCTTTTGTCTGTCCTGCAATTCCTCAGAACAGGCACATTCCAAAGATCAGTGGCCCTGCTGCATAGCATGTTACAGCTAATATTTCTATTGTGCTTGGACAGGTACTGGAGGATCTCCTGTAGCATGTGTCACAGTATATTTTTCTGCCCACCACCCCAGCACAGGAGCATGCCATTGAGGCACGTCTTCATGCTGTGGCAAAAATACAAAATGGCATTGTAGCCCTGGACTACAGCCACGTGGCGATGGTGGCCCCC
The DNA here is from genome assembly GCF_040938575.1 of Ambystoma mexicanum. NCBI lineage: Eukaryota > Metazoa > Chordata > Amphibia > Caudata > Ambystomatidae > Ambystoma > Ambystoma mexicanum. The sequence continues at coordinate 162,947,826 of NC_090941.1, read as the reverse complement.
CAGGCACATGAAGCGATGCACTGCAACATGAAGTACACCACTCACTGAATGTTTAGTTGACCTGCATTCCAGACCTCTACATCATACACTGCTGTGCATGCTTCCCTTGTTCCACCCATGATACCATGGTCTGATGAAATAGTACACTGCCTGGATACATGGAGAGGTACAGAGGACAATGGACATGGATGGTGGGTGAGTACACATTCCATCACACAATATCAATGTGCTGCACTGAAGAAAAGCATATTGGTGATGCAAGGCATAACAGCACAATGCATGCCCTGAAAAGGCCATGTACATGCCAGATCCACTCCCTTATGCATGAAATGACAATCTACAACCCACATGACTAGTACATGATGGACAATGATGTATGAATACACATATGCCCATTGACACAATGGACTGTCAACACACAAACACAAATTCAGGTACCACACTGCAACATGATGAATCTCTAATCATTGTATCAGAAAGTGTGACACTGCACCAAAGACCAGTAACACTGGCATTTAATCAGCCAAATACTCAGGTACATGATGCCATCATGTAAGAGACACAGACACCAGAAACCCACTGAGGTACAAGTAACCAACCATCAGGAAACATGCTTGAGAGCAACATACAGGCCTAAAACAGGCACCATAATGTCTTGCCATAACAATCATAGACCCTGGAAATGACAACTGCTGCCAGTGAGCAGAGTGCATGGGGTAACACAATAATGCAAATACTGCTGGATTCCACATGCACGTACTGGGATAGCAAGGCATGGGGTGCAATGAAGCCCCTAATGCATGCACAGAATGTCCATCAACATGAAGTAGTAAATGGCAACACATACACAATGCACTTTGTCTGACACCATTGACATTTCTCCTTGCAGGTGACTGTAGATATCCTCAGCTGCCGTGGCTTATGACACTTGTGCAGGATCCACATATGCCACAGGAGGTAGCCTACACTGATGCACACAGCAGGACCAGCCTCTGTATTGAGTGGACCTTTGACCTCCTAAGTGCCCATTTACACTTCCCAGACCATACCAGAGGGGCACTTATGTATAGACCTGAAAAGGTTGGCAACATTGTGCTGGTCTGTGCCATGCTGCACAATATGTGCCTCAGAAGGCATGTATCTCTACCCACTGATTTGGACATGCCACCGCCTGAGGAGGCGGATACACTGCCTGTGGCTGAGGCAGTTGCATGCAGTGGCCAGGATGAGGTCAGAAGATCTCAGTTTTCTTCTGACGTCAGAAGGGAAGATCTCTTCATTACAGCACCTCCCTCTTCTATGTCACAGGCCCGGGTATTTAAATTTACCTGAACCTCTACATTGCTCTTCCTCATCCAAGTACTAAATGGTAATCTTGCGTATACCCCGAGAACTCTCATCGTTCTTCCAGTACCAAGTTGTAATATTACCTTTCCCACCATATCCCTCTTCCTCTTTGCAGTACTCAATAGTAATCTTACTCTTACCCACATTCCTCTTCTTTGTACTAGTACCCAATAGTAATATAACCTGTACCCCACATCCTCTTCCTTGTTCCAGTACCCAATTGCAAAATTACCTTTACCCGTATATCCCACTTCTTCATCACAATCTCTCACTACCCGAACCTCACTGTTCCTTGCCACAGTCCCCAACTACGCCATCTCTCTCTTCCTCATCACAGTTCCCCACTACCCCACCTCAATCTTTCTCATCACAGTCCCACAACCTCACTCTTCCCTTTCACAATACACGATTGCCTCTGCCCCACCTGACTCTTCCTTGTCACGGTCCCCATTACCCCACCTATTTCTTACTTGTCACCATCTGTTACTGTCCCTACCTTTATCTTCCTCCTCAAGATTCCCTATTAAATCTACCCCACTATTCCTCATCACATTACTTCAGCACCCCAACTCCCTCTTTATTGTCACAGTGATCCACTATCCCTTGTCTCAGTCCCCAACTATGCCTTCTCATTCTTCTTCATCACAGTCTCCCTCTAAAACCACATCACATTTCCTTCTCAGAATACCCCACCTCACTCTTCCTCATCACAATCCCCCTACCTCACTCATCCTTCTCACCATCTGGCCACTACCCCCACCTCACACGTCCTCATCACGGTCCCAACTACCCCACCTCACTCTTCTTTGTCTTTGTCTGCCACTGCCCCCAAATCTCTCTTTCTCCTCAAAGTCCCCTTTTACCACCACACCACTCTTCCTCAACTCAGTTCTCCAGCACCTCCACCTCCCTCTTCCTCATCACAGGGCCCCGCTACTCTCACCTCACTCTTCCTCATTACAATCCCCACAACCCCCTCAGACTTCCTTATCACATTCCCTCACTATCTCCACCTCACTCTTCCTCATCACAGTGCCCTACTACCTCACCTCACTGGTCATCATCACAATCACTCACTTCACTGTACTAACTCTTTCTCATCCATATCCCCATTTCCCCTTCACCTCAATGTTTCTCATCACAGTGCCCCACTACTCCCACCTCCCTATTCCCCTTTACAGTCCCCACTGCCCCACCTCACTCTTCCTCATCGCAGTCTCTCCCACCATATCTTAACCTTCTTCATCAGAGTTGCTCACTATGCCCACCCCACTCTACCTTGTAAAAAGTGCCCAATAGTAATCCATGTCATTATCCCACATCCCTCTTCCTTGTCCCAATATCCAATGGTAATCTTACCTTTGTCCCACATCCTTCTTCCAAACCCCATTACCCAATAGAAGTCTTACTTTTACCCCCATGCCTCTCCCTCACCATAGTCACCTCACTGTTCCTCGTCAGAGTCCCCCACTAACCCCACCTCACTCTTCCTCATCACAGTCCTCTACTACCCTAACTCACTCATCCTTGTCACAGTCCCTAACTACATACACCTCACTCTTCCTCGTCACAGTACCTCAATAGTAATCACTAGCACTACCCCTACATCTTTCTTCCTCGTCTCTGTGCACCGATAGTAATCCATTCTTATCTAGCGGACACAAAAAAGATTCAATACTTGATAAACCTAAAGTTGCGTGGCTGAACAATTGATATTAGTAACAAATAATATAACATCCCTGACTGTAGCAGACTGGAGCTGAGATTTTCAGAGTAGCCTAAGACTCAGCATCAGACTCCAGCAGTGAGAGGGCTGGTTGCAGGGATTCACTTAGATCTGGGTGACTCGAAACTCGTGTTCATCCTGTGATGCTGGAGACAAACACAGTGAGGACTGGAGAAGTGAAAGAAGTCAGTGTCTGTATGCAGTGTGTGAGTGTTTGTGTGTGCACAAGTGTATTTATTTGTGAGGCATAACGTGTCTGAGAGAGATTTGTGTGAAAGAGTTTTCCTGTGTCCTTGTATGCCAAATTGTGTCACCATCTTGTTTAAAGTGAAAGTGCACATGTTTTGGTGGTAATATAAAGGTGCATGTGTGGGATTATATGGCTGTAATACGAAACTGTCCTAAAAAGATTCTCAGATGCAATGCTATTTTAGCAATGGGCAATGTTCGGGTAGTAATGTGAAAATACAATAGTGACCTTTTTGAGGCAGTGTAAAATTGGTAAGGTCATTTTAGGGGCAATGATGTGGTAGGACAATATACTTAACTGCGACAATGTAACATTTCATGACACTTTTGAACCTGGCATTGCAATTCTGAGGGCAATGTAAAACTGACATTTAGCAGCAATCTGAGGCAGTATGAAGGTAGTAGGGTGAACAAGTGGGAAACTGGTGAAAGAAAATGTGCTGGGACAATTGTAAACAGGGAAGGTAATTTTCTTGAACCATGTTGTGCTATGTCAATGTGCTTGACATGAGCAATATTAAACTGAAATGTCAATGTTAGCATGGAAATATTCATATGTAATCTGACTGGCTAGCAAATTGTGATGACATCTGACATATATGAAAGCACTGCAGTATATTTCAGGGTGTTCCCCCAGCAGTTAAGCACATGGATTTACAGATGCAAATTGCATTAAATTGCAACAAAACCCACGCATAGTGTGTACAGGAAGCTTACATGTGGTTCTCACAAAGTCATGAACAGAGCACAGTAGGCATGAAGATGAGCATCTGCTGCCTCTATGTGCAACCGGTGTGTGTGTATGCACATACCAAGTGAATGCTCATCCGTGGAAGTGAATGTGAGTGGCACTTGTAAAATGCAAATACAGGAATGGCAAGGGAGTTTCTATAAGGTAAACAGGAAGATGCAAAATTAAAGGTCCACACCCACAAAATAGCAATTCTCACAAAAGCAGTGTGATTCTCAGCGATTTTTAATGCCATAAACCTACAGTTATGTCTGTCTTTATTTAAAACTTTCAACAGCAGGACCGAAGCACCACAATGGACACTTTGGTAAAAAAGCAACACAAGGAATAGTTGCTGTTGTACTGAGACATTATGCCAGGAAGACCCACACAAGTGGCAAGGTTTACCAGTACAGGCCTAACCTTTTTGGGATGTCTGAAAATAAGGTGTTGGTGTGCTTCATCTCCTCACACATGTGACACTGTTTATGGAAAGCAAGTGGGAGGCTCGGTTAACCACACAAACGCACTTCTCACGTGCACTGCCACCACATGACTGCAGGTTGTGCTACACTCCAGGGAACTGGGTTTTTCCAGGACACCACTGCCCTTGGATTTCTGGCAGTAATGATGCCTGCACATGATTCTGCTTTGCTCCAACCAGCACTGTGAATGTTACGTCTGCATGTTGCATGTATGCTACAGTATCAGAAGACCGCGTATTTGGTGGCACAGCAGTTCTACACTGTTTGCCTTTTTCATTGGGTACCCCACGCACTAGTCTTCCCCCTTATTGCACTGCAGCCACCATTCCAAACAAAAAGGGAAAGAATCCAGGACGGAGCACCCAATCAGGTGCAAGAAAGCTTTTCTAATTATATATTTTCTTAACACAATGGCCCTTAGTGTGACACGTATTTCAGCCCGGACGGCCTTCCTCAAGACAGGGCTAAACACATTCCTTACATAATCATAAAGTGTATATAACCAACGTTGCGTGAGTATAGACAACATTCCAAAAAGAACATTATAATGGAAATGATATGAGTATCCAGTGCCATGCCAACCAATATTTACGTGCAAGTTATACAATGTCAGTAACATAAAGCCATTAAAAAGTCGTATGTACGTGGATTAAAGCAAAAAGCACAAAAATCCATTTGTAATGAGCACCAGGCAGAGAAAAGAGGATTGGCAATGGGGAGGATACAAAGGAATTAGTGAGAAACAAAATATTGATGTTGTCCAAATCGTTCATTTATGAATGAAACAATCAATTTTGGTTATATACAATACAAACCACGATTCAAGGGGAGGGGACGAGGAGAGAAAACACACATACGAAACACAAAAGATAAAAAGATATATAAGTCCCATTAGTATTAGTAATTCAAAACTATCACATTAATTCACATAATGACTCAGGACTGAGACGCTTACCCTTATCAGGAGTTATGCTATTCCTCACAAAATATTCCAGGGTTTGATCCCAAAGGTTAAGCAGCTGTTATAGTAATCATTAAAATTGGGTAGCCATTAGTGATAATTATTTCCCAAAGCAATGTCCAAAAACTTTTTAGTTTAAGTATTAAATACTAATATATACAATAAAAGGTTAAACATCCCTCAATTACCTACAAATAGGTTAGTTACGCACGTTCCGTTAACTCGTGCTCAACAATACCTTACATTATTATCTTGTTTGCATAATTATGCAATCACCTATCAGCCGGCAACATAAACTTAATATTGTGTAGACCTTATGTCGTGAAATCCTAATATACCAAGCATATTAGTTAAGTGAGACCGAATGCTTCAATGTGATTCAAAAATTCAATGGCAGTGACTCACACGAACTTCATAGTATTACGAATTCAAATGTTGAAATGCTATCGTGGCGAAGCAAATCTAATGTACTGTTGCCATGCAGTAGTACAGTGCTGGAGAGCCGAAAAAGACCAGTGTAATGCATTTACCAAGTCATTCGCATTGGCTAGACGAGTGAAAGTAACGCAGGCGGGCGCCATCCTTGGACTATTTTTTTACTAGTTCCCAAGGTGATGCCTGGATCGGTCCGCCCGCGGCATCACGTTGCTAAGCAACCAAAATCCGACGGTTGCAAGTAGCAGCAAAAGTTTTATTCCTCCCAAGTTATTTAAGGTTGTACACTCAAACTCTAACGTTATGTATTAAAGAATGATGCGAAAAGTATCTATACTTGTGGGTCAAAGGAGTGTTGAATCCTGTAAGCCGCATTCAGTTAATTCCGCGACGCAAAAGCAAATTCCGAAAAGGGTAGGAGTCTGTTCAGTTCGTTATCAAGGTAACCTCCCGCACAATTGGGAGTCAGATTTGGGCGTGTATTCTATTAAAGCGATAATAATGGGTACAAGTTCACACATCTTTTTCAACTTGCAATAGGAGTAATATTTTCTACTAGTCTCGTTGCACATAGGAAAACGCACATGATTAGTCCCACATCTTCACTCTAGTTAGAGATATAGTTACCTTTGAATAACAATAATGTAATTATACATACAAGTTAGTAGTTCGATGTTAGGGTGTAATATATTAACCTGCTAAGTTATTTAATGTGTCATATTGGTTGCAAATTTAAACATCTATTTCGACTTGCAAAAGGTGTAATATTATCTACATAAGAAGATGCACATGAGTAATCCCATAATCTCCACTCTGGTAAGAGATCTTGCTACCTTTGAATAGCAATAATGTATTTATACATACATATTAATAGCAATCTGATATACCAGTCGGGTCAAACATTAAGGTCCATATACTTGCTCATAAATATCTTATAAAAATGATGCCATTTCTGCATCAAAATTCAAACCCAGCATAGATGTATTAAAGTAACAGATGAGTCTCGCCTCTGCTTGACAAAGCGCTAAGACTCTATCCCCGCCTCGTTTATTCATTTGGACCTGTTTCAGCCCTCGAGGTGGGGATAGGGTCTGTTTGTAGCATGCTCAATGCACACGAGCGGAAGGACTATAGTTTAATGTTTAATCAGAATTAGAATAGGATAACCTAGTTTGCTAATCTAAGCTGTAGCCTACTTTTATGTACTAATGCTAATGAAGATTACATTTTAGTAAGAACAGGCTTTTTCTGTGCTGTGAGCTCTGGGTAAAGCAGGGACTTTCTATCACAGACAGTGTTGCATTTTGTAAGTGATTGTTAAATTGTATCAAAGTTGTTGTCACAGATAGTCAACATTGGGCTGTGCAACAAAGGTGGCCCACACCATAGCCTATTGAAGGATTGCTAGATAATGTGTGATCTGTGAAATCCAGAGAGAATTGAAAACAGAAATTGAGAAAATGGGGGAACCAAGTTGTGTCACTTCCGTACTAATAATAAATGACATTTACGTAAATTTCATGAATCCCTTACTCTTGATCTTTCATAGTGTGACACAATTCGAAATGTGAAGTGTGATTGGGACTCGTCCTTGTATTAAAAAATCTTAAGACAATTTTTCTATCTTGAGTGGTTGGTCTGGCATCCTGTAAGGTCTAAATTGATAGCACTGCTTTTCAGACCCAAACCGGCAGAATTTGAATGCAATTCATTTTAGCCTGCATTTAAATAGCATGCACATAGATTAGAAATTCACAACCCCAACCATGCCTTCATACAGGTGGGCAAAGTGTTGTAAATATGTGTATACAAATGTCATTTTCTATACAACCTTCCTCTTTTTTTTGATACTTCAGAAAATAAAATACCCTGGATTTTCTGTTCATTTCTTGAAGTTGATTTTGTGTAAATATTAATTGAAGACATATTTAATACACTGGCCGATGAGGGGCATTATGGTCATAGGACTGTGTGCTGTTAAGATGTGGCCTTGTATTATTTAAGATATGAATTGTTTAACACATTACTAATACTCTGTTGTGTGACAGAATGCATGTATTACATTTAGTGAGATTGTCACAGGTAGGTTGAGTTTCATTTGGTAAATGTGCCTATGAAATGTATATATGATTTGATTTTTTGTAGTGATTTAGCGTACATAAATCAATGGTCCACTTTTAATTTCTTTTTATTTAAACACATATTATTTTTAATCACATATCTTGTCTTCTGTTCTAGAATTGTGGGCTAGTGATGTATACCAACAAGCGTTAGATCCGAGGTTGCAATTTAGTGAAAAGAATGGCATATTAACTAATATAGCTCTACATACTGCACTCGGTAAGTAGCAGACTGTATAGAGTCCTATGGAACACCAACATGGTGAATAACAGAAAGGTCTGCATGCCTTGGAATCATGTAGACCTTTCTGGAGACCCGGTATTTAATGCATGGGATAACATGAAATGACGTTAGCGGTATCACCATAGGTAATAGCACAAACCTCAAAATCAGGCCCCATGTTTCCCGGTTTATCAAACACAAATAAACTCACATTCAATGGCTGTGGTGGGGGGCATAATGGATGGTGGCAAGCATTCAACAGTTTCTTGGGGTACAACCATAGCTGTTCTCCAGGGATGAGACTGTTGATTATTGCTGATAAAACCCAGAGGTTAGCTGCAAGTGAATGTATCATCCTTATTGACAATCTCTGTGAAACAGACGTGTCCATATATCGTTTTGCCTTACGTTGGAGTGCCAAGCATGGTTGTTCGGAGTTTCACATAGGTCACATAGGTCACTGCGTCCCCACAGGCCCACTTGAAGGCAACTTCCACCCCTGTCTGATTTTCAAGAGTGTTACCGAACCTCCAAGGTGAAGGGGAATGGGAATAAATAACCCATTTCAGGCATGTCCATTTATCCGATTTTGGAAACCCTGCAGCATTAAAGATTACAGTAATTAGTCCTCAGACCTTCTCATCTATACCTAAACATATTTTTATACATTTCATTCATGTTCTTCCCTAAAAATATCTATACCTTATTCTAACTTAAGAATTCTGTGAACTAGTTTCTTATCCTACCATTGCAGGTAAATAGAAAATAAATGAATTTCGGTTGAACTCTTTTGGTAGGACAGCACTGAACTTTAGCAAGACAGGTTGAAGTAGAGACTTCCGCATGAAAAACATTATTCCCTCCTGTGAGCATTGCCCAATTAAACCTCATTGTGGCGGTAATGGAATTACTGCCACATTTACCGTTCTGCTGAGTTATGAGTCAGCAGAGTTACAGTGGGCGGAATTACATTTGGCGGAATTATAGCACAACTGTATTATCGTGCTATCCGAGGTCTGGACACGGTGGTCATACCGCCAAAATTTGGCCATAATTCTCCTGAAAACACAGCGTAGTTACTCCACCTTCCAGTTGGAGGTAAATGCATACAGGTGCCACAAATGAAGCCACAGCTGCACCCAATACACTCAAGAGGGCTACACAAGGCACACACCTTCCCCAACACACACTTTCCAACACCATGCTGCCACCAGCCATTGTGACCTGGGACATACAACTGCTCATGCTGGAACTACAGAGGCAGGAAAACAAGCCCAGGGTACAGCGTGCAGAGAGGAGGAGAAGGAGGAGAATGAGGTAGAGAAGGAGGAGACGCAATGTAAGGCAAGCGCCCATACCCAGCATCAGGCTCTCACCCTGGACCCTCACGGGCATTCAGCTGGTAACCCTGTACTGACGCTACAGGGAGACCATAGGTGAGCTGCTCACCATAATCCGAGGGGACATTGAGAGCAGGATTAACATCAGGACATCTGTGCTCCTGCTGCTAAAGCTTTTGTCTGTCCTGCAATTCCTCAGAACAGGCACATTCCAAAGATCAGTGGCCCTGCTGCATAGCATGTTACAGCTAATATTTCTATTGTGCTTGGACAGGTACTGGAGGATCTCCTGTAGCATGTGTCACAGTATATTTTTCTGCCCACCACCCCAGCACAGGAGCATGCCATTGAGGCACGTCTTCATGCTGTGGCAAAAATACAAAATGGCATTGTAGCCCTGGACTACAGCCACGTGGCGATGGTGGCCCCCCAGGCACATGAAGCGATGCACTGCAACATGAAGTACACCACTCACTGAATGTTTAGTTGACCTGCATTCCAGACCTCTACATCATACACTGCTGTGCATGCTTCCCTTGTTCCACCCATGATACCATGGTCTGATGAAATAGTACACTGCCTGGATACATGGAGAGGTACAGAGGACAATGGACATGGATGGTGGGTGAGTACACATTCCATCACACAATATCAATGTGCTGCACTGAAGAAAAGCATATTGGTGATGCAAGGCATAACAGCACAATGCATGCCCTGAAAAGGCCATGTACATGCCAGATCCACTCCCTTATGCATGAAATGACAATCTACAACCCACATGACTAGTACATGATGGACAATGATGTATGAATACACATATGCCCATTGACACAATGGACTGTCAACACACAAACACAAATTCAGGTACCACACTGCAACATGATGAATCTCTAATCATTGTATCAGAAAGTGTGACACTGCACCAAAGACCAGTAACACTGGCATTTAATCAGCCAAATACTCAGGTACATGATGCCATCATGTAAGAGACACAGACACCAGAAACCCACTGAGGTACAAGTAACCAACCATCAGGAAACATGCTTGAGAGCAACATACAGGCCTAAAACAGGCACCATAATGTCTTGCCATAACAATCATAGACCCTGGAAATGACAACTGCTGCCAGTGAGCAGAGTGCATGGGGTAACACAATAATGCAAATACTGCTGGATTCCACATGCACGTACTGGGATAGCAAGGCATGGGGTGCAATGAAGCCCCTAATGCATGCACAGAATGTCCATCAACATGAAGTAGTAAATGGCAACACATACACAATGCACTTTGTCTGACACCATTGACATTTCTCCTTGCAGGTGACTGTAGATATCCTCAGCTGCCGTGGCTTATGACACTTGTGCAGGATCCACATATGCCACAGGAGGTAGCCTACACTGATGCACACAGCAGGACCAGCCTCTGTATTGAGTGGACCTTTGACCTCCTAAGTGCCCATTTACACTTCCCAGACCATACCAGAGGGGCACTTATGTATAGACCTGAAAAGGTTGGCAACATTGTGCTGGTCTGTGCCATGCTGCACAATATGTGCCTCAGAAGGCATGTATCTCTACCCACTGATTTGGACATGCCACCGCCTGAGGAGGCGGATACACTGCCTGTGGCTGAGGCAGTTGCATGCAGTGGCCAGGATGAGGTCAGAGCAGGATGAATGGTTCACCAGGGTCTCATGGAATAATTGTATCTGGGTGCTTTTCTTTCTACATGCCATGCACCACTATATATATATATATATATAAATATATATATACATAGTAACATTAATGATTAAACACATTTACACAAAAAGATATGTCCTGGCATTGTCACACAACTTCCCCTCCCCCACAACACCATCCCCAACACACTATTCACCCTCCCCATAACACAATCCCCAACACACCCTTAAGCCTATCACCAAGTACAAAGTCACTTGTGTGGCCTCTTCCCCTTACTGGATTCCCCCAGCACCTTTGGGGCCAGAATGTGCCCAGAACAGTGCTGTGAGGTGCTCAGGAATGAACCCTCCATAGGGGTCATGGAACTTCATTGTTCTGATCCAGACCCCCGGTTGTGTTGAATTGTGTTCTGTTACATGGCTTTGGCAAAGTCTGAGATGCCTTCTGTCATCGTACATATCCTCTTCCTGTAGACAGTCATGCCGGCAGATGTAACAGCTGCCTGAGCCCGGTCAAGCTTCATGGACTGCACAATCTCGCTTGTGGACTCTGGATGCAGTTCAGGATATCCTGGAAGTGGAGATACTTTGTGTCAGCAATTGCCTACAGTTGCACCCGGCACCTTTCCATCGCCTCAAACCTCCACATGAGTGTGTCGTCCAGTGTGGTCTGGAGAATGGGTTGAGGGCTGTGAGCAGGGCTCATGCTGAAGCAAAGTGAACCATAGGACAGGATGTCCGAGTCTCCCTCAGATGACTAGCCCTGCTGCCTACGGTGAAGGCTGTCTTGCCCAGGTGATGTGGGTGTGCCATGGACATGTCGAGTCGGTGGAACCACTGTGGCTTCAGCACACCTGCTAGCAGCAGGTTCACCCATCATGTCCACTTTGGCCGGCTGTTGGAGAGCAGTTGGAGTTGCCATGTCTGCATCAGGTGGAATGGGTGCGTTGCCTGTGCTGGCAGGTGTGGTGCTGCCGGACCCTGCAATCCATTGGTGTCACTTACAGCTGCCCTTCCCATTGGTTGGCCATTCAGGGGTGGTGTTTAAGGTTATCACCCTGGAGGCATGGCCGTGGGTTGTAGATGGGCCTTCACCCTCCTCCGTCTCATCATCAGTCGACTGTGACTCTCTAAGGGGATAACGATTTGCTGTCAGTCATCATGCATTTCTGTTCATTGGCTTGCTAGGCATAGCTGCTCATTTTTTGAGGGACATCCCACACATGTAGGCAGAAGGGTATGGTTGTTCATGGGCTATCGTATGTGACCACAGCAAGGAAGGTATGGTCGCTGCTGAGTGTGTCCACCCCATGGGCAGGTGCTCTTTGCCCCTTATTTTGTCAAGGCGGCCTGTCTATGCCATTGGTCTGGGGGTCCACTTTGGTACTTGGCCCTTCGCAGCAGATATGGGTGCTGCAATTGCAGTTTCATGCTTCTGTGCATGGATACGTGCACAGTTTACACATCACCCATGCACTTAGTAATGCGTTGGCCTGGCTGCACACAGGGAATTTTGTTGTTCTATGACCACCTGCTGTGTTTGTGGGGCTGGTGTGGCACCAAGGGCATCTGGCTGGATCACCCATGCCTGCAAATGGCTCTGCATGGGCATGCATTGGGTGGTTTATACTTATGGTCATGTGCTAGCATCTGACCCTGTCCATTGGGCCCATTTGAGCTATGGGACATATTTTTTGTTGGTCATTTGCCCTGTGCATTGGCCATAGGGCGCAAACTCACCTTGTGTCGCATGGGTGCTGGTACCAGCCTCTGCTCCATCGATTCCCTCAATCCCCTCCATGTCGAGGATGGAGCTTGCCTCCTCCTTCCACTGAGCAGGGTAATTGGCTCTCCGGTGCCGCCTCCTGTGGCCAGTGCCTCATGTCTGTGTTGGGATAGGAGGCTGCACACTCTGACCCTGAGGCCATTCCATCTGTTACAGCAGTCCTCCCCATCCAGGGGGACCATGCCTACGGCTGTCACTTTCTGGCTTATGGATGTCCAGATTGCTGACTTCCACTGCACAGAGGTTTTCCTATGGCTGGTGCCGTATAGTTCCTCGCAATGGGCGACTACCTCATCATTGGACATTGGGCTCTCCCTCACTGCATTCTGGGTTACGCAGTCGATGTTTGTGCACTGTCCCTCTGGCCTCCTCTTGGGACATGATTTCTGTGACGTGTGTTTCCGGATGGCAATAGGAAGCTACAGGAAGTGGGAGATTCCTGTTCTGACGATGACACTATTTGTTCTGCTGGTAATTCCGTTGGCACAATAAGCACGGATTGGCTAGCGGTACTGGTAATTCCACGGTTTATCGGCATATTTAAGGCAAGGGAGCCCTGTTTCGGTGGTCATTCTACCGGGTGGAATTACCATTACCATTAAAGGTTTCTGTGCACTCCCGACAGGTTGTAATGTGGTGGAATTACCGCCAAACTCCCAATGACCCCTAGAGACTTCATTGTCTCTCTCATTCAGCAAACTGTCGCTAAACAGTATAGCGCTTCCCACCAAACTACTACAGAACTGGTCCCTCATGAAATAGAGTGCAGATTAAATATTTGATGACCTCATAATCCTTCTGGGGCGTACATTTCTGGAGAAAATATGTACATGACTCTTCAAAAATGGATCTGCTGATTAAAGGCAGTTGAAAATGTTAGTAGAATTCATATATTTACTTTAGAGTGCACCAGTTGCAGCACTATAGTTAAGGTAGGCAGTGAGTTTCATAGGAAATAAAAAAAAATTATCGCTAATACATTTTGGGCCTCATTAGGACCCTGGCGGAGAGGGTATTACGCCAGCGTAGTGCATGGCGTACCTCTCCGCCATACTACGAGTTCCCGTAGCGCCATGGAGGTTTTCTCCGCCTGGTTTTACCAGCCGGAGAAAACCATGGCGCTACGGGACCTCGTTGTAAATTATGCCACCGTATTTTACGGTGGCGTAATTAACTCCTTCCCCACTCCCATTATACCCTATGGGGCAAAAATGGGAATGGGGAAGGGCAGAATGGGGATTGGGGATTTACCGCTCCGCCGAGGTCGGAATGGGGCGGTAAATCCGCCAACCCCCATGGCGCTATCGGCGGCTTTCCGCCATGCTTCGCGGTGCATTTAGCACCGCGAAGTCCGCCTGGGTCGTAATGAGGCCCTTTGACTCCTACAACGAATTTGGCTAACATTTTGCATACACAATTGTACTCATGGGCCCCTCCAGACTGGACATTTTGGGAAACGTCTGTTACGTTTTTTTTAAAAAAGTTATTAAGAAAACAAGAAAAAGCACTTTCGGCCTAGTCTCCATTAATTTTCCTATAGAAAATAAATTTAAATTTGTGCTGGACTGCACAGCGAAAACGGCTGAATGGATTTGGACAAGGTCCGAAACAAATTGGTATTGAATTGCAATCCTTTTGTGGTTTACAGCTATTACATCCAATACTTTTTAAATATTTGACGGAGAAGGGGGTAGCTATAGCCCCATTGACACTATACAGCCTTTTGTATTTTCAAATAACTATGGAATAACAAAACCCTTGAAATTCAATGGAAAACTTTAGTTACAGTTAAATTAAGCTACTGAACCTATCGCAACAAAACCCCTGAAATTCAGCGCATTTGGAAATTCATGATCACCTTAACTCCCACCTACACCTTTTCGCATTCGCTCACACTACAATCTTGATACTCACGCCCAGGCAGAACATTGGCACACACAAAATCACATTCATACCATTTACCCACCAGTCACTAACTCATGCACCTTCTCATATTCACTCACATTACATTTGGCACACAGCCAGACGAACCATTTAACACACAGAAAATCACACTCATACCCATTCACCCACCAGCCACTTATCATACACCTTCTCACCTTCACTCACTCTACATTCTCCACACTAGCGCCCAGCCAGAACAGTTACACACAATTATAGTAATAGCATTCACCCACCAGTAACTCATCCACAAACCTTCTCACATTCACTCACATTACATTCTCCATACTAGCGCCAAGCAATAACATTCACACACACAAAATCACACACATAACCATTCACCCACCACCTTTTTTCACACACCATTCCAACACACGAGCACCCAGAACATTCACACACAAACTGCATTCTCAATCACACGACAGGCGCCCTCACCACCCATTCATACATGCACATTCACATGCCCTCACACATAAACATACATACATGCATGCCATTCCATACACAATCACAGCAGACAAACACTCATGCACACACTCTCACACATATACATAAAAAAAGGTGTATTAACCATTTCAAGCAGAGCTGAAACTTCGTCTTCCTTCCAAGCCTCCAGCTCATGCGCACACAGTTAGGAAGCAGGGTCTGCTTCCAGTAGGCATGTGCAACGAGTCGGAGGCAGAGCGCCTCCTTCTCCTACCAGCTGCAGTATTCCGCAGCCCAGCACTGACCCTGATTTAGTACCTTGAAACACTTGTGTATAGACGTGTTATGAATGCCATATCATATTATATACCAGAGGAGAGCTGGGCCGGGCCTCCACCGGTCCTGGGTTGACAGGGGCCCCTGCACCATGGGCGCTGCAGGGGCCCCCCTTACACCAGTGTCATGCATATGGAACCTGTTACTGGACATGCTTGCTTACCAGCTTGTATATTAACCATACCATCTTAGGACAACTCCCAACTTCTCCCACTTGATTCTAAAAGGGGACAGTGAAAAACCTCACCTTGAGGCATCTACCATCCCAGAGCCATGTGGTATACCAATAAAATATTGCATGTGGATGAATATGGAATTTAATCAGAGGCAGAACATACTTGAAACATATTTTTTAAGCAACATCCCGATGTATACAAAGAGAACGTAACATGGATGTTAAGGAACATACTGGAATGAGACAGATTCCTTAAAAAAAACTTAATAAATAGATTCAATTCTACTGAAGTAGAATTATTATAGAATTAACTTAGACCTAAAAGGGGTAGGAAACCTCATGGAACTTGAAGAATATAAAAAGGATGTTGATTAATGCATTTTATAAAAAAAAATACCACTAGTTGGCAAATTAGTTAATTCCTTCAATTAAGTAAATACTGGGGAGGAGGGTTTATTGGAATGATGTCCTAATGGCAAAATATGCCATGACCATTCCATTGTCTTGAAAAGAAATTGCTGCATAACAAAAATGAAACACTTTCAGTGATCATGTTGAATGCAAAAAAGGCATTTAAAAGGCAGCTACAAACTGGCTTTCTTCTCAGGAAACTAGCTAGCCTTCAACTAACAGCTTCCTTCTAACTGTATATATTACCACTGTATCACCCAGCAACCACTACATTTTATTGATGTAACCTGTTTACATGTTCCCTATTTTTACTGTATATATTGCTGTTTTTTATTCCTATGTATGTACCTAGTCATTGTAACTTGTAACGTTGCACTAATGTAACTGAAACAATGCGACCAGATGCCTGAGGGCTTGGTGCGCAATACAAATAGATATATACAAATTGAATTACATGAGTGTTGCTTTGTCAGGTTATTCATGATATGGGATATCACAATCAATTACAATAGCTTTAAATACTTTATAAACCTCACAAAGAGACAGAATGTGTATTCATATGGAATTGACTGGGGGAATTAACGTACAGAAGGGAACTAGATAAGTTTGTCCCCTAAATCCATGCCTCTTTTCATTGTACAAGCAGAGCGGGAAATTGCCTCACCAGACCTAAATTCTTAATTCCAAAATTAGCACTTGAGGACAATTTATATGTTTAGTCGAGTCATCCACAGCAAACAATATTAATTAGTCAGAATATAGCCCGTCTCTTTAGTAAAGTATCTGGATGTTCTGTCAAGTAAGTGAAAACAGCCATTCTTCATGTTACTACAGTTGATAAATCAATCCTGGTAAAAGACGTTGCTCTACCACCTTGAAGAGTCTCTTGTGCTAGATGGAATTACCAATAAAAGATCTCAGACCAAATAACCGGACAGAATCAAAGAATATGGCAAAGTACTACTTTATTCTCATTTTTATAAAGCAGGGTGAACTGACAAACATCCGACAGATGCATGCACACTCACAAACAAATTTGATTCCACAGAGGTCTTGTACAATCTTAGATTGCAGGCTCTCACTTGCATCCTACGCCGTGTGCGCTCACTCGCATCTTAGGCTGTGGGCCCTGCTCCCTCATAACTCTAGGCTAGTCATCTCCACTCGGCCGCGCACCTTCTGCATCTTGTGTGGGCTCTCTCCTTCCCCCGTTCCTAGCCCCTTCCTCTGACCTACTCCATGGTTGTTGCATTGTTTTTCCTCCATGTTGCCTTGGTAGATTGTTCTGTTTTTGGTTCTCCCTGGTTGTTTGCTTACATTGTATTTGCCTGCATCCCTGCTTTTAATTCTTTCTTCTAGGTTCCCTGGTTGATTGTTCTGTCTTTGACATTTTTGTTTCTCCTTGGTTGTTTACTTACACTGTATTGCCTGCATCCCTGCTGTGTCCATTCTTTACTTCTAGGTTCTGTCGGCAACTGACTTTGCTTATATATATCCATCTGTTTTTCATCATTGTTCTGTCTGCTGTGTGCCAAACCTCCTTCTGTTTCTTCCCCGTCCTAGTGTTTCCCCCACTTCCTTCTAAACCCAACCCACAGGGCCCTCCACACCTTCTATGGTGCTCTCTATCTCTCCTATCTTCTCTAACTGCTTTTCTATCGACTATCCTAACCTTCTCCTCGCCCCCTTCCACTCCTCCAATACCAGCATTAATTACCTAAATGGCACTGATTGGTCCTAGGAACTCAGGCCAACCTACTCCTTTTTGATAAATGCTATCTGCGCCTTATCAACTTCATGTCTTCTCCTGCTGTCCCTTCTTTCCCCTCTCTGGCTAGACTGCCTTCCGGATGTCTCTGCAACTTCTTTGGCCTCCTTCCACCACCACCCCTCTGGCATCCACCTCCTCATTGGCTATCTTGCCCTCTCCTCCTTCCTGATCTGCCCATACTCAGGCACCTTCAACACTTCCGCAGAGCGTACCTCTGACCTGTACTCCTCCATGGAAGACCTTCAAAGGGGGCAACCTGCTCACATTGCTATTATTAACTCTTGCTCAAGTGTCAAACACTACTCTGACATCTGCCGTCTCCTGGAAGAACTCGATCTTGATGTTCTCGGTCTGACTGAGCCATAGTTCACAACCAGCTTTGTCACAAGCTTTGACACTCTCCTTCCTGATGGCTACAAGAACCAACCAGCCCAGCGAGGGTGTAGACCTGATCTTCGTGGAGTGGATCCCTGCTTCTATAATTCCGATGCAGGACTATTCCTCCTTTGAATGCTTGGTCTGCAGGCTCTCTCTTTCTCTCCTGGCCTTTCTTTCACTGTGGCAACTATCTACTGTACTCCTGGACAGGTATCCTCTTTCCTCTCTGATTGGGCAGCCCTCTCCTCCACTCTCCTTGCCTCTACTGCTCATCTTCTCCTCATCTGAGACCTTAACATCCACTTGGATGCTTCTTTTCCTTCTGCAGGACTCTTTTGCAGGACTCTTTCATGACCTCTGAAACTCCCTCTCTCTCTCCATTCTTCCCTCTGGCCCGACTCATTCTGTAGTGGACAAACTGGATGTTCTGATCTCCTCAGACCTCCCCTCTCCAACCCTCTCACCACTCCTCTCTCCTCTCTCCTGGATTGATCACTTTTGCCTTTCCTCCCATCTCTCTCTCTACCCCTCAGGCCAAGCCGTCTCCAGCACTGCCACCTACCTTCTCGGTCATCCGACCCATGAAACATGTGTCAGTGGAGGCTTTTGCCACTACTTTCTCTCCTCCTTCTGCACCTTTGGCTGACTGACATCTTGATGTACTTGCCCCTGTCATGAGGCTTCGCTTGAAGCCCAAATCCTAATGCAACTCTTGGTATGACTCCAACCTCGTCACCCTTGAACGCAAGTGCAGGGTGGTGGAGAGGAAGTGGAGGGCAACAGGTGCACCCTCTGACAAACTAGCCTGTTGACTGCTCCAAAGGCAGTACAGACTCTCTGTCCTCTCCAAGAAGAGAGCTCACATCCAAGCCTGCATCTCTGCAGCGCCTAACAACTCAGCCAAACTCTTCCAAATATGCAAGGAGCTGACCAATCCTGCTGTAGTCTCTACCTATCCTGTTCCCTCCCAGGCCCTCTTTGCTGCCTTGGTTTCTCACTTCATCACTAAAACTCACGACATCCTGTCCATGCTCTCCTCTTCTTCTTCCTCCACCTCCACTCCTGGCCTTCCTGTAGCCACCTCTCCTCATCCCTTTGCTTCCTTTCCCTTGTACACCCCATACGACGTTTCAAGACAAGTCCGATCTATGAAAGTCTTTTAAAAACAGGTTCTTCCCTGATCTTCCAGAACCATCAAAGACCACATTCATATCCTTACTCCAGCCTTCGGTGATTTCTGCAATCACTCTTTTGCCACTGGAACCTTCCCCTAGCCCCTGAAGCACTCCCTTGTGCACCACCTCTTAAAAAGGCCCTATGCTGATCCTTCCTCTCCGGCAAACTATCGCCCAATCGCTATCACTCCTTTCCTGTTCAAACTCTTGGAAATCTGGCCATCTCCCAGCTTAACCTTTACACTGAATCTGTTGGTTGTCTCCATGTACATCAGTCTGGCTTCAGAGTGGCTCTCTAACCTTGATTCTAACCTTCCTTCTGTCATCAATCTCCTCGATCTTTCTTCTGCCTTTGACACCGTCAATCATGCCTCTGTGATATCCTGCGTTTCACTAATCAGGCCCTGGCCTGGTTGACCTCATTTCTCACTAATAGACCCTCTCAGATCCAACTAGGGATCTTTCTCTCTTTTTTCTCTCTCTCTACCTGTAGTGTTGCCCATGGGTCTAACCTTTCTCCCTCTCTGTTCAACCAAAACTTGGCAACACTTACTCACTGCATCACTGCTCTCTGCTCCAACATTCAGTGTTATGCGGATAACACCCTGCTCTCTTTCAGGCTCACCTCGGCTGCCTCTACTCATTCTCTCATTCCAGACTTTCTATCCGCAATTCAGGAGTGGTGTGCTGCCAATGATCTCTGCCTTAATGCCTGTAAGACAGAGATCCTCCTCATCAGAACACCAGCTTCCTCCTTTCTTCTCTCTCTGGCTGCCTACTCTGGGCCCTCTTCCCGCTACTACCTGCGAGGCTAAGAACCTTGGGGTCATCTTTGACTCTACCCTCTCCTTCTCCCCTCACATCTCTGACATCTCTAAGAAGTCAAACTATCAGCTGCACCTCTTCAGAGGTATTCTTCCTTTCCTCACTTTACCCCAGAAGCTCACTGTCTCCAGCACTGGTCCTTTGAAGGCTGGACTACTGCAACATACTCTTTCTAAATTGTCCTTCCTCTACTCTCCATCCTCTACAACTTATCCAGAACAGGACTGCAAGACTTGTCCTTGGCCTCAAGCCCAGGGATTCTAGCTCTCCAGCTCTGAAATATCTTCATTTGCTCCCAGTGGTGGCAAGGATCAAGTTCACAACCCTCTGCATTGTCCAAAAGGCGTTCTGTGGCCTGGGACCGCTCTACCTCCAACTCTCTCTTCCTAAGTATCTCCCATCTCAAGCTCTCCCTCATCCAACTCTCACACTCTGAGGGTCCGTCGCCTTTCCAAGCATAGAGTTGGGGGCAGATCTCTCTCTTTGGCTGGGGACTCCCTCTGGAACAGCCTCCCTGCCTCACTCAAACTTGAGCAGAACCATCTCCGCTTCCGGAAGCATTTGTTACCTTCCGCTTCGCTTTCGCTTTCTCTCTTCCTCTCACCTGCTGATGACACGCCTGCTTCCTGCACTGGTCACCTGGCCAATCTCTGAATTTGGATCCAGGTCCCTGCCTGTCCAGTTGCACCTTGCACTGCCTCTTGGCTCCCGCAGCACTTGTGGTTTGTATCTGTAACCCTACAGTCCCCTTTTGCTACACTTATGAGCCACCTGTTGGCTGCACTTTCTGTTTAACTGCACTGAGTCACCCGCTGGCTGCACCTTTGATTACCTGTACTTCTCCACCCCCCCCCCCTCTGCACTTCCCCGGTCTTGCACAATCTGAATGACACAAGGGCAGTAAGATGATTGTTTTGTCCTCCTCTGTTTCCCCCTCCTTGTCTTGCCGCACCTAGAAACGCTTGTGTACAGGTGTGTTATAAATGCCATATCATATCATATAATACCCCAATATATGTAATTTATGACACCATCTTATGTGACAAACTATAAAACCTACTGGCGGGAGAGATTGGTTAGAGGAACATGTCTACATATGGAAAGTATACAAGTTAGGGCCTCATCACGAGTTGGCCAGTATCCCGGCTGGGATACTGCCCAACTTTACTTGTGGTAGTGCCCACCTATCTGGCGGTATTACGACCAGGTCACGGATTGGCCCCTAACTGTTACTCTCCATTCTCTATTGGGTCCATTAGACCCAATGGGGAATTTTTGGCACAATTACTGCACTGTAATACCGCCGGGGGTAATTGTGCTGAAAATGGGCATTTTTCCAGCGTATTTACCCCCAGCTATTATCTGGGGGTAAACACATTACCACCGCATTTAAGGGCTACCGCCCAACTCATGATGAGGCACTTAGTATTTCATTGGCGGTCTCTTATCTGTAAGAAGAAGCTCAAACTACCTTGAAATACATATAATACTGACTATAGCGGACAAAATGGCAGTGGATTGGTCTATGCAACATTGTATAGCATGTTGCCCCATAGACCCACTGATTGGTTGGCATCCCACCCAATATTGGACTTTCGTCTCGCTAGCAGCACGTAAGGAAACCAAAACCCAGGTGCTTGAGTCATGTCATATTACTCCCCATTTTCCCAATTAGACCAACATCTCTCATCAGCTTGTCCATAAGCCAAAGTTTCCCATCTGTAGTTGACTTTACCACTGCTCTTTGTTCTAGGATTATTTGAAGGAGTGAAAGCACATCATTACCTTCAACCACAGCCTAATGAATAATCCCTGTGTTCGACTTCTGACCCACGTGTGAGGAGACCTCAAATCTGTCAATTTCGACCTCCTATTTACTGCTATTTGATTCAATTTAGCTGGGTGTTATTGCACCCTTGGCCTCTAGAGACTTTCTCACTCTATCTTGTATGAGCCTTATTCACTGTTAATTGTCCAATACTTGGATCTTGCAGTTGTTTTCATCTTTGTTAATCTAATAGAAATGTATCTCATGTCCATAACTCAACCATCTGCCTCCCTTTGTGCTCTCTAGTTATTTCTTGAAATAGTATTCTTGATCCTAGGCCAATATAGACTCCTCTTCGTTTGCGCATGAAGCTGTTTTCCAGCATCTCCTGACTCTTCAGCCCTGATCTGTTTCTGAAGTAGTTAGAATTGATTTTCATCATGATTTTCATCTATGTCAATCATGATGTTCACCCAAATAGCTTTCTTGACTGTTTTCTTATATTGTCCCAAGATGATCCTTATAAGACACAATCTAGCGGTACAAACACTAGTACTGCTCCAAGTAATTTGATGGCATCCGCCAGCCAAGTTGGAATCCATGAGAACAGGGACGAAAACCAGCCATCATCCTCAGGCTCATCAACTTTATCCTTCATCTTTGTGTGCAGGGTTGACAACATTGTTATTGATTCTGCCAGAGTCCCATTATCTTCATCATGGGCAGATATAAATGTGCAACAAGAAGGCCCGATCTTTGAGCACACGCCTCCTTCCATTGCTCTGATAAATTCCAGGACATACCTGTTCTGGAGGACCATAAGCTTGATTGTCACTAATTCTTCTCTGATCGCATTCAATACTTTTATTGTCATATTAATAATTTGTAGCAGCTCCCATCTGGTTATCTGTAACCATTTAGCATTCACTGCAGTCTGAATTCCTGGCAGGAATATTGAGGTGAATATCACTGCTGTTCACTGAACAACTTATGCTCATCTGGAATGTCATAATAGTCTTCTATGGATTTTGCTGAGAAATAATTGCTTCTCCTTTGTCTGCTTAACTGGAAGGATCTTTTCATCCTCAGGTGTGTGTCTATTTTTGGAATGTCTGTAATCTGCAGGTCACTTTGTGGTACCACCAAAGCTGATATGATTATCAACATCAATGAACAAACTCCTCCCACTTTTGGTGTCATCTGAATGCATTCTCTTGATCAGGACTGCAGTTCCTTCCTTAACAATCTTGCAATCTTCTGCCTTTGATCTTTGCATTATTTTTCTGCATTTGCTACAACTACTTCGCACTGTCCATTTAATGCTGATACTTTGCACACAACTGGTCCATCAGCCCATCCTTCAGGAGTGAGCACTGTTCCTTTGATTTGTATTTGGCCTCTTTCCCAGCATTCTTGTATTTACTTCCCAATCTTATCTTTGCATTGCAGCATCTTGTTTTCTTCAATATTGATTCCTGCTCCATTTATTCCAGGCTGTTCATATTTTATTATTTGAAGTTTTGTTTCTGGCTTATCTCTTATTTTCAAATATTTTACATAATTGTCTTCTCTTAGAGATGTTGCTTTATTCATCCACCTTATGGATGCTGTTCTACCTTCGAAATGTTTTCTTGTCAGGCAAAGTGCGAGATGTGTCAGACCATATGCTTTTGTGGCTATGAATAGGTTAGAGGTTCTCAAAGCACAAGGTATTAGGGAACACACATAGCAGCTTTCATCTGACATTTGTCTTCCCACCTTTTACATGTGCTGGTACCATAGGTTATTTTTTAAATGAGCTGAATTCTCAAGATATGTATTTATATCTTCATTGTTTTCACCAACATCCCTTTTAAAATCAAAATAGATGCCTGGTGATATTATAAATCATACTGTTTGTGATTCAATCAGATTTTCTTGGCAATTAATCTCTGATGTTTTGTAAACCTCCTCATGTTGTTTTTAATTCTCAGCATATAACTCTGCAATTCTTTATGTAGCACACTTTTTGACCAAAAACTGCAATATGATTGCTACAATTATTCTGAAAATGATATAGCTATTTTTTAGGATTCCCAAAAGATCTCAATATATTCACATATCTTCTCACTAAAGCTGGATACAACTGTAATGAAATGTGTGTAATGTTATTGCAAAGGGTAACATAAAGATATAAAGTGTGCTTTATCTTCTTTTAACTTTGATAGTTCAGTATATTGTTCCATGGGTCTGTCCAAAAAGAAAGTTCCAGGATAACTGCAAGTCTTATTACTTCTGTTCAAATGCTGCACATTTTTGGCCCTTAATTCAAGATACTGTCATGCTCTTTATTTTCTGTGTCTTTGCTCGTGGCCATCGAACATGTCTGCATGCGTGTAACTTCTTCTCTTGCTTCATCTTCAGTATCTTCTGGAGGCATCAGAGTTTCTCCTTTATAGGGTTTGATGTTGTGCCAAATTTAGCCAAGCTCGCCTTCCTTTTAATTTTGCAGCTGTTGGGGTAACTTCTTCCACCTATTATGGACCTTGAAAACGAGGTGTGCTCCAAGTTCGTGTGAATTTTCACACCAGCACCTGATCCCCTATGTAGATGCTGGGTTGTTTCAACGAATCTACTTCAATGGATTGATTGTCTTTGACACTTTTCTTTGACCACTCCCTCCGGTTTTTGACCTGTTGAGACATGAAAGAAACACTTGCAGTCATTGTTGTTAGGTAATCATGCATCTCGTCTCCTAATACCCTTGCTACAGTGTGGGCATCCGTTTTTAACATAGTTGGAGGAGCAAGTCGAGTTATCATACGGCAGCCAGTCACAAACTCATAAGAAGTTAAATGGTGATCTGAGCCAGGCTGGTTTCATAGGGCATATGCCGAAATGGGTAGGCAATGTAGCCAGCCCTTCTTCATAATCATTCGCAAATGGCATTCATCTTTGTGTGATACTCGGAGGAAAATATATGCTTAATGCCTAATAGGAGACCTATTTGCTCAAAAAGCTCATTTACAAAATGCGGCCTATTGTCAGATCACAAAACCTCATAAGCCCCCTTTCTTGGAAAGACCTCATGTACCAGAAATTCGGCAGCACACGTGGCATCAGGGTGTGTGTATGGACCTGCCTCGATCCATCTAGAAAAAGGACATACCACAACCAACATATATTTGTAACTGTTGCACATCTGTAGAATATCTACATAATCTATATGTAGGTGCTGAAATGGGCCATTGTGTCTGGAAATTGCTACTCTCACAGTTCGTTAAGTGTGCCCTGACGTACATTTCTGGCACACAATGCAATTTACAATAAACTGTGCCACATGTTCTAACAAATTTGTCAAGAACCTTCTGTAATTGTTGCAGCTAGACTCTCTCAAGTCATTTGCGCAGGATGGTGGATTTGCTCCAATGCTATCCTCAATAATGCTAAAGGCATAACTGGCTTTCCAGTGTTATCCTGTCCCCAAATTGCCCCAGTGGGGGACACAGAATACCACGTTTCTTCCATAAATCCTTTTCTTCTTGTGGTGTTTGTCCTTCTATTTTAATTAACTGGACAATAGACAGCATGTCAAAGCCCTCCTTTACCAACATGCATCGTCCTGTCATCTGTTTGATACTTTCCATTTCAAAATTAGGGATCTCTAAAAATAGGCTGCTTTTTGGGCTTCTAAATCTGCAGCTTTGATTCAGTGGGAAATGACTTCTTCTCTTTTAGTGTGGGCTGCACATTTTACGACTGCTAGCGTGAATGGGAGTGATAATACTTCAATTTATTTATCGAATAGGGTTGCATGTTGCACTGGAGTGCCATCTGCATGAAGGAAGCCCCTCCTTATCCAGCGTGACAAACCTGCATGTACAGTTGACATCACATAGGCAGAGTCAGAGTACACCGTCACTTCCTCATCTTCGAATCTCTGGAGCACAGCGATAAATGCTACTAATTCTTCAGCCTGGGCTGAGTAATGCAAAGGCAATCTCATGCTTGTCACTATTTCAAATTCACCCTCTCGCTTCAGCTTTACTACCGCTGATTCAGTATGCCTTTCGCTGGTCGTTTGGTCAGTTTTCGAAGAATCACCAATAAAGACAATTTCCCCCCTCCCAATAGCATTTTCTCTAACTTGGCGAATTTAATTGTATTTTTCAATGCACGTTGTATAAGCATGTACATATTCATCCTCCCCTACTGGTTCTGCTATGAACGTTGCTGGGTTCACTGTCTTGCATCTAACAATTTTAATCTCAGGATTCAATGTAATTATCTTGTATCCTGATGCTCTCTGTGTGATCAATGTACTCTTAGGTTTCTCTAAAATCACAAATAATGCATGCTCTACAAATAGTGTTACTGAACACCCATTGTTATACGTGAAGCTTTTTCAGTTGTGAATGCAGCAGCAGCTAAAGACTACTCACAAGAATAATAATGTCCTCTCATAACTGGATCTAAAATCCCACTATAATAGGGTAATGATGTGTGTGCATGTCCTAATGTCGTCTTCTGTATGAGGACTGTTGTTATGACTTCTCCATTTGAATGAGAGAATAAATAAAACGCCTCTTGATAATCTGGAATTCCCAAGACAGGGGCTGTACTGATTGCCTTTTTCAATTAAATTCTTTAAATCCTTCAGTCATCTCATCTGTCCACGTTATTTTACATTTGCCCACCTTTGCTTCTTTAAGTCCTTTTAAAAGTGTTTGAATATAAGTACTGTTATCAAAATCTGAGGCCCTACAATACTTACATAGGCCTTGAAACTGTTGCATTTCCCTCATTGTTTTAGGTTCTACAGTCTTCATTATTGCTTCTGCTCTCTCAGGTGTCACTTTTCTCCCTTCATGAGAAATCAATTGCCCTATGTACAAGACTTCTTTTTGGAAATCTTGTAACTTCTCTTTGTCTACCTTATATCCTTTCTCCGAGAGTATAGTCATGAACTTGACTGAATCCTCTCTGCATCTTTCTTTTGTTTCATTGCACACCAAAATGTCATCACCATATTGAACTATTACGCTTTCGAGCTGGACATTCCACAGGTCCATCCGAAGGACTCTCTTAAGGACTGAGGGGGACTCACAGTTCCACTGGGGCAAACAAGTATGTCTCAATCAGATCGTTCTATACGAAAAAGTTGTAAGTCTTCGAGAAGGGGAATTGAAAATAACGCATTTTTAAATCTATAACTGTGAAATACTTTGCTTTGGATGGGAAATTGCACCATATTGTCACAGGGTTTTGAACTAAAGGAAACTCAGCTTCAACTTTGTTGTTTAGAGGATGAAGGTCCTGTATAAATCTCCTCGATCAACCCTTTGATTGTGACACTGGGTAAATAGCTGTATTACATGGAGAGTCGGATGGCACCAATATGCCTTCCTGTTAGACGATCCTCTGCACACCAGAACACTGCTAACATCTCCACAACACCTCCCCCGGGTTCCCACACGACTCCCTCCAGGGTTCGAGACTCACGTGATTTGCTTTCCCCAAAGGATCGAAAGTTCCGTACCAGGTACAATTTACGTGCCCGGTTGCAGCCCTTCCTTCATTGGCAGTTGCCATGAAGAACATACAGCAGAAGGGGCGGCGGAACACCTCTGCGTCGATCGTTCATTTGCTCACGTGATTCAGAGCGGCATTTGCCACGTGACCTTGGTGGACGTCACATGACCCAGAAGCCACATGACCCAGAAGCGCACAGTATATAAAGCCTGATGCACGGAGCACTCATCGCTTCTCAGCTGTCTTCTGACCCTGTTTGGCGCTACGTTTGATAAACTCTGTTGGTTTACCTTGATCTTGGAACTCTCACCTAGACTCCCTTGGATTACCCTTTTGTACCATTGCTTGGAACTGTTTACCTATTGTTGAATCTCGACACAACCCTCACCTGTCTTCGGATCATCCCTTGGTACTTTGTTGGACTTCTACGCCATTGCCCTTTTGGAAACTCAAGTTACGCCTTCAGCTCTACAGGTGGCATATCCTGTGTCCACGCTTGTCTGCATTCCCTATTGTTCTGGGGACCGCCTCTCATTTGAGTCTCGAACCTCCCTCCTAGGTTTTCCGGGTTTTCCAAACACCGGATAGGTAAGATTATTCAGATCCTTTGGTTCTTGTGCTATATTGTATTTGCCTGGTACTTAACCTTGTTCATTTTGCAGCAGCATCGGGGTTCCAGAAGTTCCGTGGATCCGGGAAGTAACATCTCCCACCTGTGGCCCCAAAGGTCGCACAGCAGGGTTCTTTTGGTTCCCCTGTGCGTCACTTGGGGACGGAGGTCTCAACGGTATACACGACACTCACGTCAGAACAGACTGAGAAGCCGTATAGTCGTGTTAGATAATGCAGGGGTCCACAGAAGAACCCATAGCTGCTTTAGTTCAGGCAATTACAGTATTAAGGGCAGATATGGCCGCCGCTAACACGGTAATTCACCAAAGGCTAGATTCCATACAGAGTGTCCAGCATTCCCTCCCTGCAGACTCTGAATTCGGGGATGCGGCCACTTCAACCACACCTCCTCCGTTGACAAGTACCCCAGCTCCAACCCCGGTGGTCCTCCCAACCCCTTTTCCTTTGGCCGCTCCTGAACGTTATCAAGGCGACCCCAAGAAGTTCAGGACCTTCATCAATCAGTGCAAGTTACACTTCCTGTGTAGACCTCTGGCCTTTCCTAATTCCACTGCTAAAGCGGCCTTTGCACTTTCCCACCTGGCTGGAACGGCTGCCGCTTGGGCTAATCCTTTACTGGAGAACAATAGCCCGGTTCTCTATGACTTTGATTTGTTAGTTCTAGAGATGTCGCGAGTCTTCGACACCCGACACAAGGCACAGTCTAGGGATCTGGAGTTGGTAGAGCTAACCCAGGGTAAAGGGACCTTGATAGATTACATCACCCGCTTCAACCAATTGGTAGCCAAGACATCATGGCCAGAGAGCAAGCGGGCGGTCATATTCTATAGGGGGTTGAATAATCCAATGAAAGATGCCTTAGCAGTGATTCCATCCGTGCCCACTCAGTATCAGGAACTAGTGGATCTTGCCCTGCAGGTAGATGCACGTCGTTCAGAGCGCAGGGCTGAGTTGGGTTTTTCTCATCCTACAGCTGTCAGTACTCCCGCTTCCAGCACTAAGGAACCTATGCAAGTGGGAGGTTTACGTAGCCCTATCACGACATCCGAGAGAGAACGTAGGAGGGTGGATAATGCATGCTTTTATTGTGGCACCACGGGACATTATGTTAAGGAATGCCCTCGTCGTCCCAAGAAGTCCCAGGTTTTTTGGACAGCTCGACCTTAGATCCGGAGACCAGGTTGAGTTTCCAGTCCTCATCTCCGGGTGCCATTCCTGCTTTCGCTCGTGTCCAGCCCATCTTTGTACAGGCCACTCTTTGTCCCTCTACGGGTGTCTCTCACGCAGTCACGATCATCATTGACTCTGGTGCCACTGGGAACTGCATAGACATTGCTTTAGCCCATTCTCTCAATCTACCTTTAGTGGTGAAAACCCAACCTGAACCGGTACAGGCCGTAGATGGCACTGACCTAGTCTCTGGTGCCGTTAGACACCAAACTGCTCCTCTATTATTGACTATACAAGATGTTCACACAGAGACGCTAAGTTGTGACTTGATCACCACACCTCAGTTCGGTATCTTATTAGGAATACCATGGTTGCGTGAACACAATCCTCTGATTAATTGGCAAACAGGCACGGTGCTCTTTGAGTCGGATATCTGTCAGAACTTTTGTCTCCCAACCCATCAAGAAACATATACTCCTTCACGGGCCTTGGGAGCTCTTGCTCAACTTACATTGAATGATGGTGGATCAGAGGTTGTGAATTCCCATACCGTCGGAGGGGTAGTTACCGGGATTCCCTCTGAGTACAAAGCATTCGAGTCAGTTTTCGATCGCGGTTCTTCCGAGGTGCTTCCTCCACACAGACCATTTGACTGCCCGATTGAACTAATCCCGGATTCTACCATTCCATCGGGCAGGATGTATTCTCTGTCCCCCTCGGAAGAACAAGCACTGAAACAGTATGTACAGAACGCCCTACGACTAGGACACATCCGCCCCTCTACTTCATCAGCTGCAAGTCCCATTTTCTTTGTACCCAAGAAAGAGGGGGACTTACGTCCCTGTGTGGATTACCGGCTCCTTAACGCCATCACAAAAAAGGATAGGTATCCAATTCCTTTGATCACCCCTCTTCTGGACCGCTTATCCCATGCCTCCGTTTTCACCAAGCTGGATCTTCGCGGCGCATACAATCTAGTGCGCGTCCGCGAGGGCGATGAGTGGAAAACTGCCTTTTGCACCCGTTACGGCTTGTATGAATATCTAGTCATGCCCTTCGGTCTATGCAACGCCCCGGCAACATTCCAGCGTTTTATGAATGACATATTCAGGGACATTCTGGACGTATACATGGTTGTTTATTTGGACGACATCTTGATCTTTTCACTGAATCTTGATGACCATGTAAAGCATGTTCGGGAGGTCTTATCCCGTCTGAGGGAACATTCGCTATTTGCCAAACCCGAGAAATGTCAATTCCATAAAACGTCTGTTGAGTTTCTGGGCTTCCACATTACCCCTGGGGCATTATCCATGAATGAATCCAAGGTTAAGGCAGTCCTAGATTGGCCAGTTCCTCAGACACTCAAGGCATTGCAGGCTTTTTTGGGCTTCGCCAATTTTTACAGGCGCTTTATTTCGTCCTTTTCCACACTTGTGGCCCCACTTACGGCTCTGACCAGCCCTCAAGTACCCTATCAGTGGCAAAAGGAACATCAGGAATCCTTTGAGGCTTTGAAAACCGCTTTCACCACCGCACCGATTCTTCAGCACCCCAATCCCGATCTTCCATTCATAGTCGAGGCGGATGCCTCTTCTTTTGCCCTCGGTGCGGTGTTGTCTCAGACATGTCCTACGACAGGCAAGTTGCACCCGGTGGCATACCACTATCGCAAGTTTTCCAATACTGAGACCCATTATACTGTAACAGAGAAGGAACTTCTGGCTGTCATGGACGCCTTTCGTGTCTGGCGTCATCATCTCCTGGGGGCTAAGCATCCAATCACTGTCTACTCCGATCATCGGAATCTACAGGATCTGGCCTCCTTAAAGTGCATCAATAGCAGACAGGTCCGGTGGCATCTCTTCTTTTCCGCCTTTGATTTTCACATTACTCATCGTCCTGGAATCACTCATGGAAAAGCGGACGCCTTGTCACGCTCTCCGGGTGGAGTCGCGTTGCCAACCTTCCCCGATACTGTTCTTGGTAAGAGTCATGTGATTTGTCTCTGCACTCCCTCTCTGTCACTGTTGGATTCTGTGCGAGCATGGACGAGCAATCATTCTGACCAATTACGGGATTGGGATCCCGTATATTGTGATGGTTTGCCTTTCGTGCATGATCGCCTGTTCCTCCCCACGCCTGACACCCGTAACCTGGCCCTTGAATGGTCTCATGATACCCCCTTTAATGCCCATCCCGGCCAGGAGCGTACCATGGATCTCCTAAAGCGCTGGTGCTGGTGGCCCTCTATGAAGCGCGACGTGGAATGCTATGTCAACTCTTGCTCTGTCTGTGCTCAGGCCAAACATCGAAGAGGTCGTACAATCGGCCTGCTGCTTCCGCTACCGGTACCCCCAAGACGTTGGCATACACTGACTATGGATTTCGTGACCGATCTCCCCAAGGTACAGGGTTTTGATACCATCTGGGTGGTGGTGGACACATTCACAAAAATGGCTCGCTTTGTTCCCTGTAAGGGGATCCCTTCGGCCCCGGTCTTGGCTGAGTTGTTTTTTGAATCTGTGTTCATGTTGTTTGGGCTTCCTTCTGTCATTATTTCCGATCGTGGGTCGCAGTTCACCTCTCGTTTTTGGAGGTCTTTGACTAAGCTACTTGGCATCGATACCAGGTATTCTTCGGCCTATCACCCTGAGACTGATGGGCAGACTGAAAGGACGAATCAATCTATGGAGCAGTATCTTCGGTGCCTTATCCTGCAGCAGCAGTCCTCCTGGTTGAGTGCTTTACGGATTGCCGAGTTCGCATACAATAATGCGGCTCACTCTGCTACAGGTTTTTCTCCTTTCTACGCCCTCTATGGCCAACACCCCAGGGTCTTGCCTGTCCCTGACGCCTCTGTCTCCTTGAATCCTGCGGCCAAGGCCTGTCTTAGGGATCTGTCTGCTGTTCATGCTCGTACTTTGGTCCATCTTACTGAAGCAAAGGCCTCTATGAAGTCCCGTGTTGACAGCTAGCGCTTGGCTGCTCCTCCCCTTGTGGTGGGTTCCAGGGTGTGGTTGTCTTCCCTTCACCTTCGCCTGGTTGGTTGTCAGAAACTTCTGCCTCGCTTTGTTGGCCCGTATGTGATCTCTCAGGTTGTGAATCCAGTGGCTTTTCGTCTGGTTCTCCCGAACTCTTGGCAGATCCATCCTGTTTTTCATATCTCTCTCCTCAAGCCTTGCCCTGATTCCTCTCGCCTTTGGGCCCCAGCAGCCCCTGTGTCCCTGGCCTCCCCTGATGTTTTTGAAGTGTCAGCTATTTTGGGTTCCCGTTGGTTTAGGGGTGGGCTCCAGTATTTGGTGGATTGGAAGGGTTATGAACTGGAGGAGCGTTCTTGGGTTTCCGCCTCGGATGTTAACGCTCCTGGGTTGGTAGCCCGGTTCCATAGGGATCACCCGTCCTGCCCACGAGGTCATGGGCCATTGGGGGGGGGCTATGTTAGATGATCCTCTGCACACCAGAACACTGCTAACATCTCCACAACACCTTCCCCGGGTTCCCACATGACTCCCTCCAGGGTTCGAGACTCACGTGATTTGGTTACCCGAAAGGATCGAAAGTTCCGTACCAGGTACAATTTACGTGCCCGGTTGCAGCCCTTCCTGCATTGGCAGTTGCCATGGAGAACATACAGCAGAAGGGGCGGCGGAACACCTCCTCGTCGATCGTTCATTTGCTCACGTGATTCAGAGCGGCGTTTGCCACGTGACCTTGGTCGACGTCACATGACCCAAAAGCCACATGACCCAGAAGCGCACAGTATATAAAGCCTGATGCACGGAGCACTCATCGCTTCTCAGCTGTCTTCTGACCCTGTTTGGCGCTACGTTTGATAAACTCTGTTGGTTTACCTTGATCTTGGAACTCTCACCTGGACTCCCTCGGATTACCCTTTTGTACCTTTGCTTAGAACTGTTTACCTATTGTTGAATCTCGACACGACCCTCACCTGTCTTCGGATCATCCCTTGGTACTTTGTTGGACTTCTACGCCATTGCCCTTTTGGAAACTCAAGTTACGCCTTCAGCTCTACAGGTGGCATATCCTGTGTCCACGCTTGTCTGCATTCCCTATTGTTCTGGGGACCGCCTCTCATTTGAGTCTCGAACCTCCCTCCTAGGTTTTCCGGGTTTTCCAAACACCGGATAGGTAAGATTATTCAGATCCTTTGGTTCTTGTGCTATATTGTATTTGCCTGGTACTTAACCTCGTTCTTTTTGCAGCAGCATCAGTGTTCCAGAGGTTCCGTGGATGCGGGAAGTAACATCTCCCACCTGTGGCCCCAAAGGTCGCACAGCAGGGTTCTTTTGGTTCCCCTGTGCGTCACTTGGGGACGGAGGTCTCAACGGTCTACACGACACTCAAGTCAGAACACTTCCTTCATCAAAGCGGAAATGGTCTCAAATATACCTTAATCTGCTTCTCTAGACATGGGGTATTGCTTTGCTCATGTAAAAGAGCTCCTGGTTAAGTTTGATGTTAACTGCTCCGACTCCTTTTAATAGACCCACATCATATGGACTTGTGGTCCATAAAGTATTTGGTACTTTCTCTAAATCTTCTTGGAGAAATATTGGTTCCTTTTTTAGCATTACCATTCTCTGCAGTATTTTCTATTCTCTACTTTAATCCAATAGGTGAGATTTATACAAAATACTGACTCATCATCCGAATATCCATGCTTAAAAAGTTCTTCATCTGTCATATCTGTCAACCTATATCCTCACTGAGAGCTATCACTGTTCTCCATCCTCTTCCATCATCATCTATCCCATGAAGAACCACTCTTTCCTCTCTGACCACAGGTGCTTCTAACTCTAAGGGAATAATCTGCCCTTCTTCATCATCCATAGGGATTTCTGGTCTAAACAAAAACTCATCACATATTCTTAATAGTTTACCTATCAATTTGGGGAACCACAATAATAAAAAAAGTCACTCCATACATAAATACTTCTGGATCTAAGGGAACTCCTCGTAATGCCTGCTGGTCTGTAAAGACTAATGTAAGTTCTTTCACAGTCAGATAATGTATCCGTGGGGTGGAACACCCTATTCCTTCATCAGTGAAAGATATTGTCATGTTGAGTTTCATCATCAAGTCACGTCCCTAAAATAGTAATTGCGTCTGCCTAGAATACAAAAATGTCATTGACACATCATATTCTCCAGTAGAGATTGGTAATGTGTCTGTAAAATGAACTAAATCTGTCACCCCAGAAAATCCCTGCACATTCATGGCAATGCCTTACATTGGATATGCTCCCTCACGGAAACAGGAACGAGTTGTTCTGGTGTCTACAAGAAATGAAAATGTTTCGCCTTCTATTGTAGCATTGACTCTTGGTTACTCTTGGAGGTCTGGTGTCACAGATAGTACTGAACACATCAGGTTGCTCTGTGGGCTGTCCTGTTGTGGATATAAATGCATCCCCATACCTTTGAACAGTTTTCCTCCTACCACAGTCACACTCCCTTATTTGGGTGTGAATACTTGCTGAACTCCTGTGTTCATATTCCATTGTGGTAC
This sequence comes from Ambystoma mexicanum, assembly GCF_040938575.1. NCBI lineage: Eukaryota > Metazoa > Chordata > Amphibia > Caudata > Ambystomatidae > Ambystoma > Ambystoma mexicanum. The sequence continues at coordinate 162,912,690 of NC_090941.1, read as the reverse complement.
CCTAGCCTGTTGTGTCAGTGCTTGCTGAGTTTGTACCTGCTGTGCTTGCACAGGTACTTGCTGTAACTGACCTTGTGGCGTTTACATTTGTAATGGTGCTTGCTGCATTTGCTGTGATTGCGGCACATATTTCTGTATCTGCGTATGATCTTGGGCATAATATTCCTGTGGTTCTGTATTATATTGCGGAACATAGCCCATCCCACCTCTCAGAGCTTTTTGGTGCATGCCTCCTCTGCATATACAAATTCTAGCTATATGTTCTATTCTTCAGCAATTCCAGCATTGTTGCAGCTGTCCACCATTAAATTCTCCCCTTCCCTGATGGTTTTGAAATCCACCGCTTCGTCCTCCTCTAGGCCCATTCCCTCTTCCTCTTGGGCAATAATTATGCCCACTCTAAATGGGGGATACATTACATTACCTTGCTGTACTGGTTTCATCTCCTGTGTCGCCCCACTTTCATTACCCATCAATACCGCTCCCTCTATGGCTATTTTTGAAAATTTCTTCTGAAGCAACTTTGCATTCTCCTGCTTTCTAATCGCAGCTTTCTTCTTTTTTTTACTGCATTAATTGGCATTGATGCACAATTGTCAATTGTATTTCTGGCTATGGCTTTGCTTCCATTCCCACCTGTTTCTTCAGTTTCCTTTGCACTGGCTCGGGGAGTCCATGATGCAAAATGTGGTAAGATAATGCCACTGTTTATCCCACGGTTCACGTGTCTCCTGGCACCATCTGTCTTGAATAGCTTGAATATAAGCAACAAGGTCTTCATCCTCCCCCATTTTCATAGTCAATTTATGAATCAATTTTCCCATCCCAGAAGTTAAACTTGGTGATTTACACCTTACATTATCTTTATCTATCCGTGGCCATGGTATATGCTGTGGTGCCCCCCTCCGTTCTCTAATAATGGGAATTGTGAACATCCTGGTCCATAATCAGATCTGCCTACACTCCTTGTTTTCCAGGAAGGGCTAGTCTCGCCCGTTTGTCTTCATTACAGTAATGCCCTTAATCTGCTTACATAAGGAAGGGATACATCCCCTGCGCTGCGCAATCGTGCTTGTGGTCACATATATACGGTGTTGACTCTGGTGTCCTTTCTTTGGCGTCCTCTAAATCTGACCATTTTACCCCTTTCTCTACACTCAATTCATTTGAAAATCTACATGCACCCTCTCATCCTGCTCTCTCGTTTTCTTCCCTTTCTTCGTCTGACATCATTATGCCAAAGCTTGTATGACTGTTATCCTTTTCCGCATCATCAAGATCTAGTCTACTTAAGGACAGCGTTCTGTGCTCCTCTTTTATGGTATCATCTGATCATCCTCCTGTTTCCCTCAAAAGAGACCATTCTATGGTCTCTTGGACTTAACATCATTCGTTATCCCTATTTTGCCTATTTAAATCCCCAAGTATTTTCTCTATACCTTCTGTGTCCTGTAGATCAGCCCATGTTGGTTCTTTTGGTACTCCTTGCAGCTCCCTGCAGGGCTGTTGTGTCCCTCTCTCTTCCCTAAGTAGGTCTTGTGCTTCGATCAGCACTATGCTTTTATGACATAGATATTCTATCTCATCATCTTTTAGCCCCTGCTTATGTTAATTTCTTCTTCCTTTCTCCTCATCTCCCTTAATTCATCTTCTTCTCACCTTTTTTGCAACCTACGTACATTCTTTCACTCATTTTGCTTCTATGTCCTCTCATCTCTTTTCTTCTAGGCTTGTTTTGCCTCATATCTTCTTTGTTCTTCCCTACGCTTACATTCTCTTTCTTTCTCTTCTTCATATGCTCTCTCTTCCTCCTTTTCGTTTTTTTCCTGCTCTTCTCTCTCTTCTCTTTCTCAAACCCAATCAATGCCCTTAGCATCCAGCTTGAGTAATATATGCCCTCCCATTCTCTCATTCTGTACTATTGCTTTTCCCTTAGCTTTTTCCTTTATTTCCTTCTGTTTCCTCGCTTCTCCATCTGTCTATCTTGTCTGTCCTTTCTCTCCTCACACTGTTCACTTTAATTGCATGCCAATATATACTTGCGTTCTGTGTCTTTGTTCTCTTCCACGTTATCCTCACTGCTATAGGCAGGGGCCCATATGTCAGATTAACGTACCCTGCTATTGCTTTCAATTCCTTTAAAGGATAAAATCCCTTCTCCTCAGTCTCTGCGCTTTTGTCTTTAGGTGGGGAAAGGGGAGACAAAAGTGTTAAATTCTCCCCTTTATGCTGGTTAAGCAACCACCCTTCCTCCACTGGATCTTCTTTCTCACTCTGATACATTTTCCATAACTCTAAAATAGCCAACCTTTTCTGCAGCTTCTTTCCCTTATATGTGGCATGCAAATATGTCATCAAATGTCACAATAATGCTTTTGACAATGAAGCCTCCTGAGGCGATGGCATGAGTGTTTTATTAGTCGTGCCTGTAACCAATTTGGAATGATACTTCCTTATTTTCGTTATGTATCTCGGCAATATCCTGCATAGGTGCAGTACAGAGTATCTTCCATGTCGACAAGTCGTTTTAGAATGTATATATCTACCGGACCTTTTGTTTCTTTATTTTGTCAAATATACCACACAGATCAATTTGAGCAGGCACCATCAATTTCTGCTTAATTATCCACAAATAAAAATATTTTAGCCACTTTTAAAATTCTATGCAACTACGTACATTTTGTTCCTTCGTTTACACTTTCTATCACATTTTAGTATATTGTTGTTCTATCATTGATATTTTAAGAACCTCTTATTTATTTATTTGCTTCTTTTAAATTTGATCCTTCTGATTGACATCAATATTTTGATTAAAATAATCTAAAAAATCGCCTTAATTTTTTACTATTGTTTTATACCTATTAGTTTAAACACAATGAAAGCTTCACACTGACATATTTATAACCCCACACATGTGCACTTTAATAATTTCCCCTGCGTTCACCCTCCTTTATTATCTTTATTACATTTATCTCATCTGATTTTGTCCCATTTTGGAGCTTGATACACACTCTGCTTGTTGGCCTTGCTTCAGGTACCCGTAGCACCCCTATATGGAGTCTTTTTAGTGTGAATCCTTCCATACCTTTGGAATCAAGAATCAATGCATCTACTTCTCTTCTTTTTTAATCCACCAAAATCCTGTTACTATATATATTTACAACACAGTCCTTCCCCCTATATTTGCCACCTTCAATGTTCTACTTACATCCGTATCTCAGCTCAAGTCCCTCAGCATCGATTCTCCCTCAATCGACCAGATCTCTTTCCATCCACGGGGCTCCTACGGGCACGGTACAGAAATTATGTCAAACCAGCACCTGTCAACCATAAACTGCGGTCTTCTGGCTAGTGGCGAGCGCAACTGAGTATCCGGGGCACATGTGTCTGGGCCTCGGTCAATTAGATTTTGAACCATCCGCGCTGCTACCAAATTGTGCTCTAGCACCTTGAAGCATCTCTTGTGCTAGATGGAATTACCAAAAGCGGGTCAACTGACAAACATCAGACAGATGCTTGCACACTCACAAACATACTTGATTGCACAGAGGTCATACCCCGAATTATGTGTAGTTTATGACATCATCCTATGTGGCAAACTATAAAAGCTACTGGCGGGAGGGATTGCTTAGGGGAACATGTCTACATATAGAAAGTATACAAGTTAGTATTTCATTGGTAGTCTCTTATCTGTAAGACCCACCTCGAACTACCTCATAATATGTACAATACTAATTATAGCAGAATAAATGGCAGTGGATTGGTCTATGCAACATTGTATAGCAGGTTGCCCCATAGACCCACTGATTGGTTGGCATCCCACCCAACCTCAGACTTTCGTCTCGCTAGCAGCATGTAAGGAAATCAAAAACCAGGTGCTTGAGTCATGTCACATTACTAGCCACTTTCCCAATTAGACCCTGCCATTGCTCTTTGTTCTAGAACATTCGAAGGAGTGAACACATATCATTATCTTCAACCGCAGCTTAATGAATAGCCCTTGTTTTCAACTTCTGAATCATGTGTGAGGAGAGCACAAATTTGGCCATTTGTCCTCCTATTGCTGTTTGATTCAATTTAGCTGGGTGATATTAGTCCTTTGGCCTCTAGAGACTTAATCACTCCATCTTGTATGGTCCTTATTCACTGTTAATTGTCCAATACTTGATGCTTACAGATGTTTTCATCTTGGTTAATCTAAGAGGAATGTGTCTAATGTCCATAACTCATCTATCTGCCTCCCTTTGTGCTCTGTAGTGATTTTGTGAAATAGCATCCTTGATCCTAGGCCAACATAGACTCGTCTTCGTTTGCACACAAAGCTGTTTTCCAGCATCTCCTGACTCTTCAGCCCTGATCTGTTTCTGGGGTAGTTAGAATGAATCTTCATTTGAATCAGCATCAATTTTCCTATCATGGCAGTCCTTGCCACAGTATATATTCCTCTACAGCAAACTTCTATCCATATTTTCTACCTTGCCTCACTGCGTATTTACACCAAAAGTTACTTCATCTTCTTTTGCATTCTTGATTACTTTATCGTTTCGTATATGTTTCTCTTGTCGCTCCAGTTACATTGCCATCCTTAAGTATTTTCATATCGTTTCAGCATATTCTCATATATCTATGTCTTCTTCATGACATTACTTGGCCCTTTGTCAGATCTCACTCTGCACTTCATATTGTCTAATGGTGCATGCAGACATCTATCCACTCGCTCAATGTGAGGGTACATTTGATATGGTTGTCTGAGTGCATAACGTCTCTCATACACTGGATGTGGTATAGAGATAGCACAGAGGGTCCCATATGCAGCTTTTTCCCTGCTGTTCCAGTATGACCGCAGTGGGGGGTGGGAGTCAGGATACATGCGCCTACCTGCTCCTCTACAAGACAAACTAAAATATGTTGCTCTTTGGCTTGCCATTCATCTAAAACAGATATTTGAATTAATCATTCATCCAGGCCAGATGTGTGAATTAACAGATCAGAGCAAATAAATTAAGTGATGTTCAAAAGGAATTGGCTATTGTAGGAAACCTAACATTGACATTAATTGGAAGGATTACATTTATAAAAATGTAATTCCTCCACAAAATTCGATCATTTTTTCAGTCAACAATCTTAGAGGTTGTGAATTTTGTTTTTCTGGTCCTAATGGGACCAGAAAGAACATGTACTAAACTGATAAAGCATATGCTGTCTAAAATAAATGGGGTTGGTAACATCTGTTTTACTTACATTATTATTAAGTGGGTGAAATTCAGGAACTTGAATGTATTATTATGGAGACTGGATTAGCAAAATAATGTAAGACATAAATAAATATCCGGAGGGAAGAGCTCTCTTTTCTAAATGTAGGGACCCAGAGATTTTTAAATAGATGAAAGCTAAAAATCCTTAATAATTATGTTGAAATTTGGGAATGAAAATGGGGAAGAGGGAACAATTTCATACATATTTAAATGGACTAATCCCCAATTTCTAAGTGAATGTGGGTAATGAATGGACTGAAAACCTATTAAGGTAACACGTTGCAATATCTAACATTCAAAGTAAGGCGGGAAACTGCTGAATGTAGCAAAATTAGGGAAACATTTAGGATATATTATTGCTAGTATGTGCAAATAAATTAATGCTTTATGAAAGACATTATTAAGGCTAGGAGATACACAGATATTAAATAAGATTGCAACTTCAAGCCTCATGTAACAGGTAAATGTTCTTCACATTACTACTACAAGATGCTTTGTACCAAAATTCAGGGTGAAGACAAGCAGTATAGGAACATAAGGGCTGGGGAAATAGGGGTGGAAATACACGAAGAATAATTGGATACACGTTTAAAACATTCACATGAAAGTATTTAATCTGCATGCCTGGACGCTAACAAACATTTCATACAATATAGACTATTTTATGTAACTGCCAGACTCATTGCATTCCCAAGCCAAGAGAATTACACGTGTTATCAGTGTAAACTCAATGTGGGAACAGTTGTCTACTCAATAGCTAAATGAACATACCTAAAACACCAGTGGTCTGGGATGCAAACTCAAATGAATGCACTTTCTGCCTTAGAATATATATTTAAGGGGAGCATGGCTTGGTGCTGAGCATAATGGCAGCCTAATCTCTCGGCTCCGTTCTCCACGCATCTTAAAATGAAAATAAATGGCACATTAATTGGTTTATTCTTTATCTACTTGCCCACAAGAGCACTGGAGGAGTCTGGAAATGCTGTTGTGGTGTTCTGGATACCAGAGGTGCCGGGGGTCGGAAATACACCAGAGGATGCTGTATCAGGCTGCTGGAGCTGGTCGGTAGCGTGAACACAGTCACCAAATTTCCTGTCAGCTGCTCGGAAAGCGATGAGCATGCGCGGCGCCCAGTGGCCTGAAAAGGAAAATTCCTTTCTCATTACAACACAGACATTCTTAAAGGCAGAGGCAGCACATATAAATGAAAACTACACCATTTTAAAGCACTTCAGGTATTTAAAGGCTAATTATTACTAACCTTCTGACTTCAAGAAAAGGAAAACTATTTTCTGTGCATGGCCCATTGCTGAGGGCTATATACCTTTACTCTGTCTGTCTCCCTACAAGCCTGCCCTGCAACAACTCCTCCTTTGCTTGAATAAACTACTTTTTCAAGTTCAAGTGCTATTGCCTTAATTCCCAATGAAAGGCCCTACAATATTGCGAAGAGAGACAGCACCATTTAATACCATATGCGTTTAAGGCTTTTCACTTTTTTCTAATAATTATGGTGGCAAACAAGAAAAAGCAAGGTATAGCCCTTACCGTATTATCAGCAATCACATTAAAGAGACACAAAAGTTATTCAGCCACTCCCAATTAGGAGAGTATGGTCCCAGCTATGTTTGCTATCCTGAATGAAATTAGAGCCTTAAAACCTTTTATGGAGGCAACAAATAACAAACTGCAAATTCTTGATGACAGATGGTCAGCTTTTGAATCCAGAACAACCGAAGTAGAACGGAGAGTCAATGATGCTGCGGACGTCACAACTAGAGTAGGTAACTTGGAAAAAGTGGTTGTTATGCTCCATAAACAATCAGAAAACCTAGAAAACAGAAACAGAAAAAAACAATCTTCGCATTGTTGGCTTACCTGAAGGCATTGAAGGAGAAGACACTATTCTATTTATTATCAACATGCTACCTGAGTTACCCCCTTCAACAAATCTTAACATTCAACAAGCTCACAGAATTGGTCCTATACGTCCTCTAACTAGCACTAGAAGTCCCTCAAGAACTCTTATTTTCCCTCTCCCAGACTTCAAGCGTGTGCTGCTTATAATGAAGAAAGTTAAGATCATCAGACATCTCACCTGGAATGGAAACAACATTTTCTTCCCTGAAGATGTTGAAAACAATACGTCCACAAGAAGAAAGGAGCTCTTAGCGTCAAGGCCAGCTCTAAAACAACTTAACGGCAGGTATGGATTGGTTCATCCTGAGACATTGAAAGTCACTGTTAACCACTTAAGTGCCAAGGACGAGGTATCTCATCCTTGGAATTCCCTCCGGATTGTCAAGAGTGAGATAGCTTGTCCTTTTAGGCACTTTGTTTTGTGCGATCCCTGACAAGCAGGGATTGCACAAAACAGTAATCCAACCCCCTGGGCTATGTGAGGGGGAGGTCCCTCCTCACTGCCGGGGGGTTTGGTTACCTTCAGTTTCACATTGGCGTGCATAATGCACGCCGAAATGAAACTGAAAGTAAATTCACAATGGCAGCCATTTTCGGCCTGCCACAGTGAATCAAGAAGGTAAGAGCCCTTCTCCCTCTCCCTCGATCTCTGGCTGTATTTCAAGCCCGAGATAAAGGAAGGTGTTGTTGGAAAGGGGAGTCTCTCCCCTTTCCAACAACACCTTTTTTTAAAGCATTACTGGTCACGGATTGGGCAGAGAGCGCTCGATCCACGGTCAGCAATGCCACTAAACCACCAGGATCTGTTTGTGATGTGGAGGGAGGGGGGCTTGCTTACCAGGTAAGCAGCCCCCGAGGCCCCAAAGCATGGGGCCACACCTATGTAGACCCCTGGGGGAAGATGGGTGTTCATCTGTCCCCGGGGAACGGGTTATAGAAAAAAAGGAGCCCCAGCGAGGGCTGCATGAGGTGCCCTCCCTCCATTTGGGGTGGGAGGGAGAGAGCCACCACAAAGCGTGGGACAAGCCCCCCAGTGGGTGGGGCAGTAGGTTTTGGGCACCCTGGGAGCAGATTGGCACACTAATGTGCCCATCTGCCCCAAGGGAAGTTGGGTAAACAATAGAAATGGGGGCACCTCCTTCAGCCCTCCCTGGGCTCCTAGGAAGGGGTGCATGAGGTGCCCCCACTCCATTTGGGGGTGGGGGGGAGAGGGCCACCACAAAACATGAGATTGGCCCCTCAGTGGGTGGTACAGTAGGTTTTGGGCACCCTGGGGGTGGATTGGCACACCAATGTGCCCATCTGCCCCAAGGGAAGTTGGGTAAACAAAACAAAAACAAATCTAAATGGTAGGCCTGCATTTTAGTGGCGGCTGAGGGGAACCCTAAACCACTGGGGAATTATATAATGTAAAGGGGGGTGGCCTTCTCCCCTACACCCCAAATGGAATGAGGGGTATATCATGCAGCCCTCCCTGGGGGCAGATAAGGGGGGGCATATCATGCAGCCCTCCCTGGGGAGGGATGGCCCATCCTAGGAGCAGATATCTGCCCCCAGGGAGGGCTGCATAAGATGGCCCCCACTTCATTTTGGGTGGGGGGAGAGAGGGCCACCCCCTTTCCATTGCAAAACTCAGCCCCTCAGCCCCCCTAAAATGCGGGCTACCAGTTTGATATGATATGATATGATATGGCATTTGTAACGCGCCGATACACAAGTGTTTCAAGGTGCAACGTGGCAGGGGGGGAACAAGGGGAGGCAGAAACGATCCTACTAGGCCAGGTTTCATTCAGATTGCGCAAGTACAAGGGTAGAGGGGAAGGGAAAAGTGCATGGGTGAAAGGGAGAGGGGAAAGTGGAGTACAGGGTTATTAGCATACAGCATACAGGATAAATAACAAGGGCCAGCTGGTGGCAAGTGCGAGGTAAGTGCAGACAAGTGCTGGGAAGGGGGGCTGTAGGGATACAGACACAGTCCCGCAGTGCAGGGGTTGCCGGGGAGGCAGTGCAGGGGAGAGTGGCTGGGCCAAGGACCGAGAACGGTGAGTGACCCAGTTGCAGATTCAGTGCAGTTTCAGTAGTATTAGCAGGGGAGAGGGGGAGAGAAAGCGGAGGCAAAGAGGAAGGTTTTGAGGTGCTTCGGGAACCAGAGATGGTTCTCCTCAAGTTTCAGGGAGGCAGGAAGGCTGTTCCAGAGGGAGGCCCCTGCAGCGGAGAGAGATCTGCCCCCAACTCGTTGTTTGGAGAAGCGGCTGACCCTGAGGGAGTTGGAGGCGGATGAGCAAAGAGCTCGAGAAGGAAGATATTTAGGAAGAGAGAGTTGAAGGTATTTTGGCCCAAGGCCCCAGAGGGCCTTGTGGACAATGCAGAGGGTTTTGAACTTGATCCTCGCAGTCACTGGGAGCCAGTGTAGTGATTTCAGTCCTGGAGAGATACGGTCCCTGGGCTTGAGGCCAAGGACAAGTCTTGCAGTCCTGTTCTGGATGAATTTCAAAGGGCGGAGAGTAGAGGCGGGCAGATTTAGATAGAGGCTGTTACAGTAGTCCAGCTTCGAGAGAACCAGGGCTCTAGAGACAGTGAGCTTTGGGGGAAGGAGAGGAAAGGAAGGAAGGATACCTCTGAGGAGGTGTAGCTGGTAGTGTGACTTCTTAGAGAAGTCGGATATGTGAGGAGAGAAGGAGAGCGTGGAGTCGAAGATGACCCAGAGGTTTTTTGCCTTGTAGGTAGGAGCAGGAAGAGGGCCCAGAGAGCCTGGCCAGAGAGCTGCAGGGAAGGAGGGAGTGGGAGTGCCGATGAGAAGAATCTCAGTCTTACTGGCATTAAGGCAGAGGTCGTTGGCGGCACACCATTCCTGGATAGCAGAAAGACAGTCAGAGATGAGGGAAGAAGAAGAGGAGGCCGAGGGTAGCCTGTAAATGAGCTGGGTATCGTCCGCATAGCACTGAAAGTTGGGGCAGAGAACAGCGATGCGGTGGGCGAGAAGTGCCAGATACTGGTTGAACAGCCAGGGGGAGAGGTTAGATCCCTGGGGGACACCACAGGTAAAGAAAAAGATGTCAGAGAGGAAAGACCCCAGTTGGACCTGGGAGGGTTGATAGGAGAGGAAAGAGGTCAGCCACACCAGAGCCTGACCAGTGATACTCAGGTTATCACGGAGACGGTTGAGCAGGATGGTATGGTTGACAGTATCAAAGGCCAAAGAGAGATCAAGCAAAATGAGGACACATGGAATGTTAGAGTCAAGGTTCGAGAGCAGGTCCTCACGGATGTTCAGGAGAGCAGTTTCCATGCTTCTGGCAGCTCTGAAGCCAGACTGATGGTCATGAAGACTACCAACAGATTCAGCATGGACATTAAGCTGGGAGATGGCCAGTTTCTCCGGGAGCTTGCCCAGGAAGGGAGTGATAGAGATTGGGCGATAGTTAGCTGGGCAGGAAGGGTCAGAAGAGGGTTTCTTAAGAAGGAGGTGCACAAGGGAGTGCTTGAGAGGGGATGGGAAGATTCCAGAGGTGAAGGAGTGATTACAGAAGTCAGCAAGGGCAGGAGCCAAGGAGTCGATGTGGTCCTTGATAGTTTTGGAGGAACAGGGGTGGACCTGTTTTGATGAGACTTTCATAGATCGGACTTGTCTTGAAACCTCGTCAGCAGAAAAAAGGGGGAAGGCAGAGAAGGAGAGAGGAGGGGTGGCTGCAGAAGGGCCAGAGGGAGGGCAGGGAATAGAGGGGGGGAGGTGATAGGAGGAGAGTGAGGACAGGATGTCCTGAGTTTTTGAAATGAAGTGAGAGGCCAGTGCCGTGCAGAGGCCCTGGGAGGGGACAGGAGAGGTAGAGACTGCAGAAGGGTTAGCCAGCTCCTTGCAGATTTTAAAGAGTTCAGCTGAATTGTTAGATGCCACAGAGATGCAGGCTTGGATAAGGGCTCTCTTCTTGGTGAGAACTGAGAGCCGGTATTGCCTTTGGAGCAGGCGACAGGCCAGTTTGTCAGAGGATGAACATAAAGCACGCCATTTCCTCTCTGGCACCCTGCACTTGCGTTTAAAAATTGACGAGATCCGAGTCATAACAGGAGTTACATTTGGCTTTGGGCTTCAGGTGGATTCTCATGACAGGGGCAAGGATATCAAGAGTATCAGATATAGCAGAGTGGAGAGTGGAGAGGGCTGTGTCAGGGTGGGAGTCAGCGAAGGGGGAGGAGGGGGCGAGAAGGTGGCAGCGAAAGCCTCAACTGACACGCGCTTCATGGGTCGGATGACCGAGAAGGAAGGTGGCAGTGATGGGGGTGGCTTTGCCTGTGGGGTAGGGAGGGTGAGGTGGGAGGAGAGGAGAAAGTGATCACTCCAGGAGAGACGAGTGGAGAGAGGGACAGAGAGGGGAAGGTTAGAGGGGATCAGGGCATCAAGAGTGTGCCCTGCAGAATGAGTCGGCCCAGACGGGAGAAAAGAGAGTCAGAGCGAGTCGCAGAGGTCGCGAAAGAGTCCAGAGGGGGGACAGGAGGCATCAGGTGGATGTTGAAGTCTCCCAGAAAGAGGAGTTTCAATTTTTCTCTTTGTTTACCCAACATCCCTTGATGCAGATGTGCACATTAGTGTGCCAATCTGCCCCCAGGGTGTTCAAAACCTACTGCCCCACCCACTGGGGGGCCTGTCCCACGTTTCGTGGTGGCCCTCTCCCCCAACCCAAATTGAGGGGGGCATCTCATGCAGCCCTCCCTGGGGGCAGATAAGGGGTGAGGCATCTCATGCAGCCCTCCCTGGGGTCAGATGGCCCTTCCTAGGAGCAGATATCTGCCCCCAAGAAAGGCTGCATGAGATGGCCCCCACTCCATTTTGAGTGGGGGGAGGGGGCCATCCCCCTTTCCATTACAACATTCCCCAGCAGTTTAGGGTGCCCCTCAGCCCCTCCTAAAATGCAGCCTTCCATGTTCAATGTTTTTCTTTGTTTACCTAACTTCCCTTGGGGCAGATGGGCACATTAGTGTGACAATCTGCCCCCAGGCTGCCCAAACCCTACTGCCCCACCCATTAGGGGGCCTGTCCGATGTTTTGTAGTGGCCCTATCCCCCCACCCCGATTGGAGGGGTGGGCACCTCATGCGGCCCTTTCTAGCAGCCCCAGGGAGTGCTGCATGATATGCCCCCCCACTTATCTGCCCCTAGAGAGGGCTGCATGAGATACCCCCCTCCATTTGGGGTGGGGGAGAGGGCCTTCCACCTTTCCATTACAACATTCCCAGGTGGTTTAGGGTGCCTCTCAGCCCGCCATAAAATTCATACTACCATTTTCAAATGTTCTTTTTGTTTACCCAACTTCCCTTGGGGCAGATGGGCACATAAGTGTGACAATCTGCCCCCAGGGGGCCCAAACCCTACTGCCCAATCCATTGGGGGCCTGTCTGACATTTTGTGGTGGCCCTCTCCCACCCCACCCCAAATGTAGGGGGGCAATCTTATGCACCACTCCCTGGGGCACATTTCTGCCACTAGGAAGGGGCACATGTGTTTTCACTGGGGGGTGAGGTCCAGTAGACCACCAGGGATGGCTTGAAAGTCGGGTCGTGATTGGAGAGTATTACTGAAGATTTGTTTTTCTGTGTTGACCGTAAGTAACACATGTTTTTTATTTTGTTTACAGCTTTTTCTACGCGCGCAGCTGCAACGTTATGCGAGTACTGTTTTTTATTAGTGTACGGTTAGGGCCCACTGTCAGTGGGGTGGGTCAGACTGGGGCTGGAATGTTGGTTGTGTGAGTGGGAATGGGCCGTCTGGGGAGCTATTTTGGTGGGCTGGGACTGAATTGCAGGGGTAGGCCACAAATTGTCCCCCATGCCAGCAGAACACTGGTGTTTCCCTGGGAGCGGATGTCTCGCATGTGGGTTGACCGTCTGCAAGCCCAGGCTGCACCTCTGGCTGTGCTACGTTACAGATGTCACCTCCGGGGAGAAATGGGGATCCTGCAGGGGGCTCCCTGGGACTCACGCTGCACTTGGGGATTGTGAACCCACATGGGAGATGGGTGACCAGGGCCAGGTACCTGATCCCCAACCATCCTGGTATTCTGCCTGGCCTGCATTACAGCTTCTCCCTCCGGGAAAGGCCGGGGATTGTCCCGGGCCTCCAGGGAACCACCGCTGGGTTTGGAGACGTTCAACCCACACTGGGAGTCAGCCGCCCAAGGCTAGGGTCATCAGCTCCGACAATCCTGGAGCACGGGCTGGGCTATGATACAGAATTTACCTTGCGGGAGGGAAGGGGACCCTGACGGGGCTCCATGGAGATGCTGCTGTGCTTGGGGACGGTACACCCACATGGTAAATGGATGCCCAAGGCGGGGACATCCCCTCCAACCGTCCTGAGTTCTGGCTGTATCGCAGCCCAGCCAGTGCTCCAGGATGGTCGAGGATGATGGCCGTGGCATTGGGCGGATGTCGCCCATGTGGTTTTAATGTCCAGAAGACCAGCATTGGTTTTAGGGAGCTCCGGCAGGGTCCCGACCTTTCCCATTTGGGTTGAATGTCTCCATGCCCAGCATTGGTTCCAGGGAGGGCCGGGACATTCCCCATCCTTTGCCAGAGGGAGAAGTTTTAACGCAGGCCAGCCAGAGCTCCAGCAAAGTCAGCGGTAATGTCCCTGGCCTTGGGCACCTGTCTCCCATGTGGGTTTTGGCGGGGCATCTGGATAATACATTCTGGCCGATTTGCACAAGTCAGACCTTTGTGGATTCCCACCGGTGTCCTCTTTTCAGAAATGCATTTGGTTCTCAGTTTTCCTTGGTGGCTTCGACACCCTAGGCCCAAATCTGTATGGTATACACATGCGCAAAATTCCTGAAATTCTGCTGTGCGAAAGACTTGGGGTTACCCGTGTTTAATGCTTTTCCCTTTGCGCCCAGGCAGGAGCACCCACACATGTGAGGTACCGTTTTCATCAGGACACCTGTGGGAACGCGGGATGGTAGGCCATGTGTTGTTGGCTGCGTGTTTCTGTGGGTGAGCCGAGTGAAATATGCGCAAATTGTGTTTTTTTTGCCACATTTTGGACTTTGCCGGGGGATCTGGGTAATCAATTTTGGGCCAATTTGCGCAAGTCAGACCTCTGCGGATTCCCACAGGTGTCCTCTTTTCAGAAATGCATGGGGTTCCCAGTTTTCCTTGGTGGCTTGGACACCCTAAGCCCACATCTGTGTGGTGTGCACATGAGCCAAATTCCTGAAAATCTGCTGTGCAAAAAGACTTGGGGTTACCCGTGTTTTAGGCTTTTCCCTTTGTGCCCAGGTGCCCAGGTAGGTGCACCCACACATGGGAGGTACCGTTTTCGTCGGGACACCCGTGTGAACGTGGGACGGTAGGCCAACATTTTGGAGAAAATAAGCAATTGTACTAATTTTTAATGTTTAAAAAATGTATGTTTCTCATTTTAGGTACACCATAAGAAACATTGTGTTCACTTCATTATATTTCAAAACATTGTTTTTGCTTTAAAATAAAATGGATTTTGAATGGAAACCCCCCCCGAAATAAAGACACTTTATTACCTTTTAAAAAAAAAGAATATATATTTTTACTTAAATGAATCTGAAACTTATATGCCTAGGTATGATTGGAAAAGGAGGAATTTGTCCAAAAGAGAGGAACAACGCATAAAAACATGCCTGAGCGAAAGATACTGCAATGGTAAAAATGAATTCTGAACGTCATCCATTGGGAGCGCTGGCACACTCCATCTTCAATGGTTAATGCATTTGCTTTTCGGCATCTATTTGGAGCAAAACTGTGCCGATAACATAATCAATAATTAATTTGAACTTCCTCTTTTGCTTCAAAATGAAGTGTAAGAAGCTCTGTTGTTCAACTTGCAAAGTTGCAATCTCTTTTGTCTGTATAGTAGCACTTGCCGATTCAACATAAAGCAAATGGTGCAGAGCTCAAAATAAACCTCCTGACAAATGTTCATTAAAATGCTACCAAGTTTTCAAAAAGGAAGTTAGTTCAACGAACAAGTTCTCGACTCAATTAACTAATGCTATTAAGGGAGAAATAAGTGAGGCTTTTAAAGTAGTTTATATAGTGTCGCCATCACAAATGTGACTGCCTGAGGCACTGCATGGTCAGTGAAAAATGGTTTACTGAAGAGAATCATTTTGAAAGGAACAAAAGGTAAAAAGGTAAGGAAGAATACTAAATGAAAAGTAGCATTTATTAAATTAACTTAAATAATAATAAGCTATATTTTACATGGAAGTATAGGGGCAGATTCTCAAAAATATGCGCATCTCAATGCGATTCGAAATGACACAAAGATGTCTCAGCACCATTGCACAGCTCATTGGAGGTGGCACATTCACACCAAGGCATGAGCAAATTTGTACTCAAAGGGCCTCATAACAACTTTGGAGGTAGCCATGGCGGTATTAGCACCATGGATGGCTCCAAAATCGTGTCCGGGTCCGGTCTGGTGGAGTGGGGACTTACCGGGACATTCCACCCTAGGCAGACCCGGTAAATCCCCATTCCAAATGCCATTTCCCATTCCCATTTGAGCCCCCAAAGGGCTTAATGGGAATGGGGAAGTAGCTAATAACGGTACCGCAATTTGCGGTACCGTTATTAGCGCCCTGGTCCCTTAGCGGGACGCGTAAAGGACGTGTGCTCAGACCACAGGTCCTTTGAGGCTCCTGCTAAGGGACCTCGGAATTGGGCAGTAAGGGATTACCGGCACCGGTCTCCTTACCGGTGCCCGGTATCCCTTACCGCCCAACTTGTAATGACCCCCAAAGGCTCTGATTCATGGAATATTTGCCCGGTTCAAAGTGAATTTGCACATCTGAAAAGTGACTTTGCACTGCCGACACAAACCATATTCATGTGTGTTTGCCGTGCAAAGTCCGGGCAAAATCATGTTGTACTGCAAAAATGACTATGCGTGGACTTTGCCCGGACTCTGCCTGCGAAAATACACTTTGCACGGTTCCATGAATCAGGGTTTGTGTCGGCAGTGCAAAGCCACTTTTCAGAAGTGCAAATTCACTTTGAGTTGGGCAAATATTCATGAATCAGGCCCAAAACATGCACAATTAAATGCACAAATAATGGTGCAGCCATGGAATCTGCATGTTTGTGGTGCATCCTGTGAGATGCGCCTAAAACAGATGTAAATTATTTTAAACGTATGACGAAGCTCCCGAAAACGAGCGCATCTAGTGAGATGCATCCGAAACAGGTGCAAATTACGTTACATGTACATGCATGACAACGCGCCTGAAAATGTGCGCATCATGCGACATGTGGCACAAACAGGCGGAAATGGCAATAAAAACTGGAGAAAACAAAGAAGTACACAGAAACACTGCAGATAGATAGCATCCCCGAAGAAGAATGCTGATTATGAAGGCAAGACAAAGCGATGGGCCAAAATCTTAACATAGGAGGGAGTAGAGTTTATTGAATTCATGAAGGGCCATGCAGACACCATCTATTGCCCCCAAGGCCAACTTCCCAGTTTACAGTTAGAATGGCACTCTGGGATAAACTGACAACCATTGCCAATGCCCTGGAGGTAGCCTGAAGAACCATGAAGGCAGTGAAGAAGCATTGGGAGATATAAGGCATGGACCAAAAAGAATCTGTTAGACATGCGCAGACATGCCAGGGGCACAGGAGGAAGACTGTCCACCCAAATTACATTGACCCTTATGGAGGAGAAAGTTGCTGCCATAAATCCCATAGTGCCAGTGGTCGGCATTGGAAGACCAGACACAGCAACAACAACAAAAACACCAGATGACCTATAGGAATGGATCAGAACCTGTGTGTGTGCATGTGAATTTGATGTTAAAGTCATTGTAGACATCGTTCCACTCTGTAGCACTCATTCATCACACACTATGGCCTGTATAGCAGGATGTCATTGCTGGGGTGATGATGTTGTGTGTCATGTGTATTTTACACACCCTCACATGAAACACTCTACCAACATGTATGACTCTAAATTGAGTGCAATGACATGTGGTTCATTAGTGTACATCGGTGTGTTGTATCATTGGGGCAACACTTTTGTGAAGCATGCTTGGTGCATTTTCTGCACAGTAAATTGGGACATTGCGCTCCAAAGTGCTTGCAAAAACCTGTTTGCCGCTTTATGGAATCGACTGCGCAGGACTTTTTCGTACTATGCAGGGACTTTGCGCAGGCTCGGCACATCTCTGGGAGCGGCCAAGTGCCTTGCGCGAGACACCTCGCAGAGCGTGGGCGTGGCCTGTGCATAGACTGGAGTAGGGGGTGGAACTCAGAAAATGGTGAAAAACAAGGGAAAGTGTGGGCGTTACAAAGCCATTGGCAGTCCATCATACACCAAAAATTGCATATAACCAAGCGATTCATGGATCTGTCCGCACAAACTCTTGTCAAGTAAATGGCCCTGCAAAGCACTCGATCTATCCACCACCCGAAGGCAGGCGAAGACACTTGCGCATAGGAATCACTGTGCAGAGGTAAGTCTGGATGTTGGATATAGAGGTGCGTGCATGCAGTCGGGGCTCTGATCGGACTTAAGGCAGCGTGTAAGCAGTGTAGCAGGGTGCAGGGACAGTTTACAGGGATTTGCACACATATGTACCAGGAAATGACGGTTTTTGTATGCCACGTGGTACGCGTGCTGAGGGGGTGCTGGAATTAGTTACAGGGGACCCCACACACCCCTGCAGCGGTGCTAGCCTGGTTGTGGGGGATCAGAAGTATTTTTTTGCTGGGGTGCATTGCATCATGTGTGAGGAGTGAGCAAAGGTCTGTAACCATGGCTGAAATGGCTCTGCGTGTAGACGTGTTGTGTGCATCCAAGCTGTGACTTGCGCATAGGGTTACTTTGCGTGAACAATTCCATGAATTCTCAGTGCGCAGGCTTTGCGGGATCTATACGCCCTTTTCCATGAATCAGGCCCTATGTCAGCTACAAACTCCTCAAACTGTTCACAATGTTAGAAAATACAAGCACACTTTAATTTTGTATTCGTACATTTTCATTCTTTAAAGAGTGCAAGTATGTTTACATTTCTGTAAACAAAGTTATTTTCACTTTTTACCATCTGTGAATATATCATATTTTGCTTAAATTTCTTTTGTCACATGTTTCTATTTTTTTATGCCTCCATTTCATTTTAAGTCTATTTCATTTTCCAGCTGTTAATTTAATTCTGATACTTTTCCATCAAGGAAAAAAAAAACATTCCAAGTAATACCGAACAATATGTATAACTTCCTAACAAATTTAAGTTCATTGTTTATTGTTCTGTTTCGCTCATACTCTTAAAACTGCCTGATGAAAGAAACTGCGTTTAATATAATTAGAGAAGAATCTCCCTGCGACTGATACCATAAGCACCATCAGATTAAAAAAACGTGCACGTACCCTTGTTCATCAACGGACTCATCATCTTCTATGGTTTGTCCACCCATATACCCCGCAGGCCTCATAGACATCATTGCATCCAGACATGAGCCGCATACCGCTTTCACTATACAAAAAGGAAACACTTTAATTCAACACAGCTTATTATATGATGAGAAACGCCCTCGAATACGCAGGTTTCAGGATGTTTTCTCTTGCATGGCAAAACACGTAAATCCCCAAGGCGTTTACACACAGTCAAGACATTTTGAAAGAGAATATATTAATGATTCCAAATCCAGTCTTACAATAGGAATAACCTGAGGCTAATTGTCTTATCTACAAGTCCTGAGCTATATATTGACGCTGCTCGCTATACGTCCTTTTTTACTTTGTTTCACACTAGTCTGTGCTGGTATCTTTTGTTATACGATCTTGAGAATGATTTCATATGAAAAGCACTGCTTTGTTCAAGTAACTCCTTTGTTATGTTTTTGCAATATTGATACCGGAAATCATCTGTGTATCAGCCGTCTATGGTGACGTTCATGTGTGGCTCCTGGGGCCTGATATGGAATGAATGTCAATGTCCGTTCAGCAACCGCATTTCAAACAAGTCCACCTTAACAATATGCCCCCTGTTGTGAAGAGTGTAACCACAATGAGGACATCACAGGTGGCATTACTGATGACATCATTGATGACATCACTGGCAACATCACTAATTACATCATGCAATATATGACTGTTGGCGTCACTAATGCCATCATACATTACATGACATCACTCATGAGATCAATAATGTCATCATTGTCATTTAGAAAATAAAGTGTTCCTGTAATGTTATTTAAATGTGAACATTGACTATTTTTATAACATTTACCATTAAACATGTTTCTGCTTCTATCTATTCTTATTTTTTTACTACTGCGTATACATATTATATTATGTTTGAAATACCTGAACTAGATTTACCTGAATTAGGTACCTTCCCTGCAATGAAGAGACAATAATGGGGGTAGTTCATAGAATTCAGCGCACAAGTGGCGCACACGGCTGGCGCACAGTGTGCGCGTGTGACAGTCTGTGCCAGCCGCGTGCGCCAAAACCCATTTCGGCGCACATCGTATTCATGGATTTTAACATCCCAAGCAGCCGTGGCGCAGAGTGGCGCAGCGACACTGCAGCAACGCCAGTTACGCCCCCAACCCCGCCCTGTGCACCATGAACAGCGCACAAATCCAGTACATGGCGCACAGGCCAGTGGACCAGCATACAGCCCCCCCAACCACGAAAATGTGTGTAAAACTCCCTGCGCACCCTTCGGAATAAACGTACCCCGCTCGCGCTAGGCCAATCGCGTGTAAAACTCCCCACGCACCCCTCGGAATACACGTACCCCGCTCATTTGCGGGAAGTTTCACACGCGATAGGCCTAGCGCGAGCGGGGCACGTGTATTTCTGGGGTTCGCGGGGAGATCACACGCGGTAGGCCCTGTGCGAGCGGGGCACGTGTATTACTGGGGTTCGCGAGAAGTTTCACACGCGAAAGGCCTTGGGTGAGCATGGCACGTGTATTACTGGGGTTTGCGGGGAGTTTCACATGCGGTAGGCCCTGTGCGAGCGGGGCACGTGTATTTCTGGGGTTCGCAGGGAGTTTCACACGCGGTAGGCCCTGCGCAAGCGGGTCACGTGTATTTCTGGGGTTCACTGGGAGTTTCACACACGGTAGGCCCTCTGCGAGCGGGGCACGTGTATTACTGGGGTTCACGGGGAGTTTCACATGGTAGGCTCTGTGCGAGTGGGGCACGTGTATTACTGGGGTTCTCGGGGAGTTTCACACGCGGTAGGCCCTGTGCGAGTGGGGCGCGTGTATTTCTGGGGTGCCCAAACAAATTGGCAGTGTGTGTCCACCCAGGTGTGCCCTCACACCCCTCCCCAGGGCCTGCAGGCAGACCACAACACAGGGGAACACACTGCACCCCTGGCCATGCCCCACAGGCAGCCCATCCACCCTGGCGAAGCTCCCCAGCCAGCCCACATGTCACCATGCACAAGTGAGCACTGACTCATGTCCCCCCACCCACTCACCCACCCAGCAGTGAAGGGCACCTGCCAGCAGGTCCGCACTCATGTCCCACACCCACCCACCCAGCAGTGAAGGGCACCTGCCAGCAGGCCCCCACTCATGTCCCCCCACCCACCCACCCAGCAGTGAAGGGCAGCTGCCAGCAGGCCCCCACTCATGTCTAACCCACCCACCCAGCAGTGAAGGGCACCTGCCAGCAGGCCCCTACTCATGTCCCCCCACCCACCCACCCACCCAGCAGTGATGGGCACCTGCCAGCAGGCCCCTACTCATGACCCCCCACCCAAAGCAGTGAAGGGCACCTGCAAGCAGGCCCCCACTCATGTCCCCCCACCCACCCAGCAGTGAAGGGCACCTGCCAGCAGGCCCCCACTCATGTCCTCCCACCCACCCAGCCGCCCACCCAGCATTGAAGGGCACCTGCCAGCAGGCCCCTACTCATGTCCACCCACCCGCGGACCCACCCACCCAGCAGTGAAGGGCACCTGCCAGCAGGCCCCCACTCATGTCCCCCCAACACGTCAACATGACCCACAATCATGGCCCTCATGGCCACCCAAATCCCACTGCATGCCACCCATGCCCAAATAACCAACCAAGCATAACATACGCCCCACATTGAAATGGCCATTACATGAAACAACCCAAATGGCATGTATGTACATCAACACATGTCCGTCACACACACACAATGGGTGCCAGTGAATGTGAAAACCCACATCGTGACATGCATGAAACCAATGAGAGAATACCACACATTGAAGTATGGGAAAAAATGTATTGAACAAAAAATGTGGTGAAACAAATTTAAACACCAAACAATGGACATAAGGAAAACAATGCAGAATGTCACATAATGATAAAAAAAGGAAATCAGAATCCAAAATATATGAAATCAAAAATGTCTCCAAAGTCTCCCTCCAACAAAGCAAATACAAACAGAAATGAAAAAGTAAAATCCATTGCTCCATGGAAAAATCAAAAAAGAAAATGCCGACAAATCCACACTCCAACTATTTACAAGGATGAAATCCTGGGTCCATGAGCCCAACTGTCCAAATGAAACCTAAAAAAATACACCAATGAAGATCTATATACAAAAATGTGGGGTATTGTCCAAGCGCCCCAAAAAAAAATGAAAACAAAAATGAAACCTAACACTAACTAACTAACTATTTACAATGGTAGCGGGCTAGTCCGACGGCTCACTTTTTGATGTCCCGGGACAGGGCATCATCGAACTCCTGCTCAATGTCCTGGAAGCGATCCTCTTCCATGACCCGAGGGTTCGCAGGGACGATGACATGTTGACCTCCAACTCCCTGCGAATTGCCTCGAGGCACTCAGCCCGCCTCAGTGCCCTCTGCATGGAGTTCTCTACCCTGACCATTGTGAGCCGTGCCTCTTCCGCCTGCTGCCGCTCCACATCTATGGCGTGGCCCAACCACTGCCACACAGAAGACACTTGTAATCCTGGGTCCTCCTGCCCTCTGGCTGATGCCTGCCCCTCTGATGTTGAAGGCCCCGAGCCATCATTGCTCCCACCATGTTGCTGCTGCTGCTGTGCCTGTGCCTGCGCCCTGGCTCTTGCTGCCTGCACGTCCTCCTCCGGCTGGGGTGCAGTTGTCGTGGTGGCCACCCCTGCTGGACGTCCGACTCTCGACTGTGGCAGGGATGTGTCCTCCACCAGCCTGGCCGCTGGGTCAGAGGCAACTCCACAGGGTACCCAGGTAATACATGGGTGGGAAGATGGCATGGAGGACGACTGGCGCGTAGGGGGTTCAGGTGAGGAGGGGGTCGCAAGAAGGTCCAGCACATGGAGGAATCCATCACTGGTGACCAGTCCCAGTGGGTCAACGCAGTCAAAGAGGCATCCGAGATGACATGCAGTGTCTTCATGAAAACACTGCAGGCCAGCTCGCATGCCCCGTTGACGCAACGCTATCCCAGCCAGGACAGGCTCAACCCAGTCCCGGATAGCCACGTCCGCAGGGAGAGGAAGGCAAGTTGTTGTGCACCCATCCCCTCCCTGAAAACGGGTCTGGACGTAGGCATCCCTGCTGGTGCCGGTTGATGCAGTCACAGGATCAGGGACAGGATTACACACAGGCACCTCCGCGGCAGCCTGTGCTGCCTCCTGTCCCTGCCCCTGCACTGCACCACTGGCACCAGTGGAATCTCCACCTCCAGACCCCGTGTGTGTCCCTTCCACGGCCTCCTCCTCCTCCAAACCCCCACCAACCTGGATGACTCCATGCAATCTTCCTCCGTCGGTCCCTGTGGGGTCTCAGCTGCCCCTTCTGCTGCCGAGGACTCCAACTCCAACCTCTGCCTCTTGGACCTACCCTCGGCAGCTGCGGCCTGGGACGCAGCACCAGACTCCTCACTCCCCAAAGAGATGACAATATGGGAGGGTAGCCGGGCCTTGCGTCTCCGGCTGGTGGTGCGATCCCTGCCGCTTTGCTCCACAGCACCCTCTCTGCGCGCTTCATCAGTTGACGCTGCAGACAGGGAGAGATAGAACACAGGCATCAGGGCACTGTACAATGGACTGATACACACAAGACAGTTGTACATGAGTGGCAGTGTCAAACTTCAGACATGGCATCACACTCCCTAACACACATGTCATTTCTGCTCACACATATGAGCAATTCCACAGCAATATTGCACCAGGCAGCACCATCAGTACACATACAACAGCATCAGCATCCGAAGGTGAGCCTGACGTCACATGAAACACGGGGAGTGCACAACACATGCACACACACCAACACACTTACATTTATGTGTACATGTCCACCAACTGTCACAGTGATGAGATCGCCATCCATGTCACATCTGGCATTCAGCCTTCTACATGTCAGTACCACATGCATCCATGTTGCATCACAGTTGCACACTTGTCAAATACACACACATGCACACAGTGCAGATACATGCAGCTGGAACCACCATCCATGTGTGACACCACAACCATGCCAACGTACATACACAGCAATGCAATCTTGTGTGCTCCCACACCTGCATTTTGCCTGCATGCTTACCAACACATAAACCATCCATGTGTCTCACACATGAGAGGACTCACATTTGTCAGCCTCACGCCCCAGTACATACACATCCATGCATGGCCCTACAAAAACACACGTATAACCTGCACACTACTGGCACACCACAACACGCAGAGCGTCCAATCAGTATGCATGTACACTTACCGCTCGACTCCAGACGGGTCTGCCTCTCAAGGACCTGAACGTGGAGCGCTGGGCATATGCGTTCCAGGACTCTCATTTGGTGGTCTGACAGCTGGCTGGCCCCGGTGCCCTTGGCATCCGCTGCCTTCAAGAGGCGCTGGGCCTTGTTGAGGGTCCTGGACCTGAAGTCCTCCCAGCGCTTCCGGACATGTTTGATGTCGCAGACTGCCACCCCCTCCTCATTGATGGCAGTCACAATGTCCATCCAGATCCTGGTCCGTCCTTCATTGTCGGTGCTCGAACTTCCAAAGAGGGCATCATACTGCCCCAGGACTTGCTCCACAAGGACACCAACTTCCCTGGCACTGAAGCTGGTGGCCCTCTGCCTCTCTGGCTGGGGGTTGCCAGTGGTGCCAGATGGTGTTGTGCCCGACATGGCAACCCCAGAGGCAGGTGTGGGTGGGCAACTGGGTCCTGGGGCTGGGCTGTGGAGCGATGGGATCCCAGTCGGGAGTCTTTGGTTCCAGCAGGGGTGGTCACAGCAACTGCACCCCTGGCTGACGTGTAGGCACCAAATGGCAGGGTACGTGGGCAGCAGGCAGGCAGGCAGCAGTAGATGGCAGGTGGAAGCGTGCTCGGGGCTCTTGGGGGCAGTAATTTGGCCTTCTGGGCAAGAGCATGGTCTTCCGTGTGTTGTCGCATGGCCAGCTTGATATGGAGTGATTTGGCACGTGAAAAAATTGCATGTCAGTGTGTAATTCGAAGAGAGGCCCTTAGCGCATAAGCGCGTCTGTGATGTTACGCGCGTGGGTGTTTCCCTCGTGATGGGTGCATAGTGAATCAGCACGTGAAGACACAGCACGTACGTGAATTCATTGGACCAAAGGCCCTTTAGCACGTAAGCGCGTCTGTGACGTGACGCGCAAGGGCGTTTCCCTCAACACGGGTGCATGTTCATTGTAAACGTGCAAAAACTGCACGTCCAAGTGTCAGCTTGTGTAATTGTAGGAAAGGGCCTTAGCGCATACACGTGTAAGTGATGTTGTACGTGTGGGCCGGTTGAAAAGGTATGTGTAGGACGCCATTTTCTTGTACGTGCTTTTCGTGTAGTGCGAGTGGGTGAATTTTGTACTTCTAGTCGTTTCACACGCGATTACTTCACAACGGTTCAAGTCGTACTCCCTGTTACCTCTGACAGCGCTCAATTCTTATTTTGGCCTGTTTCCTCAAACAGCGTTCACTTCTTCTTTTGTCCTGTTTCCTCAGACAGCGTAGAATTCTTCTTTTGGTGGGGGTGTTGCCAACGCGCACATGCGCGTCTTTTTCACATTCTTTTTCCAGGCATACGGTGAGTCGCGCAAGTATTTACCAACTGTGCTTGCGCCGTGTGTCGCATACCCCTTCAGAGGTCAGTGTAGGCTGCGTGTATTACGTGTACGCTTATTTTTGTGTTTCTTGGTGCCACAGCGTAGTGTGGGTTCATTTTTCCACGCACGTGGTCTACGAGGGGTTGCGTGCACGTTCATTTTTGTTTTCGGGGTGCCTGTGCATTGCGTGACCCGTCATCTTCCCCCAGGGGTCACAGACAGCCTTGCTAGAGCACTAGGGTACGAATTCCATCCAGTACCCTACCCCTTTCACCGCCAATTGCCCAGGACAATTGTTTACTGCTACTCCCATACGCACAACAGCATCAGTGCCATGGTTGGGAGGCGACCAAGCGTTAAGGGAGGCAAAGGTGGCCGACCTCCAAAAGGTGGGCGTGGTGGGCACGGTAGGGGACGTGGCCAGGATTTGCAGGGTGCCCCTAGACACCCGTGTGTGGAGGACCAATCAGGGACACCCATGCCCCCCCATGGATGTGGGAAACGTAGCTGACACCATCCCAGCACAGCCCTTGTTGTACCAGCCCATTTTGGCACCTGAAACGGCACAGGATGACTCTCAGGCTGACTTCCAGGTCAGCAAGTCTAAGCCACGTTTGGTGGTGCAAGTTGCTGTCACCAGGCCACGTGAATCTGGGGCAGCAATGTCATCTGCTGCCCCAAGTCGGCAGGGTGGGGAGGCTGCAGGGGCAGCTGCAGCTCTATCCACCCCAGCTCTGAGTCTCCCAGCCGGGACAGTGTCGGTCCAGCTCCATCAAACCGATGTTGGCCCTACCAACATCACCCTGCAGCCAATGCATGCACCAAGACCTATGGTCATTGTGCATTCGCACACTCCTAGTACCCAGTCCACTGGCGCTTCTGCCCTTACTGACCAGAGCGGCGTAAGACACTCAGGATCTGCACCACCTTTGAAAAAGAAGAAGGGTGCTCTGCAGTACAGGCTGAGACCCCAGACACGGCTACACACTCCGGCACGTCAAGGAAGCCTAGCTTTAATGACGCCGAACTTGATGCACTTGTGGCCTATGTGTCGGCACATAGCCACAAAATGGTGGTGACTGCAGTGTGCAAGACCACCCCTGGTCAACGTAAGGCCCACTGGCAGACCATCGCGGACATCATTAGTGCCCTTGGATTTGTGAGGCGCACAGCTGATGATTGCTACAAGCGGTGGAATGAGCTGAAACGCAGAGCAAAGAACAAGCTGGCCTCAAATCATGCCTCTACTCTGGTGACTGGCGGTGGGTCTCCACCAGAGGACAACCAACTCACTGAACATGAGTCTGTTGCTGGAACCTTCGTCACAGAGGAACAGATCCAAGGCGTGGGAGACCTACTAGATTACGACGCATTGTCCGGTGAGTGCCCATGCATGTGTGTGTAATCCATGTGTATGTTGTTTGGGTGATGGGTTCTGATTGAGTGCCAGGTGAGGGTATGTACTCCTGAGTGGTATGGGTCACCCATGTGCTTCCTCCAAAACATTCACCGGCCTTGAATTTGGGTATGACAGTATCCCTTCTGCCCACAGTAGCCAATTAGCGCAACATTACTGCAGTTGCCCTTGAACTGTCATCTTGCAACAACATTGTTCAGATTTTTTCAGGGTTCATTCAGGCTGATTGTTTCAATTCTCCAATTTGTGCAACGCATTTATCAGCCCTAATGCCACATATGTGACATGCTTCTGTCATTGATTACACCCCACATTGGCCCACATTTGTTACCTTGGCCTGCTCACATTAATTTTTGGGGCCTGTTTGAATGTGGTACATGATAGTTGTTTCCTGCCATGTTGAAGTGACCAACCATTGATGTGTACATCTGCCTTCCATCACTGTATTATTGTACACTGGATGTGTTGCAGTGTGTGGCACATGCGTATTTTGTCACACTATGTAGCATTTTTCATCTCATTATGTCCATCTCACATGGATGGTTGACAGTACTCATTCACTGACATATGGCTATACTTGTCAAGTGTACCACGGCTATGCTACATGCCATCTGTGTGCTGGCATGTGTCATGTATGTGCATTGGACATGCCACTCACAGGCTAATGTGTGATGCCAGTGCTACCCAGCATGCAGCAAATGTGTTGCTTTTCCATCTTGGTGTCCTCACTGTCTGCTTTTTGCCTCCCCTTCCAACTCATTGACAGTGCATGCATGCCAGGGTTATAGTCATATGGGACATGTGTAAATCATGTACTGGATCTCTGGCTTGTCAGGCCTATGTGTGTGCTATGGTGCTAATGCCTGTTTCCATTTTTTGTCTTTCATGTTTTTGCAGGTGATGACGCACTTGATGCTGTTGAGGTTGAGGAGATGGTGCAGACCCAGGAGGAATCTCAGGCACAACTGGGCACCAGTGGGGGACGTGGTGTGGTGGTGGGTGAAAACCCAATCGTACTGCAGACCATACTGTCCAGTAGGGTCTCTGGGTGCACCTCCCCAGACCTCTATTCAGGTGCTGAATCAGATGATGAGACTTATGTGCCGTCGCAGGTGAGTGTTTCTGGCAGGGATTCTGTGCTGTCCAACCCACCTGCACCAGGGGTAGAACCCTCTATGGGGATGTCAGTGTTGGTAAGTCCGCCTTTGGCGATTACGGATGCAGGGTTACACTCCACAACATCTGATCCTGTTCCTGGGCCAGCAGATCAGAGGGGGAATGCAGTCCTGCAGCCTCAGGCAGTGCCAGCACAGCAAGGTGCAGATCGCCTGCCCCGAACAGGTGTGGTGCCCGCCGACGCAGTGGCCGTACGCCACCAGGCAATACTGTATGGGAAATCTCCATTTACAGTGTAGCAGCCCAACAGGGAGCATCGGTTAAAATGATGGCTCACGCAATGGCGAGGGTGGCCACTTCCATTCTCCCCCCTGGAAGGCAGATGGAGCAACAACAGCAGGCAACAGACTCCATTTGCCAATCACACAGGGAAGACTGGTGTCCAACAGGGACCGACGGGAGGCACTGGAGACTCTGCGCGAAGCCATATCTATAGAGTTACAGGGCCACAGGGAAGCCCTGAGGGTAGAACTCCATAACCTCAGGGAGACTCTGGGTGAACTTGAGGCTTCCTGAAATTTAAGGTCAGAACAGCAGATGGAGAACCTCACACGTTCACTCTCAACTGAGCTGCAGGCAACTCGGAAGGAGATCCGGGCATCACGGGAGGCCATGCGTGCAGAAGTGCAGGCAACCCGTCATGGGGATCTCCTTACTATCATCATCCGGAACGAGACCTTCCACACCCGCATGCTTGCTGCCATGGAGGACCATACCAGGGCTTTGCGTGGGCTGCCTCCCATAGCACCACCACCTCCTGATGCAGCAGCAGAGGGTGATGAGAGCGACAGCAGCACTCCTCCCATACTAGCGCAGCCATGCAGGCCATGAGCCCATGGAGTGTATTTTTTTTTCGCAACATCCACTCAGGTGGCTGTTGGTGTGCATCCTGTCCTAAAACCTCCTGGGTGCCCCCTCCTAGCCCCCACATGGCCATTTTTGATTTTATTTTTTTCAGTGTGTTGCCTTGTGTGGCTCCCGTGGGCATCCACTGTGTATTCCAGCCGGGCACATGCAGGCTTGTCCTGTGTTTGGGTTAGATGCTTGGGTTCCAGACACACACACCCCTCCTGCTTCCCTTTCCATGGGCTTGCAAAGGGTGTGACCAAGTGACAGTGACTTACACAGTGAGATTGGGCTCTCATGAGCTGTGCGCGCAGTCTTTAGTCAAAACTGTGTGTTCATCCCTAGTGGGGATTGTTGTTGTATTGAACACTGCATGGTGTATTGATATGTGCTTGTGCATCCATGTCTTCCGCCTTATTCACAGGTACCTTCTTCATGTCTTCACAAGTCCGTTTCCTTTGCGGATGCAGTTCATGTTGTATGCAGTATACTGACACATTTGCCTGATGTCAACACTCTGAAGTTGGAAGGGGTGGTTGTGCTGGCTTATTCAGGTTGTAAAACTTCCACTACTTTTATTTGGTACTGTCATATTTTGGCAATGTTTCATCCTGTGTTGCTGTATTGTGTTGCTGGTAAGTATTTGGTCATGTGTGCTGTTTGTTATTGATTACTGGGAGCATATTGTCTGTGGCCTGTTTCCATTTGGGACAGTGCACTTTGTGACACTTGTGTCATGTGTTGTGCATTCCTTTGTTTGCTTTCACATTGCATGACATGCCATGGTGTGTTGGGTAGTGGAGATCGGGAGGGGTTGGGTGACATGGCGCTGTTTTCATGTTGTATTTTGCAAGGGGGTAGTCATTCATGCAGCATAAATGTGTGTCCTTTTGTGACACAGCATTGGTTGTCTTTCGGTAGGTAGGGATGCACACAATGTAACACTTCCAGGTGACCAATCTCAGGCTGATATGGTTGTGACAGTTGACTGTCCCTTATGTCATCATCAATGATTGTCAGCTGATATGTACCAGGGCTGTGTGCACTCCACAGGGGTGTGATTTTAGGTGAAGTAATTAGCCACCAGCTGCGTACGGGCTGCCTCACCACGTGCCCTTTCCCCTCCCATGCGCACCGGCCGTGCATGTGGTTGGGGATGTGGGGGCACCACCATGTCCACCGGCAGGCCCCGGCGTGTTGCAACATTGTCCAGGACACATGCTGCCACTATGATCCTGCACACTACTGGGGGCACGTATAGCAGCTGCCCACCAGAGCGGTCAAGGGAGCAAAAGCGTGACTTGAGCACTCCGAATGTGCGCTCCACTATGCTCCGGGTTGCAATATGGGCTGTGTTGTATCTTACCACGGGTGGTGTGGTGGGGTTTCGAATTGGCGTCATCAGGTGGGTGCTCAGAGGGTAGGCACTGTCCCCTGGGGAGGTGATGATGGGTATCATTAGTGGGGTTGTGACATTACTCAGTATCTGACATGCATGCATATGCAGAGGCATTTATACTCACCAAGCAGCCATGTATCGCCATGCCGCCCAGCTTCTAGGTCCTGGTTTAGGGTTGACATTCTGTAAATGAAACTGTCATGGGTGGACCCTGGATAGTTGGCATATACTGAGGTGATGATTCCCTTGGCATCACATACTACCTGCACGTTGATGGAATGCCAGTGCTTGCGGTTTCTATAGATGTGCTCAGTTGCCCTGGGAGGACGTAGAGCCACATGGGTGCAATCAATGGCACCTAGCACTTTGGGGAAGTGTGCCACCCCATAAAAATCCTGGACGGCAGCCTGCCTTTCTACAGGTGTTCTGGGCAGGTATATGTGCCTGCGGACTGATGGGCGTGCAGTCATGATGGCCAACACCTGTTGTAGGCAGCGTGACTGCGTGGCCTGTGACACTCCCCCACTATGGCACTTCTCTGCTGAAATGAACCAGTGGCCAAGAAGTGCAGTACATTGAGCACCTTTTCCAAGGGGCTCAGTGCTTGGGAGCACAGGGTGGGTGATGTGAGGTCATCCTCCCACTCACTCACCAGGTCGAGTATTATGTGAGGTGGAAACCTGTACCTCCCATACACCTGGTCATCAGGCATCCCAAAAAGGCTAGTCCTGGGTGTAAAAATTCTGGCCCTGACTATCCTCCTCCTCCTGTGGTGTCCCACGACCACTGCTGCCAGGAACGGTATATTCATTGTAGCGTCTGAGCTTGTTTGTTGTTTGCACGCACTTTTATGCTGCGCGGGTCTGCGTACACCTGCTTCCTGCTGGCGTACGTGTTTCCAGATTAACGCGTCTTTTTTGGTGCACATGTTTGCCCTGTTCGATTCCATGAATACGTGTTGTAGGCACGCGTGTGGGCATTACGCGCATTTGCCTCCTGTACTTCCCCCGTAATGCCCACATTTTCACGCGTTGTTCCCCATTCCGCGTGTTATGTCCCATGTTCCGCCTACTTATGTTGTGTGCACCGCGCTATGTGCGCTTTCACTGTACGCGTAGCGCACCCTGTTTGATGATGTGTGTGCACGCGTGCACCACGCAGAATTTTAGCGCACATCCCAGATTTTACACGGGCACAGACTTTCATGAATCGATGTGTGCGGATTTCGCACGCTTGCACTGCGATTTTCGCACTTGCGCTGCGATTTGCATGCTTTCGCATGCTTGCGCAGAGATTTTCGGTGCACATTTTTTCCATGAATCGGCCTGAATATCGTTATGTCTCGAGATTTCATTACACAAGACAAATCGGGACTGATGTCATAATTCACAGCATCTTGAATATACTTGGAGGAATTCTGACATATTTGTGTCTTGTGTTTGATACTAGTCAACACATGACCCTCTATCAATTTTATATAGCTATGCACATATACAGATCTCTGTGTGCGTACACATCCTGGCGCATCACGTTAATATGTGGTGCACAGAGTGAATAGATTCTGCAACAAGCTCTTATCTATCTCGATACAACAAGATGTCTGAAAGATTGCCAGTTTGACTGAGTTCATACCATAGAGTCCGTGAAACGTGTCCGCTCTAACCATAGAGTTGTACGTTTCAGTGTGTGACTCTATTTATGAGTCCTATGTCCATGTTGTTAGCCTATTAACGTGATCAAGCGGTTTACAGACCGCAAAACGTGTTGTTGTTGTTTTCTCTCACACAGCACCAACAATAAAGACAATTCTGTGGTGGACATTGAGGTCTCTTTTTCTTTAAGCGGATCAGTGATTTTTCACCGTTTCTCTGCCCCCAGGAGTATTTACATTTATGTTACAATATAACATTTTGTTTAAATGAGCATATTTTTTAATACATTAAGTTGTTCATGAGACCACTCGCGATCATCCCTGATATATTGCTACCAACATTGTAAACACAAAGTTTTTTCACTGAATTTCATAGTTTTTACCAGTGCACCCTTAATTTTCTACAAGTTCTTATATCATACTCAACCCCGAAGTAGCAGCTCTAGAGTCTGCGTACAGAAAAAAAGTATGCAGACAGCAGGTAGCATCAACAGAACCCAGAAGCACAGGGGACAACAGAAAATGTTGTACCTTTCAATCAACATAATCATATACATAAAACAACAGTTCTTAGATTGACTACACCCAAATATACTTTTTTGGACAATTCAACATTTCAGAATTAAAAACATTATTTAGCACATAATACTATGCAATGCACCAAACACAAACCATAACTTTATACCTCAAATTATCAGTTCAGTACAACTCTTCACACAGACTGAGATACACCACCAGCTCATTGCAACAACCTCTCAGCAAATAATAAGTACAGTGTATATATTTCTCTATTATTGCCATTGATTTTATAAACAATTCTCATAACCAAATATCACATTTTATATTTTGACAGAAATGGCAAACACACTTGAGTGGATAGAGGAAAACTTTCCCAACGAAGAAATGAGTGATGATGAAATCTCTAATGGTGAACAATACATCTTTCCATATAAACAAATCATGTAATTTATATACAGCTCATTGAAACCATAATGTCTTCTTTTCTTATAGTACATACTTTACTTGAAGAAGCTGCACCACATATTATTCATGAAGAATCCCAACATTCACAAAGACAATCCCAATCAAAATGGAATGAACTTAGTAATGACTTCGAAAAAATGTGTATTATCTAAACAACCATGTAATTAGAAATGTTGTTTATTACTGTCCTATTTGCACCTAACCGCCATGTCCCCAGCAATCACCCCAATCAAATTCACAAAATATAAACTAAAGACGGTTTGATGAAACTTCTTTCCCTCCCTCCCCTGATGACTTTCAAGAAATTCCAAATCCTCCCATTTATGTTACCCATTCCGATACCCATCCCTTCTATAAATAAATGTATTTTTATACTTTAAAAATCCTGTATTTTACTTTGTGATACATTTTATTTTTTTTAAAAGAAAAGCAATTAATACTCTGCAGACTTTGAGGATGTCTGAGGTGTCCGTTTATGAAATGGGGCATATGCAGGTACTGCGATATGTCCGGTCTCACGTGTAGCACTTTTAATTGGTCTGCTGACAGCGCACCCGTTTGCGGCCAACCCTGCGCATGCGCCTGGTGTCTCATGCCCGCCCAGGTCCATGGAAACCCGCAAGCACTGCGGACGCTCCCCTGACGTCATCATCTGACCACACACGTGCGGCGTGTCGGCTTGTCCGTGGATGGTGTTCATGACTGCAAACAGATTGAAACCGCATTTCTGCCCAATATAGGATGTTTCATGTTGAAAATTGACGCTTGCAGAGCTTTACACCCTTACTTAGTTGTTCTGTCAATGTTGTACTGTCAATGTTGTACAACTTTCCAAGGGCTATTTTCGAATCAGTAGTCGGCAGAGAGTTGCGCAGTTCTTGGACCGTTCCTCTGAAGAGACCCACCCATTATTTTTAGTCATTCTCAATCTGGCTATCCAGGAGAGAGCACCTGCTTGCAGTTCCAGAGTTCCTGCTTGGAATTACCTGCAAAATGGCTTCATTCATGGCCATCCCTCCTTCCTAGGGGCCACCACACCCACTACAACCACCTGGAGGGCCTGGAGGGCCTGGATAGGTGAACAGGCACAGTGATGCAAAGGAAGATGGTGAGGAAAAGGAAGAAGAGGTAGAGGTAGTGGCTACCTCCAGCGCCCGGGTGTGTTGGGTTTTTACCACCATTGGGGGTGTTCCAAAGGCTCGGGCTGCCAAGATGAAGTGCAACATTGTACTTAGTTGTGGACAATCTGGGCAGTACTCCTACGGGACCACCTCCGTGCACTGCCACACCAGATTCAACCATCTGGGTGCTCTGAGAAAGGCTGTTCCTTTCTCAGGGAGAAGCAGTTTAACGTCCTGTACCCCATTTTCCACAACCGCTCCTGCCACCACCCAATCTACTCCTATGGGGCAGAGAATTGCGTTGGCTGCATCACAGGCTATACAGAATGCTGTTGACCCTTACCTTTTGAGGGTCACAGTACTCTGTTTGTACTGTGACACACGAATATGCAGTGGGGGGCACTTTTGAAGTGCTTTTGAGGCTGCGGTCAACAAGCATGAGAAACACTGCAACTTACCTTAAATTTAAGACCCGCCCAACATCTTCCCCTGTCCACTGGCCCCTCCGTATCTGAGGTCGGCGCCCCTTTTTCGGCCTGCTTGGTGCACGGACAGTACGATAATTCCAGGCATGGGTTGGGGGAATTAAACATTTCAATAACATGCTCCTACATGGAACTGTCAAAGAACTCCATCGAGAAATAGACCACATACAAACTAAATATTTTGGAACTGAAGTTGAATTAGAAAATTCAGTAAGTTTAGCAAACATTAGCGACAACCTCACAAACGCATACAAAAAAGAAATAGCTAAGTTTCAAAACACATCTGCTGAAATACCAGAAAAAGTGTGTGTCTGTTGTCGCAGAACAATTTATAAAAAGAATACCAAAATAGTAGAAATGGCTTACAAAATAAAGGACAACAAGGAATCCCTATGGTTCCAATTAGCTTTATATCTAACAGCAGAAAATAAATACAAAATAACTGACCCCTCAATAGCTTGCACATACTTCAATACAAAGCTTTTCAATAACCAAATGCCATCACATGCTATCAATAATCACTTAGAAATCTTCTCACTTCCAAATGTTCTCCAACAACTTAACTTGTGTGAGAGCATTATAATCCATACAGTACACCCATTTCAAGCTATAATATGCTTTCAACCAAAAATGGCCAAATTGCCTCCATCTGAGTTACTAAAAGGCATTTGTGGAAAAGTAGAATATTTGTCATTAGATCTGATTTTCTTTTTAGAATCTATAGGAGATCAATAACAAAAGACAAAAACAATTGGCAATAAGTAACTAGTCGTCTTAAACAAAGTTAGACAATCTCTACAATAGCTTAAAGAAAGATATAAAGATAGAGGAAAACTTAAAAGAAACCACACAATGATTCAAGAGTCACCAGAAATCGGCCAATTTGAACGTGTAGAGCCTGTTACTGCAGCCAACATTTTAGATTAGTATACAATTCACCCACTACACTCCAAAGACACCATAGAAGATGCATTAGAAACATCAATGCAACAAGCCAAAGTCTCCCCAATGAGCATGTGGGCGAAAAGTGTAAATGCACATTCATAACCTCTACTCTTTCCTACAGGATTAGGAGGAAGATATGATGAACTACCCAGACAACTTAGTGCATCAAAATATCGCTCTTTAATAATGTATTCTGAAAACCCCAGATTCAGACAAAATAGAGAATATATTTCCACCTCCTGTTTGAAGATGAGCTACCAACTCTATATTATGGAGTTGAACACACATTAAAAACAGGCTCTCATTTTTCCAACATATCCGCTACCCAACTGCTTCAAAAGATAAAAGACAAAGATGAAGTTTTGTAGTCAAGTATCACAAATCTCTTGGAAAACATAAGTGGTACAAAAGAATACTGGTTCTGATGTCACTCTGATGTACGTTGTATGCTAAGGAACCTAGGCCCACCCACATGGTTTGTTACTTTAAGTTGTACAGAATATGCATGGGATGACTTGCGTGACTTCTCATGCACTGCAAACCAAAATAAAGAGGGAATAGATATTAAAACACCAGGAGAACTCTGTTCTCTTGATCCTGTCAATGTATCAAGGTACTTTCAACATCGCTTCATTGCCATGCTGCACTTC
Organism: Ambystoma mexicanum; assembly: GCF_040938575.1. Lineage (NCBI taxonomy): Eukaryota > Metazoa > Chordata > Amphibia > Caudata > Ambystomatidae > Ambystoma > Ambystoma mexicanum. Next base: position 162,876,809 of record NC_090941.1, on the reverse strand, counting down.
ATCTGCATTAATAATACCCCTCCACTCAGAGAAGTGGAACACTTCTTTTGGAGAAAATAATATCAATCCAGAGGAGCACCACACATACACATGCTTTTGGGGATAAACAATGCTCCCAGATTCGGCCATTACCGTGATGCCACTATTTTACAATTTATTCAAAAACACATTACCTGTGACATCTATAACAATGCAATCATTGCCCTCTTGTGGAATGCAAATATAGACATACAATACATTACAGACAATTCCACTGCAATTCCAAGATATGTCACAGCCTATCTCACCAAAGCTGAGAAAGAAGAGCTAAACAACCTCTGGAATGACATATCATCTGACAAAACACTAGGCCTCATTATAAGTTTGCCGGTCCGGATTTAATTCATCTGAGAATGAGAATGCAGGAAGTCCTAAAAACAGACTACAAATATATGTTTCAACATCATTGTTTTCTGAGATCTCCTACAGTTAACATTAGGACACAAACAATGCTGTCACACACTCGGCAGCATTGGAAATGTAAATCTCTGTCAACATTTTCACTACAGAAATCTAACTCAATACATGAGACAGTCTACAGATCTCACCTATGCTACTATTTTAAAAAGCATTAGAACTGGTCTGTTTATTAAAGATGCAAAATCCATCTTAAAAACTGGACTAATCCATGATCTATATGGGCAGAACACATCTGCCCCTGATGTCATGGAAAAATTAACTCAACAAAATATAAAATGCATGTCCTGCATGCCAACCCTTTCAAGCTGTAGTTAATTCAATGATACAATGTTCAAAAATGAAATTTAAACGATAGTGCATATCAGCTCCTCAGACAAACTAGAAGGGCATGCCATGACACTACCTATGTGTCAAGAAGCAACAGCACAAGTAAATAGCTTGGAAAATACATCTCCAACACAGTTGGATTAGAATAAGTATTAACTCTGTGTTTAAACTGTAGAGCAATCCTAAAACATAACCTTGACGTGGAACACGGTTTAGTCAATGGAGCAATTGGTACAGTTGTTGTCTTCCAATCATATCCACATGACAACATTAATTTTGTCAACATCCACTTTGACAAACTTGCAGAAGTTAAAAAATAGGCAGTACAATAGCATGTTTCCTACTTTTCAAAAACATGTATATACACAGAGAACAATTTTCTCTATATGCTGTCACTATTCACAAATCGCAAGGTCTAACCCTAGATCACGCATTGATTGACATTGGCAGCATAGTCTTCAAAGAAGGTATGAGTTACGCAGCACTATCATGTCTCTGTACACTCAATGGTCTATTCCCAGTTACCTTTGATGCAAACAAAGTCAACACTGATATTCTTTGCATCCTTCAATACCACAGGTTATGTTCACTGTACACCCTCATCTAGTAAAACAAAACTTTAAAAAGAAAACAAATACAAACAGAACCTATAGCAGATCTTACAGCAATACTAATAGAAAACTAAGAACAACTGCTACTCATTAAATAAAACAACCTCAAATCTCTCCAGTCCAGAAATAACTGCACATTCGCCAGAAGACAATGAGACAAATGTCTCTTCTATAAAAACAACTGCAGGCCCATCAAAGTATACAGAGGAACAACTCTCTGGTCCATTTAAATTCAGCAACACAACAGGAGTAAATTGCTGTGCAAATGAAGGAATCAATCTTCTCTTCCAATTATCACCAATTGTTCACACCATTTATTTAAACAGCTCAGACTAGTTGTGTTTGTAAATGCTCATCAGTCTTAGAAATGCCACAAATAATCCTGACAGCACTTTCAGTGTCTCAGGTATAAGGCAAGAATTGGACTACGATACAGGAATGGACAAATTCAACATAAACCTACAGAAAGATCCACAAGAATTCCTAATGTACTTACTACAATTACTGGAAACCAAAAACATCCCTATGAATTAAATCTTCCAGATTTCAGACACGTGGAAACATACATGCACTCTCTGTAACAATGTTTCACCAGAGCACATCCCTAATGAATGATTTGAGTATGTATTCATACCAAATTGTGAATTCATTCCATATCACCAGCTTCTGCAGAATGCAAATCATGGCATATTATGCCCTTTTTGCAATTCAGACAATCGTTCCAACATACAAATAAAATCACATAGCCAATATGTGATACTAATGCTTCTAAAAGAAGCAGTTGGTTTGAATGTAACCACACTTCTGTTACTCCAAAACATAGGTTACCAGCAAATGTAACACAATCCTACTTAACATCCCTTCAACACAAATATACTCACTAAAGTATAGTACAATACAACATTAGAATAGACCAACGGGCACCTAACTACATCCAAAGTACTACAATAGTAATTTTGAATTCCAAGACAGTTAGAATACGCCAACAGGTATTTAACTACATCCACAATACCACAATAGGAATTTTAAAACCCAGGACAGTTAGAATTATGCCAAGGGGTATGTAACCACCTCCATAATACCTTTCATCATAATACACTTCAAATATGGCATCACAGTTATTGTTGCTAAAAAACATCTTGTAAACTCCAATATAGTAAGAATACACCAACGGGTCTCTAACTACTTTAAAGATACTCTTGATTACAACACACATCAACAAACATCCTATCACACTTACCGTCACATAATATATCCATGCTACCACACTCATGTATTCTGCATCATGTCCATTCTGTAAAACTATATAAATGCAAAAAACTGTATTTATTTACAGTAGTTGTTTTTGTATCCACTAAGGATTTTTTTCCCCAATGATTATTTCATGTCAATACAGCAACAGTGTACTAGGCACTAATGTTGTACCAAATAAAGTACTAAAAAATAAATCTATGTGTAAAATTGTATGCAATTAAAGATTTTAAACTATCTTGTTTAACAAATTGTACTTTTCTTTCACAGAGAAAGAACCAGAGATTCCAGTTTTATTGCTATATACAACTAAGTATCCATACCCACTATTATCCTATTTATTTCTTCACAAAGAAGCAAATACAAATTCCATAACCACTATCCTCAATTCTGGTATGATCATAAATACCATATAGACTTCAATTTTATCAGTCCATCATATTACAAATACTATATAATCCTCCTACAGTACTTATATTTACAATACCACATAACTATGGACGTGGCCAATGGCCAGATTCTTGTGTGCGTGTGTTTTTGGTGTCTGTGGACATCGAGCCGCCGCTTCATGTCTTTGGACTCCGAATGATGAAATGAGTCAGTGGACTAGACCCAGATATCACTATTCTTTAACCTATTTTTGCCATTTTTAAAAATGCCTAATGGACAGATTTACATCAAATTTAGAAAAGCACGCTTTTAGGACCAAGCCACTGCTCCTGATGTCATCAATGATATTTGTGATGTCATCTTTGATGTCCTGGGTGTTAGTCTTAGCAGTGCACGGTGGTGGCGTGAGTTATGGTTGCTTAGCTTACCATAATTTTGAGAATTTCTGGGGTTTTTCATTTTTACTTCGAAGCATAACGTCCCTTTAACAACGTTGTTTTCACTGAGTTTCATAGGTTTTTACTAGCGCAACTTAACCATAACAACATTTTTTTCACTGAATTTCATAGGTTTTAATAGCGCAACTTAACCATAACGTCCCTTTAACAAAGTTTTTTTCACTGAATTTCATAGGTTTTAGTAGCGCAACTTAACCATAACGTCCCTTAAATAAAGTGTTTTTCACTAAATATAAATATAGATAATGGAAATGTGACAAATATTTACTAAGACTCCCTTACCTTACATTTATATAACATAGAAAATACTAAACCCTCAGCCCCGCTAGTAATTTTGATGTCCACGGACCGAGCGCATGTCCGCAGGTGCACGCGGTCACCATCATGACTATCCAAAAACTGAGAGGGTATCTTCCATTATTGTATCATACAATAAAAACACACAACCATATTCAAAAAGCACCACATACATACATTACATTTAATAATAAAGAAGAAGTGGAAACTGTATATGTAAGGCACCAACCATCCACTGAAGTTGCATTTCCAATATAATGGAATATACCAAAACAAAATAAATATGCGTCCAACTGAATTACCTCACAGAAACTGCACAGCAAAAAGCAAGAGCATACTTACACACCAATAACAGCAGAAGTTTGTCAAAAAGTAGTAAGTACACTACATTTATTTCATATACTTATACATTTTCTGTATTATGTACACTAAAACTAATATATATATTTTTTAACACAGCAATGTCCAGTACTGTGGAATGGCTGGAAGAGAATTTCCCACCAGACGAGATGAGTGAAGAGAGTGATAATAATGGTAGACACAACATTTCTCTATATAAGCCAATTAATAACCATTACTTTACATGTACTTAACACATTTATTTTTTAACAGACCAGACAACCAATAAAACTAATATACCAAAAGAGATAATAGAAGATCCTCTCAAACAAATGGAACTGAAAATGGATTTATTACAACAAAACTTCAATCAACTAAAAGACTGTATTGTGGACCACATTAAAGAAAACATTAAATACCACTGACCCAAATGTACCTGTTCCCCCTCTCCATGTCCCAGCCATATATCCCCAAACTCTCCCCACCAAGAACAACGTTACGAATTAACTTCCATCCCTTCTTCCCCTCTGACACATCATGTCCAAACCCCTAATTCCCCTGTATTTGTTTCAGTTTCTGCTTACACGCTCTTTCCTAATGTTTCTACTGTTAAACAATAATAATATTTTAAATGTGTTCTTAATATATACGTGTGTCTTATTTTTGTTTTTTAAAAGGCAGTTTGGGTGTCCGCAGAGAACGCGGCTGTCCGTTATGTCCACAATTAACCAAAATGGGGGTGTCCTAAGGAGACTATACCTGTTCGTACTGTTCGTAATTAAAATGGAGGTTCCTTAGAACACACAAGATGTCCGCTTGTCCGCAATTAACCCGAATGGGTGTCCTAAGGACAATATATCTGTTCGTACTGTTTGTAATTAAAATGGAGGTGTCCTTAGAACACACAAGATGTCCGCCTGCCCGCAATCACCCAAAATAGGGGTGTTCTAATAACACCCCCGCTGTGCGTAAGGCCCGCAACCAGAATTAATATATCCGTAGAACACATATCCCGTCCTCCGGTCTGCAAAGTTTTGACGCACATTTATTTTATTCAGGGAGTTCAACATTGTTCGTAGAATACCCGCGCACATGCGCATCACACACTTGGGTCCTTGGAACATCGCGCCTCTCCGCAACTGTCCGCCGTACGTGTGTTGCACTTTTAATTAGTTCGGAGACCAGAACACTGTCCGTAGAACACCCGCACGCATGCGCACAACCGCCACTGCGTATTTGGTGTCCTGGGGACAGCCGTCCCATTTGCGAACGTGTCCGCGACGCCATCATGTGACCGCACCTACGCTGAGCGTCTGTCCTTATTTTCGGACACTGTTTGGGTCCCCAGACATTTAAAAAAGTGCTTTTTGAGCAATCCAAGGTATTTTACAGTATAAGTTCACCATTGCACATGTCCCAGACAATGTCCCAATGGATCTACATACTTTTTGGAAGTTTTTGAGCCCGTTCTTAGTGTTTGAAGTGTTCGCGGACAGTGCGGGTGTCCGTGAAGCGCGCCCCAGGAACCCTATAAAAGGCCACACCCCAGAGCTGATCCTCATTCTGCTTTTGGATTTCCAAGATTTACAACAGGACAATTGTGCAAGTTGCTGTTCTAGGTTCCTGCTTCCTAGTTCCTGTTTATTAACCTTCCAGATGGCATCCCAAATGGCTTCTGCTAATACTGCCTCCGCATCAGCACACCCACCCCCTCCACCACCACCACGTCCCCAAGGGCCTGCAGAGGGGAACAGGCGTGAGGATGCAGAGGAGACGGATGAAGAGTATGACATAGTGAAAGTCCCTACTACCAGCATTCGCCATGAGTCTTGGGTGTGGCAGTTGTTTACCATTCATGGTGACGTACCAAAAGCATGTGCGTACAAGGTCACCTGCAACCAGTGCAAAATGGTGCTGAGTCGTGGGAGGCCTGGTTCGTACAGCTTTGGTACGACATCAATGAAGCAACACCTAAGGTCGTTCCACGGTGTGGCCGTTCGCAAGGTTGTACCTTGTGATAAACGTAGTAGGTTGAGTTCCTCTACAACATCCTCTGTTTCTGCTCCTGTCACCACAAGAGACACTCCTGTGGGACAGCGCATCCCTCCAGCTGCCTCACAGGCCATCCATGATGCTGTTGACCCTTACCTTTCGAGGGTCACAATATTGTGTATGTACTGCGATGCAGTACTCTGCAGGGGGGAGAGTCTTCGAGTGTTTTCGAGACTGCGGTCACAGAGCATGAGAAAGTCTGCTACCTACCTAAATAAGGCCCACCCTACATCTTCCTCTCTCCACCTGCCCTTTCTTATCCTCGTGGTTGGTGTCCTTCCGTACCCTCCTTTCCCCTCCTCTTCTAGTGTGTTGTGTGTAAAAAAAACAAATAAATATAAAACAACAAACCCCCCCCAAAAAAGGCTCTTTTCAGAGCCGCCTTTCACAGTTTAAAAATAGAAGTGGCAAATAAATGGAGCAGGGCCCTGTGTAATTTTTAGAAGTCCGCTGACAGTTCGCTGACATCTAAAATTTTGAGGTACTGCCCTATCATAACCATTGCACTTTTCTCTGGGAGGAAGTGGTGGCTCTGAAAAGATCATTTTGGTTGTGTTTGTTTGTGTTTAAAAAACTTCAAATGGTCAACACCTACTGAAAAATGGATGGCTGTAATTCCAAAAAAGATGGCAATGCATTTTGTGCATTTCTCAGAAAAATCTGATTGCCAGCATAACTAAGATGGACTCCATCTCTGCGAAAAATGTATGTACTATGAAACATAATATTTTCATTGTGAAAAGAGGACATGCCAACATCTCTTAAAAAGGCACAAACAGCCTTATTGACATTGTGCCTGACGTTTCTCCATTTGTGGACCAAATGAAGAAGAACGCAGCCACACTTGTCTTGCGCAATACGAGAAAAAATTACTTGAGAATTTGGAAACATGTCCATGACTTTCCCAAGTCCTTCTTTCATTGCAAATTGCAAAGAAATTCCAAACACATGTCCTAAACTGTCTCTACAATGAATTATAATTATGTCTGAATGATGCTGTGTCTCCAAAGTAGCACAGAGAGGTACCAAATCCAGCCACTTCATTCCACGCACTACATGCCAATGCACTTCCACATGAGGAAATCCAAGATCTGCAGCTACTCCACAGCGTTCTGCATGCACCTCCAACCAATGTATCCATGAGTCTCTGAAAATCCAGATAATCTGTTTTCCGAAACACACAGCCATAGCTATCTGTTCTTCTCTGAGAAAAAATACTTTCTGGCAAACTCTCTCCTTACACAACACACCCAGTAAACTTTATTGTTTGTTTGTTTGTTTGTTTGTTTGTTTGTTTATTTATTTGTATGGCGCACCTTACCCAGGGGCAACAGGGCGCAGGCAAAAGATAATTCGAAGCTTACAATGTTGCAGAAATATACACTTTGAAGTAGTAATAAAAATAATCAGAATTACAGGAATAAGAAATATACAAATCTTCATGCATGCAAAGTCAATATCTATGCTGGGGTAAATATACAGATATGTACAGGGCTGTTAGAGGCGGGTAATCCTGAAAACATATTCAGGATTACAGGAATAAGAGGTATATAAATCTTCAAACATAAAAAGTCAATATCTATACAGGAGGTAAGTGTACAGATGTGTGCAGGGCTGTTAGAGGCGAGGGCAGAATCACGAACAAAAGTATCACTATCTATACATAGGTGTAGAAAGTGCAGCTAAGTACAAGGGTTATTGGAGTTAAGGTGACTGATGAGGTGTCTTCTAAAGTGCAAATATGGTTGGTCAGTTCTTAGGTTGTGTGGCAGAGAATTCCAGAGTGTGGCAGCTTTCACCGGGAAACTGTTCCCACCAATGGTGGAGAGTTTGAATCTGGGAATTAACAGACGGTTGGAATTGGTAGTTCTTGTTTGTCGGATGGAGGACTTTCTCTTTACCTTGTCCATCAGATAACTGGGGGCGGCATTGTTGAGGGCTTTATGGGTTAGGGAGGCCAACTTTAGTTTGATTTTGTTGTCTGTGGAGAGCCATTTCTGTTGGCGTCTGGTGGTTGAGATATGATCTCTCTTATTAATGCCGAGGGCAGCTCTCAAGGCATTGTTTTGTAAGATTTGAAGCCTGTGGATAATGGCTTTGTTAGCACCGCTATAGAGGGCATTACAGTAATCAAGCCTAGATAGTATGAGTGCTCTTGCCAGGAACAGGCAGCTGTCATTGGATAGGAATGGTCTGCCTGCCCTTATTAATTTGCACGTGTACGCAGTGGTAGATGCTAGTGAGTTGACCTGTTTAGTGAATGACATAGTGGCATCCAGATAAAAGCCAAGGGTTTTTACTTCCCTGGATACTCTGATGAGATTGCCATCTATGTTGAATTCGGCATATTCAAGGCCTAGTTTCTTGATATTAGCAGGGGTACCTAAGATGATGAGCTCTGTCTTGTCATCATTCAGGCATAGACCATGAGATGCCATCCATGCCTGAATGATGAGATATACCCTATTCACCAACTCTCTGTCCTTACTGTGATCCCCTGAAAGTGGGAGGAGAATCTGAGTGTCATCAGCATAGTTAGTGTAGGTGACACCCAGATGGTCCAGATCGTCGAACAGGGGTTTGGTGAAGATGTTATATAGTGTGGGGGAGACGCATGAGCCCTGCGGGACTCCGCAAGTGATAGGAGAGGGGTCTGCTGCTGCTGAAGGGGAGAAGACTCTCATAGTTCTCTCACTCAGAAAGGATTCAATCCATTTGATAGCTTCTGGGTAGAAATGAGCAGCTGAGTCAAGGTGTCTGCAGAGGACCTTGTGGTCGACGAGGTCGAAAGCCGCGGAGAGGTCGAGTAAGAGGAGGAGTGCTGTCTTGCCCTTGTCCCTCAGATCATCATTATTGACCAATCCCTTGCTCTGCTCATTCTCATTTGCATGCCTCTTCACCCCAAAATCCCTGTATGTAATACGCGGTGTCCACGGACAACCGCCATGTCCGCAGACATATCGAAAATCTGAGCGTGGTAAATTTAAATTTAAATAGTGTGCCCCATTTCCCCTTTAAGGTTGGCTCTGGAAAGAGCAGTTTTTTGGGTTTTTTTGTGGATGCTTGGCAGACACCTGTTATTTTGTATTTCTTTTATTTTCTTACTTTACTTCTTAAATCTTCACATAACATTCTCCAAAGCAACCCTTACATTCCAGAACAGCATGGACTTTCCCATAAAAGATAAAGAAATGCCATCTTCTTTAAAATAAACAGCATTACTGGAATCAATATTCTCATTATTACAGAAGAACATACCAGCTCTAAGCATGAAAGCACACATGCCTCGTTTGATTGCACACCTAGAAATGTTTTGCTGAGGACAAAAAACAGAACTATTGCCCATATTGCCCTAGGTACTAATCCATAAAAAATAAGTTTGGCATTTGGAAGGATGTTCATTACTGCTTCAACCAAGTGTTCCAAATCTGCCAACAAAGTACGGGCACTGACATAGCCCACATGGAAAGCACCACAGTGCAAATCTACCACATTGGGACTGTTCATCCTACCCATATCTTCACAAATTTGTACAATTCCCTGTACACTGCAATCAGGCACAGTGCTCCACACCACCTCCACTCCTTTAACATCAAAATTGTTTGCCACATGCCTGCATTGAGCATACTGCTGTAAACCATGCACAAACATATCTCCAAGCACCAACACCCTGACTTTCTCCACCTCTGCCATCTTCACTACACACAGTCTCTTTCAACACAAATCCACAACCTCAACACCAGATTGGGTAATCCCCACAGTCCCCCTTCCATGCTGGATTTGCTGGAAAACCCCGGATGTGGCACGCCCTGTCCGCGGACAGCCGCAGTGTCTGCGGACCGCGTAACTCTTAGACAGCCCTTCTACCCTTTCCACTTCACTCTTTCTGCCAGTCCCTCATTGGATACAGCTAAGCAGTCACACAACCATCCACCAAGCACATCCAAGACCTCTATATCTAACTCCATAATCGAGTCCAGCACTTCAAATGTACTGTTGATCACTCTGAGTACAAGTCTCATATCATTGGAAAGCACCTACTACAAAAATGACTGTACAAGTCTCCAAGATTTCTACTTGCAGCTGCATGCATATCCACATGCATGAATACAAACTACAGGTATGCATGTTTTATATACAGTACATGTACAACTCTTATAAATGCATATAAAAAGAGTAACTGCCACTTAACCTGTATAACCTATAAAATGAATTTACTATTATTTTTCCCATCTGCTATAATCAACTGTCACTTCCAAACCTGTCTGCTATCTAAATTCTTCTTTTACACACACAACTATCTAAAAATGTATAATATTAAAAGATGGGAGAAATAACAGTATAATTGTAGAAAAACACTTAGTAGTGTATTATAAAATTACACAAAGCCAGGATAAGTTCATGCATCTGTATACACTCACACAGATAGACAATATCATTGAAAAGCTCACAGCTGAAATAACACCACTTCCTGTACATCACATCCTTCTGCTTTATTACCCACACCTTCACAAACGCATACATTATATGCTTTTCTATACAGTTTCTGCCATTTACCTTACTAAAATTGCAAAACAAGTACATCATTATTTCTTCTACATCCGAACATGCAATAACACAGCCCTAAGAAACCAAGTGAGTTTCATATTCTTAGTATTCTACTCATTTGCAAAGCATGCTGAACTAACATATTGTAAGTAAAGTATAAAGGCTGCACATAGTCAATTAAGTTATCAAACAAGAATACTACTACAAAAACATGAAAATAAATGTCTAAATTAAAATCAGTGCAATAAACACACAAAATGACTAACTTCTTTCTTTTACAGTTGCAGTGAATACCACTCTCCTGACAAGCAGCAGCATCTGAAGTACAAACAACAACTCAGAAGAAACCTGCTCATTCCAAACAAAAAGTAAGTACAATACTATCATATTATTCTTACTGTTTCTCAAACAAACTGTGGGGTTGATTCATGGAATTTGTATACTGAAAAACAGAGATTTGTGCACCATTCTGCCCAAAAGTTCCCGTTTTTGGTGCACAAATTACATAACTCAGCCCCTAGAATGTTAGTATTGCAGAACAAAGAACAGTTTTAATTCTATACCATTAGATTTAGTATTAGTGCTTCTCCTCACCACTAGCTTACTTTCTACTGTATTCTGAACCCCAGTATACTAACACACAAATACAAGAATAGCCTTCCCAACTAGTTGTAGCTGCCCAATGCACAATCACATACCACCACATACATCCTTACCATCACACTCAGACACTCATGCACACAGCACACATACATTGCAGAACAGCCCAACCGATACCTTCTTTTTTTTCAACAGACCCCAAAGAATGCCTACCAAAAAGCAAGTCTGTAGAAAGCAACGCAGAAGTAGAGCAAAAGAAAATAAAAGTGTCCAAGATAAGCATCCATCTCTAGCAGATTTTGTACAAAAAGTACAAACAAAAGATATAATAGAGTCATTAAGTGAAACAAAACAAGCTTCCAGTACAAAAACATTGCCTCCTCTTTCAAAATGTAAAACAAAACAGAAAGTGATTAACAAGAATTCAGCTACCACTACTGATAACACTGCTCTTATAAATCTTAATGTAGTGGCAAGTAACCATACCAAAAAAAAGTATTTTACAAAAAATGTTCCGTCACAGAGTCCTTCAGAATCTTATAAAAACAGGAGAGAAATCATGCACAACCCTTAAAACCTACCGTAGAAAATTAATCTTAGAAGCTCTCATAGACAGTGCAATCCTTCTCAAAAGGAAATTATTTAGTTTAGTGTTAAACAGAATGAAACCACTAACAAAACTAACTACTACATTACAAAAAAGACTTCTCAATAAACAAAATGTCAACAAAAATAACGTCTTAGATATCTGGGAAGGTGAATGGAGTCAGACCACGAACATAGAACCATATTTCAGTGAAGAAGCATACAAACAAAAGCAACCAAACACAATTCCCATACATAGCAGTGGAGGAGGGTATGAAAAACTTAATAATACCATTATGGAACAAGAAACGCTGCTCACAAAAATATTCCCAGAAAACTCAGTATCACCTCTCCATCAGACTGAACCAAAATGTCCAGAATACAAAAGGCTGTGCACATCAATGTGAAACATTGACAAAACATCTTTCAAATCTTTATGCCAGTTCCTCGATCAATATGTAAAAGGCGAAGACAAATTCAAAATGCAACTTCTACAAAATATGGATACCTGTCAAGTGCAGAAACACACAGGACTATAAGGACATTCATTAGCCTGCATTTCAGGACCTAATTGCAAAAGCACCTTCCATCATATCAGAACGATTTCAACACATCATTAAACTATAACAAATCTAGTGCCTAAACTGTACTATGCTAAAAGTCCAGCTTTAGCTATTGACAATTTAAATAATAATCTTCTACATGGTGCAGCCAAAGACCTAGTCGAAGAAATAGAGCATATCCAGAGAAAGTATTTTGGAAGTGAAAGCCACTTACAAAATGTAATAGCTTTCCAACAGACTAGGAACAATTCTACAAATGGCAACCTTCTACTACACATACACAAAAAAGAAATACTAAAATTTAAAAGTACATCCGCTGAAGTACCAAACCATGCATGTGTGTGTTGCCGCAGAACTTTTTATAAAACTAGCACAAAAACTGTAGACATAACATATAAAATAGAAGACAAAGAAGATTCCAAATGGTTTGAATTAGCTCTCTACCGTATAGCAGAAAATAAATACGAAATAAATGACCCCTTAATACTTTGCAGTTACTGCATTGAAAAACTTGACAACAACCAAACTCCTTCACGTGCTATCACATATAACTTTTCCCACTACCAAAACCCTTGCAACAACTCAATTTATATGAGAGCATCATAATTCAAACAGTGCATCCATTTCAAGCAATAATACGCCTTGAACCGAAAACAGCAAAATTACCTCCCTCAGAATTAGTGAAAAGCATTTGTTGCATAGTAGTTTATTTACCATTAGATCTGAAAGAAAATGTACACACTCTAGGAATGCAACGTCCAATAGAGCAATCTTTAATTGTCTTAGTAAATGGTGTACCTACAAAAGACAAAAAAATTGACAACAACTTGTAGACTTACATAAAGTTAGACAAGACTTGCAATATCTAAAAGACAACAATGAATACTACAAAGAAATTAATATTGAAGAAAACCTGAGGGAAACGACTGAAATAATTCAAGAGTCACCAGAAACTGTTCAATTTGAATTTCTAGATCCTGCTACAGTATCAAATATTTTAGACCATTATACAATTCATCCATTACACTCTAAAAACACAATATACGATGCACTAGAAACGTACCAAATGCGACAAACCAAAGGATCACCAATCAGCATATAGGAAAAAAGTATGCAACAACGTGCTTTTCCTCTACTCTTTCCTGCTGGGAAAGGAGGAAGGTACGATGATATACCCACTCAGAAAACAGCATCAGAATACTGCTCGTTGCAAACATATTCTGAAGATCCCAGATTTAGACAAAATGTGGAATACATATTCCACATGCTCTTTGAAAGTGAACTAGCAACTCTATGCTACGGAGTTGCACACACATTGAAATCAGGTACCCACTTTCAAGATATGTCAGCTACACAATTACTCCAAAAAGTGGAAGAAAAAGATGAGGTTTTACAATCAAGAATTACAAACCTGATAGCAAACATGTGTGGTACTAAAGAGTACTGGTTCAGACGTCACAGAGATGTACGTTGTATGATAAAGAACCTTGGCCCACCCACTTGGTTTGTTACATTAAGTTGTGCAGAATATGCATCAGAAGATTTACATGATTTTCTACGCATAACAAACAAAAACAAAACAAACATAGATATACTAACAACTGGAGAACTTTGCTCTCTAGATCCTGTTAATCTTTCAAGATATTTCCATCATCGCTTCATTGCTATGCTACACTTTATTTGTAATAAAACTGTTCCTCCCCTTGGAGAAGTGCAACACTTCTTTTGGAGAAAAGAATACCAAGCCAGAGGAGCACCACATATCCACATGCTTTCATGGATTAAAGATGCTCCTAAATTTGGTCAAGACAGTGATGCCACTGTTTTACAGTTTATCGAAAATATGTCACTTGTGAAATTCCATCAGAAGCAACAAATAGTGATCTTCATGCACAAATTTTACAATTTCAAAGACACAAATGTGGGAAATATTGTCGTCGCAATTACAAAAACAAAGAGAAATACTACACCAAATGCCGCTTTGGATTCCCTAGACCAGTTACAGCAACAGGTCAAGTAAACAACTTAATGTCTTCAGTTAGACATAGTGTTAAAGGTAAATCACCTAAGAACACATATTACATAAAAAGAACAGAAGAAGCAAAATATATCAATGATTACAATGCAATCATTGCCCTCCTATGGAATGCAAACATAGATGTGCAGTACATTGCCGAAATTCAACTGCAGTTGCACAATATGTTACAGCCTACTTAACCAAAGCAGAAAAAACAGAGCTTCAAGACCTCTGGGATGACCTATCATCAGACAAAACACTGTCTCAGAAATTGTACAGCTTAGGCATAAAAATGCTCTCTCATAGAGAATGTGGCTGCTATGAAGCTGCAGATCGTTTAACCGTTACTGCTTTGTATGGAAAATCTAAAAATATAGTATGGCTTGTCTTGGTCCTGCTAAATCTAGAAAAAGAGTTCTCAAATCATACGACGACATAGAAACAATAGCCAAAATGATCCCAACAGCCAAGACATTTTGAAAAACAATTTACTGGACACATACTACCCAAACAGGAGTACCACTTTAGAAACCATGTGTCTATACTACATAGCCCAAAACTTTACATACAAAAATAATTTAAAACCAGAAGAAAATAAAGGTAGATACAGAGTGACACGTTGTGAAGGCAGCTTAGTGAAACTTACCACACAAAGCTTAATTAATCATATCAAATTGTCATTAAAAACATCTCAACATACAGAACTATATTACATGTCCCTGCTACAACCTTTTAAACCATGCAGAAAAGAAGAAGAGTTACTAGATATCTATGACTCCTATGAAGACACTTTCAAAGCAAATGTAAGCACTATAACTGATTTAAACTTTACACAGTAGAAAACAATGTTGCACAATGAACAGCAACATAAAGAAGAACTCCAGTCCCAACTAGATAAAGATGCTCCCGACAGTAGTCAACCTTCTATAACAGGAAGGCAGGAACCACCGGGACTGCCACTAATAGCAAATGAGGCAGAATTAACTATGGCAGAAGTAGAAAACACCATGTGTCACTATGAAGAAGATACAGAAGACTTAACTGTACTGCAATCAAAAATGAACAATGAGCAGCATACCATTTTTCAAGAAGTAACAAAAGAAAGTGCACATGGTGTACAACATGAAAATAAAGAATGTACCTGCCAAAATTACAAACCTATACTACTAAACGTGAGTGGTCAAGCTGGTTCAGGCAAAACATGCTTAATCAAAATCATCAGTAAGTTCCTTGAACAATTGACAAAAACAAACTGTCAGCTGTTGTAACTTCCCCCACAGGTTAGCTGCCTACAACATAGGCTGTGTCACTTAACACTGATTACTATCCTTCCAGTAGAACACCAAAACAAATTAGAATATTACAAACTTTCTACAGAAGCTGCAATGGAAATAAGCAGAGTGTTAAAACAAATGAAAATGCTACTAATAGATGAAGTGAGCATGGTCTCCAACCTAATGTTGGCCTTGATTCACCTCAGATTACAAGAAGTACTCAAAACAAACTACGAAGAGCTCTTTGGAGGAAAACACATTAATGTTTTCAGAGATCTTCTTCAATTGACACCAGTGAAAGGTGAACCTATTTTTAAAACCTTAGGACACAAACTCTGTCGTAAAACTGTTGGCAGCATAGGAAATGTCAACCTTTGTCAACATTTCCAATACAGAGAGTCAACACAAATCAAGCGCCAGTCTGCAGACCTCACATACACCAACATTTTAAAAAGTAATAGAGTTGGTGTACTTCCTCAAGAAGCACAATCAATATTTAAAACCCGGCACATCCATGCACTGTATGGCCATAATTCATGTGCTACTGATGTCATGGAAAAATTAGCACACAAAAATGTCACTTGTATGTCCTTGATGCCAACTCTTGCAAGCTGTTCAACATTCAATGAAAAAATGTTAAAAATAGAAATGCAACAAATAATTGAAATTTGCTCCACAGACAAATTGGACGTACATGGTATGACACTACCCATGTGTCAACAAGCCACACAAAGACTAAATACCTTGGAAATCTCTATCTCCAACACAGCTGGTTTGGAGAAAATATTAAAATTATCTTTAAACTTTAGAGTAATGCTTAAACGTAATCTTGACGTGGAGCAAGGACTAGTTAATGGATCACTTGGTACAGTTGTTGGCTTTCAAACATACCCACGTGACAACATTCAGTTTGTCAGTATTCTCTTTGACAAACTATCAGAAGTAAAAAAGATAGGACGCTCAACAGCTCAATTCCTTCTTTTCAAAGACATGTATGTATGCAGAGAGCAATTTTCTCTAACTCTAGCATACGCAGTCACCATTCACAAATCACAAGGTCTTGCCCTAGATAAAGCATTAATAGATATTGGGAACACAGTCTTTAAAGAAGGCATGAGCTACGTAGCACTATCACGCTTATGTACACTTGACAGTCTATTTCTAATCAACTTTGATGCAAGGAAAATAAACGCTGACATTCCTTGCATTTTAGAATACAATAGACTATGTTCACTGTATACCTCCATCTAAAAACCTATCATGTTCCACAAAAAACCAAACATTGTAAAAGAAAACTACTTCAAACAGAAATGCAACAGGATCTCACTGTAAATCCTCCAAAGAGAGTAAAAGAAGCTAATACTTCATCAATTACTACAACCAAAGAAAAATCTACTACTCAAAGTAACTTGGGTACTTCTTCAAAGAAGCAACACACACTCCGAAGAAATGACTTGGACACAGAACTATCTGGTCCATTCAAATTTTCAAATATAACTGATGTAAATTGATACGCAAATGTAGCAATAAATATTCTATTCCAATTGCCACCAATTGTTGACAACATTTACCTACACAATACAGACCAATTGTGTTTGCAAATGTTAGTCCTTCATAGAAATGCAAGCAACAATCCTGACAACACATACAGTATTCATGGAATAAAACAAGAATTGGACTACTGTGCTGGAGTCGTGAAATTCACTATAAACTCACAAGAAGATCCACAAGAATTTCTAATGTACTTACTACAAGTACTGGAAAATAAAAACATACCTATAAATGAAATCTTCCATATTTCATAAATGTGGAAATATACATGCACTCTCTGCAACAATGTTCCACAGGAACAAATCCCTAATGAACGCTTTGTATGTATCCATACCTAACTGTGAATCTGTTCCATTTCAGCAACTTGTACAAAATGCAAACTATGGCAGATTATTTTCTACCTGCAATTCAGATAATCAATCCACCTTACAAATACAAAAACATAGTAAATACGTAATACTAATGCTTCTACGTTACAATGCAGATGGTACCAAAAACAACTGCAAGCTGACTGGATTCACACATGGTCAAGTATCACTTGGTAAGAAAACCTTCACAACAATAGGTATAGTTTACCACACAAGAGCCACAACCACTGAGGGTCACTACCCTGCATATATAAAAAAAAATTGGTTGGTTCGAATGTAATGATAGTACCATTACTCTAAAGCAGAGATTACCAGCAAATCTTATAAATGCGTATTTAATATTCTTAAAACCAAAATTTAATAACTAATCTGTGCATAAACATTAATAAAACTTCAATTAGAAAACTATAAACAGTTAGAATACGCCAACAGGTATCTAACTGCCCCAAGAATCTGCAACTACCAAACAGATAAATCAATACCACTAAATTATAAGAATAAATAAACAGTTAGAATACGCCAACAGGTATCTAACTGTCCCAAAAATCTGCAACAACCCAACAGATAGATCAGCAACTTGCGAATATAAATAAAAAACTATAACCAGTTACAATTCGACAACAGGTATCTAACAATCTGCAAAAGGCCAAAAGATAGAAAATTAGCCAGAAACAACAAATAAACACTGAAAACAAAGAAAGAAATGTACTGTACCACAACAAAACATGTTTTTTTTATCCAACATGGATTTTTTTCCCACAGATCCAATGATTTAAAAAACAAACACAGAAACTGAGCAAATTGCACAGTACACTGGTTTGTAAACTACTAAATATGAGGGACGAAATAAAGCAGAAATGTCTATTATGCAATATAATAAGTCTTTATAAACTACCTACACTAACATGATCTTTTCTTTTATCACAGAAATTGAAAAAGAATATCTGCTCCAGTAACCCAAGTCATGAAAAAAATATATCCAATCACAAAAAATCAAACAATAAGTATATTATAATACAACTCACAAATACTGCTCCATAACACAAGCATTGAAGCAAACATCTAACCATACACCACAATACAAAATGTTTACTTCCATGGATGTATTATACTGCAGTGTTTGTTACCAAACTCTACAATCTTAATGACATGACGTAGCCAACACTTCACATACAAACTATACAAATCAAACAGTACACAAACTGTAGATTTGCAAATATTTGATAGATGTTCGATTCTATGGGTGTGATCTATGGGTGTGATATGCTGTGGTGGTTGTGGCCAGGGCCTAGAGTCTTGAGTGCATGGCCTATGGCCTTCGTCCATGCACCCAAGACTCTAGGCCCTGGCCACAACCACCACAGCATATCACACCCATAGATCACACCCATAGAATCAAACATTTTATCTGGCTATATGGGCTAGTGCATTGCATTTCTTTATGTCCACAGACAGCCGCGGTGACCGCGGACATGACAAACACATCAGGGGTGCCTGCCACCTAAACAAATACAGCATTTGACCCATCTCTTACTCCCCCTCCCTCCCCAAGCACTCTTACACACCAACACACCTGCCAAAGTTGTATTTCTCCCTGGTTCGTCACCACACTGTCCACGGATGTCCACGGATCCAAGATTGCGGGCGCATCAAAACAATACAACGCACCTCACACTTCATTCCAGCCAATCAGCGAACACGTTGCGTGTACGCGGACATAACACAAGCCTATTAGCCAATAGGTGTCCTGTACGCGGAGCTAACAGGGAAGTGTGTCCGCGGAGCGGACATAGATATCAGTAATATTTTGTGACCTACTTTTTGGTCATTTAAAAAAAAAACTACTGGACGGATTTTCACCAAACTTAAAAAAGCATGCTTTCGGGACCAAGCTGCTGCTCCTGCCGCAAATATGGTGAAAATCCATCCAGCGGTTTGGGCTGTAGGCGTGAGCAAAGTTTTTTCCCCATTCAGTCTATGGGAAACAAATACATTTGGGGACCCCCCTATAGGTTTGCCCCCCCCCCGGACCAAACCTCACCAATGTTTCAGAGTGGGCTATATAGCTTTTTTGCAAAGTTTGGTGAGGATTCGCCCAGGGAGAGCGAAGTTATAAAAAGTGCTCTTCCTATGGGATTAGCAATTTAACCATAACTACATGGCCACTACCGTGGGCAGTGTAATATATATATATATATATATATATATATATATATATATATATATATATATATTTAAAAAAAGAAGAATATACACTTCTGTCTCCACACGAGGGATGGCAAACTTAGGCAAAACACCAAAAAATGCCTCACGTAGGAATGCCAAACAAAGCAAGTTCTTGAAATGTTCCAGCTTTATTTTTTGACACACAGTCATTAAAAAGAAATAAAACATGGTACAACGTGTATCGTAGCACACCGGCTACTTTTTCATGTACATTAAATTCGGCGCATTATGTTACTTTATAGAACTTTCCCACAGTCTCTATGGTTCTCCCACTTTATTGTCCTGTTGCTATTTTTGTTAGTTGCCTAACACGTACACTTTTGGCTTTTTGTGTGTTTCCAATGTAAAATGCTTATTCAGATAAAGTGGACAGTGCATCTCTAGATGTTACTATCTAAATAGATTCAAACATCGTGGGCAGAATATATTGCTTCTTGAATACAAAAACACATGCTCCTTTTCGTAATTTATTGACAAAAAAATGCATAGTTCCTTCCACAATGTTTTTATCAATCTAAAGGTATTCAAACCACATTAACAAACAAACATTGCAGCACTGACTCTGTTGTTTTGTTTTTGATAGCAATGATGCAATAACATACAACACCATATGGTATAGATCTCAGTGGCAGATTTAAGAATGGAATAAATTGTGTTTAAAACAACTTGGTCGTAAAAAAGTGCCTATTACTCAATACCTCGCTCTTCTTAACTGGAATATTTCCACACCGGATAATTACAGTACAGAAATACTTTAAAAGATTCTAGCAGAGGCATTTCCAAAATTGCAGTGCCATGCAGTCCATTACACTTGTTTGAAAACTTTGTTTCGATGAAGTGCATTATGTTTATAGCAGCCTTTAAATAAAGTGCATAGTGCTTTGATACTCTTGTCTGAAAACCTTGTTTTGATAAAGTGCATTGTATTTATAGCAGCATTTATATAAAGTGCATAGTGCTTCGAATACCTTGTTTCAAAAAAGTCTATAGTGTTTAAAGCAGCATTTCATTAACGTACATAGTGCTTGATAACTTTATCTTACCTGACCAAGGTATATAAAGCAAAGCTTCTTTTGTTAATACATTGCACAATGCTCTACAATAAATGAAACAAAAAACATTAACATTAACAAAAGTTAAGAATGGAAAAAATATACTCAGAAGATATCTTGACTTGAAATTATTAAAACCAAAACCACAAGATATGTGTTAGTTCTATTTTCCATATTTTTCATATTTTTCTATTTTTTTATGTAAATATCAGTGGGTATGAGAAAAGAAAAAGATCAAAATAAGATAGGGAACATTTTCACAGAATTAACCAGAGGAGAACGAGATGTGATTCAGGTTGTTAAAAATGTATAACGCTCTTCATTCAGATTATGTCCTTTTGGTTTCTTGGTTTCGAGACCTAAAATAAATGTAGTCTCCATCTGTCACAGTTCAAGTTCATAATTGCCACCTCACATGAGTTTTCCTTAATATGAAGAAGTCCAAAGAATCTCAGACTTTCTACTTTGTCCTCGTGTTTATCTCTAAAATGTATTGCTATTGGATAGTATGGGTCAACGTTTTTTTTATCACTCTCATGTGTTGCAAGATTCTTAATGTATATTTACCAATAGTACTTCCAATATACCATAGATCACATGGACATATTAGAGCATACACTACAAACTCTGTGTTGCACAACATTTTTTCCTTTAATTCAACCATTTGGCCTAATATGGGATATTTGTAGCTTGTATTGTTGAGGGCATGTTTGCAGGCCTTGCATTTTGTACACTTATAGAAACCAGTAGATCTTGCATTTAACCAAATATCAACACTGGGGATCTTCATTGTGGGGGGCATACAACTGCAGACCAATGTGTCTTTGGGAGACACTGATTTCCTGAAGGTTATATTCACTCGTTCTCCAAGGGACCGAGATAATGCTTCATTCAATTGTAACACATGCCAATGTCGAAGGAGAATTTTGCATATCATTTTCAAGTGGGCTCCATAAGTTAGAATTAGTCTGGTTTCACTTTTATATCCAAATCAGTTTGTGTTTTATTAGTAGATAGTAGCGAATGCTGATCCAGACTTCACGCTTCATATATGCTCTTTCTAAGATAGCTTTAGGATATCATTATTTTTGGAAGTTCTGTGCAGTTATTCAGCATTCTTTGTCGAAACATTCCAATTTCGAGCAATTGTGACAAATTCTTATAAATTCACCATATGGCATGCTCCACTTTAATGATGTTGGATGATTGCTGCTGGCATATTATGATATGCTGGAGATTGTCGGTTTGTGATGGAGCTTAGTTACAATTTCTCCTTGGCTTGATTTGACCAGGACATCAAGGAAAATGATTGACTCTCTACTGTGCGACTCTGTGAATTTCAGATTCAGTGTATTAACATTCAATATTTTGCTGCCTGATAGTTAAGGTGAGTCAGACTCCCATAGGAACCTCTAAAAATTAATCCTAACAATAACTTTTAATTTGAGTAACAGATTTGATGGAAATTCCAAAAGTCATTAAGGACTCGTGGCCACCCCCAGACTGCAAAATTTCGTAAAGATTTGTTTAAAAAATAAAAATGTGTTAAGACGATAACAAATTCCTTTTTTTCCAAAAGTGTGGTCTCCTTCCCTATCATTTTCCCGTAGACAAACAAGGTCAATTTTTAAGCGCACAGTCTGAACCGCTGGGCGGATTTGGACCAAGTCGGAAATAACTTGGGCACAAAGCGTTGGCCTGTGATACATGCATGGTTTGGGATTATTCCGTGCAGTAATTATTAAAATACTTGACCGAGAAGGTGCTGCCCACTTCTCAAAAATAGATAGCTATATCTCCGGATCTCAGGGATTTACCCAAACCCAGGTGTTTTTAGAAATTAAGAAACAGCAACCATCTTGTTTTTCTCTCGATGCAAGAGATAACCGTGGCTTTAGCCAAGAATATGGGAAAATATACAAATGCCATCAGGCTAGAGGTGGAGGTGGCTTGATGGCACCAAGTGAAATTTGGGAGTTGGAGGGGGTCTAGCGACTTTGTTTGCAACACAAAGATTTCTGTAGATTCGAATTGCCAACATCGCAAAGCAAACTGTATCACAGAAAGAGCATGTGTTGTGAGGGGAAAGGCAGAGGCCAGCGGAGGTGACATGGGGAGTGGGAGGAGCTGGCACAGATGAGGGGGCTCTTGGTAAGGGCCAGGAAAGCATTTTTCTGGGATGTTTTTCCAATATTTGCAGCTTTATTCCAGGCTACAAAGGACTACAGATAGCCATGGGTATGTTAAGTTCAGTACCCGTGGTTACAGTTTTAAAAAATATATATTTTTACAGCTATAGTGACATTGGAGATGAAAAATCACTGCATATGGCCTTACAATTGACATCCAGGTCTCCCATACATGCAGTAACCAGGACAGACCCTGCTTAGCATCAAAGTGAGGAAGGAGCCAGCTTCCTCGGCCATGTTGCCCGATAAATAAGCTAAAATTACAAGACCATTTAGAGAAAGGGTCCGGCCCTTTCCTTGCTCTGAAGCTAAGCAGGTCAGTCCTGCTTTGAAGCTAAGCAGGGTCAGTCCCGTGTACTGCATGAATGGGCGACCAAATGGGCATCCACATTTTTTTAAACCATGTTACTGTCAGTCCTTAAATGTTTTGCACTCAGAGAACATTTTTTGCATTTTGCTAAATTGCATTCTGACATTTGAAGTCTCCCAGTTAATAATAATAACAATGATATTTTTACAGCAACAGTGGGTTTCCCATCCCATTAGTAACTGAACAGGGAAGAAACCTGCTTAGCTTCAAAGTGAGGAAAGGGTCAGCCCCCTAAGGCCATATTGCCTAATAAATGATCCCACCTTACAATACAACTTAGAGAAACATGGCCTACGGGGGTCGGATCCTTACTCGCTTTGAAACTAAGCAGGGTCAGTTCAGATTACTACATGGATGGGAGACAGTCCACAGTCCCGAATGCACTGTTTTCTTAGTTTAAAATATCTCATAAAACATGGCATCCACATTTTTTTTAAAGCTTGCTACTGTCAGCCTTTGAAATTTTTGCACTCAGAGACCATTGTTCTGCCTTTTGCTGAATTGCATTCTGCTATTTGTAGTTTCACAGTCAAGGGAGGCAAAGGGGATAATGCCACAATTGTACACGTGTTGCCTAACATAGTTCTACAAGGATTTATATATTTGAGTGACACTATGGTATGTGTACTTTTCAAGTTAGCTTTATAAAGCAGAGTATTGTTGAAAGCCAGACATAGGAGTGAGGAGGGGAAATGATGAGAGGGCAAGTAATTCATGGGTATTTACCCATGATGCAGCAAGAGAGTTTGCAATCTTGGACACTGCTGCAGTTATGTTCCCTGATTGTGGCTGCTTTTCAGGGCACTAGTAAAGGAGTCATGTGGTTGGACAGCATAACCTTTTTTTCAGAGGGCAGAAGCAACCCCTTGGGTTTTTTTAGGTTGACAAGCTTGCTCATGTATTTGGGTACTAGGATTTTACTGAGGTTGTCATGTACCCAGTGCAAACAATTACCCACAAGACCACAAGCACTTGTTTCATATTGGGATTTTGTTTTCCATGGACTATTTCACTATAGATCGCTGGGTTTAAAAGGTGAGCAGGTATGGGGGATTGTGCAAGTATGTTATCCATAAACAACAATATATATTATGATGACAGGCAAGGTGGGATGCAGCAAGTACCTTTAAAATAGTGAAGGAGAGTAAGGATGGTAATAGAGAAACATGAGTTGAGTGCTTAAGCTTCAAGATTCAAATATTAGGGTGAGAACAGGTAACAGTTGGACCTTACCTTGTAGTGTAGATTGTCGGTGGAGCAAAGGGGCTCCTCTAAATTGAACAATTGTTCTTCTTTGATAGCATAGTAAAACATGATGAAGAGAGGTAAGATTACCATCAATAAATTCCCTATATATTTTGCATGCCCCCCGATATTTAGGCAGCGGATGCGATTTACGGGGAAATTCATAGATTTCAGCGCAGAGGCAGCACACGCGAGCAGCACAGAGAGGGATCGTGCACCAGCGTGCGCCTGCCGTGTGTGCTAAAGAGCATTATGGCGCACCGCGTATTCATGGAATTCCCAAGGCAAAAAGAGCCCTGGCGCAGAGAACATCCCGCAGCGCCAGTTACGCCCCCAAGAACGCCCCTCGCACAAGGAAAAGACATCAAAATCCCCAATCCAGCGCAAAGGGCTGCGCTAACCCTGGACCAGCTAACAGGGCCGCTACACAGCAAACGCCAAGCGGGGAACGTGTATTCCTGGGGTGCCTGGAATTATCACATGCGGTAGGCCCTGTGCGAGCGTGGTACGTGTATTTGTGGTGTACGCGGGGACTATCACACGCGATAGGCCTTGGCCGAGTGGGGCACATGTATTACTAGGGTTCGCGGGGAGTTTCACACGCGGTAGGCCCTGTGCGACCAGGCTACGTGCATTTGGGGGGTTCACGGGAACTATCACACGTGATAGGCCTTTGCCGAGTGGGGCACGTATATTACTGGAGTACGCGGGAAGTTTCACACGCAATTGGCCCTGTGCGAGCGGGGTACGTGGATTTCGGGGGTGCGCAGGAAGTTGCACACGCGATTGGCCCTGTGCAAGCAGGGTAAGTGTATCACTGGGGTGCGCGGGAAGTTTCACACGCAATTGGCCCTGTGCAAGCGGGGTACGTGGATTTCAGGGGTGCGCGGGAAGTTTCACACGCGATTGGCCCTGTGCGAGCGGGGTACGTTGATTTCGGGGGTGCGCAGGAAGTTGCACACGCGATTGGCCCTGTGCGAGCGGGGCACGTGGATTTCGGGAGTACGCGGGAAGTTTCACATGCAATTGGCCCTGTGCGAGCGGGGTACGTGGATTTCAGGGGTGCGCGGGAAGTTTCACACGCGATTGGCCCTGTGCGAGCGGGGTACGTTGATTTCGGGGGTGCGCAGGAAGTTGCACACACGATTGGCCCTGTGCAAGCAGGGTAAGTGTATTACTGGGGTGCGCGGGAAGTTTCACACGCAATTGGCCCTGTGCGAGCGGGGTACGTGGATTTCGGGGGTGCGCGGGAAGTTACACACGCGATTGGCCCTGTGCGAGCGGGCTACGTGTATTTCAGGGGTGCGCGAGAAGTTACACACGCGATTGGCCCTGTGCGAGTGCTGTACGTGTATTTCGGGGGTGCCTGGGAAGTTACACATGTGAATGGCCCTGTGCGAGCGGGGTACGTGGATTTCGGGGGTGCGCGGAAGTTACACACGCGATTGGCCCTGTGCGAGCGGGGTACATGTATTTCGGGGTGTGCGGGAAGTTTCACACGCGATTGCCCTGTGCAAGCGGGGCACGTGTATTAGTGGGGTGCGCGGGAAGTTTCACACGCGATTGGCCCTGTGCGAGCGGGGTACGTGGATTTCGGTGGTGCGCGGGAAGTTACACATGCGATTGGCCCCGTGCAAGCGGGGTACATGGATTTCGGGGGTGCGCGGAAGTTACACAAGTGATTGGCCCTGTGCGAGCGGGGTATGTGTATTTCGGGGGTGCGCAGGAAGTTTCACACATGATTGGCCCTGTGCAAGCGGGGCACGTGTATTACTGGGGTGCGCGGGAAGTTTCACACGCGATTGGCCCTGTGCGAGCGGGGTACATGTATTTCGGTGGTGCGCGGGAAGTTACACACGCAATTGGCCCTGTGCGAGTGGGGTATGTGTATTTCAGGAGTGCGCGGGAAGTCTCAAACGTGATTTTGCTGTCAGAGCGGGGTACGTGTATCCAGTGGTGTGCGCGGGGAGTCCCACACGTGAATTAGCAGTGTGGGTCCTCCCAGGTGTGCCCTCTACCCCCTCCACGGCCCCTGCAGGCAGCCCACACCACAGGGGACTACCCTGCACCCCTGGTCATGCCCCCCAGCCAGGCCACGTGTCACCTTGCACTAGTGATCACCAACTCATGTTCCCCTGCACTTCCACCCCCCAGCAGTGAGGGGCACCTGCCAGCAGGCCCCCACACATGTCCCACTCATGTCCCGCTGCACCCCCACCCCCCAGCAGTGAGGGACACCTGCCAGGAGGCCCCCACTCATGTCCCACTCATGTCCCCTGGCACCCCCACCCCCCAGCAGTGAGGGGCACCTGCCAGCAGGCCCCCACTCATGTCCCCCTGCACCCCCAACCCCCAGCAGTGAGGGGCACCGGCCAGCATGCCCCCACTCATGTCCCCCTGCACCCCCACCCCCCAGCAGCGAGGGGCACCTGCCAGCAGGCCCCCACTCAGGTCCCCCTGCTCCCCCACCCCCCAGCAGTGAGGGGCACCTGCCAGCATGCCCCCACTCATGTCCCACTCATGTCCCCCGGCACCCCCACTCCCCAGCAGTGAGGGGCACCTGCCTGCAGGCCCCCACTCATGTCCACCTGCACCCCCACCCCCTAGCAGTGAGGGACACCTGCCAGCAGGCCTCCACTCATGTCCCACTCATGTACCCCTGCACCCCCAACCCACAGCAGTGAGGGGTACCTGCCAGCAGGCCCCCACTCATTTCCCACTCATGTCCCCCTGCACCCCCACCCCCCAGCAGTGAGGGGCATATGCCAGCATGCCCCCACTCATGTCCCCCTGCACCCCCACCCCTCAGCAGTGAGGGGCACCTGCCAGCATGCCCCCACTCATGTCCCCCTGCACCCCCGCACCCCAGCAGTGAGGAGCACCTGCCAGCAGGCCCCCACTCATATCCCACTCATGTCCCCCCAACACATCAACATGACCCACAATCATGGCCCTCATGGCCACCCAAATCCCACGGCACGCCACCCCTGCCCAAATAACCAACCAAGCATAACATACGCCCCACATTGAAATGCCCATTACATGAAACAACCGAAATGGCATGCATGTACATCAACACATGTCCGTCACACACACACAATGGGTGACAGTGAATGTGAAAACCCACATCGTGACATGCATGAAACCAATGAGAGAATACCACACATTGAAGTACGGGAAAAAATGTATTGAACAAAAAATGTGGTGAAACAAATTCAAAGACCAAACAGTGGACATAAGGAAAAAAATGCACAATGTCACATAATGATAAAAAAAGGAAATCAGAATCCAAAATATATGAAACCAAAAATGTCTCCAAAGTCTCCTTCCAACAAAGCAAATCCAAACAGAAATGAAAAAGTAAAATCCATTGCTCCATGGAAAAATCAAAAAAGAAAATGCCGACAAATCCACACTCCAACTATTTACAAGGATGAAATCCTGGGTCCATGAGCCCAACTGTCCAAATGAAACCTACAAAAAACACTAACTAATGAAGAACTATATACAAAAATGTGGGGTATTGTCCAAGCGCCCAAAAAAAATGAAAACAAAAATGAAACCTAACACTAACTAACTAACTAACTATTTACAATGGCAGCAGGCTAGTCCGACGGCTCACTTTTTGATGTCCCGGGACAGAGCATCATGGAACTCCCGCTCAATGTCCTGGAGGCGGTCCTCTTCCATGGCCCCGAGGGTTCGCAGGGATGATGACATGTTGACCTCCAACACCCTGACCATTGTGAGCCATGCCTCTTCCGCCCGCTGCCGCTCCGCATCTATGGCGTGGCCCAACCGCTGCCACACGGAAGACACTTGCAATCCTGGGTCCTCCTGCCCTCTGGCCGATGCTTGCCCCTCCGATGTTGAAGGCCTTGAGCCATCATTGCTCCCACCAGGTTGCTGCTGCTGCTGTGCCTGTGCCTGCACCATGGCCCTTGCTGCCTGCACATCCTCATCCGGCTGGGGTGCAGTCGTCGTGGTGGCCACCCCTGTGGGACGTCTGACTCCCGACTGTGGCAGGGATGTGTCCTCCACCAGCCTGGCCGATGGGTCAGAGGCAGCTCCACAGGGTACCCAGGTGATACATGGGTGGGAAGATGGCATGGAGGACGACTGGCGCATAGGGGGTTCAGGTGAGGAGGGGGTCGCAAGAAGGTCCAGCACATGGAGGAATCCTGCACTGGTGACCCGTCCCAGTAGGTCAATGTGGTCAAAGAGGCATCCGAGAAGACATGCAGTGTCTTCACAAAAACACTGCAGGTCACCTCGCATGCCCCGATGACACAATGCTATCCCAGCCAGGACAGGATCAACCCGGTCCCGGATAACCACGTCCGCAGGGAAAGGAAGGCCAGTTGTTGTGTGCCCATCCCCTCCCTGAAAACGGGTCTGGACGTAGGCATCCCTGCTGCTGCCGGATGATGCAGACACAGGACCGGGGACAGGATTACACACAGGCACCTCCGCGGTGGCCTGTGCTGCCTCCTGTCCCTGCCCCTGCACTGCACCACTGGCACCAGTGAAATCCCCACCTCCAGACCCTGTGTGTGTCCCTTCCACGGCCTCCTCCTCCTCCAAACCCCCCACCAACCTGGATGACTCCATGCCATCTTCATCCGTCGGACCCTGTGGGGTCTCAGCTGCCCCTTCTGCTGCAGCGGAGTCCATCTCCATCCTCCGCCTCTTGGACCTACCCTCAGCAGCTGCGGCCTGCGACGTGGCACCAGACTCCTCACTCCCCGAAGAGATGACAATCTGGGAGGGGAGCCGGGCCTTTCGTCTCTGGCTGGTGGTGCGATCCCTGTCGCTTTGCTCCACAGCACCCTCTCCGCCCTCTTCATCAGTTGACGCTGCAGACAGGGAGAGATAGAACACAGGCATCAGGCACTGTACAATGGACTGATACACACATGACAGTTTTACATGAGTGGCAGTGTCAAACTTCAGACATGGCATCACACTCCCTAACACACATGCCATTTCTACTAACACACATGAGCAATTCCACAGCAATATTGCACCAGGCAGCACCATCAGTACACATACAACAGCATCAGCATCCGAAGGTGAGCCTGACGTCACATGAAACACGGGGAGTACACAACACATGCACACACACCAACCCACTTACATGCATGTGTACATGTCCACCAACTGTCAGAGTGATGATATCGCCATCCATGTCACATCTGGCATTCAGACTTTTACATGTCAGTGCCACATGCATCCATGTTGCATCACAGTTGCACACTTGTCAAATACACACATATGCACATGTACACAGTGCAGATACATGCAGCTGGAACCAACATCCAGGTGTGACAGCACAACCATGCCAACGTACATACACAGTAATTCAAACATGTGTGCTCCCACATCTGCATTTGGCCTGCATGCTTACCCACACATATACCATCCATGTGTCTTACACATGAGAGGACTCGCATGTGTCAGCCTCACGCCCCTGTACATACACATTCATACATGGCCCTGCAACCTGCACACTACTGGCACACAACGACACGCACAGCGTCCAATCAGTATGCATGTACACTTACCGCTCGACTCCAGACGGGTCTGCCTCTCAAGGACCTGGACGTGGAGCTCTGGGCATATGCGTTCCAGGACCCCCATTTAGTGGTCGGACAGGAGGCCCCGGCGCCCCCTGGCATCCGCTGCCTTCAAGAGGTGCCAGGCCTTGTCGAGGGTCCTGGACCTGAAGTCCTCCCAGCACTTCTTGACATGTTTGATATCGCGGACTGCCACCCCTTCCTCGTTGATGGCAGTCACGATGTCCATCCAGATCCTGGTCCGTCCTTCATAGTCGGCGCGAGAACTTCCAAAGAGGGCATCATACTGCCCCAGGACTTGCTCCACCAGGACACCGACTTCCCTGGCACTGAAGCTGGTGGCCCTCTGCCTCTCTGGCTGGGGGTCGCCAGTGGTGCCAGATGGTGTTGTGCCCGACATGGCAACCCCAGAGGCAGGTGTGGGTGGGCAACTGGGTCCTGGGGCTGGGCTGTGGAGCGATGGTATCCCAGTCGGGAGTAATCAGTTCCAGCAGGGGTGGTCACAGCAACTGCACCCCTGGCTGACGTGCAGGCAGCAAATAGCAGGGCACGTGGGCAGCAGGCAGGCAGCAGCAGATGGCAGGTGGGAGCGTGCTCGGGCTCTTGGGGGCAGTAATTCGGCCTTCTGGGCAGGAGCGTGGTCTTCCGTGTGTTGTTGCGTGGCCAGCTTGATACGGAGTGATTTGGCACGTGAAAAAATTGCACGTCAGCGTGTAATTCGAGGAAAGACCCTTAGCGCGTAAGCGCGTCTGTGACGTTACGCGCGCAGGTGTTTCCCTCGTGACGGGTGCATAGTGAATCAGCATGTGAAGACACCGCACGTACGCAAATTCATTGGACCAAAGGCCCTTTACCGCGTAAGCGTGTCTGTGACATGATGCTCAAGGGTGTTTCCCTCAACACGGGTGCATGTTCATCGTACACGTGCAAAAACTGCACGTCCGAGTGTCAGCTTGTGTAATTGGAGGAAAGGGCCTTAGCACGTACACATGTAAGTGACGCTGTACGTGTGGGCCGGTTGAAAAGGTATGTGTAGGTTGCCATTTTCTTGTGCATGTTTTTCGTGAGGAGCAAGTGGATGAATTTTGTACTTCTAGTCGGTTCACACGCGATTACTTCACAACGGTTAAAGTTAATACTCCCTGTTACCTCTGACAACGTTCAATTCTTATTTTGGCCTGTTTCCTCAAACAGCGTTCACTTCTTCTTTTGTTCTGTTTCCTCAGACAGCGTACAATTCTTCTTTTGGCGGGGGTGGTGCCAACGCGCATACGCGCGTCTTTTTCACGTTGTTTTTCCAGGCATACGGTGAGTCGCGCACGTATTTACCAACTGTGCTTGCCCCGTGTGTCGCATACCCCTTCAGAGGTCAGTGTAGGCTGCGTGTATTACACGTATGCTTATTTTTGTCTTTCTGGGTGCCACAGCGTAGTGCGGGTTCATTTTTCCACACATGTGGTCTACGAGGGGTTGCGTGCACGTTCATTTTTGTTTTCGGGGTGCCTGTGCGTTGCGTGACCCGTCATCTTCCCTCAGGGGTCACAGACAGCCTTGCTAGAGCACTAGGGTACGAATTCCATCTAGTACCCTACCCCTTTCATCCCCAATTGCCCAGGACAATTGTTTAGTGCTACTCCCATATGCACAACAACATCAGTGCCATGGTTTGGAGGCGACCAAGCGGTGGGCGTGGGGGGCACGGAGGGGACGTGGCCAGGATTTGCAGGGTGCCCCTAGACCCCCGTGTGTGGAGGAACAATCAGGGACACCCATGCCCCCCCCCCAAGGTTGTGGGAAACATAGCTGACACCATCCCAGCTCAGCCCTTGTTGGACCAGCCCATTTTGGCACCTGAACCGGCACAGGATGACTCCTAGGCTGACTTCCAGGTCAGCAAGTCTAAGCCACGTGTGGCGGTGCAAGTTGCTGTCACCAGGCCACGTGGTTCTGGGGAAGCAATGTCATCTGCTGCCCCAAGTAGGCAGAGTGGGGAGGCTGCAGGGGCAGCTGCAGCTCTATCCACCCCAGCTCTGAGTCTCCCAGCCGGGACAGTGTCGGTCCAGGTCCATCAAACCGACATTGGCCCTGCCAACAGCACCCTGCAGCCAATGCCTGCACCAAGACCTATGGTCATTGTGCATTCGCATACTCCTAGTACCCAGTCCACCGGCGCTTCTGCCCCTACTGACCAGAGTGGCGTAAGCCACTCAGGATCCACACCACCTTTGAAAAAGAAGAAGAAGGGTGCTCTGGCAGTACAGGCTGAGACCACAGACACAGCTACATACTCCGGCACGTCAAGGAAGCATAGCTTTAATGACGCCGAACTTGATGCACTTGTGGCCTATGTGTCAGCACATAGCCGTGAAATGGTGGTGACTGCAGGGAGCAAGTCCACACCGGGTCAACGTAAGGCACACTGGCAGACCATTGCGGACATCATTAGTGCCCTTGGATTTGTGAGGCGCACAGCTGATGATTGCTACAAGTGGTGGAATGACCTGAAATGCAGAGCAAAGAACAAGCTGGCCTCAAATCATGCCTCTACTGTGGTGACTGGCGGTGGCTCTCCACCAGAGGACAACCAACTCACTGAACATGAGTCTGTTGCTGGAACCTTCATCACAGAGGAACAGATCCAAGGCGTGGGAGACCTACCAGATTACGACGCATTGTCTGGTGAGTGCCCATGCATGTGTGTGTAATCCATGTGTATGTTGTTTGGGTGACGCGTTCTGATTGAGTGCTTGGTGAGGGTGTGTACTCCTGAGTGGTATGGGTCACCCATGTGCTTCCTCCAAAACATTCACCGGCCTTGAATTTGGGTATGACAGTATCCCTTCTCCCCACAGTAGCAATTTGCGCAACATTACTGCAGTTGCCCTTGAACTGTCATCTTACAATAACATTTTTCAGATTTATTCAGGGTTCATTCAGGCTGATTGTTTCAATTCTCCTTTTTTTGCAACGCATTTATCAGCCCAAATGCCACATATGTGACATGCTTCTGTCATTGATTACACCCCTCATTGGGCCACATTTGTTACCTTGTCATGTGAATGATTAGACCATTCAGGCTGATTGAGTATTGGCCTGCTCACATTGATTTTTGGTGCCTGTTTGAATTTGGTACATGATAGTTGTTTCCTGTCATGTTGAAGTGACCAACCATCGATGTGTACATCTGCCTGCCATCACTGTATTATTGTACACTGGATGTGTTGCAGTGTGTGGCACATGCATATTTTGTCACACTATTTTGCATTTTTCATCTCATCATGTCCATCTCACATGGATGGGGGACAGTACTCATTCACTGACATTTGGCTGTACTTGTCAAATGTACCATGGCTATGCTACATGCCATCTGTGTGCTGGCATGTGTCATGTATGTGTATTGGACATGCCACTCACAGGCTAATGTGTGATGCCAGTGCTACCCAGCATGCAGCAAATGTGTTGCTTTTCCACCTTGGTGTCATCAGCGTCTGCCTTTTGCCTCCCCTTCAAACTCATTGACAGTGCATGCATGCCAGGGTTAGAGTCATGTGGGACATGTGTAAATCATGTACTGGATCTCTGGTTTGTCAGGCCTACGTGTGTGCTATGGTGCTAATGCCTGTTTCCATTTTTTGTCTTTCATGTTTTTGCAGGTGATGACGCACTTGATGCTGTTGAGGTTGAGGAGATGGTGCAGACCCAGGAGGAATCTCAGGCACGACCGCGCACCAATGAGGGACGTGGTGTGGTGGTGGGTGAAAACCCAATCTTACTGCAGACCATACTGTCCAGGGGTGTCTCTGGGTGCACCTCCCCAGACCTCTATTCAGGTGCTCAACCAGATGATGAGACTTATGTGCAGGTGAGTGTTTCTGGCAGGGATTCTGTTCTGTCCAACCCACCTGCACCAGGGGTAGAACCCTCTATGGGGACGTCAGTGTTGGTAACTCCGCCTTTGGTGGTTACGGATGCAGGGTCACACTCCACAACATCTGATCCTGTTCCTGGTCCAGCAGATCAGAGGGGGAATGCAGTCCTGCAGCCTCAGGCAGTGCCAGCACAGCAAGGTGCAGATCGCCTTGCCCCGAACAGGTGTGGTGCCCGCCGACGCGGTGGCTGTATGCCACCAGGCAATACTGTATGGGAACACCCCATTTACAGTATAGCAGCCCAACAGGGAGCATCGGTTGAAATGATGGCTCAGGCAATGGAGATGGTGGCCACTTCCATTCTCCCCCCTGAAAGGCAGATGGAGCAACAACAGCAGGCAACAGACTCCATTTGCCAATCACACAGGGAAGACATGTTGACGTCCAACAGGGACCGACAGGTGGCACTGGAGACTCTGTGCAAAGCCATATCTATAGTGTCACAGGGCCACAGGGAGCCCTGAGGGTAGAACTCCATAACCTCAGGGAGACTCTGGGTGAACTTGAGGCTTCCCAAAATTTAAGGTCAGAACAGCAGCTGGAGCAGCTCACACGTTCGCTCTCAGCTGAGCTGCAGGCAACTCGGGAGGAGATCCGGGCATCACGGGAGGCCATGCGTGCAGAAATGCAGGCAACCCGTCAGGTGCTGCATGGGGATCTCCGTACTATCATCCTCCAGAACGAGACCTTCCACACCCGTGAAGTGGGAGAATGGAAGACCAGGCTCCCGTCCTTCACCTCTCGCGCTTGGCCTAGAGGGTCAAGGCCCAGACACCCGCCGCGAGAAGAATTTGTCCATCTACCAGACGACCAGGTACGCTGGTACAGGAACATACGGATGTGTCCACCTGCCTGCCCAGCAGCCCGCACTGGCCATGCCGACACCTGCGGCTCGAATCAGCTAGACTAAAAACCACACGTCGTTATAGATGCCATGACGACCTAGACAACGGGAAGCACATCTGTATAAATATACCCACTTAACATTTCCACACCAATCTACACGAAGAACATACTCAGTGCTCTGACGTAGGCGACAGGCATATTCACGGACGTGCATCTTTATTATTTTTACATAGGCTTTCAGAGTGCAGAAACGCAAGACGCATCATGAACTCATCTATAACGCTTGCTCACGCTTCCCTTGAAACCCGTTACCACCATGAGAGGTATAATGGAAACACGATATTGGTCATGGAAATATATGCCACTATAATCTAAAGCACCCATGCACGAAATGGATCACTTATGCACCAGGCCCAAGTAGGCCTCAAGCAAGAGTTCCGTGGACATTAACAAAGCAAAAGTCAGGTTGCTGATCCTGCAGAATGAGCCTGGTGGAGCAACCAGCCAAGGTCGCAATGTTGCAAACCCACATCCAAGAACAAATCATCAAAGGCACGATGTTGCAACCTCGCACTCCGCGTACCAACGTTAAAATCATATCTACAAATTAAACCAGACACACAGTGGAAAAACCATATTAATTGTGCAGAATTCTGCCTCAAACACGGTCCCGCCTCACGTGACCAAGCCGAACCTGACGAGATGCCAAAACCCAGGAGAGAAAGGGCGTCTGGGTCCCTCACTACGAGACACAGGCCGGGACACTTGAAAGGCTCAATGGACACCTGCTACAGTGGGAACGGTCAGCTCCCACCTAGGAATAAATCCTCACATTGTCTGCATGTACCCATATTGAAACATTGTTGCAAACACAGGTACACCGAGAGCTGGGAACAACGGTGGTCCCAGGCTGGGGAGCTCACGGATGCACCAATCAGAACATGGGGCTCTTATCTCAGACGTCAGTAACATTAGCCAATCCTCAGGGGTCTTCATGTAACAATTCTTATGTATCTAATTGAAGGGACAACCCAGATATACCACCTGACTACACCTTGACCACTAATATCATTCTCTATATGTGTACTATACTAACCCTACCACTCGAGCAACCAATTAAGAGTGGCGATAGGTTTTTTGTTAACTTTCTGAAGTGACGCAAGTAGCGCGTCATAATGTAGTAAAAAGGGCCTGCGAGCCTCACGATTGTGTGTGTGTCAGGACGAACGCGTACGCTCCTTGACCCATCCCTGCCGTTTTGCATAAATAAACAGCAGAGTCGCCTTGCTCCTTGTGTGCGTCTCATACTCTATCTCACACCTGGGATATACGGGAGGTGTTGGGGCCTCCCTGCCCGGAGGTCTGCGGACGGCCCGGCCGACCCCGGCAGAATTTCCCCCCCGACAAGTTGGAGGCACTGCTGAGATCTGTTTAAGATCAACTTTTATTTTTAGTTTTCCAGGCACTCCCGTTGCGAGGAGGCCCGGCGGCGCGGCCCCCTCTGCCGTTGCCCCCTTCTGAGGACTACAGGACCATCGCGGAGCCGCGAGAAGACCGGACAGCGCAATCCGGATATTGGCCCTCGGGAGCCGGTTGAGAAGTATCCCGCCCGCGGTCGGCGAGTGTCCAGACGTGGTCCAGACGAGGGGAGGTGGCGAGCCGCTTGGAGGGTGCACGCAGTCGAGCGGCCCTGCATCGAGAGAACTTGGTGAGCATGACACGCACAACAAGCAATGCGAAATTGTGAGGGAGGGGGAGGAAGTAAATAAGGGAGGGGGGAGGTATTGTAGAGATGTGCGGCGAAGGTTTAACTGAGTGTTGCAAATGGAATGAATGGTAGCGAAACGAGTGCGAGAACAGTGAGCTAACGTTACGCGAAAGAGGGGGGCGGGGCACGAAAACATCACGTGCAGCCGCTCGTAACAAGTGAGCTAACGTTACGCGAAAGAGGGGGGCGGGGCACGAAAACATCACGTGCAGCCGCTCGTAACAAGTGAGCTAACGTTACGCGAAAGAGGGGGGCGGGGCACGAAAACATCACGTGCAGCCGCTCGTAAGACACTGATGATCTAAATTGCGATTAAGTGTGAGGATGGGTGTGTGTGGTTTCCTACGACTTGACATTTATTGATCAATGAGTAGATGAGGTTCCCTATTGTTCGAGCAAGAAACTCGATAGGTAGATGACGTTTCCCTGTGGCCGGTAGCTAGTCACATAGTTGCCCAAAACGGAAGATAACTGGCTGGTTAAGCCCTCCTGTTGAGGGGCGTATCACACGCGAGGCGACGCAGCGTGCGCAGTCCGGTTATAATATTGATGAGATTACCTTGTTCCAGGAGAGACAGGAAGACAGCTGTAGGGTTAGCGGGGTAGATTGTAAGTGTATTTTGAACTTAAAAAACCATAACAAGAATATACCAGTAGCTCGAAGAAATCGGTGACGTCACCAGTAGGGATTTAATAGGAAATAGCGAACACAAGGAATTTTGGGTTTTAGAGTGGTGGGAAAGAGAAGCATGATAAAGGAGCTGGTACGGAGATAAACTATAAACCAGTGGATCGAAAGAAGAAGGGGAAAGGGGCGTGGCTGCGCACGGAGAACGCCGGCCACGGCAAATGTAAAAGGGGGAGGAGAACGGAGAAACAGGACGACTGTATAAGATCATCGTAAGGGGTACGCAGCCGCAGGGGGCTGCGTGCGCTTCGGCCGCAGGGGGCCGTAGGGGAAGGAATATGATATAACATCATATCTATTATTATTGCATAATTTGTCAGAGGATTATCGTAAGTCCCCACACTTGCGGGGCGAGGTAAGCAATACAAGGTTGTATATTGTAAACTGCTAAGTAAGGGGAAGGGTAACACGGGGAGTGAAATTATGTCATACGGGAGAGGGTCGGGAGGGTGGGGGAACACCCTCACTACCCCACT
Source organism: Ambystoma mexicanum (assembly GCF_040938575.1). Taxonomy (NCBI): domain Eukaryota; kingdom Metazoa; phylum Chordata; class Amphibia; order Caudata; family Ambystomatidae; genus Ambystoma; species Ambystoma mexicanum. Next base: position 162,838,754 of record NC_090941.1, on the reverse strand, counting down.
ACAGCACATATGCACCACACTGCCACCACATAGGGAGAAGTTAATTAAGTACAGCATAGAGTGGACCCAGGGGACAGACAATAAAATGTTAACACCATGGCCGCCTAATGGCAGTTTCGATCCATATGCCCAACATTCACTACTAAACCATCTGCACAATACATACAAGGGGAAGAAGTTAGCAAACCATGTGGAGGTGTTTAACTTATGGAGGATGTTCCAGGGGTCTCGACCAGGACCAAATGGAATGTTCACTATGGGGGAAACACCGGAAGAAGAGGAGATTAAGAAAGAAGGAACGGGGGGAAAAGGAGTGCGAAAGCACAAAGAATACGGGGATCGAAAGACAGGGAGGAGAAAAGATTAATAAATCAGACGACATAAAAAAGGAACCGAGCAATGAGATAGCCATAACACCGGGTGTGAAAACAGAGGGAGGAGGGTTGTACCCTTTAAGAGAATTAGGAGAAATAGGACAGTTAAGGGCGGCTGAAGGATACTCAAACCCGGCATACAGCCCTCCACCATATGTGGCTCATGGGAAGATACCAATGGGGGACAAGAGGATTAGAGAAGAGCAGACTGTAGAGATAGGAAACGATGAGTGGGTAGCTGCACAGATATTGTTGAAATTACGAGGCTCACTAACTGGAGAAGAAAGGGAGGCGGTAAAGAGAACAAACGAGGATAATGCCAGAGAGAGTGAAATGAGGGGAGAGGAGCTACTAAGGCAGAAGGAAGAGATTTTGGAGGGAAGATTAGCAGAACTAAGGGATGAGCAGAATGAACTGGTTAAACAACTTGAGCGGGAGGAAAGAGAGAGAGTGAGGAAAAGGAAAGAAGGTAAGGACGAATTGGAAAAATTAAGGGAACGAAGTGAGGAGAAAAAGAGAGAAGCTGAAAGGGTAAAAGGAGCAGCAGATAGGATATCAAGAGTAGTGCTGAGAGAGAAGAAGAAGGAAGAAGAAGAAAAGGAAAAATAAATGGAAATATGGAGGAGGAGGATAATATCAGAGGCAACTAAGAAATATGAAGAGGGGAAGGTAATAGAGAGTATAGTAGAAAGAGAAAGGGTGAAATGGGAAAGGAAGAAAGAGGATGAAAGGATATTGGAACAGATGAGCAACGAAGTAATGGAGGAGTTGAAAAGGAAAAGGGAGGAAAATAGTAGGGAAATGGAGGAGAGGAGTGAAGGAGGAATAGAAGAGAGGGGTTGGGAGAGTGAAAGATGGGGAGATGTATATAAAAGTAGAGAGGTAGCAACAACATCAGCACAAAGGGGGACAGTTGGTAACAACGGAAAGGGAGAAAGAGACCTAATAGACTTAAAAACAGTAACAATAAAAGGAAAAAAGGCAGAGTGGGGGGTGCCATTTATGAATGATTTTTGCAGTGAGGAGGAAGGAGGAGTGGAGAAGGATGGAAGGAAGAGTGAAAGGGAAAGCTTAGATAAACTATACCTTACTAGAACAAACATAGATTCGCCCTGGATGAGTAGAAGATGGGAGGAGCTGGAGAGAAGTAAGGAGGAAGTGAAAAGAATAGGGGAAACACAAACCAATGAAACCACGCCACCCACATCACCATCGCACCCTCCCACGTCACGCCCTACATGTTCAACTACCGCGCGCTCTCTGCACAGAATAAAGCTCGCGCCCTTCATGAATGAACTTACACCTTATGCATGTCGGCTTAGGGACCTCCCTAGTCGCAGGCAAGACAGACAAATAAACATACCTATATTGAACACAGGAAATGATGGAAAAAGGGGAAAGGAAGAAGAGGGAGGTAGGAGCAGAGGTAGTAAGGAAGAATTTGAAGTAGTAAAAGAAATGGGGGAAGAGGAGGGGTGTGAAGACTCAACATTATGGAGCGTAAAGGGTGACGCAAGACAGAATTTAATGCCACTGCTAGAGAGAGGAGGGGCTAGACCACAGTATGTACCTTGGAAACATACGGATAAGGAAAATATAAAATGTAGGCTCCCATCACTAAGTGGAGGTGCGGGTAAGTGGATATATGAAATGGAAAAACACACCGCATGACAGAAACTAGCAGTAGGAGACGTGAAGGGCCTGTTAATATCAATATTAGGGGATAGAGCGGATGACATTTGGAAAAGAGCGGGATTCCATGGGGTAACAATAACGAACACATCGCATGATGGGGCACCATTTGCAAACTGCAGACATGCGCTATGGCAGGCACTGAGAGTACAGTACCCAGACACATCAGACATAGGAGCCATTACTTCCCATAAGATGGGCGAAAATGAGGATCCTGTTGATTATATCCAGGATATTCAAGAGAAGTGGCGCATGGAAACTAGAGAACAATGGGACAAAACACCAGCCATATTTTATCATATACTAGTACAAGGGCTCCCAGAAGGAGTTCAAAAACAACTAAAGAAAGTAGTGGGGATGGAAGCAAAACCATGGCCAGAAATACAACTGACTATAGTACATCACTGCAGAACATGGCAAGGAAAAATGAAACAAAAGGAAGAGGATAGGAAAACAGAAGAGGCCAAATTAGTACAGAAAAAACTTACTAAATACACAATGGAAGGGGCACTAATAACTACGCCCACACCAATGGCCCAAAGCCCAACGCAAGTAGTGGCTGCACAAGATCCCGCTCAAATAGCGCCTCCACAAGGGGTAATAGAGCAAGTGCCGCCTCTGCAATTACACGCACCAAACATGGGAGGAGGGTACCCAATGCAAGGAACTGGGTATTATAGTTATAACAGAGGGAGAGGAGGGTTTATGAGAGGGAGAGGATATGGATATAATACCCAACAACAGGCTGGGGGACTCAGAAATAACTACCCCACAGGGCAACCCGTATACCAAGACAACACAGGGAGCTTCCCATGGCAAAACAGGGAACCACCCGTGTGTTGGAGCTGCGGACTATTAGGGCACATGTCACGTACATGTAGGGTCAGGCCAGGAACACCAGCATGGAATGAACAAGCACAACCTAGGACATCACAAGAACAGCAGGGCATACAACAGCAGCAGATGTCACAACAAGGGAGTGGCCAACCACAACAACCACAACAGCCACAAACCTATTCACTGCCACAACAACAAATAACACAGTATCTGCCACCGCCACAACAACAAGTAGCGTTAATACAACCACCACCACAAAATGAACGAACACAATTGGGTGGGGTGACGGTGTTGGGACACAACCCTTACACAGGGAATGGCCAATCATTGTACCCCCAATAGGCCAGCCCACAGACGGCCTTGGTGTGTCCCATCCTGTCAGTAACACCTAATAGTGCGGAGGAACCACGCATAGAGGTAACGATAGGTGACAAAAAATTATCATTTCTTGTTGACACCGGGGCAACCCGGTCTTGCATAAGGGAAGGTAAATTTAAGATGTCAGGCGAAGCCATGAACACCCAAGGATTTTCTGGGGCCAAAGGGTTGGTTCCATTCACTGATAACGTTCCGTTATCTATTGGAGATTATGATCTGTCAGTTCCACTTTTGTATTATAGTGCCTCACCAGTAAATATACTGGGGAGGGACATAATGAACAGGTTGAACATGACGATCTCCTTTACAGAGGATGGCATAATTTGCTCTACTCCAGGGATTAACATGCTCGCAGCACGACAGATTTTGCAAGCATACTGTGGACAGACAGCGATTAGGGCGGAGCCAGTAGATGGCGAGATATTCCAATATGGCACAGACATGGCATTTGCATGGATGCCAGGGATAGAAGGGAAAATATGGAGGAGACCAGCAGCCTATCTATTCCGACCAGAAACACCAGCTAATGAACTAGAAGGGAAGGTGTTTGTAGTGGACATTGAGAGCATTATTGCAACGGCTGATTATGTTGCTGTGCACGCCCAAGATAAAGAAGGGAGAGCATGGAGGGCGGTGATAGCACTAGCAGAAGGATGTAGGCTGACCCAGGTGTCAGATGAAGAGCTGTTCTCAGAAGAAAAGGAAGAAAATGAAATGGTGTTCATGATGAGTGTAGAAATATGGCTAAGAGTGGCTCACAGACAAGTAGCACAGAAAATTGCAATGGCACTTGAGGCACCCGCAGGCACCCCAGTCCCATTTTTTAAGGAGGATATGTCAAAGGTGCCCAAATCATTATGGACTATTAGCCCTTATGACGTAGGATGCATAAAAAGCATAGGGGGTGTAAGGATAAAATTGAAAAAGGGTGCCATACTACCAAGAGTGAAACAGTACCCATTGTCAAAAGAGGCAGATGAGGGAATATATGAAACCATAACGGCCCTTATAAACAATGGCATATTGGTCCCCTCAGAATCACCATGTAACACAGCTGTGTACCCGGTGCGCAAGGCTAAAGGGGGGTCTTGGCGCTTCATACAGGACCTCAGACCCTTGAACAACATAGTAGAAGCAGAGTATCCAGTAACAGCAAACCTGGCCACAATATTGTGTGGCATTCCGGCAGAAGCATCACGATTTACAGTGATTGACCTTAAAAATGCTTTTTTCTCAATACCATTACACCCAGACTCACAAGATTTGACAAGCTTTACTTACCGAAATACAAAGTGGAAACATACCAGATTACCACAGGGGTATTGTGAATCACCCTCAATTTTCAATAGAGTAATACAGATGGATTTGGGTAACGTTGAGGTGGAAAGCACAGTGTTACAGTATGTGGATGACATAATAATTTGTAGTACAGACGAAAGCAAATGTAGAGAGGACTCCTTAAAAATGTTGACGATACTGGCAGAAAAGGGGTACAAGGTAGACATGGAAAAGATACAATACTGTCAGGAACAGGTACTTTACATTGGCCAACTGATATCCCAACATGGAAGAAGGATTGCACCACAAAGAGCACAGGCCATCTCAAGCACTCCCGTGCCACAGACTGTGAGAGAACTGCAGCAATTTCTGGGGCTGTGCAACTACTGTAGAGCATGGGTATTTGATTACAGCTCATACATAGGACCCCTGCTTGAGGGTTTGAAGGAAGCAAATAAAGGGGAGAAAAAGTTGGGATGGACTATGGAAATGAGGGAGGCATTTGACGAATTAAAAGACGCAATATCAACTGCTCCAGTACTGGCATCCCCAGACTATGAGCGGCGCTTCTTTATATTCTCACATTGCGACTCAGCAGTGATGAAAGCAGTGTTGGCCCAAAAAACTAGCATGGGCTATAAACCAGTAGCATTTTACAGCGGTCACTTAGACCCTATAATGTTAGGCCACTTCTCTTGTGAACAAGGTCTCGCTGCAGCTGCTTTTGCTGTAGAAAAAGCATCAGCAATAACTATGGGGTGTCCAACTACACTATTTGTGGAACATGCACTATTTGCGATATTGAATAAACCTAAGTCCACATTAACGACACAGAGGGCATCAGGTTATGAGATTATTTTGTCTAAAGCTGAACTAGCAATTGTTAGATGTAGCACGGTTAACCCTGCAAGGTTCCTAGCAGAAGTAATTGAAGAGGGAGATTACGCCCACGACTGCACCCAAGTAACTGAACTATACTCATGTACTAGGAAAGTTGAAGAAAACGCACTAGAGGGAGGTGAGCTTTTGTTTATTGATGGGTCATCAACTATTGATCAAGGAGATGGGACACGAAGGACTGGGGCAGCAGTAGTAAAAATGATGGAGGCGCCGGTGTGTGTGGCTATGAAGTGTGTACAATTACCACAGCATTACTCTGCTCAAGCGGCGGAACTCGTTGCACTCATATTGGCATTAAAGGAAAGTTTTAATAAAAGAGTAACTATATATTCCGACAGTGCATATGTTACATCCACTGTCCACTCAGGGCTATCAAAATGGAGAAGAAGAGGGTTTAGGAGAGCTGATGGCACTCCAGTACAACATGCCCTCTTGTTGGCTGAACTAATTGAAGTAATAAACGATCCCCAAGAACTAGCCCTAGTAAAATGCACCGCACACACCAATGGAGAAGACTACGTCTCAAAAGGAAATGCAGCAGCAGACGCACATGCGAAATATGCTGCATATTTTGGTGAGATATGGAACCCCACCGACTCACAGAGAGGGAGAGGGAGGGGAATAGCGAGGGAGATGTTAATAAGAGAAGGGTACACCCATCTCCCAGCCACACAGATTATGGAGCTACAAGCGGCTGCACCAATGGCCGAAAAAGAAGTATGGGTGAAAAGAGGATGCACAATGTCACCAACCGACGCACTATGGCGCCAGGGTGGCACTGGGAAAGTTGTAATACCAGTGGCACTGTTAAATACCGCCTTGAGCCAATTACATCACCCTGCCCATACAGGCAAGGAAATAATTGCAGCACGAATTAGAGAAGATTGGTTTTGTCCCGAGTTAACCTCTCATGTGTCAAATTTTATCAGCAATTGCCTAACATGTCAACAGTTTACGGCCGGTCATACTCTAAAAGTGATAAGAGGTACCATACCCCGGCCAGAAGGACCTTTTCGGCACCTTCACATTGACTATGTTGATATGATCAACATCTGTCAAGGCAATAGGTATATGATTGTAGTAGTATGCCCATTTTCTAGGTGGATTGAAGCAGGGCCCTGTTCACACCCTGATGCGTTTAGAGCAGCCAAATTCATAGTAAGGGAGGTCTTCCCCAGGTGGGGAGTGTGCGAGGTGTTAAGATCAGACAACGGCCCCCATTTCGCAAATGAAATGTTCCAGCATATCACATCCCTGCTGAACATTAAACACAAATTTGCATGTGCATACCATCCACAGGCTAATGGTGTATGTGAACGCCTGAATGGCCTATTGAAGGAGGCAATTGCTAAAATACAACAAACAACAAAGAAAAGTTGGTTGTATTGCCTTCCATTAGCATTGTTTGAACTCAGAAACAGGCCAGGGTCCGACCACCACCTCACCCCTCACGAAGTGGTTACTGGACGTCAAATGCGCCTTCCCCTAACACCAACGTCAAGGGCATTCACCGACAACGAAAGTTCAGCGAATGTGTTAGGTGATGAAATGTATCAATATGTGTCTTCTTTGATTACTAGTGTCGTGTTTGTGTCTCAACAGCTCGAGCGCACACGGGGCGGGTCTACCAGCAATCAAGAAAAAGACGAAAGTACGGAATTGGGAAAGGAGAACTCGTGCAAACTTGCCAAAGGTGACCACGTACTACTTCGCAATTTCAATAGAAAGTGGAACCAGAAGAGGTTCACTGGCCCCCATCTGGTAGAGGACGTATCAACAAGAGCAGTAAAACTAAAGGATAAGCGTGCATGGAACCACCTACATGACGTAAAGATCTACAAACTGCAGACCCGCCCCAGCGCCAACGACAGATCCATTGGAAGAACAGCAACAACATCGCCGACAGCGGAAGAAAGTTCCACCACAGACGACGACCCAATTGTTCCCTCGGAAACAATAACTGGCGAAGAAGGGGGTGATCCCCATACTGCCCACCCCATGGTCACACGCTCAAAGAGTAAAAATACTTCCGCCATCTGAGCGCAAACCCCCCCCCCCATTGACTGCTAAGTAAAGTGGTAACTAAAACTGAAGGACATTGCTTGCACCAATACACATGTAAACACGTGAATGTTCTCTTTTTTCTCTCGCACATACAGGAACTGCGTAATATTGTATTGTTAAGAAAAGCTAATTAACAAATTCAGTGTGCAGGTGTAGATGGTGCTGCCAGACGATAACTACCCAGAAGAATTGTCACACCAATTTGTATACGAAATAAAGAGGCCAACATACTTAAAAAGGAGAAGGGTACGTGTATACTACACAGCCTTCCTCCTGGCCATAGAATATCACATGCCCCACCTCCACCCATACTTGCCAGTCCTAAGAGACCCATCACTTAGAATAGCGTGGGAGCAGCTCTTCGCCTGGGCACTGAATGACTACTTGATAGGGAGAGCTTAAAGGTAACAAAACTAACATCTAATAACCAGCACTTTTGAGAAATTTCAGGCGGGCAACTATAACGTCGCAAGAATAAGCTGCCAGGACCGCAGCAAGGTAAGAGCAAAATGCCGGTGAAATTAGCATATGTAATAAAAATAATAGGGATTTTTATGATCACCGGGTTCTTGGCTGCTTCTGTCTGGCAGTACAGCTATGCTATTGATTTTATTGCTGCACCCAAACTTAATATACCCCCGTCCCCTGCTGCAACAGGAGTTACGTCAGGTGGTAATAGTAATTTTGCACCCAAGCAAAATAGAGTTAAACGCAGCACATACTCAGACAATAAAGGTATTGATAATTATGTACAAGATTCGGCACACGTCACAAACAACATATGGTACCAGCACATGACCCGCATCGGTAAGCAGACAACTGAGGACAGCTGTTACGTTTGCTCATTAATACCATACGCCATGAGCGCTTCACGAACATTTGTTGCCACAGAAATAGATGAAAAAACAGCACAGTGCATAATATATTTGGCCCTGTTCCAAACGAAAGGAAGATTTCAAGGAACAGTAGTGCACATGACATGGAAAACACGAGACTCATACCCATATGAAAACAACTTCCTCAAGACCTATCTGAGTTATCACAAGACCAGTTTACATGCTGAAGCATTCAGGTACATAACAAGTGGCCCTGCAAAAGGAGAAACAAAGAAGGTAACACTGCAGTATCTACCATGTGATTGGTACGCCACTGAAGTTCCGGGTAAACAAGGATGCTGGGAGAGGCCGCTACTGACGATAACAGGAAAGGTGTTCCTGGGCAACAGCTGGGAGATAGGAGTGATTGGCAGCAACATGGTAACAAAAGAAACTATCTCAACTATCGAGACACACAATCATCGATGTTGGACGACGTGGATCAAGTATGTACCAATGCTCACATGGGTAGAAGAAGATGAAGACCCGATAACTATACTACCATTGACTGCGCCCAAAGTATGCTACCAGCATAAAGGAGAGGTGGACGTAGGATATAACACCAATTGTGCAAGCGTGATGGAGTTACCTGAGGGGGGAGCGGGAACAGCAGTAATAATGGACCATTATTGGGCCTGTGGAGAAAAGGCATATCATACACTGCCTCCCCTGTGGAATGGTGTGTGCACAATGGTACACGTCAATGTACCATCACTAGTGGTACCTAAGAAGCATGTCGATGTGGCGAAATTCCCTAAAATGGATGAAGGGGATAAGAGAAGAAAGAGATCTGCACCACTCCATAAGGAGCAAGGGAACAGGACCAACAGCAATGATACTGTCCTAAATAGGAGAAAAAGACAAGGAGAGCCATTGACAGGAAATTACCTGTGGGGAAGGTCGGAAACGGAACTAACATCAATACCGCCAGAACACAGACTATTCAGCAGAGCAGCAATGTTCTTCTCCTCAATAATACATCCGGGACTGCAGGCATACGCAAACGCAAAATGGCTCCAAATAACCAGGTGGGAACTAATGATGACCATCAATTCAACAGTAAATGGGTTCAACGCAATTAAAGAGGAGCTGCGAGCTGTAAGGATGGTAGCACTCCAGAACAGATATGTATTGGACCTCCTCACAGCAATGGAAGGAGGAGTTTGTGCAAAGATAGGACAATCTTGCTGCACGTTCATACCTGCCAACGATGCTGACAATGGTACACTGACAGAAGCAGTTTCACAATTGGCCCAGATGCACTTCAAAATGATGGACGAAAGTAATGGTGTAAACAAGGATAAGAGCTGGTTTTCACTATTATGGTCATGGATGCCATCTTGGCTGTCAGATGGACTGAAAATAATAGTGGGATGTGCTATTTTGGCTGGAGCTGCCCTGATCATAATTAGATTTTGGAAGGCCCGGAAGGCGCGCACGACTGACGAGTTGCTGGAAATGGTGGGAATGCACCCCTTGATGCCAGCAGATAACGACCAGCATACAGGTGTGATAATACAAGAAAGGGAGAAGTTGCGCACCCAAATCATCACCAATCATCTAGACCCACCATCAGTGAAGATCGAGAACCCAAGGAACCCCAGGAGCTACATAGGAAGATGGGTATACTGTACTCCTGGAGGAACCTGTGAATACATGTATTGGTCATTTGAATATCATGTAAATCATTACGGACATCTCGGCGGGATAACTAAGATATGGAGGGTAAGAGGAGATAACGAGAAGGATATGTTTGTGGTCGACAAGTCGACCAGAGGGGGGACTGAAGTGGGAGAATGGAAGACCAGGCTCCCGTCCTTCACCTCTCGCGCTTGGCCTAGAGGGTCAAGGCCCAGACACCCGCCGCGAGAAGAATTTGTCCATCTACCAGACGACCAGGTACCCTGGTACAGGAACATACGGATGTGTCCACCTGCCTGCCCAGCAGCCCGCACTGGCCATGCCGACACCTGCGGCTCGAATCAGCTAGACTAAAAACCACACGTCGTTAGAGATGCCATGACGACCTAGACAACGGGAAGCACATCTGTATAAATATACCCACTTAACATTTCCACACCAATCTACACGAAGAACATACTCAGTGCTCTGACGTAGGCGACAGGCATATTCACGGACGTGCATCTTTATTATTTTTACATAGGCTTTCAGAGTGCAGAAACGCAAGACGCATCATGAACTCATCTATAACGCTTGCTCACGCTTCCCTTGAAACCCGTTACCACCATGAGAGGTATAATGGAAACACGATATTGGTCATGGAAATATATGCCACTATAATCTAAAGCACCCATGCACGAAATGGATCACTTATGCACCAGGCCCAAGTAGGCCTCAAGCAAGAGTTCCGTGGACATTAACAAAGCAAAAGTCAGGTTGCTGATCCTGCAGAATGAGCCTGGTGGAGCAACCAGCCAAGGTCGCAATGTTGCAAACCCACATCCAAGAACAAATCATCAAAGGCACGATGTTGCAACCTCGCACTCCGCGTACCAACGTTAAAATCATATCTACAAATTAAACCAGACACACAGTGGAAAAACCATATTAATTGTGCAGAATTCTGCCTCAAACACGGTCCCGCCTCACGTGACCAAGCTGAACCTGACGAGATGCCAAAACCCAGGAGAGAAAGGGCGTCTGGGTCCCTCACTACGAGACACAGGCCGGGACACTTGAAAGGCTCAATGGACACCTGCTACAGTGGGAACGGTCAGCTCCCACCTAGGAATAAATCCTCACATTGTCTGCATGTACCCATATTGAAACATTGTTGCAAACACAGGTACACCGAGAGCTGGGAACAACGGTGGTCCCAGGCTGGGGAGCTCACGGATGCACCAATCAGAACATGGGGCTCTTATCTCAGACGTCAGTAACATTAGCCAATCCTCAGGGGTCTTCATGTAACAATTCTTATGTATCTAATTGAAGGGACAACCCAGATATACCACCTGACTACACCTTGACCACTAATATCATTCTCTATATGTGTACTATACTAACCCTACCACTCGAGCAACCAATTAAGAGTGGCGATAGGTTTTTTGTTAACTTTCTGAAGTGACGCAAGTAGCGCGTCATAATGTAGTAAAAAGGGCCTGCGAGCCCCACGATTGTGTGTGTGTCAGGACGAACGCGTACGCTCCTTGACCCATCCCTGCCGTTTTGCATAAATAAACAGCAGAGTCGCCTTGCTCCTTGTGTGCGTCTCATACTCTATCTCACACCTGGGATATACGGGAGGTGTTGGGGCCTCCCTGCCCGGAGGTCTGCGGACGGCCCGGCCGACCCCGGCAGAATTTCCCCCCCGACACCCGCATGCTTGCTGCCATGGAGGACCATACCAGGGCTTTGCGTGGGCTGCATCCCATAGCACCACCACCTCCTGATGCAGCAGCAGAGGGTGATGAGAGCGACAGCAGCACTCCTTCCACACTAGCGTAGCCGTGCAGACCATGAGCCCATGGAGGTATTTTTTTTTTGCAACATCCACGCAGGTGGCTGCTGGTGTGCACCCTGTCCTCGAACCTCCTGGGTGGCCTCCCCCTCTTCCCCCTGGCCCCCACATGGCCATTTTTGATTTCTTTTCCTTTTTTTTACATTGTGTTGCCTTGTGTGGCTCCCGTGGGAATCCACTGTGTATTCCAGCTGGGCACATGCAGGCTTGTCCTGTGTTTGTGTTATATACTTGGGTTCCTGACACACACACCCCTCCTGCTTCCGTTCCCATGGGCTTGCAAAGGGTGTGACCAAGTGACAGTGACTTACACAGTGACATTGGGCTCCCATGAGCTGTGTGGGCAGTCTGTAGTCAAAACTGTGTGTACATCCCTAGTGGGGATTGTTGTTGTATTGAACACTGCATGGTGTATTGATATGTGCTTGTGCATCCATGTCTTCCTCCTTATTCACAGGTACCTTCTTCATGTCTTCACAAGGCCGTCTCCTTTGCGGACGCAGTTCATGTTGTATGCAGTACACTGACACATTTGCCTGACGTCAACACTCTGCAGTTGGAAGGGGTGGTTGTGCTGGCTTATTCAGGTTGTAAAACTTGCACTACTCTGATTATGTACTGTCATATTTTGGCAATGTTTCATCCTGTGTTGCTGTATTGTGTTGCTGGTAATTATTTGGTCATGTGTGATGTTTGTTGATTACTGGGAGCATATTGTCTGTGGCCTGTTTTCATTTGGGACAGTGCTCTTTGTGACACTTGTGTCATGTGTTGTGCATTCCTTTGTTTGCTTTCACATTGCATGACATGCCATGGTGTGTTGGGTAGCGCAGATGGGGAGGAGTTGGGTGACATGGCGCTGTTTTCATGTTGTATTTTGTAAGGGGGTAATCATTCATGCAGCATAAATGTGTGTCTTTTTGTGACACAGGATTGGTTGTCTTTCGGTAGGTAGGGATGCACACAATGTAACACTTCCAGGTGACTAATTGTTAGGCAGAAACCTGTGCAGTTCCCTCTGGGACCACTGCAAAAAGTTTAAGTCTACAGGAGTTGGCAGTAAACCCAATTGGTAGCAGTCTGTACCAAACAGATTTACCTGGTAGATGTGGCTGAGCAGTCAGACTTCTCTCAAGACGAGTTAGGCAGTATTTAGAGTATACAAAATAGGGCAATTTACACAGTAGAACAAGCAGACACGGATCAGAGCTTGGGTGTAAAGATATATAATTATTTATTCAAAAACACATCTATGAAAACACACTGGCACTACTACGGTAAACAACTTCAATCACAATTACTATAAGTATAGATCAATCCCCTGACAATAGTTTGACAAGTCTAGGTTCAAAGGCACCACTTATTTGCAGACAGAGGTGAATGCTTTAACCCAGATGGCACTCGAATATTCGTTAGAAGGGGAGAGAAAAAGGCAGGGTATGAAACCAACTCGGTACCACCACTTTTACGAAGCAAATGCAAGGCAAGCAAAGCAGGGTCTACTGTAGATCACAAAGTTCAGAGGCCAGGCCCACTCGGAGAGAGGCAAGGCTGTATGTCCCAAAAGTATCACAGTGGAAATGCACTTCAAGTCTTTGTAGCAAAATGTCACAGAAAGGTTGGACCAGTTTTAGAACAAAAAGTTAAGAAGGTCTGGAGGCGACCCAGTGGAAAGGTAAGGATTTAAGACACCTCACGCTAACCGGCACAAGGGAAGCCAGGCGGACACAGTACCTTGCAAGTGAAGAGACAGCTTCGGCGGGGGCAGTTGCTCCTGGTGGTGGATGCAAGTCGGGGCTTTGCCAGAAGATGAGAGGATCTCGTCGTCGAGGAAAAGTTGAAGATCGTTGCACCACCAGGGAACAGACCCGCCGCGGAGTGCTCCGTCACAAGGCACCACCTTTTGGTCGCGGTACAGTGGTTAGCGGCTATCCGGTTGCCGGGATGCTCAGCATGGGCAAGTCGACCACTACGTCCTGGAAGCGAAGAACAAGCAAGGGACTGGTTGTTCCCACCAGTCAGGGGAAGAAGACTCTCCAGCAGGGATATCTCCTGTGTCGTCCGGAAGTGGTGAGTCGGTTCAGCAGGGCTCCACCGGAGGTGTCGTCGTTGCAGGTCGGCTCAGCTTTACCCTCGTCGGATTCTTTAGGTCCTGTGGCGACTTCTAAAGTTCCAGTCCCAAAAGCCCTGCTTTTATGCAGAAAACCCCCATTCACTCAGCCTAGCTGTCACTCAAACATGCTAAGTGGTGAGCGGGGCGGCTCACCACTTGGGCCAATCACACAAGAGTGCGACCTGAGTTGGCAAGGCAACTCAGCCCAGGGTGCCTACACCCCCTCCCGCACTCCCTGTGGTACCCAGACAGAGTGGCACCACTTTTGGTGGCTTCTGTGTAGAAGCCCGCCAAAAAGTGGAACAAAGGGCTCAACCTTTGGTTTGGAGTTACCGAAGCGAACACATACGCCATTTTAAAAGCCGAGTTCTGGCAGAAAATACCAACCGGTGGATTTATTTAAGACAAATAAACCGGCGGTATGTTAGAGACTAAGGGGAAAAAGTATTAGCCTCGAACAATGGGAAGAATCCCATAAGAATATATTCGCGGTCGAATATAAAAAGTAGTATCCACTGCCACCTTCCAAAACTTGACGAGGGGGGACGGGACAGTGCCCCCTCGAACAACAGACCCAGGGGTAATCGAATTACCCCTACCAGTACGCCCACAATAGGATGGTTTGTACTAGTTCTGTTAGTACATTTAGGTCTAGTAAAGCCAATGGTGACTTTACATGCCCTGGGAGACAGTAGTCAGTCCCAGGGTATGGATTCTATGGTGGGGGTCACCTAGCACACCCCAGTATTACGGCACGGAGGGTGCTGTGTAACACAGATAGCCAAACACATGAGACCCTATGGAGTAAAAGACCCCATAGCCCATAGAACACATTAACATTCAAAGAAATACCACAAATCATGTCCAAGAGCGGGAGGAAAAGAGTCTCACTCTTGGCAGGATGAAAAAAACAAACTCCAGAAATCCAGCAAAGCTGCTGGGGGACTCACTAGGTTAGGAAATTCAGCCTAAACAGAGAATTCTCCCTAACACTTGCCCCCCCCAGACTAAGGGACAGGAGGATTTAATCCACTCCTGGATGAATCTCATACCTCTAGTCGATGACATACATCCTAGAGAGACCATCAGCATTTTGGTGGTGGCACCCTGACCTGTGCTCAATGGTGAAATCAAACCCTTGCAGGCAGATTGACCATCTCAGTAGTTTTGGGTTTTCCCCTTTCATTTGCATTAACCATCTCAAGGGTTGGTGGTCAGTCTGAATGACAAAAGTAGAACCATACAAGCATGGCCTAAACTTCTTCAGAGCCCAAACGATAGCAAAGCACTCTCTTTCGATTGTTGCCCACCTTGTTTCAGGATCCTTCAGCTTGCGGCTGAAGAAGCAAACAGGTTGCTTCCTACCTTTCCCATCCAGTTGACTGAGTACGGCACCTATTCCTACATTTGAAGCATCTGTCTGCACAATGAAAGTTTGGTGGTAATCAGGAGCTCTGAGTACTGGGGCTTGGTAAAGACGCTTTTTCAGGTTTTCAAAGGCCTGATTGCACTCTTCGTTCCATCTAACCTTCTTAGGGAATTTTGGAGAGGAGATGACATTCAGAGGAGAAGCTATGGTCCCATAGTTCCTAATGAAATTCCTGTAATACCCGGTGAGACCTAAGAAGGCTCTCACCTGGGTCTGAGTAGTAGGTGTTGTCCAATTTTGCACAGCTTCAATCTTACTGAGCAAAGGCCTTATTTCTCCACCTCCTACCTCATGTCCAAGATAGACTACCTTACTCTGTCCAATTTGGCATTTACTCGCCTTTATTGTCAGATCGGCTCGTCCAAGAGCCTGCAAAACATCTCTTAGGTGGTCCACATGTTCTTCCCAGGAATTGCTGAACACTGCTATGTCATCCAAGTATGCCATGCAGAAGTCCTCCATCCCATTCAGAAACTGGTTTACCATCAGTTGAAATGTAGCAGGTGCATTTTTCAATCCAAAAGGCATTACCTTAAACTGGTATAAGCCAGCTGGGGTAGAAAATGCAGTTTTCTCCTTCGCATGGTCTGTCAGGGCTATTTGCCAATAGCCTGACGTCAAGTCAAATGTGCTGAGGAACTTGGCTGAACCAAGTCTATCCACCAACTCATCTGTTCTTGGCAAAGGGTGGGCATCAGTCTTGGTGACTGCATTAAGAGCTATATAGTCCACACAGAATCTAAGTTCTTTAGATCCTGCCTTTGGTACTAACACAACTGGGTTAGACCATGGACTAGTAGAGGGCTCTATTACCCCGAGATCAAGCATCTTGCTTACCTCACCTTTGATATGGGTTCTTACATTTTCTGACATCCTGTATCCTCTGCTTTTGACTGGCAGACAGTCACCAGTGAGTATGTCAGGCTGGCCCCAAGGGGTCAAGCCTGGTGAAAGTGAGAAAAGAGAGGCAAACTGATTCAACATAGATTTGCATTCTTCTTGTTGCTCAGGTGTCAGATTTGAAGAGAAATTTACTCCTTCAATCTTTTCGTCCAAAGGTAAGCCTCTGAGGAGATCCGGAAGAGCTTTACTCTCTTCTTCTTCCTCTGATGATGCTAGAAGCAACGCTCCTACATCAGGTCTTGAGACATACGCTTTGAGTCGGTTGGTGTGGAAGACTGTTGGAGCCTCCTTGGGATTGCCGAAGTCCACCAGATAGTTGACCTCTCCGAGTTTACCCACAACTCTGAAGGGTCCCATCGATTTGTTTTGCAAGGCCCTCTGCCTTGTTGGGATCATAACGAGAACTAGCTGGTCTTGAGTGAACTCAACCATGTTAGCCTTTTGATCATGCCAGTGCTTAACCAATGCTTGTCCAGCTTTCAAGTTATCACTTGCTTCTGCCATCATGTGTGACATTCTCCTCCGGAGACCTATCACGTAGTCAGTCACTCTGACTGGCTTGGGGGAAGGAGCACTCTCCAACCCCTCCTGAATCAGGGCCAATGGACCTCTGACGGGATGACCACAGAGCAGCTCAAAGGGAGAATAACCTACTCCCTCCTGAGGGACTTCTCTTTAAGCAAATAGAAGGCATGGCTGTAGAAGATCCCACTTTCGTTTAAGGGGGTCCTCTAAAGCACCTATCATGCTCTTCATGGTTCGGTTGAACCTTTCTACCAACCTATTGGTTTGTGGGTGGTAAGCTGTTGAGAACTTGTACGTAACTCCACAGGTGTCAGGACTGGAGCAGGTGTGGGGGGAAATGCACTCATGGTGTGCTCTAAGGGTGGAAAAGGAGCCAGAAAGCATCCCACCAGGTTTTCCAGGTGTGTTCTCCACCCCTTCTGTAGGACCGTTGCCCAGGGATGGAGAACAGCCCGGAAACTACACTTCCCAGCAGGCCGTCCTTAAACTGGGCCTGCGCGAGGGAAGATCGCCACGCCCCCGGCGGCGCCCGCACGAATGCGCATGCGCGAGCCGCGCCCGAGTGACGCCGCTCGCAATACTGACCAGCGATCTGGAAGGACGTGTTCTGAAGAGCTCCGGAGGCAAGCTCATGTGGGGCGTTTCCACCCAACGCCTGCAAGACCCGAGGCCCCGCGTACAAACTAAGATAAGTGTATTACTTACCTAGCGCTGACAGCCTGTAGCATTCGAGGGGCCACGTAACAGGAGCGGTTCCTACTCCGGCCAGCCCACGCTTAGCTGGAAGCGGGAACGCACCTGGAGGGGACGCTAGATGTCATAACATCATTAACCCTGCATGTGACTTGAACTAACAAAGGCCGCTTATGTTTAGACTATAGTCGCGTGGATCCGGAGCTGCTGTTCCGCCGCGCGGATAACTTCTAGCCCAGCACTCAGTCGCACACACATTCCGCACCCGTATTGACTCGATTCTTGCTTATTGCAGAGACAGGAGAAACTGGTGAAGATCGTGGCCAACCAACACGAAAAGGGCCAGAAAAAAGCCACAGGATTCTGGCAAAACGAAGCTAAGTGCTTTTCCTGGTTATTTCTGGTGGAATCGCAATTGTAGCTGCATGAAGTTAATGCAGTGTTAATCCTCGCATTAAGTAATGTGGGGGAGATAAGTCATGCATGAGTTAATGTATGATTTCCTGCAAGGCACATACTTGTGATCTGTATTTTCAGTGAAGTCTGAGAATGTCCTGGTGAACGCTTCAGCACAAAAGCCCCGGGTGATAAAAGACACACACAGTAGAAGAGTGAGTGGAGGGTGCAAGTGTGAAAGGGCGGAGTATTCTTGAAACTGGAGCCGAGGAGCATGTGACCCTGCTATCCCCTCTTCCCATCCACAACCTCTACCTATCCCTTTTACCGGTGTTCCTAACTTCCCGTACCTATCCATCCAACGGACCCTAACCCTCTTTCCCCGAAGGGTCAAGGTGGCCTGTGCTGTCAATTCCCAGGTGCTAAGACCTAACGGGGAGGGAGGTGTTCTTGCTGCGTTTGTGCTGCCTCTGCGCCAAGAAGAAGCAAGCTCTGACAGAATTGAGAGCCCAAGTATTGGTCTGGTGCCCAGGCAGCACAACCATGGCAGATGTGGTAACCCTACTCCAAGAGCTAAAGGCAGAAATGGTGGCAACCAGGCAGGATTATCAGACCTTGGTAGGGCAGGTGCATACGTTGACTGTGCAAAATTAGGCCCAGGCCACTCCCTTACCCAGAGCACCCCCGCCAGTCCCAGTCCAGGTACAGGTAGCTACTGAACCATCCTTACCCCTAGCAGCCCCGGAGCGATATCATGGAGATCCACAAAACTTTAATCAGTTCATCATGCAATGTCAACTGCATTTTCTGACTAAGCCTGCTGTGTTCCGGACCGCCCAGGCCCGTACTGCGTTTGTAATTTCCTACCTCACCGGGGATGCCGCATCATGGGCTACACCGTTAGTCCACAAGGATGATGCCTTGCTCTACAGTTGGAACACATTCCTTGAGGAGTTTGGCAAGATATTCAACCGTAGGGCTGCGTCCTTGCTGAAGGATAGGGAACTGCTAACCCTGAAACAGGGAAATAAAGACTTGGTCACTTACGTTACCGCATTTAATCGGCTGGCTATGGAAACCGATTGGCCACAGGAGAAGAGGATGGCCCTGTTCTATCAGGGGCTCAGGGAGGAGCTCAAAGATTTGGTAGCTCAAGTGGACCCCCAACCTGGGGATTGCTCAACCATGATAGATCTCGTTCTTAGGCTAGACCAAAGGCAGAGTGAATGGAGACAGGATCGGCGTCGCTGGGAGAACAAACCAGTAGTGAGGTTGGATCAGCAGAAAACCACCAGGGTATTAGAGAAGGGGGCCGACAAACCCATGCAAATAGGTTCCGTACGGGGGCCGTTATCCAAGGAAGAGAAGGAGAAGAGGAGAAAAGACAAACTATGTCTTTATTGCGTTAATGCAGGACACTTAGTACGGGAATGTCCCAACAAACCACCAAATGGAGGGATGTCGGGAAACGCGATAGCTCGCCCGTGAGGGTGGCAGGAGTGAGCGAAGCTAAAAACACCCCATATATGTTGGCAAATGTACACACGAATCTTTAGTAGGCAGTTTAAAATGGCAAGGAAAACGTGTTCCAGTAACATTGATGGTGGATTCTGGAGCCACAGGAAACTTTGTAGATGTCAAAATGGCTAGGAAATTGGGTCTTCCGGTAACCATGAAGACAGTATCTGAAGAGGTGAAATCTGTAGACGGTTCGCCCTTGATTTCCGGACCCATCACGCAGCAGACAGAACCTTTGCTTTTGGAGGTTAATACCACACATCAGGAGGTCCTCAGTTTCGATGTTATTGCAGCTCCACAGTTTGGCTTCATTTTAGGGCTCACCTGGTTGCGGCTTCACAACCCAACCATCGATTGGAGTACCGGGACAGTCCATTTAGATTCTAGACGTTGCCAAGCACACTGCCTAAAGACCCCGCCTAAACCCCTGGCACATTACGTGGGGAGTAGTGCAATCGCAGACTTGCCAACCGAGTACAAAGAGTACAGGGATGTTTTTAGCAAGGTAACAGCCAAAACCCTGCCCCCACACCGGCCTTTTGACTGCCGGATTGACTTAGAAGCAGGTGTGGTGCTACCCTGTAGTCATATATACGCTCTCAACGAAGCCGAAAACAGGTATTTGAAGGACTACATAGAATCCAATCTGGCAAATGGTTTCATTAGACACTCTATGTCCCCTGTTCCTTCTCCCCTATTCTTCGTTCCAAAAAAGACCAGAGACTTAAGAACTTGTATAGACTATAGGGCCATCAATAAGATAACTATTAAAAATCGTTACCCCTTACCCTTGATACCGGTGCTGTTGGACCAGGTACGTGGATCCACCGTGTATACTAAGCTAGATCTCAGGGGGGCCTATCATCTCGTAAGAGTACACCAAGGGGACGAATGGAAAACGGCCTTTCGGACCAAGTTCGGCCTCTACGAGTATCAGGTCATGCCGTTCGGACTGTGCAATGCCCCGGCAGCATTCCAACATTTCCTTGATGAAGTGTTACGTGGGTATTTGGATGTATTCGCAATAGTTTATATCGATGACATCTTGATATACTCCCAGAACCTAGAAGAACATCGAAAACATGTCAGAGCGGTACTGCAAAGGCTACGCGAACCTCATTTGTATGCTAAACTCGAGAAATGTGCATTCCATCAGACCACAGTTGAGTTCCTTGGATTTGTTCTGTCACCACAAGGGGTCACCATGGACAAGAAGAAGGTGCAGACCATCATGGACTGGCCATCCCCAAAATCGGTCAAGGACATCCAATGCGTTCTTGGCTTTGCCAACTTCTACCGTCGCTTCATAGATGGCTTCGCAAAGAAAGTGCAACCCATTACCTGGCTTCTACGAAAAGGAGTGTCGTTTTTGTGGGATGAAAACGCCGAAGCAGGCTTTGAGGCTCTAAAGAGAGCGTTCGTCACCGCCCCAGTATTACAGCACCCAGATCCAGCTAAACCATATATCATCAAAACCGATGCTTCCAGTTATGCAGTTGGGGCGATTCTTTCTCAAAGGGACGCAAAAGGACAATTGCATCCAGTCGCTTACTACTCCCGAATGCTTTTACCAGCGGAGCAAAATTACGCAATAGCCGACAAAGAGTTGTTAGCGATTAAGACAGCATTTGATGAGTGGCGCCACTACCTTCTGGGGGCCCAGCCCACGGTGGCCATTTACCATCGTAATTTACAGTTTTTAAAATCGGCAAAGGCCCTCAGTCCCAGGCAATTAAGATTGGCAATGCAGTTTTCAGAATACGATTTTGTGGTGACCTATCGTCCGGGAGCAGAAAATCGGAAGGCAGATATACTCTCACGGTACCCAGAACCAAGTCTTGACTCATTGGAATCAAGAAAAGAGGAACCCAGGCCTATGGTGGACCCAGACCGCTTCATAGGGAGCGTAACAGTAGATACCATGTTTGACAACATTAGGACAGCAATGTCAGCTCAGGAATTGCCTCAATGGGCGATGCAAGGCAAGGATCAGACCATAAAGGATGCATTACCATTTTATAAAACAGCGTTATTTTTACCCACCACGCCGCTTCGTCAACAAGCAATTCAATGGTGTTACGATTCCCCGTTTGTAGGCCACCCTGGAAACGCAAAAACCATCGAACTGGTAAAACGTCACTTCTGGTTGCCAACCTTGTGCAACGACGTTCGGAAGTATGTAACAGAATGTGAAGTGTGCATGAGAAACAAAGCCGACCATCAAAAACCAGCTGGACACTTACAACCTTTACCTACACGGCCTACCCCATGGCACACCGTGTCAATGGATTTAATAGTGGAGCTACCCCAGAGCCAAGGATTTACAGCAATATTTGTTGTAGTAGATTATTTTACCAAAATGGTGCATTTCATACCCTGCAAAGGAACCCCATCAGCCAGTACTCTAGCAAACTTATTTGCACAACATGTAATCCGTCTACATGGATTACCTTATAACATCATCTCTGATCGGGGACCACAGTTCACGTCTAGATTCTGGCAGGCATTCTGCAAGTCAGTGGGGATTGACATACGCTTATCCACTAGTTATCATCCTGAGACCGACGGTCAAACGGAGAGGCTGAATCAGACTCTGGAGCAATACCTCAGATGCCTCACCCAGGGAAAAGAAGAGGACTGGGCAGATGTCGTTTGGCTTGCAGAACTCGCTTACAATAATGCAATACATTCCTCTACTAAGACAACACCCTTTTATAGCCTGTATGGCTATCATCCCCGTTTTCAACCAGTACCTCAAGACAAAATACCTGAAGTACCAGCAGCAGTAGAAAAGCGAAAAAGACTAGAAGACATCTGGCAATCTGTTCAACACAATCTGATTGCGGCCAAGCAGGCTTACAAGCATCATGCTGACAAGAAAAGACAAACTGGTCCCCCGTATCAAGTCGGGGATAAGGTTTGGCTGTCTATGCGGCATCTTCATCTGCAAGGGTCACGCAAGTTCATCCCTCGTTTCATATGGCCATTCCCAGTAGAAACTCTAATAGGCCCAGTTGCAGTAAAATTGACTCTGCCCCCGCACATGAAGATACACCCTGTGTTCCATGTTGCCTTGGTGAAACCAGCCCCTGCCTTGATAAGAACCAAACAACCTCCACCCCTTCTAGTAGGGGGTCATCCCGAATTTGAAGTCAAAACTATTCTAGACTCTAGTATCAGACGCAAGAAATTATGTTATTTGGTGAACTGGGTAGGGTATGGCCCCGAGGAAAGGTCCTGGGAACCCGCAGAGAACATCCATGCTCCTCGACTCCTCCGCCAGTTTCATCTGAAATATCCCCTTAAACCAGGGCCTGCAGGAGGGAGGGGGAGTACTGTCAGGACTGGAGCAGGTGTGGGGGTAAATGCACTCATGGTGTGCTCTAAGGGTGGAAAAGGAGCCAGAAAGCATCCCACCAGGTTTTCCAGGCGTGTTCTCCACCCCTTCTGTAGGACCGTGGCCCAGGGATAGAGAACAGCCCGGAAACTACACTTCCCAGCAGGCCGTCCTTCAACTGGGCCTGCGCGAGGGAAGATCGCCATGCCCCCGGCCGCGCCCGCACGAATGCGCATGCGCGAGCCGCGCCTGAGTGACGCCGCTCGCAATACTGACCAGCGATCTGGAAGGACGTGTTCTGAAGAGCTCCGGAGGCAAGCTCATGCGGGGCGTTTCCACCCAACGCCTGCAAGACCCCAGGCCCCGCGTACAAACTAAGATAAGTGTACTACTTACCTAGCGCTGACAGCCTGTAGCATTCGAGGGGCCACGTAACAGGAGCGGTTCCTACTCCGGCCAGCCGCGCTTAGCTGGAAGCGGGAACGCACCTGGAGGGGACGCTAGATGTCATAACATCATTAACCCTGCATGTGACTTGAACTAACAAAGGCCGCTTATGTTTAGACTATAGTCGCATGGATCCGGAGCTGCTGTTCCGCCGCGCGGATAACTTCTAGCCCAGAACTCAGTCGCACACACATTCCGCACCCGTATTGACTCGATTCTTGCTTATTGCAGAGACAGGAGAAACTGGTAAAGATCGTGGCCAACCAACACGAAAAGGGCCAGAAAAAAGCCACAGGATTCTGGCAAAACGAAGCTAAGTGCTTTTCCTGGTTATTTCTGGGGGAATCGCAATTGTAGCTGCATGAAGTTAATGCAGTGTTAAATCCTCGCATGAAGTAATGTGGGGGAGATAAGTCGTGCATGAGTTAATGTATGATTTCCTGCAAGGCACATACTTGTGATCTGTATTTTCAGTGAAGTCTGAGAATGTCCTGGTGAGGGCTCCAGCACAAAAGCCCCGGGTGATAAAAGACACACACAGTAGAAGAGTGAGTGGAGAGTGCAAGTGTGAAAGGGCGGAGTATACTTGAAACTGGAGCTGAGGAGCATGTGACCCTGCTATCCCCTCTTCCTATCCACAACCTCTACCTATCCCTTTTACCAGTGTTCCTAACTTCCCGTACATATCCATCCAACGGACCCTAACCCTCTTTCCCCGAAGGGTCAAGGTGGCCTGTGCTGTCAATTCCCAGGTGCTAAGACCTAACAGGGAGGGAGGTGTTCTTGCTGCGTTTGTGCTGCCTCTGCGCCAAGAAGAAGCAAGCTCTGACAACAGGTTTTCCACATGGCTTTCATGTAGTGGGACATAAAGTTTGACCCCCTGTCAGAGATTACTTCCTTAGGAAACCCGACCCTGGTAAAAATACCAAGGAGGGCCTTAGCCACAGCCGGAGCTGTAACAGTCCTCATAGGAATGGCCTCAGGATACCTAGTAGCATGGTCTACTACAACAAGTATAAACCTGTTGCATGAGGAGGTTGGAGGATCAAGGGGACCAACAATGTCAATCCCTACTCTCTCAAATGGGACTCCCACAACTGGGAGAGGCAATAAAGGTGCCACATTCTTGGTGCCAACCTTACCAGAGGTCTGGCAGGTGTGGCAGCTCCTGCAGTGTTTTTCTACTTCGGCCCCCATCTTTGGCCAATAAATGTAGAGAGAGAGCCTTTCCTTAGTCTTCTTGAAACTCAAGTGACCAGCCAAAGTAATCTCATGGGCTAACTGCAAGAACTGCTGTCTGTTCTCTTGGGGTACTACAGGTCGTTTGTAGTCTCCAGGTGCAGACTCGGTCGGTTCACTGTAGAAGAGGCCATCTTCCCAGTGCAATCTGTATTCCCCAGGCTCTTGTCCTTCAGCCTGAGCTTCGGCCTGGTGGCGAAGACCTTCCAGAGTTGGACATTCCCTCTGTCCCTTACTGAAGTCCGCCCTGTTGGGTCCACCTTCTGCCAGTAACGACTGCAGCTCAGGATCGTCAACAGGATCCAGATCTCCAATGAGTTCCTGGCATTCCATCAGCTCTTCTTCAGAGTCTAATTCTACCACACAGGGTTGTACCACCATCTCAGCCTCAGCTGGAGGGGAAGTTATGGGTGTAACTGTGGACAACCGAGGGGAAGTCCTTGTTGGCTGCACTGAAGTGCTGGCTGCTGGTTTCGGTATAGAAGTTTTAGTTTTCCCTTTCGCTTCTGATTTCTTTGAGACAGCAGCTGACAAATCCAGTGGAGCCGGAGTGATATCCTTCTTCATCATCTCCTCGGGAGTACCTCTCATGGTTCTCTCCCTTGCAGGTCTGGTTAGCTCCTGTAACCGTTTACTAGGAGGTCTGGGGGTATGAGACACAACTCCAAGAGTTTTTAAATCGTTACCCAACAGAACGCGTCCTGGTACCTCACTTTGTATGCTGACAGGTATCTTCACAGTCATGTCATTACACTGGATGAGAACTGGTAATTGAGGAAGCATCTGCACAGGCCCTCCAGCTAATTTGGTGAGGCATTTGGGTGCCTTAGCAACATCCTCAGCCTGAAAAAAAGATGTATCCACCACAGTTATGCTGGCCCCAGTGTCCCTAATGGCAGGAGTCTCCTGACCATTCACCTGGACACTGTCCTTATAATACGCTTTAGTATTATCTGGGATCGAATTATAGACATCTAAATTCTGTTGTTCCCACAAACCCAGAGACACTAAAGAAACACTGGCTGAGACTCCAATGGGTTCATCAGCCAGCAGTAGAAAGTTTCCACTTGCCATTTGGACTTCCTCCTCTGGAGCGAAGGCTAAGGGGACAAGCTGGACCCCTGAAGGTTTACCCTTGCATCTGGGATCTCCTTTCATATGGTCAGTAGAGCCACAAACAAAGCATTTACTGAATGCTTTCTGGAATTGTGGCTTGTTCTGGCCTCCCTCTGGTTTGGCACCAGAAGGTACGCTATTCTGCTGTGGTTTTCCTTGTGGCTTACCCTTATGGTTTTGTTTGGGGCCCTCTTTGGAATTTGAGTTATTAGAATTCTCGTTTGAGTCTTTTTTAGGCTGTTTTCCCTCATCCTTTTTCTGAGTTGCCCCAGAATCCTTATGAGTAGCCCTGTTGGCAACCCACAAGTCAGCAGCCTTAGCTAGCTTCCTGGAATCCAATTCCTTTGAATCAGCCAAGTGCTGTCTGAGCTCAGGAGAACAGGCATCATAAATTGACTCCAACATAAAAAGATTCTTCATACCCTCATAAGGGTTCACCTTGTAATCCTTAATCCATCCCTCTAAGTTTTTCAACCCTTCACTCACTCAGGTAGCCCAAGGGGTACCATCATGCTTTTTGAGGGATCTAAACCTCTTAAGATACTGGGAAGGGGTATTCCCAGATCCAGCTATCAGAGCTAGTTTCACACTTTCATACTCTCTCCTATCCTCCTCCCCCAACTCCATTACCGCATCAGTTGCAACAGGGGGGAGCCTAGAGAACAACCAGGTAAGTAACTCATTACCTGTGATGTTCTGGAGCCCATGGTTATACTCAAACAAACTCAGCCAATCCAACACATCCAACTTTGGTTCATACATACCAATTAATTCCTTAGGCATCCGGGGTCTTCTGGGACTGGAACTTCTAGAGGAGCCAGAGACAGAAGCAGTTTCAACAGACAACTTTTTCATTTCTAACTCATGCTTGAGCTCCATTTCTGAGCCTAAGCATTTGTTGCATTTCTTGGTGTTTCTGTTTGGTTTGAGCAGTAATCCTTTTGAATTCCAAGTCTATTTTCATTTTTTCTAGTTCAAGGACTTGAGGACTTAGTGTGGGACCTGCTATAGGTCCAGTAGGTACAGCTGGTAAGGCAGACACAGGAGCAGGGGAGACAGTTTCATTAGCCTCTCCTTCCTCTTCAGCCTCTTCATCACTATCATATGAACTTTGATTTAGATCAACACCATTACTGTTATCTACATTTGCTGGAGAAGTTGGTTCCTCTGAACCAGTACCCAGACTTTGGTTTTCCAGCAATCTCGCTATTAGTTCTATTTTCTTGTCTCTTACAGAAAGATTCTCTTGTCTACAGAGAGCTCTCAAACTCTCAGTATTTTCACCTGACAAGGACTCTTGACTGTAAACTTCCTAGTAGACATGTTTTTAGAAAGTTGCTTTTTTAGTGCTAAGCTTCGTGGTTAGTTATCCTAAAGTGTTGAAAAGCACTCTAAACTGTATTCTCGATACAAATCCCACCGCTGTACACCAGTGTTAGGCAGAAACCTGTGCAGTTCCCTCTGGGACCACTGAAAAATGTTTAAGTCTACAGGAGTTGGCGGTAAACCCAATTGGTAGCAGTCTGTACGACCCAGATTTACCTGGTAGCTGTGGCTGAGCAGTCAGACTTCTCTCAAGACGAGTTAGGCAGTATTTAGAGTATACAAAATAGGGCAATTTACACAGTAGAACAAGCAGACACGGATCAGCGCTTGGGTGTAAAGATATATATTTATTTATTTAAAAAACACATCTATGAAAACACACTGGCACTACTACGGTAAACAACTTCAATCACAATTACTATAAGTATAGATCAATCCCCTGACAATAGTTCGACAAGTCTAGGTTCAAAGGCACCACTTATTTGCAGACAGAGGTGAATGCTTTAACCCAGATGGCACTCTAATATTCGTTAGAAGGGGAGAGAAAAAGGCAGGGTATGAAACGAACTCGGTACCAACACTTTTACGAAGCAAATGCAAGGCAAGCAAGACAGGGTCTACTGTAGATCACAAAGTTCAGAGGCCAGGCCCACTCTGAGAGAGGCAAGGCTGTATGTCCCAAAAGTATCACAGTGGTAAAGCACTTCAAGTCTTTGTAGCAAAATGTCACAGAAAGGTTGGACCAGTTTTAGAACAAAAAGTTAAGAAGGCCTGGAGGCGACCCAGTGGAAAGGTAAGGTTTTAAGACACCTCACGCTAACCGGCACAAGGGAAGCCAGGCGGACACAGTACCTTGCAAGTGAAGAGACAACTCCGGTGGGGGCAGTTGTTCCTGGTGGTGGATGCAAGTCAGGGCTTTGCCAGAAGATGAGAGGATCTCGTCGTCGAGGAGAAGTTGAAGATCGTTGCACCACCAGGGAAGAGACCCGCCGTGGAGTGCTCCATCACAAGGCACCACCTTTTGGTCGCGGTACAGTGGTTAGTGGCTATCCAGTTGCCGGTGTGCTCAGCACGGGCAATTCGACCACTACGTCCTGGAAGCAAAGGAAAAGCAAGGGACTGGTTGTTCCCACCAGTCAGGGGAAGAAGACTCTCCAGCAGGGAGATCTCCTCTGTCGTCGGGAAGTGGTGAGTCGGTTCAGCAGGGCTCCACCAGAGGTGTCGTTGTTGCAGGTCGGCTCAGCTTTACCCTCGTCAGATTCTTTAGGTCCTGTGGCGACTTCTAAAGTTCCAGTCCCAAAAGCCCTGCTTTTATGCAGAAAACCCCCATTCACTCAGCCTAGCTGTCACTCAAGCAGGCTAAGTGGTGAGCGGGGCGGCTCACCACTTGGGCCAATCACACAAGAGTGCGACCTGAGTTGGCAAGGCAACTCAGTCCAGGGTGCCTAAACCCCCTCCCACAACCCCTGTGGTACCCAGACAGAGTGGCACCACTTTTGGGGGCTTCTGTGTAGAAGCCCGCCAAAAAGTGGAACAAAGGGCTCGACCTTTGGTTTGGAGTTACTGAAGCGAACACATACGCCATTTAAAAAACCGAGTTCTGGCAGAAAATACCAACCGGTGGATTTATTTAAGACAAATAAACCGGCGGTATGTTAGAGACTAAGGGGAAAAAGTATTAGCCTAGAACAATGGGAAGAATCCCATAGGAATATATTTGCGGTCGAATATAAAAAGTAGTATCCACTGCCACCAGCCAAAACTCGACGAGGGGGGATGGGACAGTGCCCCCTCGAACAACAGACCCAGGGGTAATCGAATTACCCCTACCAGTACGTCCACAATAGGATGGTTTGTATTAGTTCTGTTAGTAAATTTAGGTCTAGTAAAGCCAATGGTGACTTTACATGCCCTGGGAGACAGTAGTCAGTCCCAGGGTATGGAGTCTATTGTGGGGGTCACCTAGGACACCCCAGTGTTACGGCACGGAGGGTGCTGTGTAACACACATAGCCAAACACATGAGACCCTATGGAGTAAAAGACCCCATAGCCCATAGAACACATTAACATTCAAAGAAATACCACAAATCATGTCCAAGAGTGGGAGGAAAAGAGTCTCACTCTTGGCAGGATGAAAAAACCAAACTCCAGAACTCCAGCAGAGCTGCTGGGGGACTCACTAGGTTAGGAAATTCAGCCTAAACAGAGAATTCTCCCTAACACCAATCTCAGGCTAGTATGGTTGTGACAGTTGACTGTCCCTTATGTCATCATCATTGATTGTCAGCTGGTATGTACCAGGGCTGTGTGCACTCCACAGGGGTGTGATTTTAGTTGAAGTAATTAGCCACCAGCTGCGTACGGGCTGCCTCACCACGTGCCTTTCCCCTCCCATGCGCAGTGGTCGTGCATGTGGTTGGGGATGTGGGGGCACCACCATGTCCACCAGCAGGCCCAGGCGGGTTGCAACGTTGTGCAGGACACATGCTGCCACTATGATCCTGCACACTACCGGGGGCGCGTATAGCAGCTGCCCAACAGAGCGGTCAAGGGAGCGAAAGCGTGACTTGAGCACTCCGAATGTGCGCTCCACTATGCCCCGGGTTGCAATATGGGATGTGTTGTATCTTACCTCGGGTGGTGTGGTGGGGTTCCGAATTGGCGTCATCAGGTGGGTGCTCAGAGGGTAGGCACTGTCCCCTGGGGAGGTGATGATGGGTATCATTAGTGGGGTTGTGACATTACTCAGTATCTGACATGCATGCATGTGCAGTGGTATTTATACTCACCAAGCAGCCATGTATCACCATGCCATCCAGCTTCTAGGTCCCGGTTTAGGGATGACATTCTGTAAATGAAACTGTCATGGGTGGACCCTGGATAGTTGGCATATACTGAGGTGTTGATTCCCTTGGCATCACATACTACCTGCACGTTGATGGAATGCCAGTGCTTGCGGTTTCTATAGATGTGCTCAGTTGCCCTGGGAGGACGTAGAGCCACATGGGTGCAATCAATGGCACCAAGCACTTTGGGGAAGTGTGCCACCCCGTAAAAATCCTGGACGGCAGCCAGCCTTTCTGCAGGTGTTCTCGGCAGGTATATGTGCCTGCGGACTGATGGACGTGCAATCATGATGGCCAACACCTGGCGTAGGCAGCGTGACTGTGTGGCCTGTGACACCCCCCCCCCCTTTGGCACTTGTCCGCTGAAATGAACCAGTGGCCAAGAAATGCAGTACATTGAGCACCTTTTCCAAGGGGCTCAGTGCTTGGGAGCACAGGGTGGGTGATGTGAGGTCATCCTGCCACTGACTCACCAGGTCGAGTAATATGTGAGGTGGAAACCTGTACCTCCCATACACCTGGTCATCAGGCATCCCAAAAAGTCTGGTCCTGGGTTTAAAAATTCTGGCCCTGACTATCCTCCTCCTCCTGCGGTGTCCCACGACCACTGCTGCGAGGAACGGTATATTCATTGTAGCGTCTGAGCTTGTTTGTTGTTTGCATGAACTTTTATGCTGCGCGGGTCCGCGTACGCCTGCTTCCTGCTGGCGTACGTGTTTCCGGATTAGCGCGTCTTTTTTGGCGCACGTGTATGCCCTGTTCGATTCCATGAATACATGTTGTAGGCGCTCGTGTGGGCGTTCCGCGCATTTGCCTCCTGTACTTCCCCCGTAACGCCCACATTTTCACGCGTTGTTCCCCATTCCACGTGTTACGCCCCGTGCTCCGCCTACTTTTGTTGGGTGCGCCGCGCTACGTGCGCTTTTGCTAGCGCACATCCCAGATTTTACACGCGCACGGACTTCCATGAATCGATGTGCGCGGATTTCGCACGCTTGCACTGCGATTTTCGGACTTGCGCTGCAATTCGCACGCTTTCGCACACTTGCGCGGACATTTTTGGCGCACATTTATTCCATGAATCGGTCTGTAAATGAGACCTGTGGAGTGTTGGTCCCATGGATACTTTACAGCTGTGCTTTTAAGGGTGTTTGCATTTTTATTATGTATGTAAGAATAATTGCAATGAGGTGTAGTACATGAGTAGGTGAATGAGTACACTTGAAATGAATGATAGGATGTGCAACGCTCTTTCAGCATGAAAAGGAGTTCACTTCAAGATCTTAATGTAAGATTAATAGAAATGTTATGCACAACACAAGCAGGTGAATGCATGCAGACTATAGTGTTTAAATATGGAAGTCATTTGATTTTATGTGAAAAGAAAGACAGGATTCACAATTTTCGTATGTGTACACATACATTTTTCTTGTCTGTCTTCTGACGAAACTATAACTCTGTCCCCGGGATGTGGAACAATCTCTGATACCCATTCTATGCGGTATTTAGCAAAATTATTATTTTTATTAGATTGCTGTACCAAACTGTGCAACATATAATCTATGATTTAGGATAATTGTGCCTGAATGATTTGGTATAAATGTTTTCACTGTAATATATGAATTTAAAGGTGATTTAATGTACCTGACGAGGACCTGTGTAAATTGAGGTCGAAACACGT
The DNA here is from genome assembly GCF_040938575.1 of Ambystoma mexicanum. Classification (NCBI taxonomy): domain Eukaryota; kingdom Metazoa; phylum Chordata; class Amphibia; order Caudata; family Ambystomatidae; genus Ambystoma; species Ambystoma mexicanum. The sequence continues at coordinate 162,807,305 of NC_090941.1, read as the reverse complement.
GTTGGATGTAGATAAATCACTGTCAGAGATTAAAAACTCTTGAAAAAAAGAACTAACTTGATAATATTTTTTGGACAATAACTAAGGAGGAAGTTTAATATTGATTATTGGACACATACGTTGAATTGACTGATTATGTGCAGTGGATTAAACCATCAAGCTCATCTTTTGAATAACTTTGTTGTAGACTATAGAGGGGACTCAGAGTCTGAGATGGTAGTCCTTGCAGCTAATATGTATTCCTAATTATGAAATGAATTTACTTTGGCAATAACAAACCCTGAGTGGTTTGCACAGCAGAGTTTATGTCCCCACCCCCAGTGGCACTGGACGTGTATTTATTTGATTACGGTATCCAGTTAAAATTTTGAATGAACAATTTCGAATGCATTTTTGTCGGGAAAAAAAATGTCGAAAAAAATGGGGATTTGGGGGGAGCCCTCCATTTAAAAAAAAATAAAAAGCAACATTTTTTTTCTCGACATTTTTCATTCGAGAAAAATGCATTCGAAATGGTGACATTCGAAAATTTCACTATAAACCTTTGATTACATTGAATGTAGGTCAGTCTGTCTTATCGTGTTTACTTTACCCTTGATGCTAAATAAAAAATGCCATGCTATATGAAGACAGTGAGCCTCATTATAACCTTGGCGGAATGGGTTAACGAGTGCCGCAAATGGATGCAGACCCGTTAAACCCAATCTGCCTGATTACGAGGTCCCCTCGCGGGACCCGGTAAGGACGCCTGGTAAAACCAGGCATCGTTACCGGGTCCCGTGAGGGGACCAGGGAGCTAACAACGGGCCGGTCGTAATCGGCCCGTTGTTAGCTCCCTGCACCCATTACCATTGAGCCCTATGGGGGCTCGAATGGGAATGGGGAAGGTCCGGGTCCGGGTTCCCTGAGGGAGGAATTACCGGGCCCTCCAAACTTGGAATGGCCTTGTAATTCCCCATTCAGGGAACCCGGACCCGGACCTGGTTTTGGAGGCAGCCATGCCGCCAATAGCGGCATGGCTACCGCCAAAGCCGTAATGAGGCCCAGTATGTGCGACTGGCACTACTAATAGTGGCAGATTGCATATACTTTATGTGAAATTGAATGTTTTACTTTGAATGAAGAGCAAAGCAATTTCATTCCTTCCCCACTGCACTGTCCTTCCTTCCCCCATGCACTGTCCTTCCTCCCCCCATGCACTGTCATTCCCCCCTTGCTCTGTCATTTTTCCACTTGCACTGTCATTCTCAGCCCCTTGTGCTGTCATTCCTCATTCCTTCCCCTGCTAAATATATACATTGATAAACAACTACAAATGACAGAACTACTGGTATAGCCGTTGCTTGGTTTCCATTGCAGTTGATTAGCTGTTGCAAGGGGATCGTAGGCAAGTGACCTTTGCCACATATGCCTGCTAATCACGTCTAATAATTTCAGGCACCTTTTATCTGCCCCGCCTCTTTGCTTCCCTTCATAATGTAGATCTCAGTGTGTCTCTCATACCAGTGACTTATACAAAATTATTAGGCCAATTCCTATTCGGTCCTGTTAAGACAAGGACAAGCATGGATCCACTACCCATGCATCCAGGTAAACAAGGCTCATGTGCATCAGACGGCAACCACCCTTGTCGTAATCACACATGCCAGTACCCAGATAGCCCACAACTCCCATTCAACTCCAACCCACAGAAGCCCATCCTCATTGTACTCCCCAACAACCACACTGCCCTCCACAACACACAAGAAACCTCATGCTCATCAATGTTTGCTCTGTAGAACTAAATGCAGCAGATATTGCTGACCTCATCACAATTCACAACGCAGGTACAGCCTTTTTTCACAAAGATAGGTCTGATCCCCACCTTCACACACATCATGATGTCCAATTCCTTACAATCTACAGAGGGCAACACACGAACCAGGAGACGCAGAATGGCATTGGGATTGCTGTTATATACCATACTTCATGGACATGTACCCTCTGGGAGCACACCCAGTCCCCACTCACCCACATGTAGATAGCCTCCTGCCAGATGATATACCAAACACCCCAAATCAACAAAGGCTTTATTTTATTTCATTTTATTCGAATTTGTGTTCCGTGTACACCACACTCATGGGGTCTCCAACCTCCTTATAAGGTTCAAAGGTTGGAAAGGTGGGACGAGAAACTAAAGTTACAAAACATTTTCGGGAGATGATAGGGATGATTAGGATAGACAAGATGTAGCAGGGGAGGTGGATGGTCAGGGTTATAGTGAGGAAACTGATTTCTTCTGAGGCTCTTTCTGAAAGTGGTGTTGGAGGGTGCACTGCAGAAGTGAAGTGGTAAGGTGTTCCACTCCTGGGTGCCCACTGGGTAAATGCATGTTTTATGTGCATGCTGTGGGAAATGTGTAGGGGATGCTGGCTTGATTGTCTGGCACCTGTGTGGGTGTTTGGTTTCAGTTTGTCATGAAGGTAAGACAGGGTTTTGTGGTGGATGTCTTTGGAAACAATGCAGAGTCATTTGAAGGTGATTCTCTGAGGTACGAGGAGCCAGATTAGCTGAGCAAGAGCAGAGGTGATGTGTAAATGTTTGGGTAGCCGGAGGAGGAATCTGGCAACTGTTTTTTGTATGTACAGCTTAAAGGGGTACAAGGGTGCAGTTGGGGAGTTCCATACGGAGAGTGGTGCCATAGTCCACCTCGGAGAAAACCAGAATTTGGATTGCAGCATAGAAGTCACCTGGAGGAACAATGTGAAGAATCTGTCTGATCTTTCATTGTAGGTTGCAAGTTTTGCTGACAGCAGCAATGTGGTGTGAAGGAAAGGTGAAAGGAAAGATAGAAAGGAGGAGGAGAAATAGATAGTGATGGGGTGGGAGTTTACCCAATGTTGAAACAGATCATTTAGATTCAGTGTTTACTTTGTAACTTGAAAAGGTGTTTTATGTAAAATATGCTATAGTTATGGATAAGGTGTCATAATCGATATGATCAGATACATTCACAAATAAATATAAAGTATGAACATGTTTATTGTTATAGTATGTACACCTTTAAACATGTATAGTCAGAGAAACATTAAATCATTGCAAAACCTGCAATTATGCTCAATTTAGCTTTTGTGTCAAAGCTGTATTATTTGCCTTTCTCCCAAAATAGATGAACCTCGAAATAGGTTTTACAAAGTGAGCAGATCTGAAAAGATATCTAATTCATCCAAATTGAATTTCCTTTCTTGTGTCGTGTGTGCATTGCTACCGATTCGTGTCTTCATTGTGTGAGCGGGATGGAAAGCTGGAGATCAATAGTCAGGCTGCTTTAGGAGTGAGCGCTGACGGAAACAAATGCAGTTAAACGCTTTCCTGCTCTGTCACAGAGCATGGAACCGATGCAATCTAAATTCTAATCTCAAGGAAGACAGTTTCTAAATTGTGTTATGCGAATCTAATCTATGGCTTAGGATAACTTGAAGTCTGCTCTAGTCCAGTAGCAGAGCTGATAATGCACTCTGGCTCTACACCGATGTAAGCTTGCATGTACATGATCAAATACAGGGCACACGTCCTAAACAAATATGTAGTGGGACTGGTTAGTACATGGCATGTGGAAAACCACCATAGGACGTGACGTCTGTGGAAATGATGCCTCATCAAGGCCATTACGGAACCATGTGCTTGATTAGAAGCAGCACATGTTTTCTATTCTGAAATTCACTGGTTATCTGATGGAAAGTAGGCGCATGGAAATGTAAGCAGATGCCATAATGTGCACATCCCACTGCTGACCTGTTTTAAACTACTGTCAGTCCTTGGTGAACTGAAAGCATGTTTTTTTAAATATGCACAGAGTTTGCAAGTGAGATTCAGCTAGTCCTGGCATTTAGCTTGTGCCATCTTGCATTCTTGCAACATACCCTACACAATTATTTAATCAATAAGAAGCCAGTTGCAGGCTTGAGTGAAGCAAGGGCCTTAACGGGCGCCTAGGCAATAACAGACCTGGTAAAGCCCTGTGCCCTGAGGAGTTTATAGATATTAACATCCTGGCATCATTAAAGGGATGCTAATAGTAGCTTTTTTAGTTGAGAAATGCATGCTTCTAAACTTCAAAAAACCTACAAACCAAGATGGACATCAATGTCAAGGGTGAAGAGAATTACACATAGTCCCCTCTCTCTTTCCATGATGGCCATTGCCGTGACGTGGAATCGACAGAACATAAAGTCTTCCAGGCACTGGCAAGGGATGGGGCATCTTAAGGTAAGTGGGCTTGGGGCTGCCAGGGAGGGGTCAGTAGAAATTGGGGAGGAGGTGGCAGGAGAGGTCGGGAAGCACTCACTTGATTCCCAGCGGGAAACATTATGGGCTCCAGCAGCCCAAGGACTTGAAACACAGGCTTTACGATGAGGTAAATCCCACATTCCATGCTCCCTAATTTGCTAGGAGTCTGGCTGTCCTCCACCACACACACGGCCAGGGTGTTAATAAACCTTAATGAATGTAACACTGCAAGTACAAGAGAAAAAAAGAGATGCTAGATTAAAAGCCAAAACTACCTCAAAAGCTTACAGCTGACAAGTGGCAACTTGAGATCGCTGTATACTTCTAAAAGTTGTGCGATTAACTCACATATATTTAATAATCCTCCGAGACAGGTATGTGACTTGCTGTTGTGCAAAATCAATTATGAAACATTTTCAAAATGTCCAAGTTCATAAATGTATGCACATTAAGCACACATATTTATTTTTACATGGAATAAGATATAAACAAATTAAAAACATACATTGCACAGTTATAACATACATTTATCTTCCAATATTATAGTTAAAATACCAAAACAGAACTTTATATGCAAGTAGTCGTAGTCTGCCTTCGTGTAAGCATTTGAGCATCTCGTTATTATCCAAATTTACAGGAAGAGCAAGCATTTTCCTTTTATCATGAACGTGTTTCGACAATACTTCATGATCTCCAGGGACATTGCATCGTAAGTGACAACAAATGCATATCTTCAATGTACATATCTATGTATTTCAAACAGGGGTAGAATCTGATTATAAACCCTACAAAACAAAAAATACACAGAAAATGTAACCAAGTCAGAACAGAATGGGCATCTGCATTCTCTTATATGTTTATGTCGCCAAATCACCACAACTGTTTCAGTGGGGAGTAACTAAAATCTCACCCATGTGAGCCATATTCTCTGAGACAAAGAATGAGCCTCATTACGCCCCTGGGGGAATGGGTTTAATGGCACTGGTAAAGGTGCTGGTGCCGTTAAACCCATTCCGTCCTATTACGAGGTCCCCTTGCGGGACACGCTCTGGACGTCTGGTCAGACCAGACGTCCTTTGCGGGTCTTGCGAGGGGACTAGCATGTTAACAACGGGCCCGTCATTAACGGGCTCGTTGTTAACATGCTCCCCATTCCCATTGAGCCCTATGGGGGCTCAATGGGAATGGGGATGGTCCGGGTTCCCTAAATGGGGAAATACCGGGCCCTCCAAAGTCGGAATGGCCCGGTATTTCCCCATTCAGGGACCACAGACCCAGACCAGAGTTTGGAGTCAGCCATGCCCTTATTAAGGGCATGGCTGCCTCCAAACTCGTAATGAGGCACAATGTGTCAATGGGCCTCATTATAACCCTGCCGGTCGCAGTAACAATGGTCCGGTGAGCTACGGGCACCGTTGTTACCAGACCGGCAGAGTACAAGTTTGTAGGCGGAATGCCCTTCCGGCCGCCAGGTCTGACCTAGTTGGTGGAACAGCACCCGCCCACAGACTTTGATGGATGCACCTTATTAACGCTGCTGATGGGACGCACATTGGAATGGGGAGTTTCTTTTTTTGGCGCCTGGCCGTAGGGACCACAGGGGCTGTAATGCCCCGGTGATTCCCCATTGCCAGGTGCCGGTAAAAAAAACATGACTCCGGCAGCAGTCTGCCATTTTTACCGGCACGGCTACCACCAGAGTCATAGTGAGGCCCAATAAATGTGCGATACTCTGCACTCACCAAGAAATTTGCCAAAGACCCATGTACCCTATTATGTGACATAATCATTTCTTGGCTTTCTTATTCTGTGTAATTCCTATTTAGAATCATTTGCTTATTAACGATCTTTGGGCCACATCACCTGTTCGGCACAGCAGAACAAATGTGGTGGTAATCCCATTACTGCCACATTTTTATGTTAATGGGATTACTGCACCATCTAATTCCGAGTTTATCCTTGAAGCACAGGATGTACCCCTAGCAGGATGCTGGAGATAAATCCTCGGCTTTACGGCCAGATATCAGCACATTTACAAAGAGGAATTACCCCTCATATTAAATCCAACAAAAGTCCAAATGGAGTCTGATGGATTGCAAAAATGGGGAATAACACTGCTTTACCACCACCAGTAATCCATTAGAAATTCGGCTAGACTGAGTGGTGAAATGATTTTGTCAGTAATTCTGCAGAAATACCACCAAATTACCAACAAGCTCATACTGCGGACCTTTGTCCTGTTCTGAATTGTTCTGAATTGCCACAGGGGACACAAAAAACAACAACCAACAGTCTTTAACCAACTGCTGGGTAAACTTTGCATTTTTATTGGCTCACATTGATCACCATACTAAGTGTGGGAAAGGTTCAATGCCTCTTCTAAATATCCCCTTCTGAATTTACAGTGCAAGGAAAATGTTGATGCAGGCATTGGAAATCTCAGAGACAGATTTGAAGAAACAATTTCCAACATCTGGAAAGCTTTATAATCATTGTATCCCAACTCCGAAGAGAGAAAAGAAATGAGTTCAGACTGTGTAGGTGTGCAGCAGAATGTCAATTAAATGTACTTGAATAAAGTTCACAAATCCAAGAAATTCACTGGTTAGTTGAGCCATACGTTTGTTTTCTTTATATAAATATTATTTTCTATTGAGCTCTTTTGAGAGGATTTTTCCCAAGTAGTCATATTTCGCAACAACCGGAATCAGTGAACCTCCTGAGTAAAATGTGTTTACTACTTTCATATCCTGTTTAATTACCATCACAGCAAACATTTAAACGTGAATTAACATATCAATCCTGTAAAGTCATCTAGCAATCACGGCACAATCTAGCTATAGCTATAGCTTTTTGCTATAAGAACCATGTTATCGGTTTGGGTTGTTTGATCGTAATTTATCTCTTCAGGCTACATGCGCATTCGTTTTTGTTTGTCCCCCGCCTCCAATTCTAAAGAAGCGGGGGGCACCCATGCAACCCTGAAACCACAAAATACCGAACTTGGGGAGCAGGGGACACCCTCTGCAACCCACGCTCTCCCGGTTCAGTATTTTGCAAAGTATGCAGGAAAAATGCCTCACAGGCCAAATCACACATGCCAAAAACTATCAAATGGGTCAGTAGATCAAAAATGTTTAGTCAGATAGGCTAATTCCATGTTATCTGCTCATGATACAAGAGGTACCAGTGGCTTGCCACCATAGAGGCCATTAGAATTTGATTGTTCCAGTGTATACATACAGTTTGAAAAGGAGGCGGCATCACACACTCCTTTGTCACTCCTCTTGTGACAAGCAATGTTCTGTACTTGATCCTCCTAAACAAATGTAACCATTGCGTACACTGAATCATGCAACATTATTAGACTTCTCAGGAGATTTGATGGATTGACCATTTCTTCCAAAATTCCACACAGCATCTAACGATTTACCATATGAAAAGTGCATGGTGTGATAACATTACATCTGCAGGGGGAGGGGCGCTGTGGGCAGGTGGGAGAGGGAAGGGTGTGTGAGAATCAGTAATATCCCACAGGCCTGACATAGTCACCCATAGAGATCATTAAATGTATGCACATCTCTTTGTGATCTTCAATCTAATCTCCCCTCGGATAATTTAGTTTGCTGAAAGAAAAATCAAGATCTGCAGCCATTTCTCATATGAGGGCTTAGTTCCATCTTTCCAGGTTTGCAGTATATATTTTGAGCTATTACGAGGTTCTATAAACCCATTCCTGCTTTGCACTGATAATGCCTTGAAGTTATGTAATCAATCCCAATATGTATGTGGTTGACAAACCTAGAAATGGCAGGCCTACAATAAAATCTATACACTTGGGGACCTCTACCCAAAAGTCTCTTACTCTATTGCAGCACTAGAAGATACAACTAGTGGACCCCATCTCTTTCCTACAAGACCAGCATGAATTATCAGGAAGTATTTGACATGACTACATTCTCTTTGGTGACCATACAAGTAATGACTAGTCCTTTGCTGTGTGTAACACACATCTAGGTCTACTTTCCCACAAAAGACTCCAGAACATATCCAATCTCAGTCTGCGTGAGATATCTTATCTCACAAGAAGTCTGAATCCACTTTAAAGTATATGTCCAGGCGATATATAGAAGCTGCTGAGAGTAAGGACATCCTCAAGAGGAGGAACATTTTAAGAGGGTCATGTATTTTAGCATTTAGTTGAGAAAGAAGAGTTGCAATCACGTCTTGACGTTGCTGATAGTGTTGGAGTACTTGTGTCTGCAGCTTGTGCTGAAAATTGAGGGATTCAAAATCCAGTAACGTATTCCCACCAAGAACCTGTTCTATTCTCCATATTCTGGCTCGCTGACTAGCTTTACAGGTGATCATATGATTATCAATATGTATAGCCAGATTCCTACAGAAGCATGAATCTCTTCAAAGGAGGTATTTCACACCTCCAGAATGGTTGCTGCGCTTACACACTTGAATTTCAAGCGCAATAGTTGGTGGTGTGGTGGACACCGAAGGATTCTGATTTACATGCAGCAGACAATCCAAAGGAATTGGATCGACAGAGGCTTCCTCAATAAGGACCCAATTTGGTCTTTCACATGATGTTACATTGATTTAGTAACAAAGGTGTATGCAACTAGCATGCTCTGTGATATACAGTTGCCTTCTAGAAACCACTGCCTCCCATGCAGAACTGTATCGTCGTAACACCCAGAGTTATTTTGGCTCTCTTACCTTCCCCCATGCAAATTAATTAGGACTTTTATATTTCAGATTTAATCGTACAGGGGAGCTGAAGCATGACCATGCTAAAAAGGTGTAGTAATTTGGGAAGGCGGGTCATCTTAATTATTACTTTGTCCCCCATAATGACAATTATTATCCCACTCATTTCTTACATAGAGCTCATAATTCTATCAGCTTAACCAGAGCATTTTTGGCCAGTATATGATATGTATATCTAGATTTTTGGATTCCCTGGTATTTGAAATCCTTACCTACCCAATGCGAACACATGTGACTGAAGAAACCTCTAAGGATGACGTGTTTGGAAAGACCTCAGTCTATGAGGTTTTCACCTTGCAATCAGAAACTCCCCTATATAATCCCATGACTTCTAATAGGCTTCTAAATGATTGTTCACAATCTGAAAGCAGTACCAGAAGATCCCCTGTATAAAGAAGGATCTACAGCGACCACAATCAATTCCCTTAATCGCAATATCCCACCTGATCAAAATGGCCCGTGTCTCAATAAATAAGTCAAAAAATGGGGGAAAGTGGGCATTCATGCCGAGTCCCTCTCCTAATGGCACAAACAGCAAATGTTAGACCATTTACTGATACTTGTGCTCTAGCCCTACTGCAATATGCATCAAATAGACATAGGTATTTGGGACCACATCCTATCTTGCTCCAAACCAGTCAGTGGTAGGCCCAGTTTGTTTGTTTGTTTGTTTGTTTATTTATTTCTAATGCGCACCAAACCCAAAGTTAACAGGGCGCAGCAATGCGAAGGTGCAAAGCTTACAAAGTTTCAAAGTAGTTCACAATATAAAAACATAAATGTACACGTAGAATTACTTACAGGCAGAAAATAGGTATAAATGTTCAGATAATATACAATTCAAATATATGCAGTACAGTTCCAACTGTTATTTACAAAAATGGGCAACGTCAGCATGGTGTAGGGTTGTGTAGGCCGTTGTGACAGTCTAACTAGCCTTCAGTCAAATTGAGATAGGTGATATATCTCTTTCTAAAGTGTGGATAGAGTTGGTCTACTCTCAGCTCGTGAAGCAGGGTGTTCCAGAGTTTGGCAGCCTTCACAGGAAAACTATTACCACCAATCTTGGTAAGTCTAAATCTCAGTACCACGAGGCAGTTGGCGTTACTCACTCTTGTTGGCCTACTGGATGTTCTTCTCATCAGTTTGTCTATTACTGAGCTAGGGGAAACATTGTTTAAAACTTTATGGGTCAAGGAGGCCATTTTTAACTGTATTTTATTATGGGTAGAGAGCCACTTGTGTTGACGTCTAGTCGAGGCAATGTGTACTCTTTTGTTTGTTCCTAGTGCGGCTCTTAGAGCGTTGTTTTGCAAGATTTTTAGCCTCTGAATAATTGCTTTGTTAGCACCACTGTAGAGTGCATTGCAGTAATCTAACCTGGAGGGAATTAATGCTCTAGCTAGGATAGTGCAGCTGTCATTTGAAGGAAATGGCTTACCAGCTCTGATAAGCTTACATGTGTAAAATGTGCTAGAGGCCAGAGATTTCACTTGTTTATCAAAGGACATGGTTGAGTCAAGGTAAAAGCCCAGGGTTTTTACCTCCTTAGATACCCTAATGATATTTCCATTAATGATAAATGAAGAGTATTTGTGACCTAATTTATTGATGTTGGAGGGAGTACCTAGAATAATCAACTCTGTTTTATCATCATTCATCCATGCCTGGATGGTGAGATAGACCCTATTCAAAGATGATGATGAATTAACCCTATCAAAGGCTTTCTTGCCTAATAATTGCCGGGCATGGGTCTGATGAGTTTTTATGTTAAAGAAACACATCCATCCATTCTCTCATAATGACTGAGCTAATATGGAAAATTATGAATTCAGTCTGTTTCTTGTGGGTTATACTAGGGGAGTGCCCACTCAATCACTGGACATACGTTTTAGCTAGCAATTTCACATCTCCATTCAAAAGTGAGTTTGGCTGATATTTCATATAATCCATTTAGTTTCTGGTTGTTTTGGGGAGCACTATAATGAGAGCAGATTCCATAGACGCTACATGTCCTCATTCTTTCTTTATACCAGCTCTCCTACATCCTTAATCAACAGGACCTGCCTTTTCAACTCATTCATTTTTAAATGAAGGGCCAGCACAGAGCCTGCTTTCTCTTTATGCTCAGAAAAAGCGTTCCAAGTCTAGAAAAATATCTGCTCGGTTTGTAATCTCCATTTATGGTGATTGTTCAATTCATTCACCCATGGTGTTTGGTATGAACGAGATGGCCATGTATTGCTTGCCATCGCACAGTGTAGCCCGTGTTATTTTACTGATTAGAAACACGATGTGTGAATGAATTGAACAATCACATTATTTGAGTGAAAGGATTTGAGGGAAGAGCACAAGGCATTTATTTAGTTGGCTGAGAAAAACAATGAATTTCAAGGACGGGAATTAGATGTTTGAAACGCGTATGCTACAAACTTAAATATTTGAAACATGACATCCACTTATTCAAGGACAGAAAGACCTTGAGGATGTATGCATTGTGTGAATATTGAATCCCTATAAAGTGAAACATCTGTTGGTCTATGGTTCAAAGTGTACAAGCCTAAATTGTGAATTTTGTTACAATCATCCTTCTAAGCATCAACATTGTTTAAACTCAAATCGTGAATTGTGTTTGGGGGTTCAAACGATAGAGGAGAATTAATTGATGCCATATATAAGGATCATGATCAAAAGCTGTTGACAGAACTAAGCTGCAATTTGGTGGAAACATGCGACAAATGAATGTTTAATACTCACTATTGCTGGAGATGTATGTTGCCTTGAAACGTTGGGTTCTGTATAGATCCTAGGATTTGAGGTTTTTCTTTGTTATTACTGAGTGTGTGTTCTTGATTAAATTGAAGGCTCACAAGCATTCGAATTTGTATATTCTGTGAACCAAAAAGACGTATTTCATGGAATGTGTTTTTTTTGCAGTAATTGGAATCATTTGAGTATATTGATAAGTGGTCAATAAAATAATTTATATATATTTGAGTATTACATATTTTTCATGTTCAAGTATTGGCAGACTGAGTATTTCTCATATCTCTAGATTAGATTTGAAAGAGCGTAAATACAGGTGAGACACATTGGGCATATTTTGCTGCAGCAAGATTCATCTATCATCTTAATTTACTAATAAATAAATAAGCTTGGGATGTTCGGATACACCTGTTTGAACCCAAACACCTTACACTAGTCATTCTAAGCATGGTTGTCACACAAACACCAACTGTCACACCAAAGTACCACTTCTATTCTCTAGCAAGCATCTCGTCTGCTCCAAAGATCTCTCTAAAGGCCATTGCTCCTTCGGACCTTCTGCTGGTCTCTTGGTCATCCTTCGCTGGCATCTCTGACCTCACATTACGGGACTCTGTTCAAGTGTCCCTCAGTCAAGAACAATTGGGAAGTGTGGACACATCTCCCCACTTAATCACTCTTGATCTAGTGTGGGCATGCAAGAGCCTTTGTGCTCCACAATGTTCTTCTGTTGGCCCCAGAGGAGTGCGGCTTCTCCCTGCTACTCTCTATTTCTTCATGGTGAACCAGTGATGACGGCGGTGCACATTCGCCACGTCGCTGCCGTTTCTATCTGTAAGTCTCTCTCTCCATGTGAACTCCAGGATTTGAGTTTCACGCTATAGAAGTGGTTTCCTGGATATGTTTTTCCTCTTTTTAGTTTCTTCTTTTCTTTGGAACTGGATAATGTTTTTCTAGAACGAACAGAGAGACACTGGAAAGTATCTAGTATTGGAGGCAAGGCGTGAGATAAGTGTGGTCAGCAAAAAAGCCGGTTGGCATTAAACAGGGGTAGGGACTGAGGACCTTTCAACCGCTACTGTCAACAGAGTTAGGGCTGGCTCTGGATTTCATCATACGTCTCCAACTTCCTCATAAAGGTTCACACCCGTTTTGACAAGGCCAAGGTATTGGTCTTGCCACACAAGTTCTTTCACGTTTTTTTTTCAAGGACTTTGAGGTGCTAGATGAGCTAAGCTCATAAGTTGGTGCCACTGCTGATGCCAGTTCTAGAATCATTAGTGTGTTTATTATACCTTCCTTTTATCAGGTATAGACTCTCACAGCTGTAATTATGCCTTTACAGCCAGAGGGCTACATGTCCCAGACAGAATGGAGCATATAGGTATGTAGTGCACAGATCACATCCATTCTGAGCTTGGTAAAGCATTTTGAAGGCTGCATTTCTGTTTTTAGATGTATAATGCTTGCAGCATGTTTGTATTACCGGTACTGCAAAAAACAAACATCCTGAAATTCTGGGGCATCTTTGGAAGGCACCCCCATATTGTGTGACAGTGAATGTGTTTAGTATTCATTGCTACTTGTTTACAATGTACGGTGTGTGTGCACTGCAACCCACCCCCTGCTTTTACAGGCGCTTGCAGATACATTTCCGTTTTTGCCACTAGGGAAATACATGTCTTAACATGCATAGACATTTGGGAAAGCATACTCAATCTGCCACTTGAAATCTGCAACTGATCCCCCACAGTGTGTTTCGACAGTGCCTCTCAGAATGTGTGCATTGCTATTAGGAGTTGGCTGCACAGTACATCGCAAATAATCCAGGATCATTAGGGTAGTACTATGGCAGGTGATGGATTCCTTTGTGGGAACTGATATGTCCTCTGAGCCGGTCTCTTGGCACTAAAGAAAACAAACATGCAGCATGTTAATGTCATGGTTCCTCACAAATTCCCCAGAACACATCATACCAAACAGTACTGTAACCACATATCAAAGTCTTCCAATGTCAATAGAAAAAGAAATGCCACTCACACAAATGGGAAGTACACAACACACAGTAACCAATGCCGCATATCAAACAACTGAAGGGCCTACATTGTAGAAAAGGATAGACAAAATGCCAGCTAATATGAATTGTACAGGAACCTACCTACCCTTTGTGATGAAGAGGAACTCGTTCTTGCTCTTAGCATATGGGATTTTTTTTTTTCGTGAACAGTTTACTCTCCATTAGGAGATCAGTGCTGGCAACAGATCAGGTCTCGTCAAATCTACTGTATTCAGACTTGAACTGACAGGAGTAGTGGTGTGATCTCTCCCTCTATTTTAAGTGGTACAAGGACCAGTTTCCATTCAAAGAAGTTCAATCATGCAAATCCTTTCCTCCATATACATACACAATCGGCCTCTAACAATGAGCCCTCCTCTCCCACATCACCGCCACCAGCACCACAAACACGAGTTTTTCAGCTGGTCCTGCCCTCCTGTATCTGCCTTCCTCACACTCATCCATTCACAACACCCACAGTGAAGACCCTGAGTCTTTCAAAGCGTTTACACAAATCTGTCAGACATAATTACTTACAAACTTGACTTTAATAAAACCATGTTAATGTATTTTTTATTTTTATTTTTATGAAAAATAGTAAATTATGCAATGACTCATTTTACATTTTGGAGGAGACATTTTTGTTTGCATTCATTTTCACCACAGTTTGAGGAATGTGACACATTTATTTTCAATTGATATATGTGTCTCTGTTGTGAAAAATAAGTGAGGGAATCCAGTGAATGGGTTCAATATTGTACTTATATATTTTCTGAATTATTAGGGTGCAATGTACTGACACATTGGATCGTCTGGGCACCATGGCTAAACTGAAATATTGAGTATCACATTTCATTGGACTGATATTGATTTGTATGACTTACCTTTGTGAGGTTTCAGAGCATCAAGATACACTATGCGACCAATGTCTCCAATATCAAATATCAAATAAGGAAATATTACATTTCTTTATCTCTGAGAACGAATTGTATGATTTTCCAAAAGCTTTTTCAAAATTGCTTTTGATCTGACCTTCTCTCTCCTTGCTGCCGTCCCCTCCCCTACCCATTCTTATCCGAGTGCCGAGAGGTGAGCTGGGAGCAAACCCAAGAAACCATTTCCATAGTGAAAATAATACAGACTCATATGCTTAATGCCATATAACTTGCAGGGAAAGAAACACGTGAAATGAACATACATGAAATATACACACAATCTAAAAACATGACCTATTCCTGGCTGCCTAATTCCTCTCAATACACACTGACAGCGCCAATCGAACATGGGCAGTTCTCTGGTGGCAAATGTAATGTGTAAATACTTGAAACCAAAGCGTGCACATTCCATGCATTGGCTGCTCCCTGTTGATGTTCATGCCATGCAGCAGAGGGATGTTTGGTACCATTGCAGTGGACTTGTCTTAATTTTTCAATGACTCAGGCATAATACGTCTTTGCACGTGGGGGCAATCAGCGACACACATGCGGGTCTGAAAGAAGGCTATGGCCATTATGCTTTCAAAGACAATCATGGGTCAAGGGACATTCCTGAAGAGGCCCCCAGACATGAACATTCACTGTGTGCTTTGCAAGTGTTTTATTTTTCAAAAAGTGACCCCTCTTTTGAATGCCATCTGGATAAAACTCTCAAGAGCAACAACTTATCAGCCATAACAGAACTTGATCAAAGTTATCACCTGTCACGATTTACCATTTTGCATGCGGCACCCACTTCTCCTTGTTAGTAGCATGGATTATAATCGACAGCCTAGCATGTAATAGAACAACCCCATTACCGGGCTGTCTACAAACGTTGCATGAAAACAATAAAAACATATAAACAGTTTTTTACCCCGGTTACAAACCCACCACCTAGTTCATAATGTCTTATTTTATAAATCACTATGCAACCAGGACTACAAATCCCAGAATGCAAAGCAAATACTGTCACTTTGTATGCATCTACAGTTTGAAATGGAATGGATCGTGTGGGTCTCTACAGTACAGTACAGTACTGCAGAAACACTTTCCCTACACACAGAACAACCAGCCCCCACCACATCACTCTGTCCAAGGCAACTGTAACGTCTATTGTAACTCCTGTCACAGTTCGCCATATCTAATTGAGAACTCGCCATAACGTTTATTGCATAAAGAGAGGTCAGCAAAGATGTCAGCGAGGTCATGGCCGCTCATCATTCTCCTTATTCAGAGAGGCAAGGATCTCACACAGATGCCTAAAAGCACAGGAATGTTAGTGTTGTTCAGATGCAGGAACACCTTGTTTTGGGCCATTATGAGAGGGTAGCTGAGAGCACTTAATGTTCCCTTTCAATGCCATCGCAATGATTGGTGCCTTGCAAGGGGAATAGAGGCAATAGCTACCATTTAGGAGTATACCCAGCTATTGTAAACATGGATGGTATACATGCATGGCGACCCCCACCTCCTACATTATACCGTGCAACCCCTCACTGCATCCCACATGCTGCAACATGAGGAACAATATTACTCTGTCTGATGCTTCATTCTCTTCTGGGGGTGCTCTTTCCCACTGGTGTGATAGTAGATGGCAGAAAAGGTGAGGGAACTGCTGATTGGCTCTAATCTCTGCGGTGAGGATGTTAGTCATTGTATGCACAGCAGGTACAACAGGTACATCAAGTAAAGTGGCTCACAATTTCCAATGCACGGTACATATCTGTGAGGGAGGAGAAATAGGGGTCCACACGGCATGTAAAAGTCTGCACTTTTATTGTTTCATAGAAGGCTGTCAAGTACAGCCATCTCTGCATAGCACAACTATCAAGGTGCATTTCAATAAAAATACATCTTTCGGCATTTCCAGAAGTGCAATGTGCTTCTGGATTGCTGTGACAAAAACCAAACCAAAAGTTCAGTGCACATTTTAATAAGGAAACACGTTTTTTTTTACTTCTGTAGTTCTTTAAACGTGTGACTGTTTGCAGAGAGCGGGCATTAAAAGCATCATTCAATGGGAGGAAGCTCTGAAACTGTGCCTTTTGTTTCTAGTAGTGACTATTTAAACCTCTCGAACATCACTGCAATGGCTGCACATATCCCCTTGGCCACCAAGCAGTGATGTTAATTCATGCTCCAAGTGTATGTAAGCTTGATGGATCGGGGTTGAAAGCCTGAGATCCAAATGTTGGACGGAGAAAAGACCGAAGATTACTTTGGTCTTTTCTCCCCTGAACATTTCTAACTTTGCCCCCACTCACCTCCACACCCTCACCAACACACCCAACCCCCTAGTTACCTTTCGGCCGCTGACTCGCAGTGTCCCTGCAACTCTTGTTCCCTTTCACTTCTGTGATCGGGAACTGACGCTGCATGGTCATTTCCTCTTTCTTTTTTGTGTGGCTTTTCCGGGATGGCTGCGGGGGACAACCCCGCACCCCACTCACAATATAGTGAGCAAGGGTGCGGGGTACACCCCCACAGCCCCCGCAGCCCATAGCACTGCATGGGTGATTTGGTCTAACTTTTCGGCCATTCGAAATTTTAGAACTGCCGAAATTTGGCCACATCACCTATTCTGTCTAATCAACTCAGTCATTTTAGACGATTCCAGCCTCAACACCATAGTCTATATAACAGGTATGAGAAATGCAGCCCAAATTAGAAAATAACACGCTAAAAAATAAAGCTGTCTGGTATTAAAATTCTGCAGCAATTATACAATGTGACTGATTGTGGACTCTTTAAAAAAAACATTGGCATAGATAAGATTTGAATCTGGCTGCCCATTATTCTGAGGCTAGTACCTCCACTTCAACGCAATACAACTCCATACACATCAAGTCATAACAGCCTAGATACTTCACCAAGTGCTTGGCGTGGGCAAACACATGTGCATGGGCCACACCATTTTTGGCTGGTGCCACATTGTGGGGAAAATAGAGTTGTGGCTTTAGTTTCTCGTTAAGCGTATGTTGATTAATAGGAAGCAAATAATTAAACAGAAGCTCACTCATCAAGTAAAAGGTTCTGATATCGGGGCAAAGGATGCATTGTGTGTCAGGTGATATTCCAAATGATGACAACAAGTACAATATTTCGACAATCTAAAATGGCAAACTGTATAGAATTGCCATAACTCCTACAGTGCTGAGCATTTGGTGGATAGCAATATGCCTAACTTGACGAACT
This sequence comes from Ambystoma mexicanum, assembly GCF_040938575.1. NCBI lineage: Eukaryota > Metazoa > Chordata > Amphibia > Caudata > Ambystomatidae > Ambystoma > Ambystoma mexicanum. The sequence continues at coordinate 162,789,260 of NC_090941.1, read as the reverse complement.
CCTTTTAAAGGGGCAGACTACCTTTCATGGGCAGGTCTTTAAAAAAGTGGCATTCCCTTTTATTCTTGATGGCTTTTTTTTATTTAATTGAATAAAAAACCTTTCAAGCATTTTTTTAAAGTGTTTTCTATGTCCAATTTGACAGCGAGATAATTCTGGGGAAGTATTATTTCCATTCACATGCTGCCCATGTTCTGATGTATAGTAGTTACCTTTATAACTGCTGACTTTAAAAACATTGTCCAATGAACAAGAGTACCATTCCCAGATACCTGTTTCAACTTAGTCGGGCCTCATCAGTGAGGTGAAGCTATACCTCACTGAGCACAGTGAGCAACATGTCCACGTCTGGATTATCCTCTGTAATTTAGGGTGATAGTTGGTACTTTTGTTCAGAAGAGAATTGACTAGCATTTTGGTACTGGACTGCCTAAGTGGGTAGGATCAGACTGATATGCAATTGGATATTTCTCTTCTGTGAAAGGAACAGTGAGCTAAAAAGGTGGTTTTAGACCCTCCCGAGTGGGCACCTTCCCATAGAACAGGTTATTCCGCCCTGGTTGTTCTCAGTAGAGGGCCTCCCAAGTATTTTTGTATAATCTGACAGCCTTGTGTTTGGAGTACTGGGACACCAGCAAAGTTAGAATGGATACAAAAAAAGCTTGAAGAAAGCAATTTCACCTGAAACATGAAAGTATAATAATCAATTTTAGCCAAGTCACACATGGAACAGTGCAATCTAGTAACCATCATTGGAATGTAATGGTTTATTAAGAAGCCACCCTCAACATGGGGAGTTCATTCCCTTCCCACTCAAGGTGTGACGGAACAAACTGTTTAACAGATTATTTTATTAAGCCCTATCTCTGACTCATATCATGCCCATGATTTTCATGCAGGCTTAAAAGGCTAGCAGTAGGATTTCAAGATTGGTACAAATACATATGGCAGTTATGATTTCGGCCGCACTTTTGATTTAAAATAATCACAGGGTGATTTATTGGTTTGTTTTTCAGACCCCACCCTACTTTGTTCTGTGTTGGGGGAAGCTGGATAAAAAGGGTGGACTGATTTAAGAAAAAAGACACCCCTCTTCCTTAAAGAGGTTGGAGTCAGCAGGACAACAAGGATTACTTATTAAATGATAGGTTATAGTTTTCATTGCACCCTGGGAAGTGAGCTTTGTTAATTTCGAATTTTAACATAATTCACCCTGTAGTGTTCTGCCAAATGGGAAATTAATTAAACTAACATTTTTAGTTAAATAGGCTAAGGATCTACACAGTTTTTCTCCCTCCCCGCCCACTCTAAAGGGAAAGGATTTTAAGGCAAGCAGATTTCCCACCTTTTGGAGTCCCAGGGCTAAATTCTACTTAGATAGCAAGCCTCTGTTTAAAGCACAGGAAAGCCAGCTGCATCTCAGGACACTCTGGAAAGATAGGGCAGTGGTCTGGTCACCCCACTCTCAAAGATGGCCTCCTGCTCAGTATCAGGTAATAATGTCCCCATACATAATGTCCCTATACGTAATGTCGCCAGGAAAAGCCATTAGTGACATTATATATGGTGACATTATGTATAGGGGACGGGTTGTGGGGATGTCCCATGCTCCCCTTTTAAAAAAAAAGAATGTGTGGGCTGCGGGGGTGTATCCCGCATGTTCAATGTGACAGTGTCTCTACAAAAAACGGCACCATTTTTGCCAGGACACATTTTTGCAGGGACATTATTACATGAAACCTCTCGCTCTCCACCATCGGACCCAGTCAACTTTGAGGCCTTCTTAGAAGTAGACAGCTCCATCCAGGTGCACTCTCAGCAATCACCTCTGGTGTTTCCTTGCAGCTGTCAGGTGGTAGGTTTCAGCAGCCCTCCTGATGGTAAATGTCACCAGCTCTGTCTCCACCTTCTAGTGCAGTCCCCCTTATATAGGAGCGATGACACCACCAATTTTACCATCTTGGGGAAGTATCCTGCAAGAGGTCATCCAAATAGGATTGGGCAGTTACCCTTCTCACTCCTCCCAAATCCAGCCCCCCAGTCAGGATTGGTTTAGGGGTCTGAAGCAAACATATGCTACTTTAATTTACAAGTCCCATTTTTTCTCATATCACGTTTTTTGCAAAAATCTAGTTATGTGGCAACACTATAATTTTACTAATAACTGACACAATATTCATCTGTTCTGATTCTGCTAATCATGGGGAATTAAATAAGACGAAAGCCAGGTCAGCACCACTTTGCACGGCCGTGTGGCACTTTTCTGCCTTTTTCACAAAAAGTATAACAGTCATGAATATGTACCTTATTACCCATGAACCCAATTTCACCCTCCACCCGTTCACCTACGCTCACATTTGGAACATTTTCAGATCAGCCAGAAACACATCTTAGTTGGCCATTACAGTTCCTTGAGTCACAAGTGGATGAATATTATATCTCAAAAATCGACTAGAAATTACCTACAAAATGGTACATAAATGAAAAAAATTCACCTTATGGTTGCTGGGAAAAATTGAACATTTTCAGATCAGCCAGAAACACATCTTAGTTGGCCATTACAGTTCCCAGAGTCACAGGTGGAGGAATTTTATATCTCCAAAATCGCCTGAAAAGTACCTACAAAATGGTACAAAATAATCAACCTTATGGTTGCTGGGAAAAAGGCTTAAGTTATAACATTTCTTTCGAATTAATTGTAAATCTGTATGTTCAGCAAATGGCAGACTGCTTCATCCAGCACAGCCATCTATCTCCCTGGGCCAGCCTGTGACCAGAGGTTTTTTTCATGAGTCTCTCTGAAGTTGGAAGTTTGCTCTTTGAAGTTGTAGCCCCCAATCTTCACACCTGTTAATTATGCTCCAGCTAAAGGGAACTTGCCCTGCAGTAACTGCCTTCAGAACTGGCAAGTCTGGGGAACAATGGTGTTTCCACACCTTTAACTGGACACACTTTACTGCAGTTGTAATTAGATGAGGGGTATCACATTCCAGTGGAGAAGTTTGTGGTGACATGTGTCCAACAGCCAGCAAAAGGGTTTACCTAGAGACACTTTTTCATGAAAACAAAGTGGCTTTTCAAATGTCACTGGTATTTTGTATGTGAAACATAGTATACATTATGTTTTGTCAACACGCAATCTTTCTTTTTCCCTGACATTTTTCCTGTTATCAGTGGTATATTTTTCATATTTAAACTGCAGATACACATGCCAAGTCATTTTTGGGGTCAGTGTTTAAAAATCCTGCTTTTCAGTCAGGTGAATAGGGCATTCAGTTTTCACTTGCAGCCCCAAGCAATGTGGTTTTTGTGTCAGTGTTGAAAAATCCTGCTTTTCATGTGAAAGGGACTTCTCTTTGGGGCACCCGACAGGAAATTCACCTCCTATTAAGAGCAACATAAACAACAGATTGCTGGTTTTCAGATTAGCCCAAACACCAGCCTCTTTCTCCATGAACTTGTCTTTGTCTTACATAGCTTGATCAATATAAGACAAACCTCACTCAAGACTGCAAACTAGCTCCACCCTCAACATAAATCATTAGCGCAGTATAGTCTGAATGTTTTGTGGATGGAGCATATGGGGCATGTGAAGCAGACAGCAGCAAAGTTATGGAGGGTTTAGAAAAGCTTAAAAATCCTTTCAGCTGTGATGTGAAAAGTAGAATGCGCCATTTGAGCCATGTCATACATGCCACAACGCCTCTGAGTAATCATCACTGTAAACTTTATCACATTACATTTGAAATAATGTGGGCTTATTTGCATACTCACATTTCCTTAGTCATGTGGATCTGAATCAGTGGTGAATTTACACTGATGATTACTCAGAGGCGTTGTGGCATGTATGACATGGCTCAAATGGCGCATTCTACTTTTCACATCACAGCTGAAAGGATTTTTAAGCTTTTCTAAACCCTCCTTTCTAATTTCTAGTTGCTGATTTCTGTGTTAAATGTATAAGGTTTAAACATTTGACACAGAAATCAGCAACTAGAAATTAAAAAGAGAAAAAGAAAAAAGGAAAAAAGGGAAAAGGTTTAAAAGAGACATGAATTAATTGTAAGAGAAATACATTTATAATGTGATGTAAAAGAACTATGATATATGTTCTAATTGTGTTTAGCATAATTATTGTTAAAAACATGCAACCCTACATAACACGTTGAACAACGCATTAAGGGTATGCAAATTATCCCAAATGCAAGCCTTTTGCTCTTTAAAGGGCAGCACTATTTAATATTAATCAACCCAAGAAAAACATTTGTCAAGGCTGCAAATAACTGAATACTGGTTTTGCCCTTATTAGGGACAATACATACCAAAAAGACTATTACCTTGCATTCCTATTACGGTGCATACATTAGGGAACACTATCAACATCCATGTATGGATTGCTGTGTGATTCACAGCTTGACTTAATCCACTGATATTAACATTATTCTCTTTAGTATATGATGTCTCACTTGTGGGGCTTGTAGCTTGATAATTTATTGTATGAAAATATATTTTGCTAATCATTTGCGTCAAACTTGTCAAATTTGCTGTACATTGGTAATGAAAAAAGCTGTGTAGCCCAGGAACTTGATGTAGAGTTGATACTTGGGACAGGATAGGTCAGTGCTCAGAAATTGGTGAAGTCTACATCAGCCCTTAATTTCTTTTAGATCATGCATCTGTCATGTTCTATTTGCAGTTTCCATGCATTCATCCACAGTTGCTGTCTCACATTCTTCTTTGCTTCCACAGTCCTTCCCCACTCCCCTTTAACCGCACCACATTTCTTCAAGTCATATTTTTACGTATCACCTTCTCTCCTGTCTCTTTTTGTATGGTGTTCACGTGTCTTTTTTTCTTTAGTTCATCCACTGCCATTCTCCACACGCTTCCCTCCAGCTGCTTTTTTCCCTTTCATTTACCCTTTCTCTCTTCCTTCTCCCATACTTAGTTTTCATGCTTCCTTCTTTTTCTCTTTTTAGCTCATGCCTTTCCTTTTCTTTACAATCAAATGTATGCCTGGTTCTCTGTGACATATTGCCTTTCTTACGCTCTCCCATTCATTATGGTGGCCCTTATATTACCCCTCCCATGTACTCCCCTCTACAGAAGAAATGTTTGAGTTTCCACAACATGCCTTGACATGCCCCATCCCCATTAACATATTTTCCACTTCTCACTTCTGCTCTCTGTCTGACTTTGTTCTACCCTTGTTTACGTTTTGCCAATTCCTATAGCCCTCTCCCCTTTCATATGTCCTACATATTCTGTCTATGACCTTTCATTTTGTTTGAAACAACTGATGTCTTTGCCGATTCTAACACTAATGAGAATTGTGGTTTCCTCTCTGATTTAATCACCAAATGAAAAGGATTATTAGTTAAAATTGTATGTTGGAAGCACATGTTCTATCATTGAGGTTGCAGAGCCTAGCTCAACTGGATTAGAAAAATATATCCCCAATCAATTCAGACTATGCATACCAACACTGCTTCCTGTCATTCTGGAAATACTCCAAATGTGGGCCTTGGGTGCCCCAGACAGGTCTTTTACTTGGGGGTTGAGGTCGACCTGCAGCCACCTCTCCTCCCTCCTTCTCTGGCTTTCCCCTATTCTCCGCAGACAAGGTTTCTAGGCAAGTCCGATCTATGAAAGTCTTGTCAAAACAGGTCCACCCCTCTTCCTCCACAACCATCAAGGACCACATCAACTCCCTGACTCCTACCCTGGCTGACTTCTGCAACCACTCCTTCACCACTGTATTCTTCCCATCCCCCCTGAAGCACTCCCTTGTGTACCCGCTTCTTAAGAAACCCTCTGCCGAGCCCTCCTGTCCAGTTACCTACCACTCAATCTCCATCACTCCCTTCCTGGGCAAGTTCCTGGAGAAACTGGCCATCTCCCAGCTTAATCTCCACACTGAATCTGTTGGTTGTCTTCATGACCATCCGTCTGGCTTCAGAGCTGCCAGAAGCACGGAAACTGCTCTGCTGAATATTCGTGAAGACCTGCTCTCCAACCTTGACTCTAACACCCCCTGTATCCTCATCTTGCTTGATCTTTCTTCTGTCTTTGCCATCCTGCTCAATCGTCGCAGTGATAACCTGGGGGTCACCGGTCAGGCCCTGGCGTGGCTGACTTCTTTCTTCTCTGACTGACCCTCCCAGGTCCCACTTGGGTCCTTCCTCTCTGCTATCTTTTTCTCTACCTGTGGTGTCCCCCAGGGGTCTAACCTCTCTCCCTGGCTGTTCAACCAATACCTGGCACTCCTTACCCACCGCATTGCCGCTCTCTGCCCCAACTTTCAGTGCTATTCGGATGACACTCAGCTCATGTTCAGGCTACCTTCGGCCATCTCTTCTCCGTCCCTCATCTCTGACTGTCTGTCTGCTATCCAGGTGTGGTGTGCCGTCAATGACCTCTGCCTTAATGCCAGTAAGACTGAGATTCTCCTCATCGGCACACCCACTCCCTCCTTTCCTGTAGCTCTGTGGCCGGCCTCTCTTGACCCTCTTCCTGCTCCCACCTGCAAGGCTAAAATCCTCAGGGTCATCTTCGACTCCACACTCTCCTTCTCTCCTCACATCTCTGACGTCTCTAAGAAGTCACACTACCAGCTGCACCGGCTCAGAGATATTCTTCCTTTCCTTACCTTCCCCCAGAAGCTCACTGTCTCCAGAGCTCTGGTTCTCTCTAGGCTGGACTACTGAAACAGTCTCTTTCTCCATCTGCCTGCCTCTACTCTCTGCCCTTTGCAACTCATCCAGACCAGGACTGCGAGACTTGTCCTTGGCTTCAAGGCCAGGGATCATATCTCCCCAGGACTGAAATCTCTGCACTGGCTCTCAGTGGCTGCGAGGATTAAGTTCAAAACTCTATGCATTGTCCACAAGGCCTTCTGGGGCGCAGGGCCTCAATACCTTCAACTCTCTCTTCCTAAATATCTTCCTTCGCAAGCTCTTCGCTCATCCGCATCCAACTCCCTCAGGGTCAGTCGCTTCTCCAAGCAACGAGTTGGTGGTAGATCTTTTTCTTCAACTGGGGAACTGGGGTCTCCCTCTGGAACAGCCTCCCTGCCTCCCTTAAACTTGAGGAGAACCATATTCGGTTTTGGAAACACCTCAAAACCTTTCTCTTTGCTTCTGCTTTTTCTCCTCCTCTTCCCCTGTTGACCTCCTGGCTGTAACCGGATCTGCACTGGTTACCTGGACAGCCTCTGATCTCGAGGCCAGGTCCCTCCCCCACCAGTCAAACACACCTGCAGTGCCTGCCAGCAACCACCACCATTGGAGACTGTTTCTGTAACCATACAAGTCCCCCTACCAGCACTTGACACCTGATGTCTGCACTTACCCTTGCACTTGCCACTTAATGGCGGTTACTTTACTTACTGTTACTATCTATTCCCTTGTACTGCACTGTCCCTTCCCCCATCCCATGCACTTGCGCAATCTGAATGACACCTGGCCTAGTAGAATAGCTGTCTGTCCTCCCTTTGTTTCCCCTCCCTTGCCTCGTCACGCCGTGAAACACTTGTGTATAGGCGTGTTATAAATGCCATATCATATCATATCATGCTTCCCACCACACACCTGAGTGCATCCTCATGTGCCCCACAACAGCCCACCTGTAGCCTTTCTGGAAATAATAACGCCTTCTAGCTGACCTCATTAGCAGCAGTGCTATTCTACATCAGCTGCCAGCAGAATCAAAAGCTGTGACCATTTGGGATGTGGGATGCACCTTTGCAGTTTGGTCATATGGGCAGTGCGTCTGTTGTCTCAATTCCTATGGGAGTGCCCCGAAGTGCCCTTCTGGAACGGGCAGCAAGGGGACACACTCTGTGGGTAATTTCTATTTTTGGTTATCCTCTAACATCTCTTCATATGCATTTGACAAAAACAGGCAACGGGATTGGTCAGAATCTGGAAAGGTGATGGACAGGTATGGTAGAAGTGTAGATCTGAACGAGTGCTGTCTGAAAAAGATGTCCATGTTAAACATAGTGTTAACATGTACTGATGATCTCAAATGGAATATGAAGGAGCACAGGAGCCTAATTAATTAATTAGGCAGAAGGCAAGTGATGAATCACGTTCTACATGTCCAGCAATTGTTCAGATTTGAACCTTGATAAACTAGCACTGGGGTCATTCCGAGTTTGGAGGCAGCCATGGTGCTATTAGCACCATGGCTGTCTCCAAACTCGGGTCCGGGTCCGTGGTGTCGGAATGGGGACTTACCGGGACATTCCGACCTATGCGGACCTGGTAAGTCCCCATTTCGAAAACCATTCCCCATTCCAATTTGAGCCCACATAGGGCTCAATGGGAATTGGGAAGGAGCTAATAACGGGCCCAAAAATTGCGGGCCCGTTATTAGCTCCATGGTTATTAGCTCCATGGTCTCTTAACGAGTCCCGCTAAGGGCGGCTGGTAAAACCAGCCGGTCCTCGTGGGACCCGCTAAGGGACCTCGTAATAGGGCGGTAGGGGGTTAACGGTGCCGTTAACGCCCTACCACCATGTCAACTACTATTGTCAGTGTTTAAGTATAAAATGACGCTTGGTGGCATCATTGGGTGTCATTCCAAGTTTGGAGGTAAGTAACTGCCCTTACTGGCATGGAGTAAATTCTGTGTCCGTGTAGGTCAGAGCCTGCTAATAGAGGGCTATTACAACCTCGCAGGCATAAGCTTTGCTTCATGACGGTAATGACATTACCGGCATGCTGCTGAAGTCCCCAAAAAGGGCCTTAGCACCATCAAGTAAAGCACAGATTGCACTACCGACATGAAGCAAGGCGGCATTAGTGGTCACCGCTAATAGCGTTCACCGTAAATAAGCGGAACCGGAAGTAGCGCCATCGCACAGGAACGGGAAAGAGCATGGTGGCTATCTTTAAAAACACAATCCATTGCCATCCTCATCAGCCAGGACCTGTAGGATATTGCTGTTTGTGAAATCCTATCCACAACACCACCAGAATGCCCAAGGCTGTTAAAAAGGGCGACTCCCGCCAGTGCAAGGAGCGCTTTAATGAAGATGAATTGACCATGCTTGTCTAGACCCTGGAAGAACATGCAGATGTTGTGTTTGCCCAGAGCCTCAAGAGGGAGGCCATAATCAGAAAGAAGGATATCTGGGCACTAGTGGCGCAAAAAGTAAGCGCAGTTGGCAACACCTCCCGCACAACCAAGGACTGCAGGAAGAGGTGGGATGACTTGCACCTGCGAGTCCGCAACATACTCTCAGCCAACAGGAGCCAGGCCATGTCAACTGGCGGAGGAGCAAGCTCTCCCATAAAGCTGTCCCAGTGGGAGGACATATGCGCAAGGCGCATGGCCCAATATACACACATTCCCAGCATATTTGTCGTACACAGCACAGACACATGCAGATGCCTGCAGCAAGGCAATGCCATACCTTCCACATAACACACTAAGACATCAATGGCATAGGTCACACTGCATGCGGCCCACAACAAATATGCATGTCACATAGCATACGTCTGCCCCAACATGAGTGACCCCGACGGATCCCTGCATCACCCACCCATGTAGCAAGCAATGTGATCATCCAAACTCAAATCCCTATTACCCTCTATTGTGTAGATGAGCAATTATACAAATGTATGCATGATGCCAATCAAACCATCACTCATGCCGTCCCTCTCGTCAACCCCCACAGGCTCAGACCATGACAGCGAGGTGTGGAACTCACCCCCACAGCCAACCACACCCCGGAAGAGGGCTCGGGATGAGGCACAGGCCTTCGACCTCAAAGGCCCAACACAAGGCCCGCCATGCACCACCAAGGAAACCACCTCCAGATGCCACGGCACTGGTGCCGCCAAGGGCCGTCCAGATAGAAGCTGCAACCCCTGTCACACTGCCACAGGACACAGCTGAAGCTCCACACTCAGCAGAGTCCATTTCAGTCAGGGAGACAGCAGCCACAGCACCTCTGGCTGAGGAGGAGGCACAGGAAGAGGTTTGGGTGCCCGTGGAGGACGACTCCTCCGAACTGCCATGCACACCAAGTCCAGCACCATCCCCCCAGATCACATCTTTAGAGTCTGACCATGCCACCACTGCGGAGCAGTCTGGGGGAGGAGTATAACCAAGGGGTCATGAGTCCCATAGTGGAGCCCATAGAAGTTGAACATGACAACCAAGCACCCTCCACCTCCACAGGTGTACCGGCAGGGCCGCAGCGGCATGAGGAGCTGACTGCCTTGTGCGTCAATTTGTGAATGACAATGCCCAAGCACAGCAGGAGTGGTGTGAAAACACTGCCTCTCTGGGCAAGATAATTGCTGATAACACCGCCTCCCTAGGCAAGATCTTTGCAGAAAATACAAGTAGACTGTGCGAGGAGGTATCCGCCCTGCGGCAGGTCCTCAGCCGCATCGCTGATGCTATGGAGGCTGAACATCCAGCACCCCAGATGGAGCAGACGGTCACACCATCGTCCTCCAGCTCAACACAGACAAGCCCACTGCGCCAGTTGGCGCACAACCTGTGCCGCCCGGACATGCCGCCACCAGGTCCAGGGAGTGGCAGGAAGTAGACTGGCCAGCCTGATGAAGGCAATGGACACTTGTTTGGACATGTGTGGGGGAGTTTTGGGGGGAGGGGGATGGAGGAGGGTGTGTTTGGCAGTTTTGGGGGGAATGGGAGGGGGGTTGGTGCACTTTCTTCTTCATTGTAAATTTCAATACACCCGCTGTGTGAAAAAAAAAAAAAACATCTTGAGTGGACATTCATCATTGCGCATGTGTCATTTATTCATATACAGTGCATAGTGTACATGTACTCCAACACCCAGTGCCCTCTGTCACACTGTCATGTCACCCTCTGCAGCCATGTGTGTCGGAAATATTGTGCTATCACTGACTGATGCACAGCACGTCCCTCCTATGCATCGGCACCGCGATGATGTGCAACCACATCTTCTTCATCCCCTTCTTCATCACCAGGTGGTAGCAGTTCAATGTCAGGGGGCAGGGGCATGCTCCGTCGGATACACATATTGTGCAGTATTACACATGCCATGATGATCTTGGCCACATTCTCATGCCTGTAGAGGAGTGCCCCACCCAACCGGTTAAGGCAGCGAAATCGTGCCTTCAACAGGCCAAAGGTCTGCTCAATGACCACACGGGTACGGGTGTGGGAACGATTTTAGTCCTCCTCGTGCCTGTTCTGTGTGTTTCGGACAGGGGTGAGGAGCCACGGCTTCAAGGGGTAGCCACTATCACCTGCATGGGAGGCAACAAAAGGTACATGTCAGTCGAATCATAATGGACAGCTGTACTAGTCACACATGCCTGCAGATTATCGTTGGTCCCATGCACATGTCACTGGTTGTATGAACGCCACTTTCAGGCCCTCATTGTGTCCTCTGCCATGGACTAATGGTGTGGGATGCATCTTCAAGATGAGACACGGTGTGCACTGCTGTCTTGTTGTACATGCATCGAGTAGGCATACAGCTGTGTTCGTGAGATGTGTTGTCTTCTGTAGGAATTGCTGACTGGGAGTGTTGGCAGTAGGCTCTGCAATGTTAGGCATTCAGCGCTGATTTTTGCCATGGTGACATGCTGAAATCCTGTGGTTGTGGCGGCCCTGTGACAGACAGTGGATCCCCTTAGTGGTTTGGTTCAATGCACTCCCATGGATGCTTGTCCTGTTTGGTGATTTGCTGGAGACAGCAACATAGTGCATATTCACTGCATGTTGCTGGATGGTGTTATGGAAGGTGAGGTCCGCTGATGAGTGGTGCATGTTTAGTGGGATGTGGGGGGGTTTACTGTTTGTCATGTTGTGATAGGTGTCGACCTTACTTCTGTCCTATGGGATCTGGATGTCATGTTCTGTTTGGGATGCTTTGGGGCACAGTGTTTAGTGATGTGCACATCATGCTTTCACATCAACATTGACACCATGGTGGTGTGTGCATCTCTCCCCCCAAATCAGTGCCATATGCCTGTCATGCAACTTACAAGTAGCCAGGCACGTCGTCCCGCATGCCGCTCCATGTAGCATGGTAGCGTTGAGTTTCGCAGGACCATAGAGTCATGAATTGATCCGGGATATCGGGCACAACGATGTGTTATGATCTTGCTGGCGTCACATACCATCTGCACATTGATGGAGTGGTATTGCTTGCGGTTGCGGTACACCACCTCCATGGCATGCAGGACCACCAACTCCATGTGGGTGCAGTCGAGGGCACCTATACAATTTGGCATGCCTACCAGTGCATGGAAGCCAACTTTGGTATCAAGGATCTCCTGGGGAGTCCATGGTAGGGATATATAGTGCCTTGTGTGCTTGAGGAGGGCATCCAGTACTTGGTTCAGAATGCGAGAAAATAAGGGTTGTGATATGCCATGCATGTGCCCCACTGTGTGCTGGTAGGTGCCTGTGGCAAGGAAGTGGAGCACCAACGCTACCTTCAGTAGAGGGTGGATGGCGGTGCGTATTTCAATGAGGCTGACAATGTCATGTATCATGTCCACGATGGTGGAGATGGTGTCCCGGTCCAGACGGTACAGGGTGTGGATCTGCTCCGGGGTTAGGTTGAAAGGACTGGCTCTGATGCGAGGGATTGGGGGCTGCCTGCGTGGTACCGCTGGCTCCACTGGTGGGGCATGCTGGGCCTGTCTCACCCTCCTTCTCCTCCTGCGTCTCCTCTCTGGCGCCTGCTGTTGCTGTTGTTGTTGTTGCTGGTGTTGCAATGCAAGCATGTCCCCCAGCTCCAGTATTGCTACTACTATTGGAATCATCTTGGTGTGGGAAGGGGTGTGGTGTGTGGGTATGCTCCTTTTGTACTGGCCCAGACTTCATTGCCTCCACCTGTGCTGATTGTGTGCATCTGTGGAAGTTGGGAACACTGCACATAGCATTTTACGGTTGGTTTGAGATGCCGGAATACCGGCATGCCGATATCCCCTATTAGCGCATTCATGATGCCGGTATTTGCTTGTCCGCCTGACTTGTGATTTCCTCCCATTAGCGGCATGCCGCTATTGCCAGTATGATGAGCTGCGTTCCCGCGCCAATGCCGCTATTAGCAGCACCGTTATTAACGGTGCCGCTAATAGCGGGTTCTTAGGTCGGAATAGACTGGAGCGGTAAGCGATGCCGGTAATCCTTTACTGGCATTGTTTTTCCCTTACCTCCAAACTCGGAATGACCCCCATTGACTTTGGGACTGGTTACCCATACAAGTTTTTACAAGTTTTTAACACGCGTCTCTCAAATTGAACAGTCAACGGGCAATGCCCAATGAATTCACAGTCTGCTGGGATTAGGGTCACTGTTGTTTAAGATTAGAGTTGAACAAATTGATGCAGACAGAATCAATGCGGGCAGAGATGGAATCACGAGGCAAGACCATTGGGCAAATGAAGTGGTTGTTCTCGGTGGCACCTTTAAGACTTTCCAGAAAGATTTGGAGATGTTACAGTTTATCAGTGCGATATTTCAGAAATACAGTTTTTAAAATGTCAGAGTTAATGGTTTTTTCGTATCCTTGACAGATAGAGATAGACTTCTCCAAGAGGCAAGATTTAATAAACAATCTGCGCCAGTGCCTAGGTCAATGTGGTACAATAGCATCCATGGACGCCATGCGAGGCATTCAATACATTTCCGAAAGATGCATGTTTGGGCTTTTGCACCAAAGCATGTTGCCAAAGACATTACGACCCTGGCGTTAACCATGGCGCTATTAGCGCCGTGGTTGACGCCGGTATTTTACCAACTCTGCCATGGTGAATGGCGGAATTACCGTCCCATTCCAAGGTTGGCAGGGCGGTAATTCCCCATTCAGCATTGGCCCTTCCCCATTCCCATTTTTGCCCCCATAGGGCTCAATGGGAATGGGGAAGGCGGTAATTACGATACTGCAAATTGCGTTACCGTAATTACCTCGAAAGTCCCTTTGCGGGTTCCTCCCTTAACAGCTGGTAAAACCAGCCGTTAAGGTCGGGACCCGCAAAGGGACCTCGTAATTAGGCGGTAAGGGTTTAATGGCGCCGACACCTTTTACGGCGCTGTTAACCCCTTACCGCCTGGGTCGTAATGAGGCCCACGCACTTGTAATTCATCCTGATGATGTTGCCCGTATTACCATATGTTTTACTTTGGACAATTAGGTGGTGCTTTAGCACCCTGTGTAGGCCGAAACTATTGTATTAGAGCACAGATAGGGAGAAATGGCATATGAGGAGGGACACAAGGCTTGTAGGTGTTGTTTGGTTATTTGCACACCCATTGACTGCTCATGGCCATGCTAATCCTTATGGCCATTCCTACCTAGTTCTGCCCCTCCCTGCCCAAAACACTGGCTCTTGGAAAATCTTTCAGTTTGTTTTAATCAAAACTTACCATCAAACCTTGCACTCAAGTGCCTGCTAGTGTCTTTTCAAAGCAGTCTAATTGAGGTGTAAACACTCCACTAGTGTAATAAAAATGTCTTATCCTGGGCTGTCTTCAGCCACTCGATTTATAAGCACTATACGTATCCTTCACTGAAGTCCTGTTAAAATAATCATTGGCAATGCCAATAGTTTTGGCTCGCAAAAAGTATTAGGCATTTGCCAGGCACTGCTATTAGATGCCCAGGTACCTGCGCCATTGTGCGCCTTCTACCATCAATGGGCAGTAATATCTGCTATGGAAGCGCCTGGTAAGTTACTTACGCATGCCTACACAAAAGCCCAAACTGTTGGCATTGCCAATGCGTGTGTTATGGTTAATACCAACACACCATTCTCAAAACCTTGTATGGAATTTAGAAAAGAATATCTGACACAGTTTTGTTGCATATCGCAAAAAGAGTGGGCACACAAAACTGTTCACAACGAGGATCATCAAGCAGAAGAAAATAATTTTAATGACCTAATAATGAAAAAACAAAATGTCTGTGGAATGGTATGTTATGTTATGTTATGTTATATCATGTTAACGGTACTTATATAGCGCACCGTCACCAACGGAATAGGTCCCGAGGCGCTCTGGAGGATCTGTAAATGAGAAAGGTGGGATGGGTTAGTAAGGTGAAGAGGGCGTAGGATAGTGGGAGGAGTGGTGTACTGTTGGCAGCTACAACTCTGTTGACACCGGGTGCTGAGATTTGGTGCGAGTATTGGATCAGTGTCAGTCCGCGTGTGCTGTTGGTGTGGCTTATGTGTTGTTGCAGAGTGGTGAAGTGCATGCAGATGGCTGTGAGAGAGATGGTTGTGTGAGTTTTTTTTTTAAGTATACAGAGAGTTAGAGTTTATATTGATTAGTGGGTTATGTGACATTTAACATGCAAGCATTCACAGTTCTATCTAAGTGTGGCACTTGCTGCCCTACACAATTCAGTCTGAGTGTGGCACTCACCAACCCTAACAGTACCATCCAGATACCACACAGGCCAATGTTCATAATTCTATCAAAGTGCGGGACATGCCAACATTCTCAATTCCTTTTAAGTGTAGTGCTTGGCAATCTCCACAATTCCGTCCAGGTGTGGCACACGCTAACATTCACAATCCCGTCCAGATACGGCGCAGGCTAATGTTCTCAACTTTAAGTGTGGCACATGCTAACTGTCATGGGTACCAGGTTAGGTCAAACAGGCCAGTCGATTTCGTACCTAGTTCATGGTAACACAGGGAGAAATCAGGCGGGAGCAGTATGGGTAAGAGCTTGGAGGGCAAGGTCAGGTTAATATCCATGATTCCATTTAGAAACCGCTTACCCCCATAGAATAGTGAGGGACTTCCTGTTCATTTTACATGACTTCCTTTGTGCCAACCTGGACCGGATGCAACGCTCTAGTCTTTGGGCGAGGCTTCCTATAAAAGGCCACGGCCAAAGAGCAGAACTCGCTTCGTGTATTTTCTCTGTAGCAGTGAGCATGCGCTTACCTGGTCCAGTCTCTGGAGCCATTCTATGGCTTCCTGCAGTCCCGATCCTTGTCTGGACATCATCCTGGCATCCTCGAGATTCACACCTGCAAGAAGGAAAACAACAGAAAGCATTAGTAAGCTTTGTTTTTCTACTCACCTGTTCTTCGGCGGTCCGATCGTCCTTCCAGTCCGATCTTCATCATGCGGACCATCTGGCTTCTGTAGTCCATCCGGATTTCCTTTCTGCAGAGGTACTTCTTGACAAACCTGTTGGGGAAAAGACAAAAGAAAAGCAGATTAGGCACTATAGACAATTCTGGTACAAGAACCCCAAAAGACATACTTCTTTTCTCCTTACCTGCGCCTAGTCAAGTAACTAGGCATCGGCGAACACTTGGACATTGGACAGCCATTTAAGGGTCAGTGAATAAACTGCCCTTGGACTAATTCCCGGATCTCCGGAACAACAAAGACTCGAAGAGGCGGTCTTCCGCCGCAACACTCACAAACGGGGACAGCATCCCATACAGCCATCCGGCCCCGCACCATAGTGCCCCTGCTGAGCCAGGACGGAGAGCCCGCCTTACCACATTAGGAGGTGAGCCCCAAAACACCGCACCCACTCAGGGAGCTGGGAGTGGGTTGTTATTGGGTCCTGGTATAGTACTTAACCCGCTCTTCACCTACCCTTGCAGAAAGAACCCCAGGCGAGAGAGAGAGAGAACAGAATTCAGACAGGAGAGCAGAGGCCGAGAGAATCCATCGTTCCTGTGGAGTTTTCAGGTGAGCGTGACACTAACATTCACAATCCTGTCTAGATACGGCACAGGCCAAAGTTGGGAATTATGTCTGAGTGTGGCACATTCTAACATTCACAATCCTGTCTAGATACGGCGCAGGCTAATGTTCTCAACTTTAAGTGTGGAACATGCTAACATTCACAATCCTGTCTAGATACGGCGAGGCTAATGTTCTCAACTTTAAGTGTGGCACATGCTAACATTCACAATCCTGTCTAGATACGGTGCAGGCCAAAGTTGGGAATTATGTCTGAGTGTGGCACATGCTAGCATTCACAGTTCTATCTAGGTGCGACGCAGGCTAGGATGAGGATTCCATCTATGTGTGCACATGTTAAGAATTCTCTGTAAGTGTGGTGCATGCTAACAATCTTGATCCCATCTAGATGCGACACAGGCTAATCTACAAAGTTCCCTCCAGGTGTGGTACTAGCAGACATTGGTAAGTAAGTTGGTATGTGTTGCAGGACAACATTTACAGTCCATTTGCAGTGGTTGCAAGCCTTTCTAAGTATGCATTATGTAAGTCTATGGCAGTCTATGCTATGGAAAGGTAAGGTAGAGTGGCAGGGGTTTTCTGGAATAGAGTAATTGCTCTACACCCCACCCATGCCACACTCACAGTTTATGTTGGTGTCTGCCGACTCCTGGCTTCATTGGCTTCCCCTGCGGACACCTGCAGACACTACTGGAGCCGCCTCTGTTGGAGCCGCCCTTTGCCTCGGGCCCTTAGCTGTGAGGGCTGCACAGGCCGGGGGCTGCCCTGGGAGGACCTGTGATGAAGGCCGAGAGGACCAATGGGAGCAGGGGGGGCGGGTTGGGAGGCAGGAGGGAAGGGGGAGCAGGAAGAGGGCTGGAGTGGGGCTGGAAAAGGGCCTCGGGGCCTGCAAGTTATGTTCAAGAGGGCAGCAGACAAGGGGAAACACTCAC
The DNA here is from genome assembly GCF_040938575.1 of Ambystoma mexicanum. Taxonomy (NCBI): domain Eukaryota; kingdom Metazoa; phylum Chordata; class Amphibia; order Caudata; family Ambystomatidae; genus Ambystoma; species Ambystoma mexicanum. The sequence goes on along the minus strand of NC_090941.1, from coordinate 162,771,625 downwards.
CGTGCTCCGATGGAGATGCCAAGCCCGGAATTTGGAGGCCCAGAGGGTCCCATGAGGTCACAAACACTCACCAGGCTTGCCGGAGGAAAGTGGGGGAAGCGCGAGCCCCTCGGGTCGATAGGCCCAGCTGTGAGGAGGGAAGTACCAATCAGGGCCGGTGTTGTGGGCTGGATGAACCAATCGGGGACAGTGGGAGGCGGGCAGTGGAGGAAACACGGAAGTACGGGAGGGCTCAAGGCGGCGGCCGCATGGGCCTCTAAACAGACTGGGGCACCAAGATGCCTAAAATTTATACAAAATAGGAGGCCCAGAGGGTCCCACCATGTCACAAACACTCACCAGGCTTGCCGGAGGAAAGTGGGGGAAGCGCGAGCGCCTCGGGTCGATAGGCCCAGCTGTGAGGAGGGAAGCGCCAATCAGGGCCGGTGTTGTGGGCTGGATGAGCCAATCAGGAACGATGGAAGGCGGGCAGTGGAGGAATCACGGAAGTGCGGGAGGGCTCGAGGCGGCGGCCGCATGGGCCTCTAAACAGACTCGGGGCACCAAGATGCCTACAATTTATACAAAATAGGAGGCCCAGAGAGTCCCACCAGGTCACAAACACTCACCAGGCTTGCCGCAGGAAAGTGGGGGAAGCGCAAGCCCCTCGGGTCGATAGGCCCAGCTGTGAGGAGGGAAGCGCCAATCAGGGCTGGTGTTGTGGGCTGGATGAACCAATCGGGGACGGTGGGAGGCGGGCAGTGGAGGAATCACAGAAGTGCGGGAGAGCTCGAAGCGGCGGCCGCATGGTCCTCTAAACAGACTGGGGGCACAAAGATGCCTACAATTTATACAAAATAGGAGGCCCAGAGAGTCCCAACAGGTCACAGACACTCCCCAGGCTTGCCGGAGGATCATTATTGATCACGCAGAAAGCATTATGCTGTTTTTAAATAGCTATAACTATTTCGTTTTATTTCATATAAATATGTTCTGTACATTTGCAACTCCTTGTGAGTTTGTTTCTGAAGGAGCAGTGCACGAAATCAGTCTTTTAATGTGCGAGTATTCAGCTACCGCAGTCCTTTTCTTTTCAGTCACCTATTCTCTCCATCAGCCGACTCCACGTCTGCTTACAGTACGCCTACCTAGCCATGGTGTGCCCATATGGTGCATTAATTTATTGGCACACAACTCTCTCTGCAGTGCCTTGCAACCCGTCGGGCCGTAATAATACAACACACATCAAGGCCGCCTTGCAGGTCACAGAACAGACTGCAAGTGAACACTGTGAAGTGGGTATTGCCATCACATCTGACTCCAATATGAAAGCACTTGTCCTGTCCACAGTAGGATGGCACACATTTCACTGGCACACTCCCAGGTTTTCACTAGCCACTGGCAAAGACCTTGGTAGTAAGTGTACATTTTTACTGTAAAATGATTAGGGCAAAATATGCCCTTAAGAATTCAACATATAATTTCAGTGAATGTTTGCACCATGACAATGTTTTCACTGGTGCTAATATGGAGCAGTATTAGTACTATGGCAACCCCTCCCCTGCGGCAAAAATGTATTATAAGAATGCGTATTTGCATTAGAACAATTTTTACCACAGTGATAATGCGGTGCAAAACAGTACCTGCATCAGTGCAAAACATCTGCGATGAAGCCCCTTGTCATCATGTGAAAGCATGATGAATGGAATTTGCCCCTAACCACAACATTTTATACGTGGACGATTTTGAAGTAACATTAACTGCTGACATTACGCTGGGCAACCTTTTACACCTCCATTATTTAGCCCATCTACGCCACTACAGAAGGGGACAAGCCATTTGCAAATCGGTCAGCCATGTCATCAATTGGAGCACCCCAGTAGGAACTGTGAGACCAGGTCCCCTATTCACAGAAACACATGCAACCCCACATATGTTTCAACCTTACTGAGCTTCATGAGGGAGGTGTGCCACTTGGTTTAAAGGACTCTGAATGACAGATGGCACCATCTTGGTGTCTCAATGTGGATCAATATGGCTCTTTTTAAATTATCATAGTTCAGCTTAAAGGAAAAAGTCCCCTACCCCAGCGCAAATATATTCCAAACATTGTGAACCTTGTATGTATTTATTAAGTTCAGCATTTGCCGTGTTGATTAAACAAATCCAATTAAAATAAAGAATTCAGGTGAGGTGTAGAGGAGGAGCCAAGTACCCCTACTCCACTTACCCTGCCTACATTACCTCATGGGTATGAGCCAAAGTATGTGAAGTATACTACACCAATCAGAAGGCAAGAAGAAGATCAATGACTCTGTGCAGTACCCATAAGAATGCCTATACCTAAGTGAATATGGGAAGTAAAGTATCCCTTAAGGAAACCATACCTGCATCCAAGACAATATGATGGTCATTTGAACATGATTCCTGATGAAACAAAGAAACTGAATGGCCAGGATGAATTGTGACGTCATAGGAAACTGAATCTATTCCATAGATAGAAGATAATCAGACCTGAGAGGCAGACGATTTATGAAGAATGAAGAAGTACTAAGGATAAGTGACATTTTAGGATCAAGATGACTTATGCCAAAAGTGTGATGAAGATATTTAGATAGTTTAAACGTGTACAGATGCAATGAAACGCAAGCAGCAAAGCAATCGTGAAGCTTATAGTAAAAAGATTGTGGCAAGAGCCAACATGCATACATATATCTCATAGATACATATGGATTGAATGAAGAATGAATGTTCCACTACGTAAATAGCAGTCTGAACAAACGAGGAAGGCCTCCAAATTTAGTGTTGCAGTTACAAAGGCAAGTGAATTAAAGAGATTATATTTCAGCTAAGGAGTTGGATGAGCCAAAGAGCCAAGGTATTATCAGAACTGGAATTGATTGACATTAGATACAATTAACGTGAAAGAACAGAAGCTCCTGTTCAAGAGGGTCAAGTATAAACAAAAAGACGTCAGAAAACTATTGGAAGTTACAGTTAAATACACGAGAAAGGATCAATTCATGGTGTCCAGTCACGTGATGGAAGAAAGTTGAATGCACAAGGAGATCACACCTAAGCATGGAAGCCAGACAGTACCCATTCTTCTTAAAAAATCCCAGAGTAGAGTACAGACTCAAGGACAACTTCAGACACTAATTGACACTAAAACATTGAGGTGATGATGGAGTGTCCATTTAATTGGTGGGAAGCTGGTATCGAGACAAGCTCACCCGCACCTAGTTGTTCAGCCTGAATGCTGCTCACGTAGGTGGAAAGTTATTGATGGGGGTTAGTAGCAACCAATTGTAGAAGACCATGTAGTTGGGGGTCCTATAGTTTGTGTAGCCAATGGGACATCATACATTTAGTGACGTTCATAGTGGCCATTTTAAAGGGAGGGCTTAGTTGCCCCACCTGATGTTAAGTAACCAATTATTTCTCTCTGTTACTTCATACAGATACTACACCTATACTTAATAGTTCACTTAGAGACAATCCCATTTCCCGATAGGTTTTAGAAGTTTGCCACGTAGGATGATGTTGGTAATGATGCAGGTCTACATGTCAGTCTTGACAAATTTGGTCTATAAAAATATGCTTTTTCTTAAATGAGTTGAGAGTTGAGTATCGAGTGATTGCTGATGTTTGATACTTACTTACTGACTTACATTAAAACAGACAAACGTTTTGCCAAACAGTTTGTGTCATCTGAATTATTGATGTTTGATTAAAATCTGCATCCCCATCCATCTCAAGAGTATAGCTACTCATGTTAAAGGGCTGGGAGTCACCAATTCAGAGGTGACTGTATAAATAGTTGACACCCTTCTAGAAAATCTGTCAACGGTTTCCTGCATTGAAATTAATTACTGCATTCCTCAGGACCCAGAAGTCTAAAAAGACTTAACACAGACATACTCTGTAATATATTCATTGGGTTCCCTGTATCTCCTTCTTGAAGATATGGCACATGCCGTGCCTAGGGGATGACGTGTATAATGTTAAGTCGAGTAATACTGTAAACTGCCCAACAAACAACCCACTGTCCTTGATCACAGGCCTTATCTATAAAACTTGCTCTCCATTTTACAGTCCTGCATCACAATCCTTGTCCTTCACCGTCTTTCTAGTCCATCATAGTCTTTGGTCACTGTCCTTCCTTGTCACAGACCTTCTTCATCACAGTCCTTTGTCACAGTCCTTACCTTTCATTACAGTCCTTCCTCAGTACTTCTTTCTCCTTCCTCATAGTTCTTCTTCAGCATATGCCCTCTTTATCATCAGAGTCATATGTTTTGTCACAGTCCTTCATGATAATATTTTTCTTTCAGCATAGTCCTTCTCCTTCATCACAGTCATTATTTGTCCCTGTCCTCCTCCTTTAGTCCTTCAGAACAGTCCTTCAGTCTCATTACAGTTAATGTTCTTTATCAGTCTTTCTCTTTCATCACAGTCTATCTTTTTCACAGTACTTCTTCGACAGCCCTTTGTCACAGTCCTTCTCCTTTGTTACAGAATCTCCCCTTTGTCGCAATTGTGGAAACAACACAGCACCAAGTTATCACAGGTTTGATACCTGGTCCCGCTTTTAGAGGTTGAATTCCAGCATGAAGCTGTTAAAGCCATTGTGCTACTTGTTCATCAAAGTCCTTCTGATTTATCACTTGCCTACATCAGTCTCCCTTTGTCACAGACCTTCTCCTCCATCATAATCCTTAAAAGTTTTTCTTCTCCTTTTTCTTGGTCTTTCTCCTTCATCAAATCATCAAAGGCCTTCTCCTTCACCTCAGTTGTTCTATTTTGACATAGCCCTTATACTTCATCATAGTCCTTCATCACATTCCTCCCTTGTCACTGCTCTTCTCCTTTATCCCAGTTTATCAACTTCATCACAGTTCTTCTTCATCATCGGGGCTTCTCCTTCATCAATGTCCTTCTCCTTTGTTAGGGTGCTTCATCACAGTTCTTGTTCTATGTCACAGCCCTAGTCCGTCATCAGTTGTTCTCCTTCATCACAATCATTCATCACAGTTCTTCTCCTTTGTCACAGTCCATCTTCATCCCAGTCTTTCTAATTCATGGCAGATCTTGTTCTTCATCAGTTGGTCTCCTACATCAAAGTCCTTCTCCTTTGTCATCATCCTTCTTCTTTGTCACATTCCTTCCTTTCCCTTACAGTCTTCCTTCATCAAAGGCCTTCTCCTTCATCACAGTTTTCATTCTTCATCAGTTATTTTTTTTATCACAGTCCTCCATCCCAGCCCTTCTTATTTGCCACAATCCGTGCCCTTCTACTTCATAAGTACCACTCCTTCATCACAGTCCATCCCAATAATCCTTCTCCATCTCAGATCTTCTCCTTAATCAGAGTCCTTCATCATAGTCCTTCAATTTCAACACAGTCCATATTCAGTACTTCTCCTTTATCCAATGACTTCGCAATTATCACAATCCTCTTTCACAGTCATTCTCCTTCATCACAGTCCTCATTCATCACAGTCCTTCATCATAGCCTTTTCCTTTGTCATGGTCATTTGTCACAGTCCTTCTCAAAACTCACAGTCCTTTCCCTTCATGACAGCTCTTCAGCATAGTCCTTATCCTTCACCACCCACAGTCCTTCTCCTTTATTACAAGCCTTTTCCTTTGACACAGTACTTCTCCTATGTCCTAATTTGACTGTATCAAGCACAGTCTTGCTGCCAGTCTCAGTCACCCTCTCTATGCCACTATCTGTAGTGTGCCATCTATATTTTTTCTTTCCTACCTTTGTCCTGTCTCTTTCTCTCTCCATTTCTCAGTATCGCTTTCTTTCTTTCTTGCTATGTATTGTTCTAATCATCATCACTTCACAGTGTAGAAAAAAACATTATAATACAGCACAATGCAATATCATCAAAGAAATAAACATTAGAAATATAATGTACAAAGCACAGTTTAAAAAATAAGACATAACCATAATAATTCCCAAAACAACCTCAACATCCCGTTTTTTACAGCTCTCCTTGTCTCTCTCTTAGGAAAGGCTGCACATCTTGGGAACTAGGGCTCCTCTTCTTTTGTGCCTAAACATAGTGTGATAACTGTTTACTACTTCCCTCATCATTTCATCAAGTGTCAGGTTATCCGACATCCCCTCCCTTCTCACAACCAAAAATCTCACCATCACTACTGTAAGAATTATAGTTGGGGACTTCACAGGGTTCCAAAGTCCAATCCTTATTAACTTCTCTTCAACTATTAAAAACACAAGGATTCCTATAACACTGTCACGCTAGGTCAGTCTGTGGGATTATCATCAGACCTCTAATAGTCCTGCTCTGTCCAGATCAAAGTATCAATATGGAGATAATGTTTGTTGATTGTAATTAAAGTTCAATTTTATTTTGGAAATCAAAAATTACAAAGTTCCAGCCAAAATGCGTTTTTCGACTCAACCAGGTCTTTCTAAAGGTGATCAGTGCCATATACATAAATCACCACATTTATTATATGCAAGTATACAAAGGAATCACCACCATGTGTGCAAGACCCATAATAGTAAAAAATACATTTTCCCATTTCATTGTGTGAATATGGAAAAATCATGTGTTGTTGAACCATGTCATAGTTAAGTCATTGAGCCCATTGCACAAGTTAAAAACATCATAGCATTTGAACGTGTTGTGTCCAAAGTGAAGAAAAAGAAGAGAGAAAAAAAGACACTGGGCCTCATTACGAGAATGGAGGTAATGAAAATAGGAAGGCGGTATGGCCATTACCGGCATGGGGGTTCCGCGTGCTCGCGCAGTCGTAATCAGCGATATTAGCGGCGTTAAATGAGCACGGACCCACTACTTACTCCATGCCGGTAATGGGCCCGTTTTTAGCGGGATTCTCGTAATGAGGCCCACTGTAAGTAAAACTGAAAACTTTTGTTAATGTTCAGATATGTTCTAAATCACACTTCAGTGACACTTGTACGTCCTTACGAGAAAATCCCTTGCCCAAAAGAGAGGTGCTTTTCTGATAATAACCTCAAAAATAATAATAATTCTGGTCATGGCGCTTCCCAGGTGCTTTTATGCATGTTCTAAGGGAGAGAATATAAGTATGTCAATATGGAACTGGATCCTGAAGGCAGGACAGATTTATTATTAGAGATAGGATTACACTGCACTGTGGAAGGATGATAAAATGGTACCTTTTTAGTCGTCGTATATTCCATGAGGGTTTAAGGTTGTTATACTTGGTTTAGCATGTGTATCAGTGGTAGGAATATCTAAAAAGTCCCAAATTGTTAGAAAAGTCTGTCTAACTCTGCATGCTCCCTTAAGAATATAAATCTTGGGTGGGTGTATCTTATCAAGGTCATGTAGAGGAGCAGCTGTATACATCTGCAGGAGATCCTGACCCCCTTCCTCACCTGTTTTGAAGACATGAGACTGTGACTTGCCTGACACCAGCTATCGTACCAATACCGAAGCAAGTATTTCAAAGGAGATACCCATTGAGACAACCCTATTGAATGTACCCTGAAGAGATGACAACCTGCAAGAGGAACTCCCTGAAGGAATATGAGAATGAGTAAAGAAAATAAACTTATGATGTCATAAAAAGTGTGCACAATGTCCTGAGACACTGAAGGAAGACGATGTATGGATCATAGAGGACAAATGGCGAAGTAAAGAATTGAGTAAACTATCAACGCGGAAAAGAAGAAGATAACACATTAACAACGTTTTGCAGAAAATAGAAGTTCAATAAATGTACATACGCTGAAAAGCAAGGTAGATCATGTCATTGTATAGGCCAGCTATGAGTAGTGAATAGAATGCAGGCGAGGCCGCCATTGCACAGAAACTGGACATTGGTATCATGAAACAAATAAGCCAGAAACCATGAAGGGAGAAAGAAAAGCTGTGTCGCAGCAGAATAGAAGTCTAGTGGAGCTGCGTGGAGAGGCTGTCTGCCCTAAAGTCAAAATTGTAGAAATCGAGGTCAGCTAGCTACTTTGGAGAAGAACAAGTGTGCAGAGGATGAATCTTCTCACGTTAAGGTGCAAGGAAGAACACAAAGGATGCCAAATTTTAATTCATTTAGAACATTTAAAAAATGCAAAATGAACCAGATCGTGGTCGCTTGTCACGTGAGTGAAGGATGGAAATAGAGCTTGAACTTGGAGTTCCAGACATGATAGCGAGTGTCCTTACTACTGTGCATTCCCTAGACAAGAATACTCTGCAAGGCCGACAGAAGGTATGGTGATGAGAGATGCTGGGCTAATTGGGTGGTGAGGTAGCTTTATGCCCTTTCTCCCTGCACCTGGGTCTGGGCTTACATGCTGCTAAATGAACCGAATGTTCCAGACATGGCGCAAGCGTGCCAACCATTTGTATTAGTTTGTATAATGAAGGAACTTATAGTTTAGAAGACCATTGAAAAACAATGTAACTATGCTTTCTTAAATGACATGTTTGTAGAGGTAAGCATAAGTTGTCCACCTGATAAAGGACAGCCAATAACAATCCTAGCTCCTATATGATAGAATATCTAGATGTTTCCCTTAACCAATCCCGACCCTTGATAAGTTTTTCACTATTGCCACATAGAATTGTATTTTTTGTGCAGATCATTGAGAGACTGAGCGTACGTCTGTTGATGTTTGGTGTAACCTCCATGTTTTAGATAATTGTTAATAAAACAGTAACTTGTTATCTTGTTGAGTTTTTCCAGTTATTTGGACTCAGAATTATTCTGGTGTAATCCCATCCATTGCATATGCTTGTTCCAAAGGGCCATAAACTCAAACCAAAGGTGTAGGAAGTTCTGCATTCAGATCAATGTGGAGATGTCTGGTTTGTTTCAGAATGCTGTTGCAGGTACCATGTACTGTATCTGTAAATAATCCATGAAACGAACGAGCCTTGTTGGTAACTTGCTATGCCTGGAAGAATGGCATTGCGATCAAGCAATGTCAGCAACATTGAGAGTATTACCTATAATGATTTGCGGATGTGTGCATCATGCCGTTGTTGGCCTGGTCAAGATGTTCCACATGTAGGGATATGCAGACCCCATATTGGATGTTTATTTATATAGTGGGAATGATGTCATTCGCAAGCCTGTGACATCAAGTAGTGAACAGGCACATTCTGTCTAGTGCTCATGTTGTATATTCAGGTGGAGTTCTAGCTAATTCAAAGGCAGTCTGATGATGAGACTGAGTTGTCCCACTATACCACAGAGTGGTGGTGTTTCAATGTCATTTAGATACTGATGATGGTTGGTTGATCCACAGCCAAGGAATGGGCAGGAATAACAGTTTATCTTATTCCATGGCTCAAGCTAAGCATTCTGTGCTAAACAGTACGGAACCCATATATTGGGACGAGACACAATATTGAGAACATATTAAAGGCTGTTAGGGTGAGGTGTCTCCTAAGAACATGTGGAGTCTATTAGTTTGAGGAAACCAGATGAAATTTCATGAGAATATTGGGGCAATAGAGGGTCCAATTAAGGGCCTAATTCATAGAATCAGGCGCAGAAGTAGCGCAAGGGCAAGCGCTGAGAAGGAGCATGCGCCACGCGTGCACCAGTTGTGTCGCAAACCAGCAATTGCGTGGCACACGTATTCATGGATTTTCAGAGGAATCAGTAGCTGTGGCACAATGCACATAAAGCAGCACCAGTAACGCCCCCAACATGCCCTGTCCACAGGAAAAACACAGTGAAATGCCAAATACGGCGCAAGGCCCCGCGCCACCCATGGCTCAGCACAAAGCTCCCCTCATCATAATAGCGTGAAAAATCTGCGCGTACATCGGTCGCACCAGCCAAATCGCATGAAAAGTCCAGTGCGAACCCCGTCCCGCACCCCAGCGTAATCACGTACCCTGGTCGCACCAGCCAAATCACGTGGAAAGTGCTGTGCGTACACTGTCCGCACCCCAGCGTAATTGCGTACACCGGTCGCACCAGCCAAACCACGTGGAAAGGCCTGCGCGTACCCTGTGCATAGCCTGTCCGCACGACAGCGTAATCGCGTACCCCAGTCGCACCAGCCAAATTGTGTGTAAAGGCCCGCGCGTACCCCTACTGCACCCCAGCATAATTGTATACCCCAGTCTGACCAGCCAAATCACGTGGAAAGGGCCGAGTGTACCCCGTCTGCACCCAAGCATAATCGCATACCCCGGTCGCACCAGCCAAACCGCATGGAAAAGCCTGAGCGTACCCCATGCGTATCCCATCCGCACCTCAGCATAATCGCGTACCCCAGTCGCACCAGCCAAATCACATGTAAAGGCCCGCGCATACCCCATCTGCACCCCAGTGTAATCGCGTACCCCGGTCGCACTAGCCAAATCATCGCGTACCCCGGTCGCACTAGCCAAATCACGTAGGAAGGCCTGCGTGAACCACACATTACACACGCAAATCCCCTGGAAGCACACGCCTCCTGACGGGACATCCACACCCCAGCAGCCATCAACACCCCACACATCATGGGACCCCCCAACACCCGTGACCATACCCCGCAGGCAGCCCACAACACATGGGACCCCTCCATCACCCGTGACCATACCCCACAGGCAGCCCACACCACATTGGACCCCCCCATCACCTGTGACCATACCCTGCAGGCAGCCCACACCACATGGGACCCCCATCAACCTTGACCATACCCCACAGGTAGCCCACACTTCATGGGATCCCCCATCACCCATGACCCTACCCCACATGCAGCTCACACCACATGAGACCCCATAACCTGTGACCATACCCTGCAGGCAGCCCACACCACATGAAACCCCCATCACCCATGACCATACCCCGCAGGCAGCCCATACCACATGGGACACCCCCATCACCCTTGACCATACCACGCAGCAGCCCACATCACATGGGATTTCTATCACCAATGACCATACCCTGCAGGCAGCCCACACCACATGGGACCCCCATCACCCATGACCATACCCTGCAGGCAGCCCACACCACATGGGATCCCCCCATCACCTGTGACCAGCCCACACCACAAGGGACCCTCCATCACCTGTGACCATACCCCGCATGCAGGCCCCGCCTCATGTCCCCACACCCCACCTGTGATGGCAACCTGCAGGCAGACCTGGCCTAATGTTCACCCCCCTCACCCTTCAGCCTCCTAACCGCCAACACACTGTGGACCGATAGACATGAACACAGCAGATGTTAAATGAAAAGCCACCACATGCTGCACACTCCAAGTGTACCTTAACACCCATCCATTGTACATGCACACCACAACATGCCACATGCCAATGGAAGTCAAACATGACACATGCATGCATGTGTGCACACACATGTAAAACAACGGCCAGCATCATGGACATAGAACAGAGTAAGCAAGAGCGAAACTTGGCCTAAACCATCAAGACCAGACACCACTTTGATTTCAAATAAAAAATATGTATTAAAAACAGTATTCAACTCATGCTCATATAAAACTAATTTACCAATTGAGCACCAAATGAGCAAATAAATAAAAGATTGTCAAAAACAAAATAAATTGCAAGTCAAACAAATGAAGCTGAAAGAAAAGATGTGCTACATGTCCATAAAGTAGTGAAAAAATGAAAACGCAAATCCAAAGAAAACCATTGCTCCATGGTGAAATGAAAAATATCTGTTCAAAAGAGAACTATTTACAAAAATCAAGGGTCCATTGCCAAAACCAAGTCCGAAAAAGAATATCCCAAAAAACAAAGAACTATGTACAATACCTGGAGGAAAGTCACAAAACTCCCAAAAAAAGAAATAACAAAAGGAAACTTAAACCTAAAGAACTATGTACAGTGGCAGCTGGCTGGTACTGTGACTCACCATTTCCCCCCAAAGTCTCAGCTAGGGCATCATCAAACTCTGTGTCGATTTCCCCTAAGTGAGCCTGTGCTCTCCCCTTGAGGGCTTGCAGGGACTCCAACGTGCCCCTCTCAAACTCCCTGCAAGTCTCCTCGAGGTATTCTGACCACCTCTCTGCCCGACACAGGGTATTATCTGCCCTGGCGATGGTGAGTCGTGCCCCCTGTGCCCACTGCCGCTCTGCTCCAATCTGCTGGCCAAGTCGCCGCAACACGGAAGACATCCTTGTTGAAAGGTCCATGTGTGCCTCCTGCCCGATGGCCGATACCTGCCTCTCCTCCATTGGAGGCCCCGAGTCCTGTTGGCTCCTACGCTAGCATGCCGCCGTCGAAAAGCCTGGTGCCTCTGCCTCCAGGACAGCCTCCGGGATGATGACAACCCCCGGGGCTGTTGTGCATGTGCCCTGCTGCTTGTTTTGTTTCCTGCTGTTCCACCATTGCCACATGTCCTGTCCCCAGATGGATCTCTGTGGTGACCACCTCTGCTGATCCTCCATCGACTCCCGATCCTGGCAGGGATGTGGTCTCCACCAGACTGGCTCCCAGGGTTAGGACAGGTGCACAGGGGGCCCTGGTGGTATCTGGGCCGGAAGACGGCAGGGAGAATGACTGGCTCACAGAGGAGGCAGACGAGGAAGGGGGTCACATAAGTGGCCAGCCTATGCACCCATTGCGATACCAGGAAATGTGTCAGCCAGTTCATGAGACTGCAGACCTCCTCATGATTAGGTGCAAGCTCCCGATTGGAAGCCTGTACATCATGACGAACAAGTCTACCCGCCCCATGATACCGGCTAGCACAGGTTCCATCCTGCACTGAATGGTGACATCCACAGGCATTGGTATTTCCGTCTGGGTGGAAGCGGCCACCACCTGTTGACGGGTCCGGCCTGGGGCATGCCTGCATGTGCATACGGCTGCAGTCGCAGTACCAGGGACATGATTAGGCACTGGCCCCTCCACGTTGACCTGCACTGCCTCTGGCCCAAGACCCTGGACTGCAGCAATCACAGGTACGTCACAACCCCTGCCAGGCTGCATGGGCTGGGCTGATGTGGCCTCCTCCTTCTCCTGCCAACCTGGATGCCTCCCAACTGTCTTCCACAATGTCTTGCCCTTGTGCGGGCTCACCTGTCCCTCCCACTTCTGAGGTGTCCTCCACCACCTTCACCCTTTTGGACTTGGTTGTACCCTCAGCAGCTGCGGCCATTGACTTGGACAAGGCACCAGTCTCCTCGCTCCCAGAAGATGACAGTACCTAGGAGGCAGACTGGGCCTTGCGTCTACGCATGGTGGAGGCATCCCTGCTCCACAGCGCCTTCTCCGCCTTCTTCTCCCATCTTCGCTGTGGATAGGGAAAAATAAAACACAAACTTCAGGGTACTGAACACATGTGTGTTTGTCACAATGCAATGCTAATGTACATCAGTGGCACTGTCAGAGGTAACAAGCATCATCACCGTCCACTACACACAGGGAAGTCCTATTTACACACATGCACAATCATGTCTCTCATTCACAAGAGACATTCACATCCTTGGACAAGCCATTGGCAGCATGTCAGAATTGTGCCTCCAGCTCGCACGCATCATGAGTCATACACTTCCCATTCCCACACATCACCTGACAGTCATGAAGCAGGCCATGGAGATATCACGTTGCAGTACACTCAAGGGCAAATTGGCAGCATGAGGCAATCACAAATTAAGAACTCAAGTAACATATATCCCGGAGTGTTGGCCAGTCACACACTCACTACTCAGACACATGCACATGTACACCATGCATGTCTATGATGTTTACATAAGCACCCATGTGTCACACCTCTCGCCTGCCCCAGTCCAGACACAGGTATGCAAACATGTGCGCGTTGTAACATGCCGGTGCACATCACACATTGCAACACAGACACCATAGATGTGGGACACGCTTGAATGGACTCACATGCAGCACTGTCAGGGACATGCACACAGACATCTGTACAGGAGGCATGACAGACATAAGGCCAAGGTGCACGCTCCAGCTACAAGTCAACATGCACATGCACTATGGTGGACAAGAACACATGAACACTTACCAGTCGAATCAAGATGGAGCACCAACTCCAATTCATGGACATACAGCGCTGGGTAGAAGCACTCCAGGACCCTCATCTCGTTGGTGGTCAACCAGCCCCGGCACCCCACTCGATCACCACCAGCCTTGAGAAGGCGCTGGGCCTTGTTGAGGGTCCTGGACTTGTAGTCTTCCCAGCGCTTGTGGACATGATGGTAATCGCGGGTGCCACCCCCTCCACGTGGATGGCACCCACAATGTCCGCCCAGATCTTCTTCCGTCCTTCATTGCCAATTTGAGATGGGCCGTGGAAGAGGGCATCACGATACCCCAGGACTTGCTCCACCAGGATGCCAACTTCCCTGGGTGAGAAGCTGACAGCCCTCTGCCTCTTTGCCGGGGGATTGCCACTTGCCTCAGATGGTGTTGTGTCAGGCATGGCAACCCCTGAGGCAGGTGTGGGTGGGCAAGGTGGTCCTGGGGCTGGGCTGTGCAGCAGTGGTATGGCAGCCAGGATTCTTCAGGATCAGCAGTGGTGGTCACAATGACAGGATTACTGGCAATGGCTTCAGAGCAGGCACCAACATGCAGGGCACATGGGCCCCAAGCACACAGAGTGGGCTGGCAGTAGCAGATGGCTCATCGGAGGCAGCTTGGGGCAATTGGAGGCAGGTAAATTGGCTGATAGGCAGGGGCGCGGGGCTTCCATGTTACTCATGTGGCCAGCCAGAAACAGAGTGACTCTGCGTGTGCGGAAAAACTATGTAAGCGTGAAATCAGAGAAAAGTCCCTAAGCGCGCAACTTACGTGACACACGCTGAACATTGGGCATGGCGTTCAGGGTTGGGATAAAGTTGAGCATAGGAGAGCATCACACGCTTACCGAGTTACAGCGGACGGACATGTGGACTTCATTTCCATACGTGATCTTTTCTTTACACGTGGGCCTCTTCTTTTGGTGGTGGATTGCCTACGCGCGCACCCGCGTGTACTTTTGAGGCTGGCGGTGAGTTACATATGCATTTTGCTATCTGTGGGTGCCCCTATGTGTCACATAACCCCTTATTTAACATCACTGTAGCTTACGTGTCCTTCGCGTATGTATTTGTTGTGTTGCTGGGTGCTGCGGGTACCGCGTTACGTTTTTTCTTTACACGTGGGCTGCAGAGGGGTCACATACATGTTTTTTTCATTTTTGGGGTTCCTGTGCATTACGCGGGCCATTTATTTTTTCCTCAGGGGTTACATTGAGGTTTGCTGGGGCACACTGGTACATTTGACATCACGTACACTGTCCCCTCACTCGCATTGCCCAGGACAAGGGATAGCTGCACCTCCCATTGAACCATTCCATCTGTACCATGACTGGGAGGGCAACTAGTGGGAATGGTAGGCAAAGGTGGCCGGGGTGGCAGAGGCACCTGAGGTGTTGGAGGCACCTGAGGTGGCAGAGGTGTGCGAGGTGGCGGAAGTGCCAGAGGTGGTGGAGGTGTCAGGCCCCGTGCAGGGGGAGCCATTCCCCCACCCAACAGGGTCAGGAAGCTGTAGGGGCAGCTGTAGCAACCACCACCCAGCTTCCAGGTCACTCATCCATGCCTGTGGTGCTCCCCGCCCTGGTCCACGGAAACGCAGGGGCAGATGCTCTCCGTGCATTGAGGGGGAAGGGAAATACTGTACAGCATCATGGCACCGGCACTGAGGGTCCAGATGCAGCAGTGTCACCTGATGTCCGCCCCCGCCAGGGTCAGGTAGCTGGTGGGGCATCTGTAGCAACCACCACCCAGCCTCAGGGTCACTCATCCGTGCCTGTGGTGCTCCCCGCCCCGGTCCACGGAGACGCAGGGGTAGATGCCATCCGTGCATCGAGGGGGAAGGGAAATGCTGTGCAGTGTCATGACACCGGCACCCAGGTACAGCCACCTGCAAGGGCACCTACAGTCACACCATCAGTGTTTGATGCCACAGCCCAGGCCACCAGTGCTCCAGCCCCTACTGACCCAAGTGGTCCCAGCCACTTGGGGTGTGTACAGCCTCGTATGAAGGCAAAGTATGCAGTAGGCAAACAGGCTCAGTCACAAGGCATGGCACAGGAGACCTACACGTCGAGGATGAGGAGCTTTAATGATAAGGAGCTCCAGGTCCTCGTGGACTATGTGCAGCTACACCAACGTGACATGCTTGTGCAGGCAGGGAGCACACATACACCTTCCCAGCGTATGGCCCACTGGCAGTGTGTCCCTGACCTTATTAACGCCTTGGGTCATGAGAGGTGCTCAGCTGCTGACACAATGAAGTGTTGGTATGACTTGCGGCGTCGAGCTAAGGGTAAGATGCATGCCAACTATGCCTCTACTCTAGTGACTAGAGGTGGGTCACCAGAAGAGGACGATTAACTCACTCCACAGGAGGAGATCATAGGTGCTATGATTGATGTGGAGCAGATCTGAAGCGTGGGAGACCTGCTAATCTATGAGGAAATGTCTAGTAAGTGGTGATGCGTGTGTGTCCAGGTCATGTGTATGTTGCTTGGATGAAGTGTGTTGGTTGTCTGGCAGTTCTGGCTGCATTAGCATGACTGTAATGGGTGAACC
Organism: Ambystoma mexicanum; assembly: GCF_040938575.1. Classification (NCBI taxonomy): domain Eukaryota; kingdom Metazoa; phylum Chordata; class Amphibia; order Caudata; family Ambystomatidae; genus Ambystoma; species Ambystoma mexicanum. Next base: position 162,755,109 of record NC_090941.1, on the reverse strand, counting down.
ATGTCATGGTGGACTGACACGTGCTCGTTGACCTGCAGACTGCATATGCAGAACGTGCTGCACACTGTGGCGAACACCATCACCACACGTGCACACTCCTTCCATGTCACTCTGTCCAGGCTCTCTTGGCCCTCTTCCTGCTCAAACCAGTGATGGCGGATAGCCTGTCACAATCTTCCACTCCACACTGGCCTTCTCCCCACACATCTCTGACGGGTCACCCTGCCAGCTACACTTCCTCACTTCCTTCCTCTGATTCCTCCAGTAGCTCAATGTCTCCAGAGGACTGGTCATGCTTATGGTGGTGTACTGCAATGCCCTATGGCCAGTTTCTGTGCCTCTACTCTCTTCCCTCTGCAACTCATCCTGATCTGGGCAGCGGGGATTGTCCTTTTGTCTTGGTGCCAGGTATTGTGTCTCCCTAGGATTGTGATGATGTCACTGGCTATCAGTGGCTACGAATGTTCATTGTCAATCGCTCTGCATTGTCCATTGGGCCTTATGGCTCCTGGTGGGGCAGTTCCTTCAACTCCATCTTCCTGATTGGCTTCCTTCTCATGGTATTTGATCATCCCTTTCCCACTCCCTCAATGTCAGTAAATTCTCTGAGCAATTAGTTGGTGGTTTATGTCTATCTTTGGCTGGGGCCTCCCTCTTCTACAGCCTCCCTGCATCAATGACACTGGAGGTGAACCTTCTTTGGGTCTGGGGGCTCTTATGATCCTTCCCCATGTGTTCTGATTTCTCGGCCTCCTCTCCCCTGCTGGAGTCCTGGATGTTATGTTATGTTTGTTATGTTATGTTTATTATTTATAATGCGCGAGAGTACCCAAGGGTATCAGGGCGCAGCATATACAAGAATTTTCGAAGCTTAGTTGCAGTCATCATAAAATATACATACAGACAATGAGGTAAACCAATGTTATATATAAAACAGCAGTGGGTCAGATAGGAATTATATACATGTAAACAGGTAGGCACACATGGTTACAGTGTGTGCGGGTAGTGCAGCATTTAGTAATCCTAGTGGGCCTCCGATTGCAGCCATGAGACTAGCTTGGAGAGGAAGTTCTGGTAGGGCAAGTCCATTCTGAGGTTTGGAGGCAAGGAGTTCCACAGTTTGCCTGCTTTCACCGGGAAGCTGTTTCCTCCTATGGTGGCGCGTTTGTAGTTGGGGATGGATAGGCAGTCTTTATATGCTGTTCTAATGGGTTTTAGAGAGGACTGTCTGTGGAATCTATTGATCAGGTATGTTGGGGCAGCATTGTTAAGAGATTTGTGGGTGAGTGATTCTGTTTTTAAAAGAATGTTATTTTTAGTGGAGAGCTAGTTGTTCTGTTGGCTGATTCCTGTGATATGTTCTCTTCTAGAGATGCCCAAGGCTGCTCTGAGAGCATTGTTCTAGAGGGTTTGTATCTTTCTGGCGGTGGCCTTGGACGATCCCAGGTAGACGGCATTGCAGTAGTCGAGGCGGGACAGTATGAGGGCTCTAGCGAGTGTAAGGCAACTAGTGTCTGACAGAAATGGTTTGGCTGCTCGGATTAATTTGCATGTGTATGCCGTGGAGGATGCTAGGGAGCTCACTTGTCTTTTGAAGGAAAAGTTGGAATCCAAGTAGAATCCCAATGTTTTGACCTCCTGTCCGACTGTGATGTTGTTCCCGTCAATCATAAAAGAATTGTAGGCCGGGCCCAGTTTCCTTAGGTTGGACGTGGTACCTAGGATGATGAGCTCTGTTTTATTATCATTCAGGCATAGTCCATGAGTGGCGATCCATGCCTGGATGATGATGTATACCCTATTTAGCAAGGCCAAATCCTTTCCATAATCTCCAGAAAGCGGAAGGAGGATCTGGGTATCATCCGCATAGTTACTGTAGGTGATACCGAGATGATCCAAATCGTCGAAAAGGGGCTTGGTAAATATGTTATACAATGTGGGGGAGACACAGGAGCCCTGTGGTACCCCACATGTTATCGGTACAGGGTCTGCTGCAGCAGTGGGAGAGAAAATCCTCATGGTTCTGCCATTAAGGAATGATGTGATCCAGGTGATGGCCTCAGTAGAGAAGTGCGCTGAAGAGTGGAGGTGTGTACATAGGACAGAGTGATCGACCAAATCGAAAGCTGCAGATAAGTCGAGGAGGAGGAGTAGGGCAGCTTGTCCATTGTCTCTGAGCGTGTCGATCTGGGCTTTTAAGTCAATGAGTGCGGTTTCAGTCCCGTGTTGAGGATGGAACCCTGATTGTCTGGATCCTAGGAGGTGGTGATCTTCCAGGTGCTTCTGTATTTGTACATAGGCGACCTTGTCCAAGATTTTTAGTAGGAAGGGAACTGTCGTTATGGGTCGGTAATTTTTGGGTATGGCTGGGTCAAGTGTAGGTTTTTTCAGTAGTGGACGTACCCAAGATTGTTTTAAATTGGTGGCGATGGAGCCAGTGGCGAAGGAGGCGTTGATCAGTTTCGTAATGAAAGGGGAGAGGTCACAGGCAGCGTCTTTGATAAGCTGTGCTGGGCACAGGTCTCCCTGGCAATTGGATGGTTTCAAGGACAGGATGATTTTTTCAACTTCAAGTGTGTTGACTTTGGAGAATTTGAAGTGGGTGATATCTGTGGGCGTGAGCTTGTCCGGAATTTTCGGAGGGAGGCTGACATTGACTGAGGCTTTTTTGCTGGAGATTTTACTTTGGAGGGTTGTGATCTTATTTGCTAGGGCACTTTGAATTTCTGAACACCAGTTTTTATCTTTAGTACAGGTGTCAGGGGGTACTATGGGGGTTTCTACTTCTTTGAGGATAGAGAAGAGTTCTTTCATGTTGGATTTTGCTTGGGATATGCGAGAGTCAAAGGAGGTTCGTATAGCCATATACATTTCTTTTTTGTAGAGTGCGGTTAGTTTTGAGAGTTTGAGTTTGTTCGCGACTGAGGGGGATTTTTTCTAAGTGGCCTCGCAGTTTCTTTTCTGCTGCCTACGGTTTTTAAGGAATGGTGTGTACCATTTGTTGAGGTGTGTTTTTGGTTTGCTTGGTCTGAGTTTAAGGGGGGGCGATAAGGTCTAGCGAGGTGGACATAATCTTGTTGTATTCCTCGATTAAGGTGTCAGGGTCAAGGTTGTCAGGGAGTATGTTGAGTGTGGGGAGTAGGTTTGGGATGAGTCTTTCTACTGTCATGTTCTTCTTGTTTCTAGTGAGAGTAGGTGGGGCCATAATGGTAGGCGGAGGTGGAGGTCTGTCAGTAGAAAGCATGAATGATACCAGATGGTGGTCAGTCCAGGCTAGGTGTGAGATATTTGTGATATTCGCTTGGCAGTTGTGATCGGTTACCCAGTCAACTATTCTACCTTTTGAATGAGTGGGTGCCGTGCATCTTTGCGCAAAGCCTAGCTCACTGTGAGTGTTCAACTATAGTGATTTGATTTGATTTATTATTTATACCGCGCACAGGGTACGCGAAGGCTTATACGCGCCACAAAAAACAGAACAATGTTACATGATACATAAAGCTAGACGTCTTGGCATGAGATCCAAACAGCACGACGATTAACAAGAAGCCCAAAACAAAGACAGAGAAGATACAGGAACAATCTGCGTACCAGGAGAGAACCAAGTCAACGAATTCCATCTGAAGGAAACCAAACACTATGGCGATAGAAAGCAGACTCTTGGCAGAGATGACTGTATAACATACATTAAACAGCAGAATAGCAATAAAGGGAAAGACTATGGCATTTAGAGAATCAAATTGCATTTCGTGGTACTGGCGGTATGGTCTTCCGGGTCATTATAGCCCAGATTGAAGTCTCCCAGGGTGAGAACTTGAGTAGAGCTTTTAAGATTGATGGATAGAATAGAGTTGAGGTCTTCATCAAAGGTGCCGATGGGACCTGGCGGGCGGTAGATCAGATAGATATTGAGAGTTTGGATATTGGTAAGTGGAAGTTTGACTGATAGTGTTTCACACGAGGGGACATTGGAAGAAGTTGCTAGTCTTATGGTAAGACTGCACTTATGGATAATGGCGACACCCCCTCCTCTGGAATTGGGGCGATCTTGTCTCAGGATAGAGTAGTTATCTGGGACTCCCAGCATAAGCATGGGGCCTGCTGCTGGGTGTAGCCAGGTCTCAGTAATAGCGAGGAAGTCAAGGTCTTCTTTAAGGATTAAGTCTGCTATTTCTGTAGCATGAGCTACTAGCGACCTGGCGTCGATCAAGGCTCCCTTAATTTTGGGGCTATCTGTGTTTTTAGGAGTAGTAGTATGACACTTGTCATGTGTTGATTCAGGAGTGGCGTAAATGGGGGAGTTGTGAGGACGGTCTAGGGTTGAAGTTTTGAGGTGAATTGGAGGTTTTTGTAGAGGAATTAGGTTTAGGCGACGGCGCTCTGGAATTCTGTATGGTGGGCAGTGAGCGGGCAAGGGGCTCATAGATTTTGGCTAGTCTGGCTCTGAGTCCTAGGTTCCTCTCTATGGTAGCACGAGGGAGGCTAGTGGGTGGCAGTGGCTGAAGGATGTTTATGTCTATGGGCCTCATCACGAGTTGGGCTGTAGCCCTTAAATGCGGTGGTAACGGTATTACAGCCACATTTAAGGGCTGGCCCTATCACGAGTTGGGCACTAAATGGGCTGTTTTACCTCCAGCCTTTCTCTGGAGGTGAAAATCCCCTGTTTTTGGCTGTATTACCGCCGGCTGTATTAGCCCGCATAATTAGCGCTGAAAATACCCCATTGAATCCAATGGACCCAATGGGGAATGGGGATTTACCGTTAACACCCAACTCGTGATCCGGCGGTAATACAGCCAGACCGGTCGGTGCTCGGGCTATTACAGTCGGTGGTATTACAGCTGGGAATACAGCCCAACTCGTGATGAGGCCCTATGTGTGGTTCCTGGTTGTTAGGTCCAGTTAGTGATGGTGTGTTGGGTAAGTGTGGAGCCATCTTGAGCTGTGTTGCAGTGTTTAAAAGGATCAAGAGGCATGCAAGCAGGTTGGTAGTGAATGGACACATACTAAGTAGCGGTGGCAGGAGTGTTGGGAGGCCGGGGTATAGGCTTGGTTAACCCCAATTAGCTACAATGTAGCTACAAATGCAGTGAGTGACACCTAGGTTAAAGGTAGAGCAGTGTGGCTGGGAGGAGATGCGTTACACCTAGTTTTGAGTAACAGCTAAATTACATTTATGCATCTAAATGCGAGGTAGGCAAAAGTGGCTAAGGTGCATGTAGTAGTAGTTAGATTCAAAGTATAGCAATTTGGCTAATATGCATTGAGTAACAGCTAAATTACATTTATGCATCTAAATTCGAGGTAGGCAAAAGTGGCTAAGCTGCGTGTAGCAGCAAAGTGTGAGAATCACAAAGTAGCTGATGTCGCACTAGTTCGCATTGTATAGGTGGTGCAAAGAATCACCTAAGTGTGAGAATCATAAAGTAGCTAATGTCATACTAGTTTGCAATGGCTAAGTGGGGCTGAGAACCACCTATATCAGAATATCAGGTAGGCAGCTGAAAACACAGTAGTTTGCAAAGGCTAAATTCGAAAATCAGGTGAGTAGCTGAAAACACGCTAGTTTGCAATGGCTAAATTCGAGAATCAGGTAAGCAGGTGAGAACACACTAGTTTGCAATGGCTAAGCGGGGCGGAGAACCACCTAGATTCGAATATCAAGTTAGCAACAGAAAGCACACTAGTGTGCGATGGCTAGATTCAATGGCTAAAGCAACTGAAAACACAGTAGTTTGCAATGGCTAAATACACTTACAGTATTCACCTAGATTCGAGAATAGATATGAGGTTTGAGAATCAAGTAAATGGGCTAAAATGTGGTGTAGCAATAGACAGGAAGGTTGTAACAGTATGGCAATGCATGGGTAAAATAAATCTCAGGGTGGGCTAGAGAGTGCTATGCAAGGCAGCTGCAGGGTCCTCCTAGATGTGAAAGTTGCATTATAGGCTAAGAGTTCAGGGTATCAGTAGACGAGAGCAATTTATAACATCAAGATATAACTCAGTTAAGCGCAGTTTATAACAGCATGATATGGCTCGCATTGAACTGGATGGGTAGCGTGGATGCTATTGACACGGATTGCGCACATGTAACGTGCTTTATAACAGTGGCAGAAGAGGTGCCGTCAGGGGGTCATATAGGAAAATAGACGGCGAGATACAATGCAATACTTAGTTACTTGAGATACTGTATGGAAGTTAACTGCAGGTCCTCCGATGGTTGGAGGCAGACATGCGGCAAGATATGGGCAATCATGGACAGGAAAGTGCGTATCAGCAGGTGGCTGTGAGCGAGATTGTTAGACACAGGGTGGTGTGTAGATGGTGACGGTGGTAGTACACAGATGGTTGGAAAAGGGGACAATGCAGGTAGTTTTAGGAACGTTAAGGCAAAGTACAGAGGAGTACTTAGAGTGAGACGAGGCTGCTAGTTTCTTGCTGCCCGACGCTGACAGCCGCAGACAGGCCCTTACGCTTGCCCTTTGGCTGCTGCCTATCGGTGAGCTGCAGGGTGGGTGTATGCAGGGGCAGCTAATCACGGGCTGCAGGTGCTGGTAGGCTCAATGCTGGTGCTGTGTGTTGGGCTAGGCGGCGGCCATTAACCACGTTGTGTGGAATGGCGGCCAATGGAGCCACGGGCTGTTGTAGCTGTTCTGTGCCCCAAAATTGAAATGTGGGCAATTTTGCATGGGTGGGTGCAAATGCCCTTAGTTATGTTGCCAAAAACAGGCAAAGATTGTGGGTGAGGCCGCGTTGCTCGTTCCGAGCGTAGAGGGTGTCTGGGGTCTCCACTTCTTTCTGGGGTCCTGATGGAGGGGGGAGAAGGCTCCAGCCCTCTCCTCCTGGTGCTGCTACGATTCTGAGGTGCCTTTGGCCTCAGACAGGCCCTTAGGCTTGCCCTTCGGCTGCCGCCTATCGGTGAGCTGCAGGGCGGGTGTATGCAGGGCAGCCAATCACGGGCGGCAGGTGCTGGTAGGCTCAAAACTGATGCTGTGTGTCGGGCTAGGCGGCGTCCATTCACCACGTTGTGTGGAATGGCAGCCAATGGAGCCACGGGCTGTTGGAGCTGTTCTGTGCCCCAAAATTGAAATGTGGGCAATTTTGCATGGATGGGTGCAAATGCCCTTAATTATGTTGCCAAAAACAGGCAAAGATTGTGGGTGAGGCCGCGTTGCTCGTTCCGAGCGTAGAGGGCGTCTGGGGTCTCTACTTCTTTCTGGGGTCCTGATGGAGGGGGGAGAAGGCTACAGCCCTCTCCTCCTGGCGCTGCTACGATTCTGGGATGACTGGGAGAATGCACTAGTCAACTACCCACACTATAATCTCCGACGCAGGCCTCTGTGCCACCAGTTGTTCCCATGCACTGACTCCCTGCCATTCTCCACACTCAGTGGCTGTTAACTGTATCCCTACAACCCTCTAGCAGCTATGGACAGCTCATGTCTGCACATACACTTCCACCAGAACACAGCATTTTCATTGATGATAATGTAGTTGTATTTATTTGGTATGCCATTCCCATGTACTGCACTGCCCACTCCCACTTCCAACCCCATGTCTCACCTTCACCATGCCTATTCACTCACGTGATGTCAATGTGAGCTGGCCTCATGGGATGGGTCTGTCTGACTTCACTCCATTCCACCACCCTTGCATTGTTGCACTGTGTGACACCTGTGTGTATTGAGCTTGTGAATTACATGTCATGTCACATCCATTGTACATGGCTCTGGGACAGTATACAGCAAGTCACATCTAATGCAGTGTTGCCGATCAGGGATGGCTATGGTATGTGGCATGTGTCTTTTCGCATCTGTGATGTTGGTGCATGAACTATGCCAGTCAGGTGCTCATGTGTGTTGCAGGTACTATGCACTACAGGCTGCATTTAACCCTTCCACACAGGTCAATGGCTGCTTCCATGCTAGCCTTCACTTGCATTGACACTGCGTAGGTGCGGGAGTTTGTGACATGGCAGGTTGATGTGTTACATGACGACATTTTGATGCCTATGTGTGTGGTCTACATGGCTCTTCCTGTCCATGTGCATGTGATGAGGCACTGGATGCAGAGGAGGAGGTGGTGGAGGAACAAGTTAGTGTGCCACGACAAACCACCAGTGGAGGACGTGGTGTGGTAGCCCATGAAGTTCCACTGGTGCTACAGGCCATCCTGGCCCAGGCTCAGTCTGAGTCCTCCTCCAAGGAAGCCTTACGCTCTGGTGGTGAGTCAGATATTGATACATCTGTGGTGTTGCAGGTGAGTGCATCGACTGTGGGTGCTGTTGCATCCCAAATGTCTGGAGGGGGGGAACATCCCTCACAGGGCCAGTCAGTGTCAGAACATCCATCCGTGGTGGTTATGGTTGCAGGGTCATGCTCCACAGTATTGACTCATGGGGCAGCAGAACCAGGCAGGGATGCAGTCCGGCAGCCACAGGCGGCGTCATCACATCAAGTGCCAGGTACCCTTGGCCCAGGCAGGTGTGGGGTCCGCCACCGCGGTGGCAATGTGTTAGCTGGTGATACTGTGTAGGAGCAAACCATGTATCCTGTAGCACAACAAAAGGCTGCTTCACATGAGATGTTGGCTCAGGGAATGGATATGGTGGCCAATTCCATGATACCCCCAGCAAGACAGGTGGAGCACCAACAGCAGGCATTGTGATTGCGGTCCACATGCCGCTCACACAGGCTTAACATGGTGGCCAGCAACAGGAGCCGACGGGCAGAAATGAGGGCTCTGCGTGCATCCTTGGCTGCAGAAGGTCAGGACTACACTGGTTGCGCTCGAGGCTTCCTGCAGTAGATGATCTGAACAGCAGATGCAACTGATGACTCGTACCATCACGAAGGAACTGCGTGCATCCCGTGAGATGTTGCATGGAGACTTCTAGGCCATCATATTGCAGATGCAAGCATCTCACTCCCTCATGGCCACTGCCATGGTGGACCAGACCAGGCCTATGCGTGGTTATCTTCCCTTTCCACTACCACATTCTGATGCAGCACTAGAGGGTGGCGACAGCAGCGATGGGTCTCCCACTCCATCATAGCCGTGCGGCCCATTAACCCATGGAGGGTTCTTTTTTGACATTCACACATGTGGTTGTTGACGTGCACCCTGCACCTCCTCCCTCCTGGGTGCCCCCCCGGCCTCCTATGGGTATTTTTGTCTTTTTATTATTCATTTTTTTTGTCTATTGTGCATTTATGTGACAGTGTGTTGCTTTGTGTGGCAGCCGAGAGCATCCACTGTAGGTTCCAGCTGGTCCCATAGAAGTTTTTCTTGTGTTGGTGTTCGTGCCTTGGGTCCAGGCACATATGCCGCTCCTGCTTCCCCTTTCCATGGGCTGCTATAAGTGCAGCTTGTGAAAGAAACTTACACAGTAGCATTGGGCTTCCATTCTATCTATGGGAAGTCTCAAGTTCGACCTGTGTATACACCCCTGGTGGGATTCATGATTGTTTGTCCACCGCATGGTTGCCATCATTTTATGTTCGTACATTGAGATGCATCCTTTGTTCATGTTTCATCTTCTTGTATTGCCTTGACTGTATTCATTGTTGTTAGCCTTCATGCGGTATGCCCTTCCCTTGCCCCCTTTAGTTAGCAGTGCCACACGATTTTGGAAGGGTGGAATTTAGAAGGATGGCATGTGCAAGTCCACACACATTGAGGCACATGTGCATTTGTGTATGGTCGCGGTCAGACAGATTGACTCTTGGGTCCTGTGTTTCTTGTTTGTTGTACTGGCCAATTGATGTTCCTGTATACATGATTATGTTGATGTGTGAGTCATTTGTGGACTTTTTAGGTTGATAGTTGCACGCTTTGTGACAGTAGTCTTATGTGTTGGCCATTTATTTCTCTGTTTTGACATTGCATGCCATGGCATGGTATGTCAAGCAGGTGATATAAAGTGTGGGAGGGTTTAGGTGACATACCAGCATTTAGATGTGTACTTTGTCATGCAGATTCTGGCATACTCCATCTTCCATGTGTTCCTTTTGTGCACAGCAGATTGAGATACTTTTAGTACTAAGGGATGCACACAATGTAGCACTTCCGAGGACACATTCTCAGGGTGTTAAGGTTGGGACAGATGATTGTCCCTTTGTCATCATCGATTGTGACCTGGAATGTACCAGGCCTGTGTGCACTCCACAGGGGTTGGATTTTAGGTGAATAATTGTGCCACAAGCTGGGTACGGGCAGCCTCGTCACGTGTCCTTTCCCCTCCCATCCGCAGCCGCCATGCATGTGGTTAGGGGTGTGAATCAGCTTGGACGTGGTCGTCACGTGACTGTGCGTGAGGTCACACGCTGCGTATATCTTTAGCTTTAATGTTCCCGCAGTGGCCGATACCAACATTGTCACTTACGAGGAACGCTACGGATTTGACTTAATGGTAAGTGATTGTGGCGGTAGTGGTTCTCTTAGGGTTGTGTGAGTCACACTGATCTTTTCGAGTCAGATCAAGAGCAGCTCGTTGTTTTAGACTTGCACAATACCACTGCCTGGTGCCCAACATGTCACAGGCAGGATCTGAGATGTACGTACGCCGAACGTTCCATGAGTCTGAGAAGTGACTAGTTGTCCGTCTCTTCCTTTTTCTTACATAGAGACCTGGCATTGTGCGAGGACCATCCCTTGATAGCAGGCACCTCCTTTATTCCTCCTACTTGAGATATGGAAGTAATTGACCCACGCTCAAGACACTGACCACCACTGAGGCGGCGTGCTGACATCGATCAGGTTAGTTGTCATACGACTATTATGCAGGGTTTATATTTCTAGGGTACAAGAGGCATATTGGTGATAGTAACATGGACAATAAGGCTCCTGGCAATGACTCAAGGTTTCTGCTTGTCCCTTGTTACTTTTCCTCCCATTTCTCGGTTGACGTGGCACCGTTAGCCTGACAGACTGGGCCGTTTACCCTGAAGGGCATGACAGTGGCCGCGTCTATTCGAGACCCATTGGGCCGCGTATGATTGTCCTCTGGACATGAGATACGTGCCCTGGTGAACTGGAACCGTTCACGAGCCGTGAGTTGCTTTATTTTTGGTGGACACAGTTATGGGTTCACCATTATTGGGATGATGTATATACTGATGGTTCATGTTATCCAGTGCCGGTTGACTAACTATTCACATTGGTGCGGGTGCACAGTAATATTACACCGCCAGATTCGGATAATCTGGGGGTACTCCTGATTCTGATGGTGATCCTGTGGTCAATATCCATTTTGGGCTTTTGCATGGTTACACTTGGGTGACTATTTTTTTGCAGGATGTTTTCTCTCATCCGAAATATGAGATATCATGGAACATTTGTGTGACAACATATTCGGATGATGGAATTACTAGGATCGTGGGTGTTCTAGATCCGTCACGCGGTGTTCACGATGGTGGTGTCATGTGAGGATTGGACCAATTTAGCTGGTCTCCTGGTCACCATACCGATGTGGTATTAGTGACCTCTTCGGTAATGAAGGCGACAGTGGGGTTTGATTGCCCCATTCATTTTGCACTCCGCTCATTAATAGCACGATGGTAGCATATATCAATCAGTACACTTTTGCAATCTAGCCTGATTGAGTGTGTTTTTGTGTTTTTGTGTTTTTATCTACAGGAGAGCTTGTCTTGTTGTCCACAGGACTATACTGTTACATCCATCCATTTGAATACGCTGGACTTACTTACCCCTGATGAATTTCTGCACAGTGATTTGAGTACAGAAAGAAACATGTTGGGTTGGGGAATCCTATGCTGTGTTCAATACCATTGTTGATTAGATTATATTGCAAAAGCAGTATTGATTTATACATCTGGTGGTTGTCGATTTGTTAATATTTCACCATTCTTAGTGACAAAGAATAGAGATTGTATTTTACACAGTTGTTTTATATTGTGGATATAAATGTTAAAATTTGAATGGATTAAACTTTTGATGTGAGATTGTTTTGATTGTGTATTAATGAAGTATGCCTGGTGTATTTGTTGTGGGATGTTATGATTATGTTGTGCCCAACCAGATTGGTAATTTATTCAACAGTTGAATCTGGAAATGTATTGTTAGTGGCACTGCTGATGAATTTTAGATCAGATTAAATGATTTTATTTTTTCTACATATGAAGAAAAATGCGAACTAATTCATTGTGTCCAGTGAGTTGAATTGAATTCTTTCACATCATGCATTTATTTTAGACGGACACTTGGCTCTTTATTTTGTATAGGTATGAAATTAAGGTTGTATAGGCCTATACACACTTGAGCTCTCCAACACAGATTCACTAGTTCTATGATCTTTTATGTAAAAGTAAATATTGGTTCTGTATAGGTCAGATCATAGAACTGAGATAAGCCTGTTATCCCTTGTTAATCCTGTTATTTGCTAGGGGTGTGGGTGCACCACCATGTCCACCGGTACGCCACGCCATGTTGCAACGTTGTGCAGGACACATGCAGCCACAATGATCCTGCACACTACTGGTGGCGCATATAGTAGCTCACCACCTGAGTGGTCAAGGGAGTGGAAGCGTGACTTTAGCACTCCGAATGTGCGTTCCACTATGGCCCTAGTTGCAATGTGGGCTGCGTTGTATCTTACATGGGGTGGTGTGGTGGGGTTCCGTATTGGCGTCATCATGTAGGTGCTCAGAGGGTAGGCACTGTCCCCTGTAGTGGCGAGATGGGTTGTCAGTGGTGTGGTTTTGTCTGTGTGAGACATGCAGGCATTTGCAGGGGCATTTGTACTCACAAATGAGCCATGTGTTGTCATGCCTCCCAGCTTCTAGGGCCCCCTGTAAGGGTGACATTCTGAATATGAAACTATCATGTGTGGACCCCGGATAGTTGGCATATACAGAGGTGATGATTCCCTTGGCATCACATACAACCTGCACGTTGATGGAATGCCAGTGCTTGGGATTGCGATAGATGTGCTCTGTGGCCCTAGGTGGATGTAGGGCCACATGGGTGCAATTAATGGCATCAAGCACTTTAGGGAAGTGTGCCACCCCGTAAAAGTCCTGGACGATGGCCTGCCTTTCTGTGGG